>NW_026606081.1:17380000-17980000 GCF_029834395.1 Sorex fumeus | reverse complement strand
CGGTAGCGGCTCCCCGCGCCACCCCGGGCTCCCGGCCCCGGCTCCCCGCGCCTCCCCGGACGCTCAGCCCAGTTCCCCGCGCCTCCCCGGGAGCTCGGTCCCGGCTCCCCGCGTCTCCCCTCGCCTCCCCGGGCGTCCGGCCCCAGCCCGGGCCGCGGCTCCCCGCGCCTCCCTGGGCGCCCGACCCCGGCGCGGGGCCGCGGCACCAACTTGCCCGGGCTCGGGGCCGGGCCCCGACTGCCCGCAAGGCCGCCCCCGGGGCCGCTCCCCGCCTTCCCCGCCTTCCCCGCGCGCAGCCCCGCAGAGCGCCCGGGGTGACGCGGGGGTCCCGGCCCCACACACCGGAACCGCCCCCTCCCCCCCGCCGCCCCTCGCTCTTCCGTCTGCTAGCCCCCACGGATTAATTACGATTTTTCAACTTTCTGTCCTGTGTTTAATTCCAAACGAGCACGCTGGTATCTGCATGGATCTGTTTTATACCAGCCTGGTTCCCTGACAGAGGGCGATGGAGTGGCGGGGATAGTTTAATCATTGGAAGATAAATCTTTTAACCACAGGTCAAATATAAATAAAACTCGCTCATAAATGCAGCTATGAATTAACTTTTTCCCTGCTGCCGTGAAGATGAGATATTCCCGGATACTCGGTTCCTCGCTATTAACGTGAAGCGTGCTCCGGTTTTAAAGACTGCAGAATTAAATAGGAAGATGGGAATCTTTTTTTTTTTTATTATTTTATTATTTTTTTTGCTATTTTTCCCCAAGAGAAAATTATAGTGGCTGATTATAAGTTGGACGGGAGATCTGTTTTTGAATTTTTCAAAGCTGTGCTGCACAAGAGTAAAAGTTCTGCATAAAAATTAAACCCCAGATTGTAGAACAATTCTGCCACTCTAGTTTCGGAGAAGTGGGATACATTGTTTCTTTGACAAGGCATTTGAAGCTACTTTGTATTTAGTTATTTCAGAGGTGAGTCTGGCCACTAAACATCTTGCCACCCGGTGGCCACAGGGTCACTGACACACAGCCGAGAACTGGGGTCCTGCTGGAGAAGGCCACGGAATTGAGTGGGTGGCCACTGCTCTGTCACTCTGTACAGGTGAAGTCCCGTCAGAGCAATGGAGCCAGTTGTTTGCAGTTTATAGGCAAAAAAGTGGGCAGTGACTAATTTAGTTCATTGAGAAGATATTTGTTTGTTAGTACTTGGTAAAAGTAATGGAGATTTCCAACCAGTTTTTTTTTTCAGCTGCTGAAGCATCATCTGCAATTTCTCAGCAAAATGTAGAAACTTTAATCCATGAAAAGAGAAAGCCAAGAATTTAAACATCTTCTCAAAATATTAAAAATATCAGGCCAATGACACAACATTTGATATTTGAAAATGAGCAATTTTTAAAACAAAGTAAGTCATGCTTTCTTGTGCCAATTTTACTGTCCTTTTCAGAATGCTTCAAATCCACTTTCAAAATGCTACCTCAAAGGAGACACTGTATAATATTTAGTCCTAATCATTAAAGTCTGAGCTGCTGTTTCTGACACATCTGTATGTGAGACGCACCGATATTTGGGTGTTTGCAGAGGTTTTTTTCCTCCTTAGGAGATGAAGTCTTGCTTCATTTTCACAAATGGGAAACTGCGTCCTACAGAAATTCGTCTGGATCATAAACATAGGATGCCCCAGCCCTGCCAGGTGACCCCTGAGCACTGCTGGATGTGGTCCCCAAACAAAAATGAGTGAGAATGCATGTGCTTTTTATCTCCATGGGAACCTCACCTGGTCTCGCCATCCATTACTGATAAATCAATGAACCCTCCCTGCATACTGGAACCTGAACTTTAATTATGACCACAGTCTTGCCGTTAACGCGACATTAATTGCACATCTGCGAGGTCAGGACACCCACTGCTGGCCCTGGGGATTCCGACCTGCAGCGGTGAGGTGTGGGCAGGGAAGCCCTGTCTGTCTCTGGCCCCAAGGCCGTCCGTGGGATGGCGTGGGAGGGTTTCCAGCCGCCGTGCTCCCACGGGCGGGCCCCTTCCCTCAATGCCAGCCCCAGCTTCCAGTTTCATCTGCAGCCGCTGCTCAGGCTTCCTTCTGGTGCCCGGGTCGGCTGACACTGGTGTTGCCACCCCAACTGCGGGGGCGCCTGGCCAGGTACCCCCCGCTCAGTACTTCCCAGGCTGCTTTCTACGGTGCCATGATTAATCTCGGCTTGAGAGTCACTCCCTGTCATGGACAATTCCCAGGTGCCACGGGGAGAGACCCGAGCGCTCCACACTCTGCCCTGGCCACGTTCTGGTGGGGATTTGGTGGTGGGGATTTGGCGGCGGGGAATCACCCCCTCTCAGATCTGGGAACTTTGCTGTCCCTGAGGGGCTGGAAAGGGCAGGACAACCCCTGGAGGTGTGACCTCTCCTTGCATCAGCTGCTCAGGGCCACTTGCTGAACACTGCTCCTGTGACCTCTCTGAGGGGCACGGCGAGCTGGCCACTCCTTGAGAAAGTGCTCCCTGGGGAGCAAAGGAACCACCCTCGTCACCAAGTACTGCCAACAGAGCAGCAGCAGCTGGAGAAGCTTCACAGGCTGCAGGGCCCGGCTAGGCCTTGCAGGGCCACTGTCTGCATCCTGCTGGCCCCTGCAGTCCCAGGGAAGGGACATGTCCATCCAACCATGTCCCTCTCTTCTCTGATCAGCCCGATTTGGGGAGCTCATCTCCTAAGACTGAGTTTAACTGGGGGGCTGTCACCCCAGAGAGGGTCACGTGATTGAACGTGTGAGTCACAGAATCTTAAACATTTGAAAATCAGTTTCTTTATGGCTTATTATCAGTCAGTGTTTTAATCTATCTACTTCTTAGACCTGTGTGCCGAGGTGGGACGGATATTTGCCAGATGAGATGGGGTGGGGTGGCCAGTTTCAGGAAGGAAACTGTTCTCGCCAGGACTCCTCTGAAGAACTGCAGGCTTAGAGGAAGCCGCTGTTATTGATCTGAGAGCGATTTTTTGGTTATGATGAATTATTACATTCTAATGAAGTCATACTTTCAAAGCTCCTGAGTGAACTTTCTATGGGCATTTCCAGAGATTTTCTTGGGGCTCCGCAAAGCAGAATGGGATGACTTTAGTTCTTGAAATCAATAGCGTGCTCACCTGCCTCCTTTCCCGTGGAATTCCCTGTCCTACTTCGCTCTCACAGTCCTGACCTTCAGGTCTGATGCCAGCAGCAGCTGCTGAGAGCCTTTTTTCCAACAATAATAAATTTGTGTAAAGCCTTGTCTTTCTGATGACTAACGGGATATTTAAAGAAGGTCTGGTCACTGATAAATGAGAGTAAAACTTGTGATTACTGAGGTCAGTGAAATAAGTGGGTCCAGAGCGTTAACCCATTTCTTTGGCCTCATTAGCACCGTATTCAAATCAACAATGCTCATCAGGTACATCACCCCTAGTCCTCGTCCAGCCTGGACACTACACAGTTGGTTCCGACTATGACTCGGATGTGTGTTTTTAGCTGTGCTCCTTGTGAGACCTTCCTAGGTCGAGATTTGTTCATTCTTATCATTCAGGTCACAGCATGGTTGTGACTGGTTCCGGAGGTCTTTGGCTGCCAGGGCTCTGCTCCGCGTGGGGAGGGAAACTCAACCCACCCCTCTCCAAGGGGCCCCGGCGAGGACAGCCAGGCGCGGGGGCAGGAGACTGCGCTGTTCTCTTCCGGGAGTTGGGTTTTATAGTCTCTGGGTCTTGGGGCTGAGATCTCCAAGCCTGCTTGGATTGGGGCTGAGCATCCTCCACCCAGATCCTCCATCTTCCAGTAGGCAGGAGTCACACCCACCAACTGCCCCCCAGTGCCGTGTAATCCCATCAACGGCCAAGACCCAGAGACTATAAAACCCAGCTCCCAGAAGAGAACAGCACAGAGTCTTCTGCTCCCGCGCCTGGCTGTCCTCGCCAGGGCCCCTTGGAGAGGGGCGGGTTGAGTTTCCCTCCCCACCCCAAGCAGAGCCCCGGCAGTCGAAGACCTATGGAACCAGCCACAACTATGCTGAGACCACTCTCCACACGCATGAAGGTACCGGCAGAGGAACAAAGGCATGTGGGTCCCCGGGGCTGAGATCTCTAAGCCTGCTCTGATCGGAGCTGAGCATCCTCCACCGAGATCCTGTATCTTTCAGTAGGCGGGGGTCACACCCACCAACTGCCCCCCAGCACCATGTAATCCCATCAACAGCCAAGACCCAGAGACTATAAAACTCAGCTCCCAAAAGCGCGGCCGCATCCGCATTCTTATTATCTCATTCTTGCTTTGGACAACCTGGCAGGCTACTGAATGTAACCTGCCCACATGGCAGAGTCTGGCAAACTCCCCGTGGCGTACCCAGTATGCCAAATACCAGTAACAATGATGGGTCTCATTCTCCTAACTCTGAAAGAGCCTTGAATGTTGTACTTTTTAGATTCTCAGGGCTAGGACGAAGGAAACGTTACTGGTGCCTGCTCGAGGCAATTGACGAACAACAGGATGATGGTGATCATGATTCAGATCACAATTCTTCTCGTGCTAGAAATTCCCACCCACACTGTTCCATCTGCCAACCATCAGGCTAGTGGCCTGGGAACTGTCCTCCAAATACTGAGCACCCTCAACCCTGGCCACCGAGGTGGTAGATGACACTTTTCGGGGGTCTGTCTCTTGACAGGGCTTGTTCCCGATGTGACCCGGACTTCTGTGGCTCATGCTTGGGTGTTCTTCACTCAGGGCCTGATCAGGAAACACGAGCACAGTATTCTGGGTCCACTTGAGGTTGGCTTCTGGAGGGTCACGTTGAATCCAGAACTTTGAGGCAGGGAAAGCTGCTCTGGCCCATGGCTGGCAAGCTCAGCCCGGCCTCCTGGTGATTCTCTTGCTTCCTCTTGGCAGCATCCAGGTCCTCCGCGTTGGCCTTTCTGGAAGTGAAACTTGCCTCTGGCATGGGGCCTGCACTTTCTTGAATGTATTTCAGGAGAGGCAGAGTGACACTGGAAACCCCACGAGTCTGGCCAGGAGGGTCCCGTCCAGTGGGGCTGTTTCCTGTGGTGTGTGGGCGCCCTCCTGGGCCTCTGTGGGCAGCAGTGCTCCTGATGGCGCAGGACAGACCCACAGGGGCAGCAAGGAAGAGGCTCCACTCGGCCTCACCCCAAGCCCCTGGGCAGCCCTGTGTTTCCCAGAGCCCGGACAGGAACCAGCTGGGAGCTTATCACACAGACATTCCAGTCTCTGAAGAACACAACAGCACACTCGAGATATACACACAACACACACACACATACACACTCTCATAAATAGTCGCTCAGACTCACATACAATCTCACACACATATTCTCGTATACACACTCAGACACACACTCATATACATACTCTCATATACACTCACACATATTGACACACACTGACACTCATATACTCACACTCATATACATGCACACACTCACACACACTCAGACTCACATACACACTCATATATACTACACACACTCAGATTCACTCACATACACAGATACACTTACACTCAGACTCACACACATTCTCATTTACACTCACACATACTGAGACTACACACTGACACACTCATAAAAATATACTCACACTCATACACTCACACACAGACTCACACTCTTACATATGCACACACTCATATACACGAATACCCACTCAGACACTCTCATATTCACTCACATTCATATACACTCACACACTCAGACTCACACACTCACACAGTCGTAAGACTCATACACACACTCATATACAAGCATACACACTCAGACTCACACACTCCTGTACACTCACACTCAGATTCACACACTCTCATAAACATTGACATACACTCATAAACACAGACAGACTCAGACTCACACACACAGTCATAAGACTGTCACGCTCACACACACTCTCCTATACATGCACACACACTCAGACTCACACTCACATGTACTCTCACATACATACAGACTCAAAAACTCACATACACACTCACATACACTCAAACACAGACTACACACAGACATACACTCTCTCTTATACACTCTCTACTCAGACTCACACATACTTACACACACATATACTCACATGCATATATGTAAACATAAATGTAAACATAAATACACATACTGACACACTCAACCATACACACATTCACACATAACTGCAGTTACACACACAGACACAATTGCCAAGAGTTTTGAACAATAATATATCTAAAATTCATTTTTAGGGACATAAAATTAGGCTTCTACAAACCATGCTTTAAAGCTCAGTCAAAACTTCAAAGCCGAGTTGATTTAAAGCTAATTTTCTTTTAAATAATATTAATTGTAATCAGTTTTTGATTCTGATGTTCTTAAACACAATGAAATTTTTCATTAAATGATTGCGATTTATTTCCTCCCGAACTGAGACTTGATTTCAAGGTAACCCAGCTCTCTTCGCTGACAAACAAGCACATTTCTGATACTGCCGCCAATACTGTTTTAAATCAAAATGATTTTAATGCTTGGTTTCTAAAAATGTAGGTTTCCATTGTTTAGTTCTCTTCAATTAACCCTTTTTAAAATAAAGGATTATTATCTTTCTTTGTTGAGAGGAAGCATTCAGGCTACTACCCCTGAGTTGTTGACGTTCAATCCAGGAAGGTTTTTTTCCCTTTTCTCCAGTGCTGACCTTTGTTTTGCGGTCGTTATAGCAACAAGGAGAGGTCCTTCTGTCTGTCTGCCGCGTTCGCTTTCCAAACTAATGACAGTCTTTTCTATGCTGTTGTGAAGTATGGAGAATGCTTTACGTGCATTGATTTCTTGATTTGCGGATGCATTTAGCTAAACCAGCAATTTAAATGGAAATAGTTTAAATAAATGCAATTAATTGAAAAGGAATTTGCATGTTATATGTTTGTGGAATATGGATTGCTCATTTAGATATTTTTCCATATTGTCTTTAAGCTTCCTGCATCAATTTGCAATTTAACTTCTAAATGATAAAGTTTATTTATCCTATCGATATATCTTCTTAATCTACCCAGAGAGGGAAAGAGAGCAAATACTCGGAAAGGCTTTTTCAGAAGGGTAATCCTTTAGAAGAACATGTAGTCTGTCTGCCAAAGTGGGCCACACAATCTCAATCTTGGTATGACCTTGGGCATTCTAAGTCTCATTTTACTGATCTGGAATATCAGTTTAATTATAGTAATTACCTATCTCACAGGCTTTGCGAGGTTTAATTAATGTTAGCAGAGCGTTGGAGCTATTTAGTAGAACAGTACTATAAAAGGCAAACTGCCTGAAAATCACGACTGCCAGGCCCGAGCACTTGACGAGGCTCCATCCCTCCTCCCGAGCAGCCCTCTGGTCACCCTCCTCCAGGACCCTCTCGCCCGGTCCTTTCCTCTGGCTTCCATGGCCAGAGAATGGGGCAGGTCTTCTGGGCCCCGCCTCTGTACGCCTTCCCCAGGAAGCAGCCGCTCTGTGCTGGTCCCCGCACTGGGACCGGTTCTGTCACCTTGGCTGAGATCTGTGGGGCCCTAGAGGCCATATGGGACTTCTGGCCTCTTATAAAAAAAATGGGACCTGAAAACACTTGCCCACCGACTCCTGAAGGGGTGTTCCCCCAAGTATGTCCAAGCTAGCTGCGCCCTACGGCCCGCGCCTGGCCGAATGGACCGGCCGGGCTGGCTTCCGGCCAAGGCTCTACCTGCCAAGCCGTGGCTGAGGGACTCGTTTGCACCCCAGCTCTCTAGGAAAGTCCGGCTCCTGGCCATGCGCCATGAGTGCAGCCGCGGCCCAGCCCTCTCGGGCACCCCATCCCTGCCACCTTGTCCGGAAAGACTCTGCACAGGAAGCTTCAAATCATGTTCAGTTTGTCTTTGCCCCCGAAACTCTTTCCAAAACGATGTAAGTAATAGGGAAAATGTGCAGGGGGGGTCAGCTGGCGCACCGGGTTGTATCGGGTCTGCCGGTGACAGAAACAGATGGTGAGGGACAGGGCGCGGTGGGTCCTACCCCAGGGCCTTCTCTCACTCTGTACCAAACCGCCAGGGGGTCTGCCAGGACACCCCTGCCTGCTGGCCAGTGGCACCTGGAAACTTCCTGGTCACTGCATGCACAAGGAATCCTCGAGGCCCCTCGAGTTAGCGGGGACCATGGTCCCCACGGGACAGGCTCACGCCGGACACCCCTTGCTCCCTGGGGGCCTCTGTGGGCTCTGACAGCTGGTCACCGCCACCCCCAGGTCCTCTGCGACATTTAAGGAAAGAAGAACCTCCTGGGAAAACCTCGGAAACCATGGCAGGACCCTGCCCAGCTCAGCCAGCCCCCGGGAACCAGAGACAAGACCTTCAGAGGCCTGGATCGACTGGGGAGGAAGGGGCTGCACAAAACCGGAATCCAGGCAGGAAGAGGAGCAGCACTGAGGGTCCCCTCAGAGAAACCCCCACTTCCTTTCTGCACCAGAGGAAAGCCACAGCCTGAAGTTCAGAGTCAGGTCAGGGTGTGACTGATAAAGCCGGCAGTTGCAGGCGGGAGGTGGTGAGGATAATTCGCCGTGAAGGGCTGTGTGACCCTCTTAAGCAGCAAGGCTTTCTGGTCAATATTTTCATTTATCGAGCTCTTGTATGGTCTCAGACTGAGCATGAAACGCCAGCACTATGTGTGCCCCATCCGGAGAGGCTGCACTGGAAATGAAGGGCCGAGGTGAAAATCTTGATGGGAGGAAAAAGCAGAGAATGAGAAAGTTAAAAAAAAAATCAAATTAAATTAAGAGAAGTGGTAAACAATTTCTGGTATGGAAAAATCTATTTCCATAATTAAGTCCATCATGAATAATTTTCTCTTATACCTTCTGCTGACCCTTAAAACGATCGCTTAAACATAGCTGCAAGGCATCAGAAGCAAAGTAAATAGTTGTTAAAATTTCAAGTTGATCCCCGAACTGACTCAAATTTGCAAAAATCTGGCATAATTTAAAAGTAAATAAATAGAAGCAACACTTAGCAGAAGGTTTCTAACATAAACAAAGCTGTGCACGTTTTGTTTATTTATGGGATCCATGCAAAGTGTCACATTCATTTAAAAATATTCTGCACGAGAGTGATTGATTTAAAAAATTGAATAGAATTAAGGAGCATAAGCAGTCCTTAAGCCTAAAAGTTCACGAAAGGAAGAAGGAGGATATTTTGTAACACTGTCCTTGGGAAATTATTTTTCTCTCTTATGTTTGTTCCCATTTATTTTGTAAAGGCCGACTGTGGGACATAACCTCATTTTCTCGAAATGGATCTGAATAGGGATGTGCCTCCCATATGCCTCCACAGAACCTTTTGCCGGTTCTTGCCACACCCAGGTTGGGGACCTGGAGGGTGAATGCTCTGCTTTGTTGGCTTGACCCCACACAGTTAGAACATTCCCAGACATGCCAGTATGAAATCTGTCTTCCAACTTTGTTCGCCAACATCTACGCTCAGGCACTGTAACCCTCTCACTGAAACCCTAATAAGGAAATAAGTCATCCCACTCAAGGACAGTAGACACAAGGGCCAGGAATATTGCCCCATGGTTGGCAGCCTGCCTCGTGAGCTGGGGGAGAAGGCAGCTGGGATAGAGAAGGGACCACTAAGTCAGTGATGGTTGGAAGGATTGCTCGGGGTGGGAGATGTGTGCTGAAAATAGATAAAGGACCAAATGTGATGGCCTCTCAGTATCTGTTTTGCAAAACATCATGCCCAAAAGTAGAGAGAGAGTATGGGGGAAGTTGTCTGCCATAGAGGCAGGGGGAGGGTTGGAAGCGGGGATATACTGGGGACGTTGGTGGTGGAGAATGTGCACTGGTGGAGGGATGGGGTTTGATCATCGTATGATTGAAATGCAAACATGAACACTTGTAACTGTATCTCACGGTGATTCAATTAAAAAATATTAAAGAAAAAAAAAAGAAATAAGTCATCCAAGAAGTAACCACCATCTCCTGGTGGAGCTCCAGCCCACTGTGCTCTCTGCCTTGACTGGGAGCGAGACTGATGAGGCCAGGGTCTTTGGACAAGGTGGGGACACGCAGGCACAGCATGGCCGGGCCCTGCTCCGACTTGGAACGAAGGTGAGTGACAGGAAACTGGGGGATCGGAGGCGGCAGTGGGTTCTGAAGAGCAGCAAAGAGGGGAGACTGGGAATTTGGGCGGGGAGGGGCCCTGGGGGCTCCTGGAGACCTGCAGGGGCAGCTAATGCTCCCCACCCCCGGTGTGACCTTCACCCCGTTCCTCATCCATCCTTTGGCGCCTCTAGCCTGGCCTCTCCTCCTTGTTCTCAGCCCTTTTCTGGCCCCTACTCCCGACACTGTGCGAAGGAGAATTCTGCCCTCCAACAGCATCTCCTCCAGAGTGTGTGTCTGTACACTCCATCCTGCCCCACAGTAGCCTCCAGGGCCCCAGACCTGGAAAGGGCTCATCCTCTGGCCTCACCCCTGCATTGGCCCGCATGCCCCCCGTCTCTGCACCATCACCCTGAGTGTGGGATTAGCCCCGACCCCACCTGGCTCACTTGTGCTGTGGCACCTCAGAGAGAACGCAGGCACCGACACGTTCCTTTCCTTCTAGGGGGATGGACTCCAGGTGATCTCCTCAGGATGCCTCCTGACTTCACTACATCTCCCCTTACCTGGCCGGCCCTGTGGCTCCCCTTTGGCTTTTCAGAACCTTCCAGAACCTTCCAGAACTCCTCTGCTTTGCTCCTGCCTTACTCCCCTAATATCGACTGACCTGAAGTTCAGCTTCTACCTGTTCTAGAAAGATTCTCTGTCCCTTCCCTCTCTGCTCTGCTCCATCCATGCCCAAGGAGAGAGCAGGGGAGGGCTGGTGGAGTGTGGCAGAATCCAGGAGCTGGGCAGACTGAACAGCTTTGCCAGAAATGTACATGAAACTGTTTTTAGAAAAACTTTGTGTTTAACATTTCAAAATAAGCCGGAAGGTAGCTTGGAATAAGAGGACAGGATAGAATGAAGGGTATGAATGATAAAAAGACCAAGTTTACACAAATAATGACTAGGATTAGCATTGTTCACATCTGAGAACTCTTGGGCTTTTGTCTTTTTTCTTGTGAGATATATCATGTATATTAAAAAGTTCAGAGTAATATAATTAATACCATAAATTTAACACATACAATGTGCTTTGTTTGGGAATCCATTAATTATTGACTGAATTTTAAAAATATACTTAGCCCTATCGGGTTGTCTAGTTCTTCCTGTATGGGGTTTGGTCAGTCTTGTTTTTAGGGTGGGTCCTGGTCACTACTGCTCACTGGTGGGGGGCTGGGGCGCGTTCACAGTGACTCATTGTCAGACATGTCTGTCCCCTTTCTGCAATAGCTCCCAAGCAGTCAGGGCTTAGGACACCCAGCGCCCCTTTTGCAGATTTTCTACCAACGGGAAGAGCTGGAGGACCTGGCGGAGATGTGCCTGTGTGAGGCTGAAGGTCCCTGTGCCACACCTTCCCAAGGTGCTCTGGGTTTTGGGGCTGCACCCAGCCATACTCTGGGTGGGTTGTGGGGGGTAGGGTTCCTGCCAGGGCTGCTGCACGCAGGCGTGTGTTCTGCTAGCTTGGTCCTATCTCCCTGGCCTGTGCTACCGTCCTTTTCATGTCCATGGGATCTTTCATTCGAGGCCTTTCTTTTTTTATTTTGCCTAGTTGGAGACTTGAGGATTTTAATGCATCTTTTTGAGGAACTATCTTTTGGTTTGATTGGGTTTCTCTATTGATTCCCTATCTTCGATTTCATTAATTCTTATTTCTTCTGGTTACTTTGGGTTGAATTCGCTTGTCTTCTCCCAGTTTTTGAGACAGACACTTGGGCTCTTTGGGCCTTTTCTAACGCCTGTGCCCGGTGCTACCATGTCCCGTTAGGCATCACTCCTGCTGTAAAGCGTCACATTTTAAGACATGTTTTCACTGAATTCAGAATAACTTAAACTTTACCTTGAAGTTTATTCTCTGTTTAATTTTTTAATTTTTGGTTTTTGGGTCCCACCCAGCCATGCTCAGGTGTTACTCCTGGCTCTGCACTCAGGAATCACTCCCAGCGGTGCTCAAGTGACCATATGAGATGTCAAGGGTTGAACCTGGGTGAGCCATATGCAAGGCTTCCCTTAACTGCTGGACTCTCGCTCCCCCCACCACGAGATTCTTCTTTGCTTCACCAATGTGTTAATTAGAAGTGCATATTTTGGCATTTCCAGTTATCTTTCCATGATTGATTTAGGAGTTTTTAAAAAATTCTTCAAATGCTTGCTCTATTTTCCCCTTAAGTGCTCAATGAACTTGTCAGTAAAATTCAGGCCACTGCCCTAGAGTCACCCCCTCCTCCTCGAGGGCTGCTGGAGCTCAGGCCATTGGCTGGGCCCTCCCCAATACCTGCCTCAATCAGCAAAACAGCTTCCCTGCTAGCCTGGCCTCGAGCAGGTGCTCCTGTTGTGCAGCTCTGCCGATGGCTGGAAGCACTGGCCCAACTCTAGGAGCTCCCTGGGCTGAGTCTCTGCTGCGACTTCACCTCCATCCCCAAGGTGGTCAGTCCCCTTGGACGAACATCAGCTCAGCCGCTCATTCCCCGGACACAAACATCAGTGCCGCGAGGTTCTGGCTGGAGGGCATCACCATGCCGGTAGGAAGCCAAGTCTGCCGTGAACGCGTGAATGGTTTAGAACTCGGTCCCCTGCCAAAGTCTGGCAGCCAAGACTTGTCGGTGGGAGCAGATGTGGTGGCGCATCAGGAAGACGCTTGGAAACAGCAACAGAGATGTGCCGAGGAATCTCCTTCCAGCAACAGTTAATTCCTCAGGAGCTGGAGGGTTTCTGAGCAAGACATAACTCAGAGGGCATTGGACGTGAAGGCGGCTACTAGGGGACACTGATAGAGCAGAGGGGAGGGAAGTCTGAGTGCCACCGATCTCAGCTTCTCGGGATGAACTTGGGGCTCCTGGGTCTGTAGCTTCTGATGGATGCTTCGATGAGAGAGAACATCCCTTCAGAAAGTGCAGCCACCGGCTGAGGCCACCAGGGCAGCATCAGGGCTGATAGCCACCACGGGCCCGTGGGCTGAGTCATGCTGTCCCTTCCAAACAGGCCTGATCATCACTGGTATAAAAGAGCTCTAAACCCTGTCCTGGACCCTCAGCCTTGGGGACCATACTGATGGAGCCCCTGAGGCCCGAAGGCCATTTGGGTCCTGTGTGGGAGCACACGGCAAGTTTAGCTCAGTCCTGTGTGGGGTCCTGGGGCCGCTGAGTGCCCGGAGGAAGGTACAAGCGAAACAGCTTCACACCAGGCTGGAGATGGGCTTCAGTGGTCGTCTCTGTCACCTTGTGGGCACCAGACCCCGAGTTAGGTATCTGGCACCATCCCCCGTGCTGATTGGCACTGCAAGTTGTGATCCTGGAACCATAACAAAAGCATGTGATGCAAGTACTGTGCTGTGAGCACCACAACCACTGTGCTATAAAAAGTAGTCACAACAATAACAAAGGGGAAATGTAAAATAATGAAAATAATTATTATTATTGTAAAAGATCAATCAGAATTGACAATATACAAGTTATTTAATTGATCTAATATCTGTACAGGCTAAATGCTTTAGCAGCAATGTTTGTTAACACATAAATATTACAGTTTATTAATTTGAGGATGGTATAATAATAGATCACTTCTTTTAGTTTTATATATAAAATTAAAGACTGAGCTTTATTTGTGTTTCTATTTGAAAATATTTATTTTTCCCATAAATTAGGAATTTATTCTCAATTATTTTAGGCTGAAAATAATCATCCTTAATTTTATCATTTTTAAATATATACTGAGATCTCCAAGCCTGCTCAGATCAGGACTGGGCCTCCTCCACCCAGATCCCCCATTTTCCAGTAGCTGGGCGTTACAGTCACCAACTGCCCCTGGCGCCGTGTTATCACATCAACGGCCAAGACCCAGGGACTATAAAATTCAGCTCCTGGAAGCGCACATCCACATTCGTGGCTGTGCGACCTCATATTGTCTACTTCTCACTCTTGGAGAACCTGACAGGCTACCGAGTGTGTCCTGCCTGCACAGCAAGAGTCTGGCAAGCTCCCCATGGTGTATTTGATATGCCAAAACCCAGTGACAATGATGGGTCTCAGTCCCCTGACCCTGAAGGAGCCTCCACTGTGGCACTTGCTAAAATCTCAGGGCTAGGACAAATGGAGTTGTTACTGGTGCCTGCTTGAGGAAATCGATGAACAACAGGATGACAGTGATACAGTGATACAGTGATTAAATATATACTGAAGAAACTCTCAGAGAGCCGGGCAAGCTACCGAGAGTATCCCGCCCGCCTGGCAAGCTCCCTGTGGCGTATTTGATATGCCAAAAACAGTAACAACAAGTCTCACAATGGAGATGTTACTGGTGCCCACACAAGCAAATCAATGAACAACGGGAGGACAGTGCTACAGGACAGGGCTATTATAAAAGATCCCATTGACTGCTTGGCTTGTAGGCTAAGTGTGTCATGCTGGGGTAAAGAATGGGGAAGTCTCTGCAACTTGTGATGCATGGTGGCATCTGGGTACTGATACTGAAAGCCAAGGCGAGTGAGAGTGTCCGGGACCCGGTGTGAGCTCTGACCCACCCATCAGCTGGTGTCTATACCTCAGTAGGAGCTGGGTCCAGGGACCCCCTAGGAGAGTTAGAGAGGAGGCTCCTTGGTAGCGTGCCCAGAGCTGCATTGCCATACTCAGCTGACCCTACAGTGACCTGGCCAGACACTCCTCTCCTCCCCCCTCAGCCTCTGCCCTCACCCCCTGGGACAGCAGTGTCCATTCCCTCTCCATGCAGCTGCCGTTCACTCCTGGTCTGCATCAAGACAGACGCCTCACAGTTAGGTTCTCCAAGCCCAGGCCCTACTCTCTCTCCTACTTGTGGGATGTGCAGTCCAGGGTCAGAAGGCTGTGCTTGCTTTCCAGGTGTAATGCAACATCCGACGGCAGGTTCTGGCTCATTTGAGGCATCCAGATATTTTTAGTATATGGATGTTGCATCTGAAGTCTGAATCGATGAACTTTTTCAATCATGATGCTTTTTTAGACCGTGATGACATGCTCCGCTTCTCCCTTATTGTTGCAGTGCTACCTTGATGACGTGCTCTGCTTCTCCTTTATTGTTGCAGTGCTCCGGGGTCACACACTTGGTCTCAGCATTTCACAGGTGGCACCTTCTATGGCACTGAGGATCTCACTCAACAGTGCAGGCAGAGCTGAGGAAGGAACCCATGGCCTCCTGGAAATAGGCAGGTCTCCACCAGGAGGCCACATGCCAGCACCTTATCCATTTGTCCACTGTTGGAGACCATCACAGCTCAGGAACCATCATGGCTGAAAACCCCTTTGGCCCTTGGGAACATCTGGCTGGACAAGCCCAACTTCACAACAGACGCACATCCCTGCCACAGGGGTCCTTAGAGCTCAGCTGATTCGCTCTCACGTTTGAGACCAGTGTGTGTCTTTCAAATGATAGAGTGGTCCACATAGATATTTTTTCTCAAACAGTACGACATGCAGAAGTTCACCAGCTGACACGTGCCCTTGCTGCTGTCCTGCCTGCTTCCCACCAAAGTTACCTTAGAATAGTTTCACCCAAACAGACGTAACAGACGTTTACCTTTTACTGTGACAATGAACACTTCCTCCCGCTCAGCTGCCCTGCCCTTCGCCAGGGCAGATCCTCTACATGTCCCCTTGCACGTGCAGTCCCCAAGGCCACGCTTCTGAGTATGAAAGGGCCTCGTCTGCTGACAGAGCTTGGACAGACAGAGCCCGGGATACTGTAGCAGGACGTGAGATGCTCTGGCAGAGTTTCTGCCGAGCCTTCCCTGAGCATACCTGGTCAGCGACCCCAGTAAATCCGACAGTGACTCCTTGGCCTCACTCTGCTGCCCACTGGATCAGCCTGGGCCTGCTCAGCGTGAGTAGGCTCACGTGACACAGCATCACACCCTCTTCAGGTCCGGGGCTCTGCTCCACGCAGTGGTCACGGAGCAGTGATTTCCTTGGAATGACTGTAATTTCCCAGGGTTTTCATGGACCACAATTTGTTCAACTTCTCATAAAAGGGAACATTCTAGTACTTTCCAAATTTTATTTTTAACCCTAGGTAAAGTTCTGAAATAAAGAAGTTCCTGTCAGATCAATCAAACTCGAACGCTGTGATTCCTGGCAAAGTCCCTATTACTTTTGGCCACTAATCATTTCTCATTTTCACACAGCAGCCGCAGTGGCCAGCTTCTGTCCTGGCTGCATACCGAGTGTGCTGATGTCACCACAGTCAAGAGCGAGAAAGGCAAGGCCAGAATCTCGCAAGGTAAAGGGCCTCCACAAATTCTTAGTCGTTCTTCCTTTCTTGCTTGTGAAATGCATGGTATTGTCAACATTCTTTTTTAGCTAGAGTAAATCACTACCATAAAATATAATAATGCTCTCAACTCCATCTAATCCATATGCACTCAAACAAACCAACCCCAGGTCTATAAGTTTGAAATCATAGACTACTTTGAAATCCTGGTTAGAGAAAGTATTATAATGTGTGTGTGTGTGTGTGTGTGCGTGCGCGCGTGTGTGTAACTCAAATTTCAAGATATTCAAACCCATATTCAGATTCTCAATTATGAATCATACCTACCTTACTGGGTTATGGTAAGCTGTAATCTTTACAGAACCAACAATTCAATAGGCACATTGACAAAGGGATTGGCACAGAGAAGATGATCTATAAATAACTGAAGTGACTTTCTTTATATTCTTGGATTTGTATGCAGGGTTTGTGTAGAGAGTATGTTCACATTTTTTTCTAAAAGTTGTTTCCTTATTTGTTTTTCTTTATGGAACTAAAGAATGAGTCTCAGCCTTTGTGATATCTAATTAGACACATTTACCTCCTTTTGAAGTTTCAGATTCACTGTATTTCCCAAGTCATCACAGTATAGCACTTTGTACACTTGAACAGCAGAAGTGGATAGAACAAGTTTACGAACTTTATAAGTCTAGCTGGACTTTCCACTGTAAGCGAATAAGGAAAACAGCCCCTTCCAGGTCGCCAGATCTCAGCAGTGCCCACTGAGTCAGGCCCTATCCCTTCTCCTCCCACCAGGTGCAGAGAACAGATCACCCTTATGGGGCCCTGCCACAAGGCACCATTCAGTGACCTGGGACCTGGGACCCTGGGACTTAGCTTTCTTTCTGGATTCTTCCATCCTATCTGCAAATACCCACTAATTCAGGCAGGCTGAAACATTCCTCCTGAGATTTAATTTCTTTCTCGGGTGAGAGGGATTCAGCCAAGCTCCAGACCCTCCCCTGTGCAGAACAGATGCTGCAGGAATGAGTCGGGGTCAGTGGGCAGAGCTGGGTACCGAGCCTCCCAGTATGCACTGGGATATTTCTCCCCAGGGATTAGGAACCCACCCAGAAGATGCGTCTAATTTTTACTCAGAGTTTGCCAGAGCAGAGAGTGAATTCAGGATGGAGCAGC
The DNA here is from genome assembly GCF_029834395.1 of Sorex fumeus. Classification (NCBI taxonomy): domain Eukaryota; kingdom Metazoa; phylum Chordata; class Mammalia; order Eulipotyphla; family Soricidae; genus Sorex; species Sorex fumeus. Next base: position 17,962,441 of record NW_026606081.1, on the reverse strand, counting down.
AAGAGAAGAGGTGGGGCCTGAGCCCCACTGCTAGAGACGAGGCCCTCTGGGAACTTGGATGCAGCACCTGACATCTCCTCATGCTTCACACTTGAGCTGTCCACCCCCCAGGAAGCCTCTGGAGATGCCGGGGGCATCCGGAGTTCCCCGATGGCTGAGGGTGTTCCGGGCAGGCTGTGGCCTTTCTGCCAGGACTCTGGTTTTCTGATTCGCCCCGCTTCTCTGAGGAGCTGAGTGCAAGGCTGGGGCCTGTGTGCTCTGAGCGGGCAGGAAGCACCTGCTCTCAGTTACCGGGCGGGACTCAGGGGCACAGAGCTGCGTTATCACTCCACTCCCCAGACATACTGGCAGGAGCCTGGCCAGCGAGTCTACAACCGGGAGAGAAATCCAACTGGTCAGCCACCATGGAAAACCTGAGGGATGAGTGTCACAGTCCTTTCTAGAGATATTTCTCAGCACCTGGAGACTAGTTTCCTGGGAAATATATACAATGAGGACACAAGTGGTCCTGATGCCAAGGACAAAGTTCACCCAGGGCAGACATCTAGAAGACCCCAGGGACATATGTGTGTGCATGCGTGTGCATGCGCACGCGCGCACACACACACACACACCTTGATGCCCACAGCTCACTATGCAAATTAGCAAAGACCAAGAAGCTGTGTTCACTGTTACCAAAATTTTCTGAGAAGGAGAAGTTTAATAGAATGTAACTGGTGATCCTAGGAAGGTCACTGGACACCCCCGAGATACAGATGCTGTTGACGGGGAGATGTAGACTCTGAGCAACTGGAATGCTGCAAGCCCCAGGCTGCTGAGAGCACGCGCTCTGGGCCTGGGTGGTGGGGTGGAGGCTCAAAAGCTTCTGACTCCTGCTCTGGAGGTGCCACAGCCTGGCTGCCGGGGCTGGCATTGGGGACAAGGCCCAGAGCACTGAGGATCGGGCTCTCTGGGTTTGGGGCTGTGCAGAGGAGAGGGGGGTTCAGGTCTTCGCAGTATCTAAGACAGTGGCTGTCTTACACTGCCCTGCAAAGGGACTCACTGGAGAGTGAAATTTTCATCACGGACATGTTTTGAGGACCAATTCTAATTTTGAAATCATAAACATAAAAGTGCCCATTTGATGCTTAGGATCTACTTTTATCTTCTTTGTGCTAGTTTCTCTGCAATGAATTATTTTTCATAATAACTGGACAAAAAAACCTGTTAAGTGTGGGAGATTACACCCCACAAAAGTCCTAACTGCACCCCAGGCTCACAGCAGAAAATGTCCTCGTGGTATGTTTTCTATTTCCAATGAGCTTTAGATTCTGCCTCTTCATGTGGTAATGAAGTTTAATGTCTGGGGTCCATCATGAAGTTCACCACAGACCCCACGAGAGAGTTTTTTTTTTTATGTAGGCGTACTGCTGTTTATTCAGCCACTGATTAGCTGATTGAATTGGGCATGAACTCTACCTAACTTTTTTTTCATAATTTTGTTTATTTTTTTCTCTTATATTTATTTATGGGCTGGAGCGATAGCACAGCGGGTAGGGTGTTTGCCTTGCACCCAGCCAACATGCCCGACCCGAGTTCGATTCCTCCGCCCCTCTCGGAGAGCCCAGCAAGCTACCGAGAGTATCTCGCTTGTACAGCAAAGCCTGGCAAGCTACCCGTGATGTGTTCCATATGCCAAACACAGTAACAACAAAGTCTCACAACGGAGACATTACTGGGCCCGCTAGAGCAAATCAATGAACAACGAGAAGACCGTGACTGTGACCGTGATATTGATTTATTGAATCATTGTGGGAAAAGTTACAAAACTTTCAGGTTTAAGTCTCGGTCATGCAATGATTCAAACACCTTTCCCTTCATCAGTACTCATTTTTCACCACCAAGAACCCCAATATACCCCCCACCCCTCCCAATGCCTGTAAGGCAGATGATTTCTATTTAACTCTTCTCTACATTGATTACATTCATTATTTTGACAAAAGTTGCACCATTATTGTTTAGAATTCCCCCCCCCCCAATCAGAATTGCCGAAAGGGCATTGTGAAATACTTTGTTTTCTATAGCTGGTTATGAGAATCATATAATGTCACGTGGCCGCAATAGCGGCCATGCAATTTTGGATTTCTGCAAAGAGCCAGATAATTATGAGATTGGTTTCTGTGCATCTGGTGTCATGGGTGTGCCGCAGAGCCACTGTGGGGGGCACCTCGTGACCTTGGTAGAGTGTGAAGGATAAGCCGGTACCGCCCTCCCTTCCCATGAGACTGCAGTTGCCCCGTCACCGCTGGCTCATACCTGGCTTTCCTACCTTGCTGCTGGGGGTGGGGGGGAGGGGAAGGCAGAAGGGAGCAACACCCTTTCCCTCCTGGGGAGGCATGGTGCCATATTTTAATGTATGGACCATTCACTTTTCTGCCACAAGCTGCCAGGCTCTGGACTACATTCTTTTGCCTCTGGAGCCATGGCTGTGCCAGAGAGCCACTCATGGGGGGGAAACTCGTGACCTTGGTAGGGCGTGAAGGATGAGCCGGTACCGCCCCCCTTCCCATGAGACTGCAGTTGCCCCTTCACCGCTGGCTCATACCTGGCTTTCCTATAAGCTCTGAGGCTGAGGCCACTTTGCTGCTGGGGGGAAAAAGGCGGATGGGAGCAACACCCTTTCCCTCCCAGGGAGGCATGGTGCTGTAGTTTAATGCATGGTCCATTCACTTTTCTGCCGCAAGCTGTCGGGCTCTGGATTAAGTCCTTTTGCCTCTGGAGCCATGGCCATGCCAGAAAGCAACTTGTGAGGGGCAACTCATGACCTTGGTAGGGTGTGAAGGACGAGCCGGTACTGCCCCCCTTCTCATGAGACTGCAGTTGCCTCGTTGCCGCCGGCTCATACCTGGCTTTCCAATAAGCTCTGAGGTGGTGGCCATCTTGTATGTGGTCCAGATGCATTTCTGCCAAAAGCCCCTGGGTTTTGAGATTTGCTTCTGTGTCTCTGGGATCTTGGCCGTTAATCAGTTTGATCAGGAGCCAAGAGAGGCTGTTTGTAGGCAGCGACTTGGGGTCTCGTTGGGATGGGGAGGAAAGGGCTGGTTCCACCCCATCTGTTGAGGCCCTGCGTGTCTCGTCACTGCAGGCCCAAACCAGACTGTCCAGTTACCTCTGGAGGATGGTGGTCACCAAGCCACCAGGGGGAACAGGCCAAGGCACGAAACCTATTCCCACCTGGAGTGGCCCAGTGCCATTAACCTACTGCAGGAACAGGACGTATTTCTGCCAAAAACCTTTGGGTTCCGAGATTTGTTTCTGAGTCTCTGGGATCATGGCCGTTAAGCAGTTTGATTAGGAACCAGAGAGGCCATGCCTCCAATTATATACCTGAGCCAGAGGTGGTTTGTGGGTGTGTCTCCCACATACCTAACTTTTGGCCGTTTACTTTCTTGGTAAACTTTGCCCCCAATTTTTTGGGGTCTGGCCAAAGGCACAGCAGCAATTTTGGGGTATCTGAAAGTCTGACAGTGCCATCAGGTTGCTGATGCACTCGCCTCACATTTACATATTGACCTGCTGTCAGCACCATACCCCCCAAGAGAGAGTTTTGTGGCGGCCATGGCCATGGGGAGGGAAGTCAGCCCTGTGCACCTGGGGAAGCATAGGCTGCCAGAACAAAGCCTCTGCCTGTCCCCACGGAGTCTATTGAAAGGAGGGCGGGGCTCCTCCTGGGGAGGAGGAGAGGTGAGCTGAAGAGATAGCTCTGAGGTCCAGTGAAAAGTACTGCAGGTCCCCAAGGACAACTTGGAGTCACCCCTGAGTACTGAGCCAGGAGCAGTCCCTGAGCACCCCTGGGGTGAGTCCAAGTTAAAAAAAACTTAAAAGAGAGAGAGAGGAAGTGGGGGCAGGTACCAGAATCCCCCCACCAATAGCAGACACAGCTTGAGGGCCTGGGGCATCCCTCTTGTTGAGTTAGTGTCCACCAACTCCCCCCCCCCACCCTCATCTTCCTCAGTGAAGTTTATCCTGGCAAAATGATGGCTTCGAGTTCCACAATCCCGCAGAACTGAAAGAAACTCATTTTCCTGAGCTTTCAGCAGAAGTTCACGTGGAAAATGAAACCAAAGAGACATTGATAGATTTAACCCCCTGGATAAAACTCTCTAGGCCGAATGTCATGAATAGCATGCAAGGGAACCTTCAAGTGGAAAAAAAGTACCAAGGGAAAGCATAGTATCTATCTAGGAGAAAACAACACAATTCAAAAGACAGTGCTAAGACATATTTGAGAAGCAAGAAGATAATAAAACATGCATCATGAGTGTTCAGATCTGCGTGTCCCTGGGGAAGGAACCCGAGAGGGCCTGGGAGAGCTAGGTGAGGCCACAGGCTGGGAAGGGACACCGCTCCCCACTGGGCGGACCAGCCCCTCTGGGGATGGGAGCCAGAGGGGCGGAGGGGAGGGGAGAGCCCGAGGGCTGGTCAGACGCCAATGCCAAGGTAGAGGGCAAGAATGGCAGCATCAGGAAGCCTGTGATCTACGCAGGGTCAGGGCTCCTGCCCATAACCTCAGGCAGCACAGGAGCTTATTGGGCCTTATTCCTGCAATCTTTGGGGACACAGCAGGACTCGATGCTCCAGACACAGTTACTTCTGCTTTGCCAGCAAGGGGCTCACGGGACCCAGCAGCAGCCCGGGAGAGAGCGGGTTTCAGGTATGGATGGACCCCGGGATGAACTGCCCCCACCCTGAGTTCCTGAGACAGTGACCACGCAGGGCTGGCTCTAAAGAAGGCAGAACCAAGACGTGCGTTCTTGGGACAGATTCAGCCTAAATTACATGCAAAGGGAATGGGGCACCCTCTGGGCTGTTCTTTCATTTCAGGTTCATTGTGGGGGTGGGATGGCCAAGGATCCCAGTATCTTTTCCACCCAACAGGCTCAAAACATTTCTGGTCTCCTGTGTGGACCCAGTCTGGGTGGGGTAGGGGAGGGGGGTTGGGGCCGTGGAGTACTGTGAGGTTGAGTTGGCCGCATGCAACTATTATTAAAATAAAACAATCTAGATCATTCCTGGCAAATGAACACTGAGAAAATTGATTGGGAAGAATAGCTCTGGGGATAATCCAACCAAAGTGCTGAGACCATTCCAAGTTGACTCCAGTTGGAATATTCCAGTTATCAGGTTGTTGGTGAAAACTCAAATAAAAATTATGAAATCCAAGGTATCTTTTGAGATAGAAACACATTGTTTTGAAGACTCCTAGTACAGCAATTTATGTTTTGAAAAGTGTTGTCATTCACGTAATCTAAAGTCAAGTGGTAGAATTTTATTTCTGAAAATTTTGGCCCATAACAGTAGCTGGTGCTATCTCTGACTCTATCTCCCACCCACGTCACTCACAGATGCATGCTGGGTGGGTGCAACTGGCTGCTCACCCTCACTCAGCCCATCTGGCTCCCACCTGCCCGGCCTCCTCTCCCATCTTCTCATTGGTGCATCACCGTGGGTCCCTCCCCATGGCCATGTTTTCATCACCAAGAATTCCAGAGGCCTTCCTGCCAAGAGAGGCATTTTATAGACCCAAGATCAGAAAGCAGGAAGCAGGCAACATTTTGGAAAGACAACAGAGATTTCCACAGGAATACGCAAGCTGGAGGGCTGGAGGGTGGGCACCCAGAGGGCAGGGGTGAGGCTGGGGCTGGGCCGGGCTGGGCAGGGCTGGGGCGGACCATCAGGTGAGCTGCACTGCACATAATCCATCACTTTAGGAAACCAGTCCCTGCCGTCTGCTGACGAGACCTTGAACTTCAGTGATTGCTATTTTTTAACAAGTCCTCTCAAGGTTCTGCCGCCATCTGAAGTGCAGCCCCTGCCGTAGACTGTTTCAGGAGCTCACTGCAGCTTTCTCTCTCTCCCTACACTGTGCAGTGCTTTCCCGGTCACCCAGAGCCGCCCGCCACAGCCACCACTTGCCAGCCAGTTGTCGGGTCACTGTGTCCGAGCTGACCTTAAAGAAACCGTGTTCCAGTCGGTTCTTCTTCCTATGAAATTTCTTTGTCTTTTTTTTTCTCACTCTCTTGGGCATGTCCAGAACCTTTTGGGCAGGAAGGTGAAGACTGAGGCTCTCAATTACCCTCCTGCCACCTAGAAAGATTCTCCCGCCCAAGCGGGACCCTCCTCCCCCCGGGGAGGCCTTTTCCCAACATGCCCACAGAAGTCAGAGGGTCCCTGGGAGCGGGAGTAGGGGTGACGTTCTGTTCCCCAGAGCCTGGCCGAGGCAGTATCTTCTGGTCACTATGATTCCCACGGCCACAGCCAGGGCCGGTGCTGTGGCGAGGTCAGGATGGCTGATGCTGCTTTTCCTCATGGTCCTTCTTGCCTTCTGACCAGGGATTGAGCAGCAGTAGAGTGGACGGGGCCTTGCATGGGTGAGATGCAGATTCTATCCCTGGCTCCCTCTCTGACTCCCCGAGCCCGCCAGGAGTGATCCCTGAGCACAGAACTCTGAGCACCACCAGGTGTGGCTCCCAATCACGCAGGAAAGCCGAGCAGCTTCACCGGAGCCGGTGACACAGTTTCCAACACCTGATTCCAGATTAGTGTCCCTGGGGCCCAGGTCGGTCTGAGACAGCAGCGGTGGGTGAACCTAAGCTTCCTGCCTGCTCACTTGAAGGAGACCCCCAGGGTGCACCGAGCACGTTGGCCTGCCATCCCCTCCTACAGATGAAATAACTCAGCACTCTGAGAAATGGAACTTCTTTACGCAAACAGAATGAGGCCAACGTTGCACCCCTGGGTGGCACTGGCTGTGTGGGGACACGGCTTAGACCCTAGGATGAGGTCACTGTGAACATTCGAGAATGGACAGATACAGCAAGTGGGTGGGAGCCGGGCTGCAGCTGATATGTCCCTGACTGCTGGGACTTCGGCCCTGGGGCCTGGTGACCAGGAGAGAGTCCAGTCTCGGAGGGTGATGTCCTGCAGAGTCTTCAACACACAGAAGAGCACATCAGCGGGACGTGGCCCAGGAGGCTGACACTCAGACCCGACCTCTGGCTAGGGTTTTCCGCAGCCTAGGGTCTTGACTTCCTCCTCTCTGCACTAGCAGGAAAATGCTCCCCACCCTCAATTGGCCCGGAAATGCGCTGTCCAGGCACAGGCTCATCTACCCCTTCAGCCCACATCCCAGATTGACGCCCCAGCCCCATTCACAGCATGGAGCTTACCAGAGTCCTCAGAGATCTGGGAAAATTCAGGATTCGTTTTTTCTTTCTTTCTTTTTTTTTTTTTTGAAAGATTACTGGTAGCCAGGGAAGCTGGACCAATTCAAGTACAAGTTAGTTGTTAAATACATCACTGGTTGCTAGCACTGTAGCACAGTCCTCCTGTTGTTCATCGATTTGCTCGAGCGGGCACCAGTAATGTCTCCATTGTGAGACTTGTTGTTACTGTGTTTGGCGTATCGGATACGCCATAAGGAACTTCCCAGGCTCTGCCGTGAGGGATATTCTCAGTAGCTTGCCCGGCTCTCCGAGAGGGATAAAGGAATCGAATCTGGGTCGGCCACATGCAAGGGAAACGCCCTACCTGCTGTGCTATCACTCCAGCCCCATCACTGGGTGGCGGGACTGAGAATTGCTCTACTGCACTGAAGAGCAGTGACCTCCTTTTTTGTGATGTTGCCAAGGTTGTGTGTTTGCTTCCTAGCTGGAATCAGAAAACGGGCAGCCAGGTATCTTAGAATAGCTGAATTAGTAGCTCTAAGTTACTTGGCAGAGTTTGATAACAAGCAGCCTATTATCAAAAGATTAGATACTGTGCTGGGAGCTGAACTTAAGAAAGTGGTAGCACTCGTGGGTATTGCTGTTTCATTGGCAGAAATTCCTCCAGGACATGCGCAGAGAATATAAAGTATTGGGGACTGAAGGAAAACATAACAAACGTAACTCTGAGGGAAGTAAAGCTATTTATGCTTCCGATGACAAACTGTCTAAAGGCAAGGAAGTGGGGTTTTTAGGGATGACATAGATTCAGAACTGGTGTTTCTCTTCATACAAATGGGACATGAGCTTCAGTGTCAGAACAGGGTAATGCTAGTAACACAGCCCAGATGAAAATGGGGAAGGAAAAGGTTGCCTTTGAATGTCTGAGACACAACGATGACATTGCAATCCATGTCCCAACATCACTCTCTATAACTGCCAAATGCTTGTCACCTGATTTTATTTATTTAAAAAAATTTAATTTTATAAGGTAGTTCATGGGGTTGGAGTGAAAGCACAATGGGTAGGGTGTTTGCTTTGCACGCGGCCGATCTGGGTTCGATTCCCGGCATCCCATATGATCCCCTGAGCACCGCCAGGAGTAATTCCTGAGTGAAGAGCCAGAAGTAACCCCTGTGCATCGCTGGGTGTGACCCCCCAAAAAAGTAAAAAAAAATAAGGTAGTTCACAATATTTGATTACATTTAATATTCAAACACCAATCCCACTACCACTATACCTTCCCACCACCAAATTTGTTTCCATCTCAAGCTCTGATCCCTGTCCCCAAGCACAACCGAAATAATATATTTTGTATTGTCTGTTATGAAGAACCACTGAAAATGCTTACAAAAAAGTATCCAGATTATTCTATTTTGGCAGGGGCAATTAAGACATTCTTTAGGACATCACTAACATGATAAAGGTTGAGTGATGTGAGCTTTCATATATACATATGAAAATAGGTATATATGCATATATATTTCCCTCTATGATTTGTCGCCTACTACCTGAACCTCATCAAATGTGGTGTGGTACTTATGGAGAATGGGAAGGGAGTGTCTTGTGGTGTGTCATGCGAATGTGGCCGCTCAGTCCAACATGCGTGAGACTCAGCCCGAGCGTGTGGGGAGCGGCCTGGAGTGTGGCCTGGAGTGTGGTTGGGTTGTGGAGGCTGCCGGGGCTGGGTCCCTTGGGGCGGGGAGCACTCTCACCCGCCCCCCCTGGGGGTCCCCGAGTGAAACAGCCTGGCACGGAGTTCGGTGGTGGCATGGCTATCTGCCACCTGATTTTAAAGTAACAGCCATATAAATGGTTGACGTAGAGATTCATCTGAGCTCGTGAGGTTCAGCTTCAAAGCTCAAAAATCATCCTAGGACTTGAGAAAATTCAGCAGCAATTGCTGAAGCCCAAGATTCTGGTCTCTGCCTAATGTGATGTCAGACAGAGGGTGCCAGGCCAGAGGGCACCAGGGCTAGAGGCTAGGGGCCCCCATCCTGCAGGTGGGCTGATAACAGTAGCAAGGGGCAGAGTCTCCCCGCGATAGAGAAGAGGGAGACTGGAAGGGGGCATGGGAGGGGGTGGGCAAGGTGTTGTCTGCATGGAGGAGGTCTGCTCAGGGGTGCCAAGGAGACGCTCAGGAGTGAATGTGCAGCTAATCGAGCATTAAGTTGGCAAAGCCCTGAAAATTGCAAAGGCTTGAATGTGAAGCGGTTAGAAATAGATCATTCCAGGCCTGGAGTGGTAGCGAGGGGATGCATTTAGCACCCAGAAGCCGAGACGCGGGGAAGCCTGTGTGGCCGCGACACGGTCTCTCTCTCCAGACAGGCTCTCAGACTCGTGACGTGCCCAGACAGAGGCAGAAACCTGGCACAAGAGCTGGATTCTCAGAGAAGGAGATTCACGAGCAGCAGAGAAGAGGAGGCTTCCAGGAGCCTTTTCCAGCAATTTCCCATATTTATAACAAAGGGAGTGTGGGAAACAGAACAAGCTGTCAGACGGAATCTAGAAATAGAAGCAAAGAAACCAGGAGGAAGGACGTCATACAGGGGAGATGGTCCAGACGGTCCTAATAAACCAGGTCAGCATAATTGATTGATCTGAGAATATACAGATATAACTTTATTAACACATTATGGAAATGCCCAAGTTTTGCTGACTTGCATATGATCGTCTGCTTTTCTCTATATTTCTCCTCTCATTTAAAAAGTTTCTTTCTGATAAAAACAGTACATGCTCATTAAAGAAGCTTTGGAAACATATTAACACGCAAAAAAATCATATTCACCTATACACTCTGATATTACTCCAATATAACTGCTATAATATTTTTACATTGTTTCCTTGCTTTGTTCTACTTTTTTCTGAATTGAATATACTTTTAAAACTTGTTATATGAGTATGTTTCTGTATTATTAAAGCCTGTTTCAAAAAACTGGTCCAGGGCCTGAGAGATAGTACAGCAGGTAGGGTGCTGGCCTGGCGTGTAGCTGACCCACTCCAACCCCTGACACCCCATGCTGTCCCCCAAGCCCTGCCAGAAGTAATCCCTGACCACAGGTCCAGGAGTAATCCCTGGGAGGGGAAAGGCCCATTTAATGGCCACACAATTCCTCATGCTATTAATAAAAAACTGTCATAAAAATTTTGGAGGGTTTTTGGACCATACCTGCTGGGGCTTGGGGCTTATTCCTGGCTCTGTGCTCAGAGATCAATGCTGGTGGAACTCAGGGAACTCTATGTGGTGCTGGGCACCAAGGGCTGGCCGTGTTCCAGCTGCCCTACCCACTGCATTATCTGTCCAGCTTGTTCCCCCCCAATTTTTCATCATTTCTCCTATATTTGAAAAGCTATGCTTTCCCCGTGAGTTTTGCTTCCAGGAAAATTATGATTATAAAAACATCATATAACATGTCCTCTCTAATTCCAAACTATACTATAAAGCCATAGTAATCAAAACAATGTAGTACTGGATTAAAAAACACACACAAAGATAAGTGGAATAAGTTAAAAAACACAGAATTACAGACAGCTAGTTGTGATAAAGATCTAGATGCATAAAATGGAGAAAGAAAAATCTCTTCAATGAATAGGGGTGGGAAATAGAAAGCTGTCTGCAAAAGATGAAGCTGCGTCACGATCTCAGACTGAACAAACGTTACCTCAAAACAGATTAGAGACCTGAATGTGAGACCCCAAATCATAAAGCATATTGAAGAAATCACAGACAAAACACTACATGATATTGGTTTTTGTGAAGTCTTCAGTGATTTGATTCTAATGGCAAGTGATACAAAAGCAAAAATAAATCAGATCATATCAAACTAAACCATTATTACGGAGCAGGAAATCTATCCCTAAAGCAAAGTCATCCTACTGAATGTATTTGCGCGCCATGCATCTGATAGAGCAGGCAACCAAGACGTGTCAGGAATTCACAAAACTCAACAACAGGAAAACAACACCCCAATCAAAAATGGTGAAAAGAGCTGAGCAGACACTTCACCAAAAGAAGACACACAGATGACCAGCAGGCACGTGAAAAATAAGAAAATGCTAATTATCATTTCCACGATATCATCTAATATCAGGAAAATGCAAATCGAAACGACAAAGATCTATCATTCAGCTATAAATGGTATGATAAAATGATGAGCTATCACCTACACCAATGAGAATGGTCTATAACAAGGAGGACAGAAATATGAAGTGCTGGTGGGGATGCAGAGAACAGAATCCCTCCTCTTTATTATTGGTAAGAATGAACATTTGTTCAGTCTCTTTGGAAAGTGGTATAGAATTTTTTCAAAATACTGAAAATAGATGGGGCTGAGGATTTAGTACAGTGGGTAGGGCACTGGCTTTGCATACAGCCGACCCGGGTTTGGTCCCCAGCACCCCATGGAGTGATCCCTGAGCACAGAGCCAGAAGTAAGCCCTGAGCATCGCCAGGTGCCCCCCAAACCAAAACAAAACAGAGCTGTCTCATGATCCAGCAATTAAACTCCTGGGATATATTTTTAAAATACACAAAATACACTAATATGAAAAATATAATCAAAACCTACATTTAAGGCAGCACTATTTACAACAACCAAGATTTGCAAACAACTCACGTTGTTTGGAAACAACAGATGAGTGGATAATCAAGCCGTGGTCTATACACCAATGGGCTGCTACTCAAATATAAGTAAACACGGACGGGAATGGAGAGATGCTGTGAGCAAAAGCAGCCAGGACACAGACCAACACTGACAACGTGCCTCCTACGTGCTGTGTGAAGACACAAAGTCCTTGGATGAAGGAAGCCGGGGGCTCCAAGCACAGAGAGGAGGACCTCAAGGCAGAGCCAGAAGGAGAGCTGAAAGGCTAGAACGAGGGTCCAGAGGGCTACGGTGGGTCTGGTACTAGGGTGGCATGTGTGATGTGGAATCATACATCTGGGACAGGGGTGGCACAGTCGCTCAAACCGAAACGGTCTTGTACAAACCAACATTACTTCAGCTTTTAAAAAAGGGCGGATACAAGATAAGTACCACGAGGTTTACTCCATGGCTTAGAGGCCAGCCACACACGCTAGGGGAAAAGGCAGCTCAGATAGAAAAGGGAGCACCAAATAAAGGTGTTGGGAGGATCCTCCCAGGATGGGAGAAGCATGCTGAAAGTAGGCTATAGACCAAACATGATTGCCACTCAATGCCTCTTTTGCAAACCACAACACCCAAAAGGAGAGAGAGAACAAAAGGGAATGCCCTGCCACAGAGGCAGGGTAGGATGGGGGGGCTAGGGGGTTGGAGGGATACTGGGATCCGTGGTGGTGGGAAATGGGCATTGGTGGAGGGATGGGTATTTGATCATTGTATAATTGAAACCCAAGCACAAAAATTTGTAAGTCTACAACTGTACCTCATGGTGTTTCACTAATAAAAATTAAAAAATAAATAAAATGCATGCATCAAGTGAAAAAAAATAAATAAAAATAGGCAGATGACCTGAAAAGACAATGCAGAGTAAAACACAAATGACAAGTGTATGAAAAGTTCCAGCATCATATGTCATTAGAGAATTACAGATCAAAACAAGGGAGATAGCATTGCACCAGCGAAATCTAACTCATGGACAACCCCAGACGCAGTAACATCCTGAAGCAACAGGCACATCCCTTCATCTGGAGGTGATGGAAAGGGCACTCACAGCCTTGATGAGGCCACTTGGCAGGTCCAACAAAACTGAATTGTCATGTAAATGCTCCGGTAGGATCATTTATGCTTTAGATCATTTATGTCATGTATGCTTCTAGACATACATTCGAGAGGCCCCAACTTTTGTCCACGCAGAATCCCATGCACAGATGCTTGTAACAGCGTTACTCATAATTGCGAGAACTTGGAAGCAACCAAGAAGTCCTTCAGTGGGCAAGTAATGGGCTGTGATGTACCAGGTAGCGAAATATCATTCAGTGCTAAGACAGAATGACTCAGTCATAAGAAGTCATGGGGGGAAATTAAATAGATCTTAGTAAATGAAAGAAGTCATACTTAACTTTGATTCACTAAGGAAAAGAATCTGATCTAAAAAGGGTGTGTGCCATGATTCCTACTAGATGCCATTCTGGACAAAGTAGACCCCCCCGACACCCCCCACCCCTTGACACACAGGTCCGTGGGTTCCAGGACTGCAGTGGGGATGAAAAGAGCAGAGCGTGAAAGCGTTTCCCACGATGCTATAAAGGTGGGTATCCGCTGGAGCGGCACCTAAGCCCGGAGCTCACTGAGGGAAGCTCAGTGAGGTCTGTGCACTTCGCGGCTCAGGCCACGGCCCTGCCCGCTCCTGCACCGAGCCAGGGTGCCACTGTGCGTGCTGTGGGGTGGTGCAGTGAGGTGCAGTGCGGTGTGGTATTCTGGGTGCGGTGTCGTGTGCTGTGGTATGCATAGGTATGGGGCGGTGCAATGTGGTGTGCTGTGGTGAGGTGAGGTGCAGTGTGCTGTGGTATGCTGTGTTGCGGTGTGATGTGGTGTGGGGCGGTGGGCTGTGGTGTGCTGTGGTGAGTTGAGGTGCAGTGCATCGTGGTGTGGTATGCTATGGTATGGCTGTGGTGTGCCGTGGTGTGGGGCAGTGTAGTATGGTGTGCTGTGATGAGGTGAGGTGCTGTACAGTGTAGTGTAGTGTGCTATGGTGAGGTGAGGTGCAGTGTGCTGTGCTGTGGCATCCTGTGGTGTGCTGTGGTGTGTGGCAATGTGGTGTAGTGTGCTGTGGCGAGCTGTGGTGTACTGTGGCTAGAGTTAGGGGCAGGGAAGGCACATACGGGGATTCTTTGTCTGCTCAACTCTGCTCCAAACAGGAAAGTCACTGTGACTGTCCTCCCGTGGTTCATCAATTTGCTCGAGCGGGCCCAGTAATTGTGACACTTGTCACTGTGTTTGGCATATCGAATACATCACAGGTAGCTTGCCAGGTTTTGCCGTGTGGGTGAGATACTCTCGGTTGCTTGTCGGGCTCTCCGAGAGGGGTGGAGGAATTGAACCTGGGTCGGCCAGGTGGGCCACATGCAAGGCAAACACCCACCCTGCTGTGCTATTGCTCCAGCCCAAACAGGAAAGCACTCTAAAATAATGCTCATTATTGAAAAATGTAAAATACAATTATCTATGTATTTCAACTTATACTTTCAGACCCCAAAACATCTAAAAATAAAATGTTCATAGCAAAAATATAGGAATACTTTAAAAACAAAGTTTGGAAGATGCTTTCAATGTGCTTTGGAGGAAAAATATGAGTTACCAACTCCCCATAATCATATTTAAAAAATTATTACTCTGTGTTCAGTTTATTAAGTTTACTAAGAGTTTACTTGGAATTTAGTTATTGTAACCTTCAATAAAATGTTAGAAAAATATTACCTTGCTAATTGAAAATGTAAATATAAATCTCTATTTAAAAATGAATAGAATTAAACATTTTCTCTACTTTTAAAGCTTTTTATGATTTTTGTGCCTAGTATAGTTGCATTATGGTTACACGATGTTAACATTAAATTCCTTGTAGCTTTATGATAAATATTAGCTGCCTTGTTTATTTGTTTTTAAATTACATTTTAAAATCTTCTGCCATTTAGAAGATTTAAATTTTCATGAGATCTAAAATCAATCTTTTAGACTTTTGATTATTTCATCTTTTCATCACTTTTAAATTTAGAAAATGTGCTTAGAAAATTACTACCTAGACATACACAATCTAAACATACACACTTCTACTTTCTCTGGGTTACAATCAGATTTTAAAACTATGAAACCTATCATTTATTGAGGAGTGAACCAGAATTTTAAACAATTTTATATCCCTCGTATGTTAATTAAATAATTGCTTGTCTGAAGTTACTAAGTGTTGGGCTCTGTAACAGCTCTTGGGGTGACAGTGAGCTGAGAGGATGAGCTGCAAGACCGAGGAAGCTGATACCCGAGAGGGAGGGGAAGAAAAACCACCTCAGGAACACAGAGAAATGAATGAAACAAAAGTAATCAGAAGAAAAACACTTTAAAATAAAGACAAAAGAAATGAAGTAGAAAAGAAAACAAAAATCTAGCAAAAGAAAGCCAGAGAGTCAACCCTCTCAATATTCAGTGTCTGTATCATGCACCTGCGATTTACACCCCAACACGCACACACTCACACACGCACACCCCCCACACACCCACACACACCACACATCCACACACCCACACCCACCCACACACACATCCCACACCCCCCACACCCACACACACCACACACCCACATCCACACACTCACCCACACCCACACCCACACCCACTCACCCCCACACACCTACACACACTCACCCACACAGCCACACACACTCACTCCCACACCCCCACACACATACCCACACACACCACATTCACATACACCCCCACACTCACACTCACTCACCCACACTCTCCCACACCCACACATACACCCACACACACACTCACTCACACACACCCCACACCCATGCACACACACACACACACACCCAACACCAACACCCACTCCACTCCCATGCCCACACCCATGTTCACACCCCCCACCCCACATCCCCACCCTCCACCTCCTCACACACTCCCCACACCCCCCCCACTCCCCACACACCTCCCCCTGACCCACACACCGTCCCACATACACACCCCCCACACTCTCCCACCCCCAAACACCTTCCCCTTCCCCACACCCCACCCGCACACAGCTTGGGGAAAGCAGATGAGACCAGGCCGTGCTGGAGAGAGGACACCAGAGAGAGGACACTGAGCACCGAGTGTGAGGACAGCGGCCGGGCAGCTCAGTGGTCAGAACAGCGTTCCTCCACGGCCAGGCAGCTCAGCGGTCCCCGAGGCCGGGTGGCACAGCGGTCCAGGAATGCAGGTGTGTCCTGGGCTCCATCGCTCGAGGCCCCCAGGAGGATGGACCAAGTGCAGGACGCAGGAGCACCTGCGCCTTGGAGGGCTGCCGGGAGAGGGAGCCCGGCCACGCCCCTGCGGGACGGGTCCACGGATATCCTTGTCCTTCCAGCACCCCCCCGACCCCCGCCATCTGTCAGACAACCTGCTGCCCACCCGTTTCCCCTGCCTGGCAGAAACTCCTCTCCATGCCCTGGCCGAGGCCCGGCCCAGGTGGCTGCGGGTGCCTACCCTCTGTCAAGCTCAGATATCCGCCTGGCACCAGGCCAGTCCCATCAATACGGTCTCATGCCAGCCAGCACACGGTTACATGACTTCCTTCTGCATCAGACACTGACAGTGAGAAACAATGTAGCAAAGACTCCTACAAGATTTCAGCACAAGTTTCCCCAAAATAAAACACCACACACCTTGCCCTTGACCTCTCAGAGTCCCACCAGAGCTCTGCCTCCCCCTCCCATCCTTCCCCACAAAACCATTCAAATGTCATTTCTCAGGACACAGGAACATTGCAGAGATGCCTCAGTGTCTGGCAGCGGTTCCAGCTTCCCAATTTTCATACTTTGGGAGTCTCACCCTGCACTTCATCCAGGCACTGTGATGCAGTTTCCCTCCAGGACAGGCTCTGAAGCTGTCCCAGCCAATGGTGAAGTGTCTTCGCTTTGGGCTGGGTTTGTTTTAAGCTTAGACCCTTGTCACATCCTGTCTGTTCAGATGACCTCCACGCACCCCCGGCCCTGATGACACCACGGCCAGCACCCCCACCTACAGCCCAGTGCATGCCTCTATGTTGTTGGCTGGCCACGACTGAGTTAGATTTGCCCCCACTGTCACTGTCACTGTCCTCCCGTTGTTCATCGATTTGCTTGAGCGGGCCCAGTAACGTCTCCATTGGAGACTTTGTTGTTACTGTGTTTGGCATATCGAATGCGTCACGGAGAGCTTGCCAGGCTTTGCCGTGCGGGCAAGATACTCTCGGTAGCTTGCCGGGCTCTCCAAGAGGGGCAGAGGAATTGATTTGCCTCCAGAGTTAGTCAATTCACCTGCTGTCATTTTTTATTGAAATAATTTGGGTGGCAAACATAATGTAATATATTCAAATATGTATTGGTCTCTAGGACTGTATACCTAAAACATTTTAAACCAATGTTCTCACAAAAGTAAATGTCCTGTTAACCATTTAAAATATGTTGAAAAAGTTCAATCAGTTTCCTTTTAGGAAAATTAAATGGAATGCTTTGAACAGTCTAGATAAAGTTAAGTGATAAATTGTGGTTGAATTGGGCACAGGCAGGAATGATCTGTAAAAGCCTAAAAAAAAAAAAAAACTCTTTTCCAGAGGACTTTACATTTCAGGGCCAGAGCGATAGTTCAGTGGGTAGGGCATTTGCCTCAGGCAGGCAACCTGGGTTTGATCCTGGGCACCATATATGTGGTCCTCCAGACTTGCCAGGAGTGACCTCTGAGCACACAGCCAGGAGTAAGTCCTGAGCATCACTGGGTGTGACAAAAATAAAAAGGAAAAACCGAAAATCCAAAAGGAGCTTTTATTTCAAAATGTAAATTCCAAAATGAGTCCACAACTGGACACTGTAAATAATGTGCGAGTGATTCATGCCAAAAAGTCACTGAGAAAACAAAGGCTTTGATCTACATAGAGTTCCATGGAAAAATAATCCCTTCATATCACGAATCATGAACATCCTGTTGTTTGTCGATTGCCTTGAGCAGGCACCAGTAACTTCTCCTTCATCCTAGCCCTGAATAATGCTCTTTCAAGGTTAGGAGAATGAGACCCATCATTGTTGCTGGTATTTGGCATATTGAGTATGCCACGGGGAGTTTGCCAGACTCTGCCGTGCGGGCAGGATACAACTGGTAGCCTGTCGGGTTGTCCAAAGTAAGAATGAGATAACAAGATGTTGCACGGCTGCAAATGTGGCTGCGTGCTTCCTGGAGCTGGGTTTTATTCCTTCATATATCTTAAGTTAAAATCACTGTCACTGTCCTCCCGTTGTTCATCGATTTGCTCATGCGGGCCCAGTAACGTCTCCATTTTGAGACTTGTTGTTACTGTGTTTGGCATATTGAATACATCATGGGTATCTTGCCATGCGGGCAAGATACTCTCGGTAGCTTGCCGGGCTCTCCGAGAGGGGCAGAGGAATCAAACCCAGCTCGGCCAGGTTGGCTGCGCGCAAGGCAAACACCCTACCACTGTGCTATCACTCCAGTCTAAGTTAAAATAAACATTACAAAATGTGTCATACTTCATGATGCACCATTTAAAACCTTATTTCAAGTTAACAAATCAACTGAAGTTTCCAAGTAAGTTGAACAAGATCATATCAACCCTGTTCCCTTCCACCATCCAGTCTTCAGAAAACTCAGAATTGAGTGTAGTTGATCTGGTTGCCAGCTTAAGCTATGTGGGTAACATCATTCACTACCTGCCTACTTTCCACATCTTCAAAAAAAAAACACTGAAAATAAGAAAAACCTTCATTTTAGGTTACCCACTAGTTAAAACCCAATTTTTCTTCTTTCAAAGGCAGTTTCCTCAAAAGCATGCACCACGATTTCTTCTCTTTTCTCTTCACCTCCACTGGACAAGTGCCTGGCCAATAACCCTGGCAAAATCCTGGGACTCTTCCAGACTTTTCCAGTGCTTTCTAGCTAGCTTGGTCTCCTGCACTGCCTAATCCTGTGAGGGCTTCCCTCTGTCTTCAGTCGGTCTCCTTTCTAGGGAATTCCTCCACGTCTTGTCTGTATTACTCCTCTCTCTCTCTCTCTCTCTCTCTCTCTCGTGCTTACCTTTTGAGGATTTTTCAAGGGCTTTCATGTTCTGTTCCTGTCTTTAATTTTTGCTTAAAATATGGTCATCAGAAAATATTAGCTATTAAACATTACCTTCACAGAAACATGAAATTTTCAATCAGACATAATTATGCCACCTAGCAATTACTACTGTCATACTAAGACTCTCCCTATTTCCTTCTACCTATCAAATTTAACTGAAATGAATAACACTCATGTTTAGTTTTCTTTGCACAGGATAAAGTTCTTAACCAATATTATCAAATATTTTAAGTGAGATTTGATATTTTTGAGGTTAGATAACATTAAATTATATGTATTTCTACATGTTTATTTAAGCATTCTGTCTACCTTATTATTTAACATTTAAATTACTTCTATCTATAGTTCTAACTCAATACAAAGTTTTATCTTTTCAATTTTAGAATTTAATTTATTTACATATGGTTTCATAACTAATAATATTTAATTTCTTAGATAAAGACAATATTTTTCCAAGTATTTATAATCGAAAGAACATGTAATTCCAATTCCCCACAAAAATTTAACTATTCCACCTGCACATTCTTCTTTTTTTTTTATTTAAAAATATGGAATGCTTCACGAATTTGCGTGTCATCCTTGCACAGGGGCCATGCTAATCTTCTCTGTATCGTTCCAATTTTAGTATATATGCTGCCAAAGCGAGTACTGCACATAATTGTCCTATGAAAATTTATGTTCTAGAATTATGTCGTAGAATTTAGGTTAAATCAGAGGTTATGAAATTAGTATTACAATAACCGCAATAATATTAATATTATTACAATATCACATAGGAGCAGGGTAGCACTGTAGCACTGTCCTCCTGTTGTTTATCGATTTGCTCGAGTGGGCAACAATATCACATAATAATAAAAATTATGATTTTGAAGGAACTCTGCGCCAGGCTGTTTCCACTCGAGGTGCCCCAGAGGGGGCGAGTGAGAGCCCTCCCCTCCCCAAGAGACCCAGCCCTGGCAGCCAACTTCTACTACCCAACCGCTGCCACACTCCAGGCCACTTTCTGGACTGCGTGGCCGCACAACACATCATGGGACACTTCCTACCCACTTTTGATGGAGTTCAGACAGTAGGCAACAGATCATAGAGAGAAATGTATATATGTATATATACATATATATATGTGTTTGTGTATATATATGTATATAGATAGATAGATAGATAGATAGATAGATAGATAGATATAGGAGACCCCAGCAAGATATTGAGAGTATCCTGCCCATATGGGCAGAGCCTGGAGAGCTCCCCATGTTGTATTTGATATGCCAAAACCAGTAGCTATAACGGGTCTCATTCCCCTGACCCTGAAAGAGTCTCCAATTGTTGGGAAAGATGAGCAAGGAGAGGCTGCTAAAATCCCAGGGTTGGGACGTTACTGGCACCCGTACATTGACAAACAACGGGATGACAGTGATACAGTGAGAGGATGATTGTGAAGCAGAAATATCCAGTCAGTATGATCTGTTAGAGTTATCTCTCCCCCCAACTGGCTGCTTTAAATTTTTTGATTCCGCACAGACTTGTGATTCTTAATAATGGCTAGAATTGATTGCTGAAAATTAACTTTGGACACCGGCCTCTTTTCTGAAAGCATAAAGTAAGTAAGTAAGGCCCTCCCGTTGATCATCGATTTGTTCGAGCGGGCCCAGTAACATCTCCATTGGAGACTTTGTTGTTAATGTGTTTGGCATATCGAATACGTCACGGGGAGCTTGCCAGGCTCTGCCGTCTGGGCGAGATACTCTCGGTAGCTTGCCGGGCTCTCCGAGAGGGGCGGAGGAATCGAACTCGGGTCGGCCATGTTGGCTGCATGCAAGGCAAACGCCCTACCGCTGTGCTATACAGAACTGGCTATCAGATAAGAGCAGTATTGAATGTGTGACTTACACAGTGATAGAAAGTTACAAAGATTTTGGTGAGTATTTAGATATACATTAAATATGTAATTTTATTTTGTCCCAAGTTATTTGCTCTTTTTGTGTTTCTGAGTTACAATGTATTTTTATGTAACTTGATGACATAAAAACTTTAGGTGCATCATTTAATTTGCTCATCACAACAGTGAGAGGGAAGTTGGTTACTGCTCCCCAATTTTATGACTGTGTAGAAAGAGCCTCGGAATAATTTGATGACTTTCTAAAATTTATCCAGCTACATCCTTGGAGTTATAAATGTAGACAGGAAATTTAATTCCAAATACTGTCTGTAAAACCGATCATGCTGACTTTTTTTTAACATAAGTATATAAGGGTGAGTTCAAGAGGTGTAGGAAGTCTTCTGTGGGCCGAAGTGAGAGCTGGTACCACAACTGTCTCCTGAAGTAAGAACTGAGACCCGTCACTCTCTCCTAAAGTTCCTGTTAATCTATCTGGAATGTCACTATCTAACTAGTCCTTAAATAATATGGGACTGTAAAACTGCAAATAGTCAAATCAATTCTGGGCAAGAAAGATATGTGATAAAGCATTTCTTGACTTTAAACCGTGCTACAACGCCACAGTAATCAAAACTAGGGTGTTGGAATAAAGATAGAACCTCAAGAACATTCCTCAAAAATCTAGGAATTGAGCTTCCACACAACCCAGCAATTCTACTCCTGGGAATATACTCCCGTGGCCCAAAAACACTGCAGAAAAGATAACTGCACTCCTGTGTTCATTGCAGCACTGTTCACAATACCCAAACTCAGCACAAGGCAAGAACCCAAGAACAGGTGACTGAATAAAGACACTAGGGGACGTATGCACAGTGGAATACTACTTGGCTATAAGAAAAGATGAAGCCATGCAATTTGCTGATACATGCATGGATCTGGAAAGTACAGTGCTGAGGGAAATGAGTCAGAGCGTCAGACACAGAATGATCTCATTCAGATGCGGAACATAAGGAAACCCAGTAGGGGAATAACTAATCCCCAAAGACAGTAGAAAGAGTGTGGGTCTTAGCGGGAAGCTTGCCAGTGGTGAGGGAGGAGGAGGGACAGGTCAGGGAAAGGACCACGACAACAATGATGGAGGGAAGCGGTCCCTCTGGCCCAGGACCAGGTGCTGAAAGGAGGTAAAGTGACAGGCATGACCCCCTGTCATTAACAGTGTTGTCAACCACAGTGCCAGCAAGGCGGTGGGTGGGCAGAAGAAAAGAGAAAGTGTGTGTTTGTTGGGGGCGAGGGGGGGTGGAGTACAGAATGGAAACTGGGAACGCTGGTGGAGGGAGTTGGACACTGTAAGGGATTGATGTTGAAAGATTGGAGTCCTAAAACGCCATCATAAATAACTTTGTAATTGACAGATTTAATTACAAAATTAAAAATAAAGGCATACCCTCAGTACAATGAAATAGAATTGCGAGCCCAGAAATAAGCCCAGAACAAATGGCTCATCGATGACAAAGGAGTTGGGTGCATCAGGGAGAACAAAGAAACTCTCTTCGACAAATGGCGCTTGAAAAAGTGAATAGTGACATGTAGAAAATGAAACCTGATTCATAGTTTGCACTGTACACCAAGTTCATTCAAAGTGTGTGAGGATTACTTTGATTCCCTAAAGATCCATAAAATACAGTGTGGTAAAAACAGAGACAGAACTTTCCAGGGTACAGACCTCAGAGGTGTCTTCAATGATTTCAACAAAACCAAAAATAAACAAATGGAACTAAATCAAATTGAAAAGTTTTTATATGCAAAAGAAGCTCGGACTAAAATGATAAGACACGCTTCTGACTGAGAGAAAATATTTGCACCTAATACATCAGGTAAAGGGCAATAACAAGATATTTCAAGCACCCACAAAGTTCAATGACAACAACAGCAAACTAATAATCCTATTAAAACGGAAAGAGGAAATGAACAGATATTTCCCTGAAGAAGACATATGGTCAGCCGGCTAATGGAAGTGTTCATTGTCACTGTTATTAGGAAATTGAGACAACAGTGAGGTATCATCTCACACTAGTGAGAACAGAATTTACCAAAAAGGCTGGAAAAAATAAAACAGAGTTGCCAGGGAAATGTTGGAAAAGGACCCCTCATTCACAGTGGTTGGGGGTGCTCTCTAGTTGTGGAAGACAAGATGGGGGTTCTCAAACAGAACAGAGCTTCCACTTGACAAGCAATTTTACTTCTCGGTCTCTATCCCAACACACACACACATAATTTGAAAAGCTCTATACACACCTATGTTCATAGCAGTGCTTAGTACAATAGCCCAAACATGGAAATAACCCAAGCGTCCAAGGACAGATGAGGGAATAAAGAACTGGTGTACATACACAATGGGATACTAGCAGTAGGTGACTGTGACTTGGATGGACCTGAAGTGAAGAGGTTAGTGACAAGTATCAGATAATCCCATTCACCCATTCATCTGAGGTTAACAGAGAAACAACGAAACTGTAGTGTTGAACGATGACAAACCCTCGGCACTAGATTACAAAACAAAGGTAATCAAGCAGTGTGTGTGTTGAGGAGGTGCTGACTATGGACAGGTAGAGGGAAGCAGGTGAAGACACTGATGACGGGACTTCGCAGATGGCAAAGGGACTACACTAAAGCCATAAACCTCCACCTAAATTATGAGAAAAGTAAGAGTATCTGGGGGCGGCAGAGCTCAATGGGCTGAGAGCATGTTGTGCAAGCAGGAGGCCTAGGTTCAGCCCCTGCGTGACAGGTGGCCCTAAGCCCTACCAGGAGACCCTGACCGTTAATCTAGAAGCAGCCCCGAGCACAGCTTCAGGGGCCCAACACTTCCGCTTCTGGGTTAATTAGTGGTGGTGGTGGTGGTGGGCAGGAGATAACTTGGGTGTATTCACGGTATGTGCAGAATCTAGTGTCAATCCCTGGCACTGCTTGGCATCCCATGCGATGCTGGTGGCCCAAGCACCTGACCACTGTGGCCTGGCTGACCAAGGGTCACTCATCGCTAATTTCCATTTAGGGCACTGCTTGTAAGGCGGCCCAAACCCCCAATTTTTTCCCATTTCTTTAGAAGCTTCATTTAAAATACATCTCCAGGGGTTGGAGCAATAGTACCGCGGGTAGGGATTTGCCTTGCACGTGGTCGACCCGGGTTCGATTCCCAGCATCCCATCTGGTCCCCTGAGCACCAACAGGAGGGATCCCTGAGTGCAAAGCCAGGAGTAACCCCTGAACACTGTCAGGTGTGACCCCCAAAAGCAAAATATATATATATATAAATAACGAAAACATAAATGTTGCTTGTCGCTTATTGTCCTATTGTTCATCAATTTGCTCAAGCAGGTGCCAGTAACATCTTCATTTGTCCCTGTCATGTGCTAGCATAGCCCAATGGCTTATTGGGGCCTCTTTCAGGGTCAGGAAAAAGACACCCGTTATTGTTACTGTTTTTGGCATATCGAATAGTCATGGGTAGCTCGCCAGGCTCTGCCATGCGGGTGGGATACTCTCCGTAGCTTGCCAGTCTCTCCGAGAGGGAGATAAAAAAATAAAGCATAAATAAAATACATCTCCAGAACTGCCCCTTCTACTCTGTTTTGTGTGCCTTGACGGTGCCGGGTGGCACCAGTGATGTGTGGGCCACTCCCCCCAACCTCTGCATCTCTGTCCCCAGCTCGCCCACTTCACTTGACTATCACAGATAGCCGGAGAGTCTCATCAAAGGCTTCTTCTGCATCTCCACATATTGATGCGACCATATGATTTTGCCCTTCCTTTTGTCGATACGGTGTATCATATTCATTGATTTATATATGCTGAATCTTCCTTGCACCCTGGAATAAATCCCATTTGGTCATGATTCCTTGAAGGCATTATTGAATTCAATTTGTTAGTGTTTTTTTTTTTAGACCTTTAAAATTTTCTATTGAATCATCGTGAATTACAAAGTTAAAAAATTATTCATAATTGAGTTTCAGGTGTACAATGTTCCACACTAATCCCTTCACCAGTGTCACAAAAGATCCTTTATCTTTGCATTATTTGTATAAGTAATTATGCTAATTACTTTATGAACAATTACTTTATGAACTAACAGTTATTAAGAATACTATAGTTTTAATATTTTAGAGGGTAAACTCTGTGCCTGATAAACCAGTACATACTTGTGTATATATATATATATATATATATATATATATATATATATATACACCTCTGACTCTACTGATTGATTTTTGTGTTACTTATCCCAGCATTTCAGAAGCTGGAATTGGCTGTGCATGGTGGACCTATAAATACCAGAAGAGGTAAGCATATATTAGAATTATATTAAAGCAATTTGGTAATATAAATCTTCAAGACAGCTGTAAGAGCTTCCAGTTTTAGTCAGATTCTCTTTCTGCTGTTAAGTCTTGGAAGAACCATATTTGTTTCTCTAGGTATTGTTCTGCAAAACACAAACAGACAGAAGCAGGAACTCATATTCTATAAAATCTCTCAATTCCTGTTTTAATCAGAAAGATTTAAAAGTAAATCTCTCCAGTATAAGGAAGAGGAATGAAATGGTATGTTATTTAGGTTCATACTGGTTTTATTACCTTTTAAAGTTTTTTTTT
This sequence comes from Sorex fumeus, assembly GCF_029834395.1. NCBI lineage: Eukaryota > Metazoa > Chordata > Mammalia > Eulipotyphla > Soricidae > Sorex > Sorex fumeus. Next base: position 17,936,874 of record NW_026606081.1, on the reverse strand, counting down.
CTTTTTGGGTTACACCCGGTGATGCTCAGGGGTTATTCCTGGCTCCGCACTCAGGAATTACTCCTGATGGTGCTCGGGGGACCATATGGGATGCTGGGAATCGGACCTAGGTCGGCCACTTGCAAGGCAAACGCCCTACCTGCTGTGCTATTGCTCCAGTCCCACCTTTTAAAGTTTTTTTAAATTTTAAATTTTTTAAACTTCTGGTTTTTGCACCTCCCAAGAACTGCTCGGGAGGCCCAGGGACCCCAGTGATTCTCAGCTGACAGGGCCAGGAATTCAGTGCAAGGGCCTCAGGTGTAGAGATGTTCAGGTTCTATGTGCCAATGGCTACCAGGCTACCCAGCAGTGGGTGGCAGTCCAGCATGGATGGACCTAGAGAATATCATGCTGTGTGCAATGAGTCAGAAGGAGAGGGATAGACATAGAATGATTGTATTCTTTTTTCACACACACACACACACACACACACACACACACACATATATATGTGTATATATATATATATTGCATATACACAAAGCTGGAAGATATTGGAGCAGTTGCAAAGTGGCCAAGAGGGCAGTGGTCACACACTGGAGGCGACCAGGAAAACAGGCCAGGATGACTGGCAGGAGGATGAACTTAGGTCAGTGACTATAGATGCTGTAGCACTGGAGGGGATTAATTCACAGAGGCCAGGCCAGGGGGGACCAAAGTGCAGCTCTTCTGTATCTCTGTATTTTACATGGGTTACTTGGAAAGTCAGAGCGGAGCGATAGCACAGCTGGTAGGGCGTTTGCCTTGCACATGGCTGACCTGGGTTTGATTCCTCTGTCCCTCTCGGAGAGCCTGGCAAGCTACCTAGAATATCCCACCTGCACGGAAAAGCCTGGCAAGCTACCTGTGTAGTATTCGATATGCCAAAAACAGTAACAACAAGTCTCATAATGGAGATGTTACTGGTGCCTGCTCGAGCAAATCGATGAACAACGGGAGGACAGTGCTACTGTGCTACAGTGCACATACACACATAATATGAGACTAATACCCAAGGACAGTAGAAATAAAGGGCAGGAGGATTGGTCCATGATTAGAAGGCTGCTTCAAGCTTGGAGGAGAAGGCAGAGGGATAGAGAAGGACCATTATGACAAAGATAGTTGGAAATGATCACTCTGGATCAGAACTGAGTGCTGAAAGTAGGTCAAGGAACAAACATGATTACCTCTAAGTATCTGTATGGAAAACCATGATGCCCAAAAGGGCTGGGGGGGGGGGGGGGAGAAAGAAATTTCCTACCATAGTGTTAGGCTGTGGGGAGGATGGCAGGAGGGAATCTGGGGACATTGGTGGTGGGAGTTGTGCACTGGTGGAGGGTGCTGGAACACAGTGTGATTGAAACCTGACCATGATCAGCTTTTTAAGTCTCTATCTCATGGTGATTAAAAGAAAGAAAGAGAAAGAAAGAAAGAAAAGATGAACTAAAACCGAAGACACTTAAAATGAAGAAACCCTGAAACCATGTACTTTTTAGTATGCACTGCATTGTAACACTGTCCTCCCGTTGTTCATCGATTTGCTCGAGTGGGCTCAGTAACATCTCCATCGTGAGACTTGTTACTATTGTGTTTGGCATATTGAATACGTCACGGGTAGCTTGCCAGGCTTTGCTGTGCAGGAGAGATACTCTCGGTAGTTTGCTGAGCTCTCCGAGAGGGGTGGAGGAATCGAACCCGACTCGGCCGGGTATACCAAAACATTTATTAATATTCTTGAAATCCCACATTTTAGATGGAATTATAAATTCTGTATGTACAATAAAGATTTGTTTATAGCTACTTAGAAAAAAAAAAAGCAGGATCAAGTACGTTCAGCAACAGGCATGTGCCTGGCCCAGGGTGGGGCCTGATGGGTCCTTGGCCCCAGCTGGGTCCTGATGGGTCCCTGGCTCGAGATGGGTCCTGAGCACTGCCTGATTTCGCAAGCACTGCTGGACTGTTGGTGCTTTGTTGAGAGTTTTTAGCCGATACATTTATCAGAGACATTATTATGTACACTTTTGGTTTTTGTGGCATCTTTCTCTTATTTTGGAATCCATGTATTGTTAGTATCTTAGTATGTATTTCAAAGAACCCAATTCCGTCCTCTTTAATTTTTTTAGAAGAATTTGAAAGATTGGTATTAGAGATCTGAAAATTTGCTAAAATTAATGAGTGAACCTTTCTTCTTCTGCCTGGGCTTTAGTTTTGGGGAGAACTTTTGATTACTATTTTGATTTCCTTACTCAAAATTTGGTCTGTTCAAATTATTTCTTTCTTTCCTATTCAATCTCAGAAGAAAGATAAAGCCATATTTTTGAACTTAAGAAAAAAACCTAAATTAGTAAGTATGCTAAAATAAATAAAAGATGAATAATAATGAATGTGAGAAATGTAGGATGAACAAGGGAAGCAAAAAAGAAGTAATCATTGAAATATACCATGCCAACAGTTTCCTTTAATTTCATTATATAATATAGTATCACTTTTACTTGAAAGTACCATAATGTTATATGTGTCCCATATTTTAGATGTTTGAAATTTAAGCTGATATGAAATAAGCCATTTATCATCTAAAAACAGTGCATTTAAATTTTGGTGGGCTTCAAAATGTAAACCCTTCCTAAAATTAACTCCTTTCAGTAGATTTTAAAATTAATTCTACTAAAGCAATTGACCATACAATATACCTTTTAGAAATTATAAATAATATTAAATATCAGAAACTACATAAATAATATTGTAGCTAGTATGTAAATTGTGTGCTTGTTCTGTAAGGTTCTCCTGTGGCATTACAATGACACCTTCTGCTTGACAGGGTTCTTTGTTTTTAGGTCATTTTCCTGCATTTCCCCTGCTGATGCTCAGCTCAGGGACTCTGAAGGAGCTGAGGGTCCCCCTGGCTCCAGATAACATGGCAGCCTGCCCCAGGTCTCAGAGGCCAGGACAGGAGCAGGGGCCGGTGTCTGTTTCCCCTTCCTTGAGCGGGCTGCCCACCCTTTCTTCCCCCTGGGGAGCTGCACAGCTCTGGGGTTGCCTCCAGGAAGAATGCTGTTCCCACAGCCCCCGAAGCCTCAGGAAAGTCAGTCTGCAGGCCTGCCTGTCCCCTGGGAGACGGCGTCTCTGTCCCCCAGTCCATGGGCTGCTGAACGTTCTTGGATGCCTGCCCAGGGGAAGGGCGGTGGGCACAGCATTTCATTTTCCTCATTCCCAGGGCACACAGGCACAGGAGAACCCCCCCCCCCCCCCCACACACACACCCAAGCAGTCACAGTCAATGTGTTGATTGGTGACGTGTGCCTGCGTGGAACAAAGCTGAACTCCGTGTCACATCGCCTTGCTGGGATGTGTGTCTGCCTTGTCTCCTCTCACGGTGTATTGTGTCTCATGATGCCACCTGTGTTTGTGTAGGATGGTGAAGCTGCTCTTTAGCTTCTCAAATACAGGGTTGATGTGCTTCCTGGCGCTGCCTTTAGTGACCGATGGGCACTGCTGGCCATGGCCAGCTTCCCCATCCCAGTAATAGAACATGTCAAGCAAACAGGCATAGGAAGCCTTTGTCTGTTCTGGGTATTTTTACAGCTAACTTGTTTCTGTGATTCTTCCTTGCCACTGACTTTGAAAAATATAGTTTAATGCTTTCAAAGAATAACTCTCCAAATAAATTTGTCAAGTATCTATCTCAATCAAAATGCCAAAATGTCAGCATAAGGAAACAGCACTTGGAAAAATTATTACTACATTCCTAAAATGCATATTAAAATTTTTTTTTGAAATCTACATGTTCCTGTCATTTTAGGAAAATATTTTTAAATTTAGTTTATGTTGCTTATGAAAACCTTAAATAATGCTATTTGTTAAGCAAAACTAAAGTTCATACACAATAGAATGTTTGCTAATGATATACATATATAAATTATATATTATTATTTAGAATGTTTAAACTTCTAGAAAAAGGAAACTCCAGCAGAAATACCACTCTAAAGCAAATGTGGCCCCTTGACATGTTCTTGAAATGCGCGACAATATATACAGCATGTAACATACAGCTCATGTCATCTGCGGATTTCAATGTACGTTTTCTCTTTAGTATCTTAAAACCCCCTCTTTTGATAATACATATGATTAAATAGCATATGTTTCATTTAGAATTCCTTTTTCTCATTCTGGTTTTAAAAGTCCACAAATAGATTCACGCTTCTTTATTATAACAAAAAACAATTGAGCGATTGGGGAAAGCTGCGAACAAAAAGAATCTCGACAATACTCTTCACAAACAGACCTGGCCACGATTCCCGAACAAGTCAAACGCTCATTATCACTCAAAGAACAGCCAAGCAATCACGGGCCTCTGACTGCAGGACCCTCAATGCAGCTCCCTTCCGCCCACTCCCATCCCGGCTTCTTGGGGTCATTTCCCCTGAGCCTCTTTTGCGAGCCATCTGGGCCGGTGGCTTTATGCAGAAGTCCCAGCCCAAGTGTGTGCCCCTGGGCTCACCTGCCTGCCTTTGTTCCCGTCAGACCACACACAGGGCCTGCCTGCGCCCAGACTCCCTCCACCCTGCCCAGGCTGGGAAGCCTCTCATTATCCTGCCTTCCCTCGAGCTGTCCCAGAGCCTTTGTGATCTCTAGAAGCTACAAACCCCCCATAATGACATCTAGACTGACAACGGGAGCCCACTAGAACACCACAGCTGCAGGAAGGGAAGCCTGCAGGAGCGAAGTCACATGGAAACAGTTATGAGTCATTCGGGTTTCCACCCAAACTCAACATTTGAGAGCGGTCGGGCTTGCGAATGTGTGTCATCCGAGAAAGATCAGTTCCTCCCCAGCGTGGAGAAACTGCTTCCCTTCCTCTAGCGTTGTTCTGCTTTCTTTGTCTCCTACCTCTAGGACGCGCTCCGCATCGGGTGCTCCTCCCACACAAAGCTCCTTCCGCACGTCCCAAAATAATTCCTGATCTGACATTCCCAGTGATATTGAGTCTATACCTCCACTCCCATCTGTTTTCCTCTCTCCATTTCTATAGACCGTGCAACTAAGAATATGGTGCTTGGCGTAGCAATCATTCTCCTTAATTATTCAGAAGGCTTTCCAAACTTTAGCCTTTTCCAAGTTTCTTCTTTCAGTCAATACAGACAACTCTCCCAGTTTAACTCAGACACAATTATACTTTTCAGAGAATCCTGTTAAAATGATATCATTCACTTCGGTGCTCAATAACACAAATCCGATTTAAAATCTCAAAGCTTGAACAAGTAAGAGTAAGGAGGACCACGGGATTCATTTGGTAGAAGTCCAACTCGAAGAGTGTCAAAATCCATGGCCTTCCGCAAATGGCTGAGGAGAAAAAAAACCCAGATTTTTAAAGATATAGAGAAATATTTGCCAGTCAAATTCTACAGGAAGAAAAAGGAAAACAGAAATAACAAAATATGCTCTGATCCGAACCATCACAACAAAAGAAGCAAATAAGCCAAAGTGCCATGGAAACTTAGGGAGATCTTTCGCCAATTACAGTCTTCCTATGCCAAAGAATGTGGAGATATGGCACAAACTAAAAATAGAAATGCCATATGACCCATCCATAGCGCTTCTAGATCTTTGTCCAAAGAAAATGTTAATGTGGAAAAAAAAAACCTAATTGACAAGGTATTTGTACCTCTGATTTCACTGCAATATCGTTCACAAGAGCCCGAACATGAAATCGACAGAAACATCCAGCCACTGGTGATAGATAAGGAAATCGGGGTACACATACTCAAGGGAATAAAACATTTTTTCAGAAAGATAAAAATCTTGCTCTTTCTGCAACATGGATGGAGCTGGCAGTGATTAGGCTAAGGAAAGTCAGAAAGGGAAAATTACTGCACAGATTCTATCATGTAGAATATGGAAATGAGAGCAAACCAGCTAGCAAATCACAACAGAGATCACTCGGAGACTGGGGGAAATGTGATGGTGCAGGGAAGAGGAGGGACAGACAACCTGGGCCCACTGGAACCTTGGGGCTGGCACAGGGAGGCTCAGACTCATGTTCTGGTGAAACTCCCAAATTTCAGCGTCATAACCCAACAGGAGCACTGTAGCACTGCAGTACTGTCCTCGCATTGTTCATAGCTTTGCTCAAGCGGGCAGCAATAACGTCTCCATTGTGAGACTTCTTGTTACTGTTTTTGGCATATCGAATACGCCATGGGGAGCTTGCCAGGCTCTGCTGTGTAGGTGGGATACTCTCGGTAGCTTGCTGAGCGCTTCGAGAGGGACGGAGGAATTGTTGGCCGCGTGCAAGGCAAACACCCTACCCGCTGTGCTATTGCTCCAGTCCAACCCAACAGGAAGTGAGTGGAAATCTACTGCCAGATGACTCCTTCCACTGAGATCCGGAGCGCCTGTGCTGGGTGAGGCCAGCAGAGTCATTTTAAAGGCGCTGGAACCTGAGGGCCGGTCCTCTCGTGGGGCTCCAACCAGGAGCAAGCTTCCTTTGGGCTGCCTGACCTTGCCAGACCCATTCCAGAGAAACCCACTCACAGGGAACGTGCAGATGCTGCCAGAGGGCCCTCCTGTGCTCACTGACTGTTGGGGGTCTTTCTCAGAGCTGCGCCCAGCCCCCTTCCTGCTCGCCCCCCACCTCTTCTGCATGGTCATTCCCTGCTGGACAATTCCCACCCTTTGTAAAGAAGCCAAACAGCAGAAGTGACGAAACTATTAGCCATGCCACTCTGAGTCCACTGATTTTTTAAAAAGTTAAGAGAGGACCTGGGGCGGGAGCAATAGCATAGCAGGGAGGGTGTTTGCCTTGCATGCGGCAGACCCAGGTTCGATTCCCAGCATCCCATGTGGTCCCCTGAGCACCGCCAGGAGCAATTCCTGAATGCAGAGCCAGGAGTAACCCCTGTGAATTGCCAAAAAGAAAAAAAAATTAAAAATGTACGAGAGGAGGGTCACTGGGGCTAAGAGCCGAGTTCCAGGGAGCATAGCCCCGTGACCATGTCAGAGCTGGTGACTCCGTACAGGCCCTGCTGCCCAGGCTGTGGACCCAGGAGCCTTCCAGAGAGGACAGGCTTTGCATGAGGAAACAGAAACAATGAGTTACACACACACACACACACTCACACGCACACACACACACTGAAACAAAGGCACACAGCTCAGCACTCAGAGGGACTCTGTGTGTGGGAGGCCATGAGAATGGTGGATTTCAATCAGGGCAAAGGAGGCACAAGGACCATCATGCTGAGGTCACCCAGTGTGCGGAGAACATTCTGGAGAGTCACACTAGAGGTTGCGCAGGACACATCCAGAACATTCCAGAGTCATACAAGAGGTTGTGTAGGACACATCCAGATGTGTGAACAAGCACCTGGAAACTGTGCAGTGGGCGTGGAAACCTTATTTCAGAAATGCTGTGACTGTGAGAATGGGAGCACAGACTGTGGGTTCAGGGACATCTGTCAACTGGCTGACACCGACATAGTGACCCACCATGGCCTATCCCAGCCGTGCTGGGCACGGGGCCTCCACCTGCGCCCAAGGGAAGATGCTGGCTGGCGGGTCCGTGCGCATCAGTGAGACCACATTTCACAGGGACAGAAGAGCATTCGGCTCAAATTCTTAGTGTTCACTTTGAGATTTCACTTCTTTCCTTATATGGCATCATTCTACTGTGATGTCATAAAACTTTATAGGCTTAACTTTATGAATTATTCTTATCCCCGGGATAGAAAGCTTGTATTCTGCAAAGCATATCTTGCTACAAGGATTTATTTCTGTGAAAATATGATTCTAGGGAGGGGCAAGTGTTGGGAGCTACACTGGTGAGGGGTGTGGTGCTGGAACTATGTGCATGAGAAACCGTTATCAATACTGTCAACAGCACTGTTCACCATAGGGTTTCAGTAAAAAATTAAATATATATGTTTATGAGACCCAGCTCCCGGAAGCAGGACACCTTATTATCTCATTCCTGCTTTGGACAACCTGGCAGGCTACCGAGTGCAGCCTGCCCGCACGGCAGAGTCTGGCAAACTCCCCGTGGCGTACCCAATATGCCAAACACCAGTAACAATGATGGGTCTCATTCTCCTAACCCTGGAAGAGCCTTGAATGTGGCACTTTTTAGAATCTCAGGGCTAGGACGAAGGAGACGTTACTGGTGCCTGCTTGAGGCAATCGATGAACAACAGGATGATCATGATCGTGATGTTTATGATATATATATGTATATATATATCTCAGTTTTCTAAAAAACAATATATCTTGATTTGAAATGACACACTTATCTCTTCCTCCGGTTCTGAAGCGATAGAAATGTGTCTTCAGTTGGGGTCAACATTGAGCCTTCCTCTGCACCGTCAAACTCCTCTATGCAAATTTTCCAAAGAAGGAAAAAAAAAAGAAACTGGTTTGCCAGGTTCCAAATCCCTGAACACCATCACAACTAAATTTAGAATTAAAAAATTTCTTTTCCAGAGTCCATGTTGGCTCTGATCAGATTTGAGGGCTTCGGCTGCAGGTTCAACGTTTTTCCTCTTTCTAGGCTTGGAGCAGGGTGACACTTTATACAGCCCTTGGGTCCGTACCGGCTCTGAGACCGACCCTAAGAGGAAGTGGCTGCGAGTCACTGTGAGTGCTCACTGCAGCTGACAGGGCCAGTGGCAGCATGGGCAGAAGCAGGCATCCCTCGCATCCTTGGCTTAAAGGTGGCCGCAGGAGGGTGGGAGAGCGAGGACACTGCCAAGGACCCTCACTGACCCTCACTGACAACGGTACAGTGGCACAGCCACCCTCCTGTGAATGGGAGCGCAGGCCTGGGGGGAAGGTCCAGGTTCATCTCACCCCGCCTTGCGCTGTGGCCCTGGTGGACTCTCCTTTGGCAGAACTGCTGGACCCAGAGCATCAGTGACCAGGCCGGGCAGCTAAGCCAACACTCTCCTCTCATTCTGCTGCCAGCAGGGAGTTCTGGTCTGTCACACAGCTTCCAGGATTGGCAGGCAGGGTCAGAGCTTGGGGCAGGGACGTGGGTCTTGCAGGACTGCAGGCTGGACACTGGTCTCCCTCCGGGCGTACCCAGCTAGCCCAGGCCTGAGGGGGAGGCAGGCTCTTGGAGCAAGAGTGCCAGCCTCATGGGCACCTTCCAGGGCGGAGACAGAGCCCATGTGGAGGTCGGAGCCACCGAGTCACCGCAAAGCAGTTTGGCCCCAAGTGCTGCTGATAGACCCACCCAGGTGGTTTCTCAAGAGATTTCTCAAGAGATTTCATGGCCGGAAACTGGAGCAAAATCTAGAAACTCCTTTTTTTAAAAAATTAAAAAAAAAATTTTTTTGTGGGAAGTCTGTGAAGTCTTCTCTGCCACACCAAGAGCATCTGTGACAGGCAGCTTGTCTGAAACAAAGGCATGGCCAACGCTGAGCCTGGGAGGAAGGGGCGGGGCACTGGACCTCACCCCTGCACACTGCAGAATCAGGCTTTGTCGCTGGGACATCCCTAGCAGCTGGAGTTCTGAAGGGTCAGAGAGTTTGGGCAATCAGAGCATCGGCACAGATGTAGGGCTGAGGCATAAATGCCAAAAGGGACAAATCCCCGACTGGTTTCCAAGCGTGCTTACCTGAGACAGAAGCCAGAAGACGACATGGAGAAGGGTAACACCTCTAGTGGTCCATAATAGTCAGTAATTACCCATTTTTCCGAAGTGCTCCTGAATAGTCATTGAACCTGTTGGATTATTATCAGCACATTAATTGGACACCTACTTAAGGGGCTAAAATGGCTTAAAATGTGATTGCCACTCTCGAAGTTTAGCATGTAAGCACACACTATTTTTTTTTCAGGCTTCTACATGTACCCGACGTCCTGGTGTATACCTCACTGAGTAAAGGGAGGAGAGAAAAAGCCAGAGAAGGCACGGGGACAGGGCTGTCCCTGCGCTAGCAAGGACCCGCTTAGCCAGCGGCTTCCACGCCGGCTTGCTGGATGTGCTCTCCCTGGGAGACTCGCGTCTGTCTGTGAGAAGCTGTGGCTGCTTGTGCGTAAGGGCTGGAGCATCAGGGATGCATGTTCTTTTCCTTTTTTTTTTTTTGTTTTTTGGGTCACACCCAGCGATGCGCAGGGGTTACTCCTGGCTCTGCACTCAGGAATTATTCCTGGTGGTGCTCAGGGGACCATATGGGATGCTGGGAATTGAACCCCGGTCAGCCACATGCAAGGCAAATGCTCTACCCGCTGTGCTATGCTCCAGCCCCCAGGGATGCATGTTCTAAGCAGAAACAGATGCTTAGGCCAGGGGAAACCGTAGAAGGAAGAACAGTGGAATATTCCCGAACTCAGGCAGGAGATGGATGCATGGTGGGTGGTGGCTGCCCCGAGGGGAGAGATGGGGAAGGAGGGAGGAAGGGAGGAAGCTGCACAGACGGGCAAGCGCACGCCAGGGTGGGTGGGCGAGGGGTGGACAGACGGGTGGACGCTTGGGGGAGTGGAATGACGGTTGGGAAATGAAAGAGTAGACTAGATGAAGGAACTGAAGGATGTGTGTATTTGTGTCTGTATAAAATGATGGATGGATGAAAATATAAGAAAACTGAATGAGGACACTCAAATCGGAACTATGAAAACTGGGCCAAGAGCTATTTGGGATATGGAAAGAACTTTTCCTTTATTAGTGACAAAATGATCATTTTTCTCCCCTTTAGTTCATAGTTTTCCTTTTATGAAGACAAGTAATTTCAAGATCTGCAGCAAAGTACTTTGGGGAGTCCCGGGTGTGAGCTGGGTGGGGCATCGACCCTGCGGGTGGGAGCCGGAGTTTAGTCCCGGAACTACCCTCAGCTCTTAGGTACCACTGCAGCAGTGAAGGAAAAACAGCAATGACAGACAGACAGAGAAAGGCCCCGTCACATCTGAAACAATAAAGACACAGAATAATAGAGTCATTAAATCATCTGGAAAGAGAGGGAGTTTGGGGGGTTGATTTTTAATTATTTCGGCATTGTGTGCACACGGTTCATCTCTGAGTCAGTAATTTGGTAATCTATTAGTAATTATAACACTATTAATTCTAACTTACTTATGCATTAACTAGACATTTCAAACAAAATGGTCCCCTGGGTCCAGACTCATTAGTGCCTTGCTGCACAGACGGGGAAACTGAGTCTCAGACACCAGCCAGCATCTGGCCCCGGGCATGGCGGGGGTCCCAGGCCCCTTGCTGGCCGTCCTGACTCTGCTCAGTGTCCTTCGTAAGAGTGGCTGTGGACACCCAAATCTGTTTCCAAACAGCTCGGTGCGCCCTTGGGGCTGCTGGGCTGAACATTGGATCACGGCGGGCGGCTCTGCAGAGGAGCATGAAACGGGGAAGGAGAAATGTTCATGTGTGCCACGGGCTGGCGGACACATGGGGAAAGGGAGGGGGGCGATCTTCAGGGGAGCTGGGGGCAAGTGGGTGTTCGAGCCAGGGCATAGAAGAGACAGCCAGGGGGGCGGCAGGCAGCCCCAGCCCTGCAGTGGGCACCCCAGGGCCTCAGGCACGGCCCCGCTGGTCTCCCAGCGCCGCCTCTGTCTGCCTTCCCACGGTGAGGGGAGACGAACTCTGTGGCACCTCTCACCCCTGGGCGAAAACAATTACGGATGCTGGAGCCCCCCCAGATGACAGGTGCCTTCTTCCCTGTCAGGAAGTGGGAACTTGTGGCGGCCACGTGGGTGTGAATATGAGATGTCGCCCCACCTACCCCCTGCTCCCTGGTGCCGTGCCAGGCACCCTGCCAGGACGGCCAGCCCCATCGTGCCCGGCCCTGGGCCAGCTGCTCCCTGCCGGGCCCTGCACAGACACGGCTGCTCAGGGTCCCAGGGCACAGCTGTCTCCCGCCACTGCCCGGACCCCCAAAGCACATCCCGCCAGGAGTCTGCCTTGTCAGACTGGGCCTCACACAGGCTGGCCTCGGGTGGGTGAATAGGCTGGCCTATCCCTGTGCCCTCCTTGGGCAGGACCTGACAGGAGCTCAAACAGGTGAGCTAGCCAGGGCAGAAGGGCCCCGAGGGGCCTGTCCACTGCCTGATGGCACCAGGCTTAGTGTCTCTGGGCCGCTAATTACTCTGGGGGAACGCAAATGCCCCTTGGTGGTTGGGGCGGACACAAGGTTGACAGTGTCTGGCACTCACTCGGACCCCAACATGCTATGTGTAACGCAGTGGCCACCTCTGCCTGGAGCCTTGTGTCGACTCTGAGCGTGCTTCAGGCTGAGCGGCAGGTGGGTTGGGGTTGGGGTGGGGTAAGGGGTGGGGAGTTGGGGGGTCCTGAGGCAGCAAATCCGCCCACCCTGTGGGGGGCCCAGCTCACCCTGTCTCCAGGACACTTCCGGGTGCTGTTCTTATTCAAGAGCATCTTGGAATTTTAAAAATTTTACTTATTTTTAAATATTTTTTGAATGATTTTTTAAAAGTTGAGTCACCATGAGATGCACAGTTATAGAGCTGATCGTGATCAGGTTTCAGTCCAACACCATGACCCAACACTGTCCCTCACCACTACCCATCTTCCAGCACCTGTGGCCCCAGGTTCCCTCTCACCACCCTTCCCCCAGCCTGCCTCGATGGCTCTAGGGCAAGCATGGTCCTTCTCCCCACCCCCACTTCTCTCTCTCTCTCCCCTCTCTCTCTCCCTCTTCCTCTCTCCCTCTCTCTCTTACTCTGTCACTCCTCGCTCTCTCACTCTTTCTTTCTCCTCTCTCTCTTTCTCTCTCCCCTTCTTTCTTTCTCTCTCTCATTCCTTTCTCTCAAGAGCGTCTTAGTTTGAGGGAACACATAGCCTTGTGTTTGGAAACACTGCTTTGGGCGCGTGCTCTCTGCTGTGTATGGTGCGTGAGCACATGTGGCGTGTGTGGGCATGCGTGTACCTGCGTGTTGGGTGTTGCCCCAAGAGGCAGATACGGGAGGCCTGCAGGGCACTGGGTCCCTTGAGCACTGGGACGACAGAGACGTGGGGACAGTTCAGGTCTGCTGAGCCTTCCAGGCCGCTTCTGAGCTGAGCATCACCTTCCCATACTTCCGTGTCCTTCGACTCATCGACGCAGCCTCATCCCCTGCGGTCCCTCCCCCTGCAGCTCAGGACACAGCAGCTGGGCGCAGCGGACGGGGAGAGCGGCAGAAATGCTCCTTTTCATTACTTGTGAAACAGTCACCTAACTTTGATCCAGAAGCTACTTGGACCCAAATTTGGATGGAGGATCCGCTGGTGGCTCTTGCTGAAGAGTCATGAGCGAGAGCACTGAGAGCAGTGAGCAAGGGCAGTGGGGAGGGCAGTGAGGACAGTGAGAGGGCAGTGAGGGGCAGAGAGGAGGGCAGTGAGTGGACACAGAGCAAGACCTTTCCTGGGAGACTGTCACACAGATTGTCACACAGATCTCCCTGAAATGACTCTTTGATTTCCCAGGATGCAAACCAAAGCATGCGGGTCTGTATTCATACCTCACCAATCAGACACAGACTGAAATAGCGCTGAAATAGTGTGTGAGAAGGGGCTGGAGCAATAGCACAGCGGGTAGGGCGTTTGCCTTGCATGCGGTAACCTGGGTTCGATTCCCAGCATCTCATATGGTCCCCTGAGCACCTCCAGGGGTAATTCCTGAGTGCAGAGCCAGGAGAAACCCCTGTGCATTGCCGGGTGTGACCCAAAAAGCAAAAAAAAAAAAAAAGTGTGTGAGGAAAGGGAGAAACAGTGGGCTTTATTGTCCAGCAGGCTTTAGTCAGAGGGACTGTCCCCCTCCAAGGACATTCTTGTTGCCTGAAACCCAGTGTGGTTGCCGACCAGGCTGTGGCTGGGCTTGCCTGGTCTGTGGTCACTCTGTCCCTATGGCAGTGCCCATGCCACCTTCCCTTCACTCCCAAGGCCCCTGAGACCCCCCAGAGGCAACACAGGAAATAGCCGTGTGCGCCTCATCTGCGCTGGCCGCCCTCCTGAGCCTTCACTGTCGCCGGGGTCTAATGAGCAGCAGATGGCTGCTGGGAGCCTTGAGCCAAGTGACAATGTCCCTGCTCCTTCCTGATGCTGTGGAGACTCATTTTCCTCTCCTGGCTCTTGGGCCACATCTGGCAGTGCTCAGGGCTTAGTCCTGGCTGGATGCTCAGGGATCACTCCTGGCAGTGCTCAGGGCTTAGTGCTGCCTTGATGCTCACTCTGGCGGTGCTTGGGGCCACAACCAAGTCAGCTGTGTGCGAGGCCAGAGCCCTCTTCCCTGCACTAGCTCTTCAGCCCCTGACATTCCTTATTGCCATCTCTCCTTGCAGTTCGTCGGTTAGCACCCAATCATGCTTCCTGCCCTTCCCAGTCCAGATACGCTCAGTGCAGCTTTCCTGTGCTGGGACACGAGAACCACCATGAGGTCTTCAATGTTCCAACACATCGCTCTCACGGGAACTACACAGATTGGGGCTTCCTCTCGCTGGAAGTTTGACACAGCTCATGTTCCAACACTGTGTTAGTGCTTCATCCCCTTACATTTTTTGTAAAGTCAAATCTTCTCTAAGCATTCGCTAAATTCTTTCTGTACATTATTCATGCCTTGTTTCTCCCTTTTGATAGAAGGGCTCTTAAAAATTATTTATACCCAACGCATTACTCTGATTTGAAAATAGAGGGTCACTTTTGATCGCTCACATTCTTTCAAAACCATCCCTCCGATCTTGTCATTAGGCATTCCAACAGCACCCTTCAATTTAGTATCATCTGCAAATTTCATTAACATATTGTCAACTTCCATTTCCAGCTGATTAATGCAGATACCAAACATGACTGTGCCAAACATCAATCCTTCATGGCACTGCTGGAATATTTCTTCTTAAATAAGTGGCATTGTTCACCGCCATTCCTTTCTGGTGGCACAGAAATGTTCAGTGCCACAGAATTTTCTACTTCTTTTTAAGGATCCTGGTCCTGGGAGTCAGCCGGAAGTGATCTCTAGGTGCAGAGTTAGAAGTAAGCCCTAAGCACAACCAGGCCCGGCCCCCAAAATTAAAATCAAAATCAAAAATAAACTCATAGGCTTGGTTTCAAGTTTATCATAAAGAACTTGACTACTTCTTTTCTTTTCTTTTCTTTTTCATTTTGGATCACACCCAGCTATGCTCCGGAGTTACTCCTGGCTCTGCACTCAGTAATTACTCCTAGTGGTGCTTGGGGGACCATATGTGGATGCTGGGCATTGAACCCAGGTCATAGCATGCAAGGCAAATGCCCTGCCCTCTGTACTATCTCTCCAGCCTCAGGAAATTGATTGATCACTTGATCACTTGACTTCCCGTTAATAGTCGATTTGCTCGAGCAGGCGCCAGTAACGTCTCCATTTGTCCCTGTCACGTGCCAGTGTAGCCCAATGGCACCTGTTCGCTCTAGGAACACGAAGAGCCTCAAACCAATCGTTCATGATCTTGATGAAGAAGTCTGACCATCTGGTAGATGGGCGGCCACGCGGTCTTTTGACATCCTGTGGAATCCAGTCAGTAACAGCTCTAGTCCAGCGGTGGTCTCTAAATCTCATTACGTGACCAGCCCATCTGATTTTTGATGCTTTGGCAAATGAGACAGCGTCCCTGATTCTTGATTGTCGACGAAGGTCGGAACTCCGAATTCTTTCTCTCTTTTGAGTGAAATGTGACATTCCAAGCATAGCTCTTTCAATTTCTCTTTGGGAGACCCGAATAGCGTTCTCATCCTGTTTGTGTTGGGCCCAGGTCTCTGAGGCGTATGTTAATGCAGGAAGAACAGTGGAATCAAAGAGATGTACCCGGAGCTGGAGGTTCTTCGTCCTTTTAGCTATTTCTTCGACGCTCTTGAAGGTGTTCCAAGCCGCTCTCTTCCTCCTGCGCAGCTCGGGTGCCAGGTTATTTGTCATGTTGACTTCTCGACCTAGGTACACATAGCTGTTGCATTCGGAGATGGTCGTTCCGTTGAGAGCGAATGGGGTGTCAGGAACGAGGCTGTTTCTCATAAACATTGTCTTCATAAGGTTCAGCTGTAGTCCGACCTTTCCACATGCACGGTCGTAGTCGGCCAGCATTTGTGCCGCTTGGCTAATGTTTGGTGTTATTAAAACAATGTCATCAGCAAAGGGGAGGTGGTGTAGTTGCCGACCATCTATTTTCACTCCCATTCCTTCCCATTCCAGTCGTTGCATGATGTTCTCGAGGCTGGCACTGAAGAGTTTCGGTGAAATGGTATCACCCTACCAGACCCCTCTCTTGACATCAATGATTACTTCTTTGTAGAATGGTGAGATCCTGGTAGTGAATCTGTAATACAGCTCATGGAGGATCTTGATGTATTGAAGAAATTGATTAATTTAAGTAAATCTAGTCTTAATGCTAAAAGAGGTAAGTTTTATTTGTAATCATGGAAATTTATATACTGTTTTTTCACATTCTTGCCACATTGGTTACCTGCATAATTTTTATTTCATACTAAGTAGTATTAGTAATAGAATAGTTAGTAATAGATTGTTATATTAATAATAGTAATGATTAGCAATAGAATGCTAATTAGTATTCTAAACTAATTAATGACTATGATAAGTCTACAGAAACAAAACTCTAAGAAAAAGATTTAAAATATACATAGCAGGTAGGGCGTTTGCCTTGCAAGTGGCCGGCCTGGCCAACCCGAGTTCGATTCTTCCGTCCCTCTCAAAGAGCTACCGGGAGTATCCTGCCCTCACAGCAAAGCCTGGCAAGCTACCCGTGACATATTCAATATGCCAAACTCAGTAATAACAAATCTCACAATGGAGATATTACTGGGTCCACTCGAGCAAATCGATGAACAACGGGAGGACAGTGCTACAGTGCCTTTAAGGATCTAGTTCCAGTGGCTAAAATCAAATGTGCTCTACTGCTCAAGGTCATTAATGGACAGAGCCTGGCAAGCTCCCCGTGACGTATTCGATATGCCAGACACAGTAACAACGAAGTCTCCAATGGAGACGTTACTGGGCCCGCTCGAGCAAATCAATGAACAACGGGAGGGCCTTTATTATTTCGGAGAGCCCGGCAAGCTACCGAGAGTATTCGATATGCCAGACACAGTAACAACAAAGTCTCCAATGGAGACGTTACTGGGCCCGCTCGAGCAAATCGACGATCAACGGGAGGGCCTTTACCTTTTTTTACCTTTGGAAATGTTATGGATAAAATAAGTGACAACCTATAAATCTAACTTATAAATCCAAGTTATCTTTGAGGCAGGGTGTCATCCTGTTGGAGGGGTTGAAAGATCTACCAGATGTTTATAGAGCTTTGTAGAATCGCTGGCACTCTAGAACTCAGTCTGAAAAGCACAGCTTAATGTTTCATGTGCCAATACTTGGATGTAGCTTTTGGTGTGGTACAAATATGAATATTCCTCCAGAGCCCAGCTGACTTCCTGTCCATTCTCCCTTCCGTGGATGAGATGGAAAGAGGAAGACTGTGTTAATCGCTCAGAGGGTGCTTCTTCCACTGACAGTGCAGAGGAAGCCTTGGTTACATTGTTGTTGTACAGTTGGCTACATTTTGGTCTCACTTGGCATGGTGATGAATCCATTTTTTTGTCTATCTCCCCTGCTGTCCAGAGGTTAAAACCATATAATCATAGGTCACATCAAAATGTTCATTTAAATGGAAACGTCTCCTGCATCACTGTCAAGAAGTTCCTTCAGACCATCCAGATCACATGGCTTTTTCTCCCGCAAGGGAGCATAACATGACACTGCCATAACCATGCCACCAGACCCTGTGCCAGGCTGTTTCACTCGGGGCGCCCTAGAGGGGGGCGGGTGAGAGCCTTCCCTGCCTCAAGGGACCCAGCCCCAGCAGCCAAAAACCTCCAGAACCCAACCGCTGCCATCCTCCAGGCCACTCCCCACACGCTCGGGACGAGCCTCAAGCATGAGTGAATGTATTCCTGGACCACACTGCAGCGTTTGCGGCATTCACGGCCGCGTGACACATCATAAGACACTCTCTACCCATTCTCCATAAGTACCATACCACACCTGATGGGGTTCAGATAGTAAGCAACAAATCATAGGGATATACATTCGTCGATTGTTATTCGTCGATTGCCTTGAGTAGGCCCCAGTAACGTCTCCTTCGTCCTAGCTCTGAGATTTTTTTTAAAAAAGTGCCATATTAAAGGCTCTTTCAGAGTTAGGAGAATGAGACCCTTCATTGTTACTGGTATTTGGCATATTGGGTACGTCACAGGGAGTTTGCCAGACTCTGCCGTGTGGGCAGGTTACATTCGGTAGCCTGCCAGTTTGTCCAAAGTAGGAATGAGATGATAAGATGTTGCGCGGCCACGAATGTGGCTGTGCGCTTCCGGGAGCTGAGTGTGATAATCTCTGGATCCTGGCCGTTGTTGGGGTTACATGGCAGTTGGTGGGTGTAACTGTCTAGCTACTGGCAGGTCCAGTCCCAAACCGTGCAGGCTTGGAGATCTCAGCCCCGGGTCCCACACACCTGGGTTCCTCTGCCAGTTCTTTTATGTGTGAGGCTCATCCAAGTGTGTGGAGAGTGGTCCCAGCATGGCCTTGGCTGGGGCCCGGAGGTCTTCAGCTGTTGGGCCCTGGTGAGGACAGTCAGGCACAAGGTAGGAGACTATATATAGGGATATATAGTTTCAGGGGCTGAAGTGATAGCACAGTGGGTAGGGCATTTGCCTTGCATGCAGCTGACATGGCTGACCCGAGTTCGATTCCTCCGCCTCTCCTGAAGAGCCAGGCAAGCTACCGAGAGTATCTCGCCCACATGGCAAAGCCTGGCAAGCTACCCATGACGTATTCGATATGCCAAACACAGTAACACGTCTCACAATGTTATTGGGCCAGCTCGAGCAAATCGATGAACAATGGGAGGACAGTGACAGTGACATAGTTTCAGATACATATACTAAAGCTCACATCACTCCAACCTTTAACAAGCTAGTGATATTCTAAACAATGTCTTAATGGTCCCTGCCAAAATAGAATAATCTCCACACTCTTTCCTCTATGGATACTTTTTTGTAGCACTTTCAACGGGTTTCCATAACATACAATACAAAATATATTATCTTGGTTGTGCTTTGGGACAGGAATTGGGGGTTGGAATGGAAACATCCCAAATTTGGTGGTGGGAAGGTGAGTGGTGGTGGGAGTGGTGTTTGAATATTAGATATGATCAAATATTGTGAACCACCTTATGAAATAAAAATATTTAAAAAAAAAAAAAAGAAGTTCCTCCAGATAACTCGAACCACAAGATTAGGAAGGAATTCATTCCCTTGGTAATGAAGCCTATTTTACTGAGCCAAATCATCTAGTTTGCTGGGAAGTTTGGCCCATCACAAATGGAAATGCTGGGCCCTGTGTCCATCTTCCTGAGCTGGTCCCACTCACTGGCGCCCTTATAAGGGTGGGGTGGGCAGAGGCAAAGGGGTCAGTAGGGGAGTAGGAGAGACTTGACAAGGATTCCTTCTTAGGAGCCCCAAAGCTTCTCTCTGCCCACTTGTTCATCACCCCCAAAACCACCCCCTCCACACCTGTCAACAGGGACCACGGTAACTGCAGCCAACAGACTTCAAGTAGAGCACAAGCAAAGCTCCGATGGCTTAGGGGCTAGAGCTTGGTTCCTGGGATCCCAGAGAGCTAGGGGTTTGACCCAGCCCCCACCCACACCCCCAACGCACTGCACAGCCTGCTCTAGGCTTCAGCCCTTCCTTGTATCTGAAGGGAATTCTGTTAGCAGCCAAACACATTCCAATTAGACATTACACAGAGCTTTGAGATGGAAATTAAGCACGCATGAAAACTTTGTGTGGATTTGGTATCAGGTTCCTTGCTTGGATTAGCCAACAACATTAACATTTTCCATCTAAGTGTCTATTTTCTCCAACTGAAACTTGTGGTGGGGTGGTCTTGTAATCAACTCAAGGTCAGGAAGTCAGAGAGCTTGTAACTGAGGGGTCAGGAACGGGCAGGGGGCTGGGGTGGGCGCAGAGAACACCCAGCTTTGATAGCCAGAAGAACCGAAGCCTGAGTGAGTCTGGAGAGTGAAAAGGAAGAATCTCACAAAGAAGGCAGCAGTCACCGAAATGAAACACGGGAAGTCAGGGATGAAGAGGGTGAAAATCAAGCCATTGTGTGAAATGAGTTTTATTGATGAGCTTCGAGGAGGCTCTAGTACCCTAGTACTTGCTGGAGTATCAATCTTGGAGAGTGATGGAAGGAATAAATGGGAAGGGAGGATACGAAATACCCTGTTGCATCTCTGAGGCGACCGAAATTACTCGTAGGCGGTGAGTTCCCGTACCACACCCACCGTTTGACTCTGCCCAGGGCACAGTCTTCGCTGTGTGTGCTCCAAGTGGCTCGTCTCTTGGAGCCTGCTCCATCTCTGCTTCTCCCTGTCTCGTCTGTGGTGACAATGCTCAGGTTGGAAGGGAGATATCACTATATCCTGAAGTGGAATCCAAACCCCCCTTTACAAAATGTTCCAGCCAGACTTGGCTTTCAGACGGATGTGTCTGGCTTCCCAGGATGGCTCCGGGCCAGACGATCATCTGTGAGCTGCCAGTCAGTCAGGGGGTTGCGCCTGCAGCCACAGAGCCCCACGTCCAATGGGCCGGTGCTTCTGAGCCCCTCGGAACTCGCGGCTATGTGGAGGGAAACAGAAGGTCACCTCGGGGCCAGGGTGGCTGTGGCAGGACTCAGTCTGGCCTGGTCTTTCTGTCACTTTCCCCCACAAACCCTGGGACTTGGGTGGGATTCCCGGCTGTACCCTGGCAGTACCAGGACACGACCCCAGCTGGCGCTTCCGTGAGCCGCAGCATGTTAGTGAGGATTCCCGGGCACAGCGCCTTGGAGAGGATCGGGTGGCTCTACTGGCCCACGAAAATGCCTTCTTGGGTCAGAAATCAAGAAAGCGGTTCCGAACACCTGCCCTGGAGAGACCAGGGTTGCTGCCCACACACGCTCCTGGTCTGGCCTGTGGAAATTCTAGGATACTCTGCAGACAATCTAAATGACAGGAGCAAAGGATTCTGGAAGGTTCCCAGCAGTGTTGAAGGCCACCACCTCTCAGCACCTCTCCAGGGCAGAGCGGCGACAGGCTGCCTGCACCCCTAGTCTCGCGTCATCCTCGAGATGCTGCCCTGCCCTCAGTCACGCAGTCCCTGCATCCCGGCTAGACTCTGGAAGCTTCCACCAGGTCACACTGAGGATTCTAGGAAACGAGGGCAACCTTAGGGTCATCAGCTCCCTCAGCTGAAGGTGCTGCCCTGCGCTACACCTCAGGGCAAGCGGGAGACCATCGCGGCTGCCCTGTCTGTCTCTGCCACTACCGAGGCTCACGGCAGGCAGGACACGGCAACATCCCACGTGAGCTGGGAACACAAGCAGAGATCTTCAGCCACGGGTGACAGAAAGGGCCGATGGACAGACCTCACAGCAATGCCTGTGTGGTGCTCTTGATCACTCTTATTAGATCAAAGCCAAGACTGAGGCTCAGGAATATTTTAAGTAACTTGTCCAGAGAATCACAATCAATAATTATGCTCATTGACAAAATGGGGTGTTCTGGAATTCCCTTGGATGCTGCTTTTGGAAGCTTGGTCTGATTGGGACTTGTGTGGCCTCCCAAAGAGAAACAAAACGGAACAGGAGGAGAAGTCTGAAGAAGTCCAAGAATCCAAGACAGGTTTTTTCACAGGGTGGGACCCCTGGACTGACTCCCCACCATTGCTGCCCCCCCCCCATGTAAGCAGATTCTTGACTTCTTGAGCTGAGGTGACCTGGACATTGAATTTTGCAGGACAACAGGGAGAGCAGCAATGTGATGTCTGGGTTATTCCGAAGACACTCATTTGTGGTCTGGGGTGACTAGCACTCAGAAGGAAGCGCCTGAGTGCTGGCCTTGGTTATTCCAAGAAGCCGTTTTGAGAGCCTCACTGTCTCCCTCACTGGGCAGATGCCAGGGGCCCAGGGAGGAGGAGTTACTGCTGGATGGAGGGGCTGCTCTGGGCCACGGGGTTGCCCACTCGCCATCCCCCCGCCTCCTCACAGACGTGAGCCTATGCAAGCAGTTGTCTGATTCCCACATGGGCTTCCCACTCCCGGGCAGCTGGTCGCGGGGTCTGACTTATCCTGGCTGGAGAATCTAAATCTGACCAGAGCATTGCCTGAGCAGGAAAGGGACACGAGCAAAAATCCCCACTCTAACTCTGGCCACATTAGGCTTCTGTGGGGCCCTGTCAGGGACTGTTTTCATATGGCTGTAATCTTACATGCGAATGCATACTTAATGTTTAAGAAACCATTCCTAAGCATTAGAAGCCAATTTATCCTACCCCAAATAAAATATCAATCACCTGAAATATAGAACTTGATTCTATTATGTGGGACAAAATGAATGTATTAAAAATTAGGCTTGCCAGATTTCTATCAAACTATTAATGATGTTAGCATTTTAAGTCATTAATAAAAGGTCTTTTTTTTTTTTTTGCTTTTTGGTTCACACCCGGCAATGCACGGCGGTTACTCCTGGTGCTGTGCTCAGGAATTACCTTTGGCGGTGTTCAGGGGACCATATGGGATGCGGGGAATCGAACCCGGGTCGGCCGCGTGCAAGGCAAACGCCCTACCTGCTGTGCTATTGCTCCAGCCCCAATAAAAGGTCTTTTAAGAAACTTTTATCTGGAGAGTTTTTTCTAGATGAGCTTTTTCTGGTGGAGGAAAATGGCCAGGCACTCCATTCCTTTTTGCAGTTCTTAAAGAATGGGGTGAGGGTAGAGTTCCAGGTGCTCATACCTGAAACTGTAGATGGATGCTGGTTACATCTTTGCCTCCCTCCTATGCCTTGCTCTGAGAACATTCACTGCTGGAAATACTGAAAATGAAGATTGGTTTACTCATCAGAAAAGTTCAGCTGGATTCATCCCGCTCTTACAGACAGGGAACTCTGTCGAATGCCCCGCTCTTGTGCAGAAAGACTCACGCAGCTAAAAGACACTTCTCCAGTTGTGTTTAGAAGGCAGCTCGTCCTCGTCCACGAAGTGGTGAGATACAATAAATTTTTATCTTCCAAGTTATAACTGATGAAAGTTTAACTGTCTATTTAGAATGAGTCATTGTTTTTCCAGATAAGAATTTCCAATTTCCTTACCTTTTCCCCAACTTCACCCCCCGCTGAAGTTGGGTATTCTGCGTTTATGACGGCTGTGTCTCACTTCCTGATGCTCCCCACTTCCAGGACTGGGTTTTTAACAACCACAGAGTCAGGGTGATGGTGATAAGCAACTCCAAGCTCAGCAGTGCTGTCGCACCCTCTCCAGTCTGGCATTCCCTGCAGTCTGCTCCCTGCCAGACCTCCTGCCCAGGGGCTCCCCACACAGTGCCCACACAGCCTGCCTTCCTGACAACAGTGGTGAGTGAACAGGAGACTCTAGGGGCTGAGACACAGAAGTGAGCCTGTCACTGCTTCACCAAACCCCTGGAGGGCCATGCCCCAGTGTTGAGCCATGAATCCAGTAGCTAAGAAGTCTATGCCAGTCCCTGAAGAGACTCGGCAAACATCCGTGCAGGGAGCTCTGAACCAGCTCAAGAGATCACATTTGGGAACTAGCAGGCTGGAGAGCCCCAAGCACCAGCCTGGAGAGAAGTTTCAAACATTTACAAATGGGGTCATCAGGAAGACATGGGTCTTTATTACAGAACCCTATTGATTATAAGAATTTTAACCAGCCAGTGCCATTGTACAGCTTCCATTGGACACTGGTGCAGAACATGCTGCTGTTGTGAATTGCCCTGAGGCTCCCCTCCCTGGCCAGGCTATGGCTCAGCATGTGCTTTGCATGGTGGGAGCTCTGTCTTCAATTCCAAAACCAAGAGGAAACACCTCATTTTCCGTCAGCTGCCCATTTTCTCACTGGAAGCTCTGACTTGAATGAAGAGAATACTAAAGTTCATGAGGACAGTCATCAGCTTTTTTTCTCATTTTGATAATACCGGAACTGCCACTAGAGCTGCAAAATACTTGGATATAAACCCATGAGCTTGCAGAAGGCCCTAGGTCGGCCCTCTTGGGTGCCACAATCGAGATGAGGCAGCATTCTACATTAGTAATCCTCTGCAAACTTGCACCAACCTTGACCCGAGAGCCCCGTTTCATCCATTTATTGGGTGGCCATGCTTGAAAGCTTGACCATCTTAGTTCTGTAGTTTCTAAAACCAATTTTCTCATGGTAGCTATTCTAATTTGATAATTTTCACTCTGAAATCCAATAGCAAATTCCATTGACTTACTTAGAAATAATGGAAGGCACCCTAAATTTGTAGCCCACATCGAACGCTCTCGCCTACTCAGTGCACTTACTCAGGGTAAAGGATGGCACACTTAGCTGCATCAGGCTCAACATGCTTCGATTACCATAATGGGTTGCAAAGAGGTTACCTAATTGGGAACATTTTGCCATTAACAAGTAACTCTCTTCTAGTGCAACTCGATGATCATGTGGGTTTTAAAAAATTTTCTAGCAAGCATCTCAGGCCGGTTCATGGGAATGAATGTCCACCCTCCACTGGACCCTGGCACCAGAAACCTGCCTCCCTACCAACTCATCAGACTGTGAGAAGCTTCATCAGCACTGAGAAAGTAAAGACAGAAATGGGAGATACGCCACACACAGGCTGAAGGACTCAACTTCTTAGAATATCCATTCTTCCCGAATGATAGTCAATAATCCCAAGGAAAGTTCCAAGTTGGGTGGGGCATTGGGCAGGGCAGCTGACACCGCCAGTGGCTGGGGATACTGACGGAGTGTGCTGGGGAAGTTGCCAGGCACATTAGTGTCCCCATGAGCCACCTGGCATCAATAACGAGAGAGAAACCGAGCACGTTTCTGTGGAAAGTGACTCTTGGATCCCAGCAGTGACGTGCTGAGCTGTGAGGAGTTCAGAGCATGGGAAATGCACAGACTCGAGAGCACTTCAGTGCTGCTATCTTTATCTCGAAGTGTGGATGACCAGTGACAAACTGTTCCAGAACTCACTGATTTTCCTAACTACTAGTATTTTTTCTTATTGAGAGTTTGTTTTTGATTTCCTCCGTACTTTGTAAATAGCACTTCTCATTTTCAGTAAATTGATGTGGTCATACTGTTTCAAATGAACCATCAACATCATTCCAGCAACACAGGAGCAGTAGCAAAACTTTCATCTCTGAACTTCCTTTCTTACCTCTAAAGAAGATGGTTCTAGAAATCTACTTCAAAGAATCATTGGGTAGATAACATGAGATAATGCAAGCATTTCAGCATGGAACCTATGACTGAATCTTACTACAAGTATTCAATCAACCTGGATGATTTACAGGAAAAATTAAAAGGTACTAGATTTGAATGGGATCTGGACGCAACAACCCTTTGGAGCTCATATAGCACTGGTGTGAAACGATTTAGCAAAATCAGTCCCTGGGTCTCAGATAGAGAAAAGATCATCCAAGTAAAAACTTAAGAAAAGAAGGGAAAGGGAGGGGAGGGGAGAAGGATCGGGGAAGTGGGAGGAGGTGACCTTTTGGGAGAAGCACAGTGCTGTCCTATAGTATATGTTGGGACTCAGGCAAGCAGAACCATGCTGACCAAGAAGGAGCAGGAAGTTGACTACAGAACTTACTCCATTGTGGAAGCTGAATAGATAACACCTATGAGAAACCGGATTCTGGAGAGTAACTGAAGTCATAGGGTATACACAGAACACACATCTGCAGTAAAAAGCCAGCCAGGAAAGGGCAAAAGTGGGATCAGAGAGAATCCAGAGGAACTACAAAGACAAAATAGAATCTGCATACAGCAGAGTCACTGCTTCTCAAAGCCAGCCATGAAGGGCAAAAGCAGAGGCCAGCTGGAACCAGAAAGAATCCAGAGGTGCCACAAAGACGAGACAGAAGCTGCCACAGCCGAATCACTACATCTACCCCACAAGGATCTAGACTTTCTGGGTACTGAACGTGTGTCTGCATTACTCTAACAGCGGTGCCACGCAGCTACCCAACTCCAACAGGTGCCCAGGGCGTCCTGTGCAGAAACCAGACACCCGAGCTCTGGTCTGAGCCTGCCCCTGGCCAGAGCTCAGATACTGCTGCTGCTGGAAGCAAACAGGCTATTCCTGTGGGTGAGCACCATCTGCGGAGCCCGCTGCCATATCTGGGTCCCCCAAACCCTTCCACTAGCTGTTGCTTCACTTCCCTTTCTCACTCTGTGATGGTTTTTGTAGCCAATTCTGACTTGGAACCATGCCGCAAAGGTACTCTGGAAACAAAGCTCAAATCAGTAAAATGGTCATATAAAACTCACAAATGAAAAGAGCTATAGTGTTATTTTCAGTGTTTTTTCAGTAGGAATATTTCTCAACCCTGTAGTAAATTATCATGTCTTATCACTGAACATTAAATCCTTTGTAAAATTATTTAAGAATAAATGTTTTGCATAGACTTTGCTCTTAAGATTTATCACATACTGACTAGGACATGTGTAAAAAAGAAATCAAATTTCATTAAATCCTTATTATAATTTCAGGCATATTATTCAGCAGCTTTCCCTTTCTATAATCCTCACATCTGCATTATTCTTTTCTGTAGTTTACTTTTTTTTCATTTTAAGATTAGATTCAGGTAAAGTAAGGTCCAACCTAATTCAGAATAGAGTCTGAACAGGAGTCTTTGATTTCAAAGATCATGTGTACAATTTTCTAATGGATTGCAGAGAAAAACAGAGCATTGTGGCTTAACAGTATTAAGAAAATGTCAAGGAAAAAAAGTCAAGAATTTTCTACAAGTTTGAGTGATAAACACCAGGTATGTACAGCCCATGATGATTTGGTGGCCTGAAAGCAACTTATTGAACAAACAAACAAAAAGCATTTAATGGAAGAAGAAAAGAATAACAACATGTAACAGACCTCACATACATGTAAGAGGCATATTGGGCTACACATGTGTGAAAGATCCTCCCCCATATGCCGGCCTGGCTGTCAAAGGGTGAGGATTCTGACCGACAGTCGATCTGCTTCCCCCACCCACCACCCCTCCGTTGGTCTACACAACTAATAGCCTGCCACATTTCACAGGCAAATGATATGCGGATGCTTAACGCAAGTAAAACATCTGTGATTTGCTTACTACACAGACAGGAATAGCAGCCAAGCAAGACTCTTCACACCCGTCAGAGAGAAAGCCACCACCAAACCCAGCCTAGTCTGAAGCTACCCCCAAAGAGAATCTGTCTTTCTCAAAGGTTTTGTTCCCTTCCCCTATTTCCAGCTGTTCCTGAAGCCCCCATCACCCTCAGAAAGGTTGTGAAAAACCTCAGCACACCCAAAGGCTACACTTTCCTGGGCACAGGAAGTGTCTCTAATCCCCACTGCCCAGGCATTAGCCCTGCCCGTCCATTTCCCCTCGAGAACACCCGCAGTCCAAACTCAGCAGGGAGAGGAGGAAGCTTTGTCAAATTCTTTTTTTGCGTGTGTGCTTTTTGGGTCATACCTGGCGATGCTCAGGGGTTATTCCTGGCTCTGCACTCAGGAATTACTCCCGGTGGTGCTCGGGGGACCCTATGAGATGCTGGGAATCGAACCTGGGTCAGCCGCTTGCAAGGAAAACAACCCTACCCACTGTACTATTGCTCCAGCCCCTTTGTCAAACTCTTAACACAGATTAAAAACATTTTAAGATAGAATTTTTTTTTCTTTAAACTGGGGGAATATTGGTTTATAAGATTCCATTTTTACAGCCATAATGTCATCATGTCACACCCAATACCAAGTATCAATTTCCCTTCGCCACCATCCACTGGGTCCCACACACCATTTCAACACTGTCCCTGCCATCCTCAGTCACCCGGTTCTTCAGTCCTTCAGCTTGGTCTGTGGCCTCGCTCTGCTACATCAGACTGAGCGACCTGACAGTGGTTTTCTCCTGACTTACTCCACTACTGTGACCCTCTCCAGTCCCAGCTAATAAATGGGAAATAATATTCCACCCTGCACATACACCTCATCTTTGTCCACTCCTGTCCCTGGCCCTTAGGTGAGTATGCTTTTGCAACTTACTGTTTGTGCATTCTTCAACTATGAGGAGGGAGACTGCTGGGTTATATAATATTCTTTTAAATTCTTTATTTATTTATTTATTTATTTTGAATACCCATCCCTCCACCAGTGACCACTTTCCACCACCACGGATCCCAGTATCCCTCCCACCCCCCATACCCCCCATCCCACACTTCCTCTGTGGCAGGGCATTCCCTTTTGTTCTCTCTCTCCTATTGGGTGTTGTGGTTTGTAAAAGAGTTAAGCCTGATTTTCAGTGAGAAACATTGGATGATTTACTTTCCATTGATCACTTTGTATATACGGAGATGTTGTGCGGCCGCATAAGTGGCCTCGCAGTTTGGAATAAAAGTCCTGGTTCCCGCATGCCCGAGCTATGCTTGTAGAGGCTCATGGTCACCAGGGTTCCATCTGGAGAAGGCTGGATGCGGCACCTACCCCATCTGGGACTTCCCTGTGATCTTGACTCTGTTTGGGACCTGGAGCATTCTCCGGGAGCTGTGGGGCCTCCCAGGGGTTTTTCTTCTTTGTTCTGGATTATATAATATTTTCAATACTTTGAGAAATCTCCATACTGTTTTGCCCTTTTGATAATGAGTGCTTTGTCAATCACTGCGATTCTTTTTAGTTGATTGATCCCTAATAGATAGGCCGTAGGTATACCTCTCTCTTGCTTTCCCTTCCCCTTCCAACAAAGACATTTAAAGGCCAGAGTGATGCTGCATGGCTTTAGCCTTTTTCAATGTAATATGTCCTTTCTTATGGCCTTGCTTTCACAGTGCTTTCAGAATTCTCAAAATACACTCTAACATCCTATTTAGTCTAATACTTAATAATATACATAGAATATTATTTTTTGCCCACTATATACCAGGTCCTGGGCAAGATGTCAATAAATAAAAGATTTATCTACCTAGGTTTAAGGAGCCATAGAGACAGCACTGGGGTTAAAGCACCCGATGCTTGTTTGATCCCCAGCATCGCATATGGTCCCCCAAGCCCCTCCAGGACTAATTATGTCATTATTTTGATAGAACCAAGAGGAAGCCCTGGGCACTTCTGGTGTGACCCAAGAACAAACAAACAACCCCCCACAAAAACCACTGAGGGTTCAGGAAGCGAATATAAAAAACCCACCTGACCAACACAACGTAGCCTGCGAGTCTACACACTGAGCTGTCATGAGGCTGCTACATGATCTATGCTGAGTTCCTTCAGCAAATTTCATCAGCGTGTGTCATTTCTCTGCAATGTTGGCTTCAACTGTGAATTCCATGTATGTCAAAATTTGGCCACACAGCACCGAGTTATTAGCGAATTCCTCATAGAAAGACTATTTCTAACTCTATGAGAAAAATCCAGCCATTAATTTTTCTCATTAATATTTCAACTCCTTGAGTTGCAACCAGTTGCTGATAATTTTTGGCTTGTTTCAAGAGCAATGTAGTGTTATTTGTGCAATAGTTATGATTTTTATTACACACAAATGCATTTATGATCATTTTCTATTATCTATTAGTTCTTTGTTGCTTTGTTCACCTGACAGGGTATATGCAAATTTTAAACCTGCCACATTCCACATAGGTTTCAGAAGAAGATTAGCATTGCCATTCATATTTTATCAATTTGGGGGAAGTTTTCTAGGTCTACAAAGGACAAAGGGGATGTACAGCCTTTCCTTCCATTTCTCTTTCACTATTCATCAAATGCTACAGAAATCTGCTTCAAAAATTTCCCCATCAAATTTAGAAATACAAAAGAACAAATAGTTACAAAAAGATTTATAATAAGAACATAAAAAATAAACAACAAAACAAAAACAGTCCTTCAATTTTGTAATGTTGAATGCTTTCAATCTTTGTGCTTATTTTTGGACCACACTTATTCCTGACTCTGGGCTCAGACTAATCATTTATTTGGGTATTTTCCCCCACATGCCTAAATACACATTCATAAATTTCTTGACTATGTAGTTTTATGTCTATTATCATCTTACTTGAAAGAGTAGTAAAAAAAAAGCCCAAACTTCTTTATCTTGCCTTCATTGATCCCCCGAACACACATACACACACACACACACTCACACACATACTCTCTCACACACACTCTCTCCCTCTCTCTCTCTCATACACACACACTCTCTCTCATACACACACTCACACACACATACTCTCTCTCACACACACACACTCTCTCACTCTCTCACATACACATACTCTCTCTCACACACATACTCTCTCTCACATACACACTCCCATCCCTCTCTCCATCACACACACACACACACACACACACACACACACACATCAATGTCCCCATAGTCATATAATCAATTTTGGTTACAAAATACTCAATTTCCACATCATTAAACTCCCTAGCAGCACCACGGCCAAGCCACAGGGCACTCCAGGGTCCAGGCGTTGGTTTTCTTGTTTTTCTCTCTTCCCCTGGCACTGCTCCCCAGCCACAGGGAATGGTTTCAAGGATCCCAGACCAAGTTCCCACTTGGTTCCCATCCTTCTGCTTGTGAAAGGTCCTAGTAACTTCCTGCGGGAGAGCAGACGGGAGCAACGTTGCCGAGACCCACAGGTCCTACCCTACTTTTACCCTCCCCGTCTGATTGACACTGATTGACAGTCCAACTGGGTCCTCACCACGGTTTGTCTCCTGCACTAGTTCAAACGGATTTCTCCTTTTTAAGAAATCTAGTTTCCAGAGAGAGTTCTGAGGAGTCTGATACTCTTGTGGTCTCAAATCTCCTATATGCCAAACACAGTAACAACAAAGTCTCCAATGGAGACGTTACTGGGCCCGCAGTAAATCTCCTATAAAACCTGATTTTTGTTTTTCTGCATAAGATTTTAGAACCATCTTTTTGTTATTTTCCAGGTTCATTTTAATTGTCCTTTTCCATTTGAAAACTCCATAAACCCTGGGAAGGATTTTTAAAATAATTTGATAATTTTCTATCCTTATTTTTTTCCCCTTCTTGTCTTTTAAAGTCCTGTTTTTAAGTGCTAAATCTCCGACAGCAATTTCCTGATTTTATTATCTCTCTTCCTCTTTCTGCATCTTTCCCCACCTTGGAGATTTGCTCCACTTTATAATTTAACCTTCAGACAAATGCTTTGTCCCCGCTGTTATTTCCAAGAGCGCTTTTAAGTTCGCTCCTTTCCCGCCTCTTCTCACTTCAAGGCTGTGGAGCTTTGCAGTTCCTCTGCAGACCTTAATTATAAAGGTTTGTTGTCCATGCTTGTGCTGAGACACAGGAGGATGGTGTGTGCCCCACGCCCAGGCCATGACTTGCTGTCCTAGTGGCCCCAGACCGTGCCTTGCTGTCCTAGTGGCGGGGCTGAGTGGCCCCTGTGTGGCTGGCCCCTGGCGTGGCTGCGCGTGTTGGCTGCTCAGTGTGACCAAAGGAGAGGCTCATGCCCACCCGTCCTGCACCTGAGCTTGAACGGATGTGGCCCAGAGACTGCTGTTCTCACAGGATCATCGCTTCACCCGTGGCTCAGCGTCAGGCCCCCACTGGCCACCATGTGTTTTTGCTACACGCTCAGCAGAGAGAAATCTCGGATTTTCGGCTCACCCGGCATGTCATGTCATTCTAGGCATGACAGTGTCACGTGTGCTGTAAGCTGGCCAGAAAGGCTCCCTCCATGGAGAAGCGAGGTGGTTCCAAGCAGAATAACAAAGCTTTATTATTCTCTGTCTACCCACGCGGGCCAATCTCCACCAGCAGCATAGTCTTGCCCAACTCGCGAGTTTTACTGAGCAACAAGCTATGAAGCCGCCAGATTCTAGAACCATTCAACGCGACGGGCAGATTTACAATATTACCAGATTCTTTTTTTAAAATATATTTTTAAATGAATCACCACGAGATACAGTTACAGACTTACAAATGTTTGTGATTACATTTTAGTCAAACAATGATCGAGTACCCATCCCTCCACCACTACCCATTCTCCACCAGCAATGTTCCCAGTATCCCTCCCGCCACCCCCCCCCATTCCCCTCCCCCCCCTCCCCCGCCTCTGTGGCAGGCACATTCCCTTTTACTCTCTCTCCCCTTGGGTGTTATGGCTTGCAATACAGGTAGTATGTGGCCATGTTTGGTCCGCAGTCTATTTTCAGCACACATCTCCATCCATCCCCAATACCCAATTCTTTAAAGAACATTCTAGATTCTTCCTGATGTCTCAGCCTGTTTCCTGGAGCTCCGTGGCCTGATCCAGAGCTCGGCTTTGCAGCTGAGCCTCTGGGCCACCCCTCCTCAGTGCTGCATCTCTCGGCCAGCCCTCTCCCCTCTCAGAGATCCCCTCTTGAGGAAACGCTTCTCCATTCTAGATCAGGATCATATTTATTAACATGCCGTTGAAACACAAACCTACCAGCACTCCCTGGAAGGGCGCAGAATCCCTCTCCTCCTGAGACAGAAAGGCGTTTAGCGGGGATTAACAGTAGCTTCCTCCAGGGGAGCCCAGGCGTGTGCAGGATCATCTGAAACGCCCGCTCCTTAGCCTGCGTGCAGACAGGGAGCCCGTCACAGCATCACTCCTGAAGTCCTCCCCCACACGGGACTGGGTCCTGACCCCGTGAAAGGTGCAGAGTGTGTGAGGCTGAAAACTGGCTATGTCCAGCACGGACTAGGGTGCAGGGCTCCTGGCCAGACCAGCGTTGAGATGACCAACTTGTAAACATACTCAAGGGGCTTGTGAGATATGAGACAGACGATTCTCCCCCCCCCCCCCCCCCACACACACTCCTGGCTTGGCCATGAGGAGCCCTGGGCGGATGCTTATCTGTAGTCCAGCTGCTGTGTGGGGAGCTAAGTGTCAGGGCCAGGCCCACGCTGACACGCACATGAAAACCAAAGGGAGGCTCTACAGCCGGGAGCTGCCCTGGCCGGCCAGAGTACGGGTTCGAGCCTCCTGCCTAACCTCATGCCCCCCGACAGAGTTTTGACTGGAACTGTGTCAGCAAATACTCAAATACAGGAGAAAGAAGCAGAGAGAGGACATGGGTACTGGGCTGGTCCGTGGCTGGATGACGTCCTGGCTGGTGAGGGGCCCAGGGCGACAGCTGCCCCCTGGCCCTCCTGGCTGGCTGCTGGGGCGCCCCTGGCACGAGCTTGTGTTGGGCTCAGTTTCACGTCTCTGCCATGTCTGCCCATCTCTCCCCCGAGGAATGGCGGGCGTGATTCTTCTGTGAGACTCTGAAGAAGGGGCCGGAGAGAACTCAGCTGGCAGGCGCTCACCGCCACCCAGGGTCCACGTGGGTGACCTGAGCACAGAGCCAGAAGGAAGCCCTGAGCACTGCTGGGGCGGCCCCAAACAACACACACACACACACACACACCACACACACACCACACACACCACACACACCCCACACACACCACACACACCACACATACACACCACACATCACACACACCACACATACCACACACACACCACACATTACACACACCACACATACACTGCACATCATACACACCACACTCACTACACATACTAGACACATCACACACCACACATACATCATACACACTACACATATCACACACCACACATACCACACACACACACCCCACACACCCCACACACCCCACACACACCACACACACACCACATATCACACACACCACACATACACTGCACATCACACACACCACACACACTACACATACCAGACACATCACACACCACACATACATCACACACACCACATATATACCACACACACCACATACACATACCACACACCACAGACATACCACACACATACTACATACACCACACATACAACATACACACACCACACACCATAGACACACCACACACATACCACACACCACAAATACAACACACATACCATACCACACCATACACACCATACTATACCACATATACCATAGACCACAGACCACATACCATACCACACACACCACACACATGCACCACACACACCACACCATACCACACACATACCACACCATACTACATGCACACCCCACACCATATACACCACACCATGCACACACACACACACACTGAACCCCACACCATACATACCACACCACACCATATACACCACCCACACGCCACACCCTGCCCCACTCCCCCTCCAAATAAGCGTCAAATTGGGAAGTTCTCCTCAGCACCACATTCATACTACCCAGCTCATGGGTTCTCTCCTCACCCTGACGCCTCTTTTGTCTCCACCTTACCTGTGACTTTTCCGCGAGACCAGGGAGCCGTGCGGGTCTGTAGGGTTTTCTTTCTTTCCGTTCACCTATCCCTGCATTGCAAGCTGCAAACATCGATAACTTCTATCCTGAACGCTCCTTCTCTTCCTGGCCTCTGTTTCTTCCTTTCCATCTCTCAACCGTCCTCCCCCTATCCCCCCCGGTTGCACCGTGAGGACCAGGCAGGACTGAAACCATAGATACGAGCGTCAGCCTCTGCCTGACAGGAAACTGGGACACCCACCAAGCCCCGTGAGCCCAGTGGGACCCTGCTCTGGAGGAGCTCGTCTAGGAACCGGGGAGAACCAAGTGTCACTTGCAATGAGGCCCTGACAGCAACAAGTGTTCCTTATTAATGTTCTTAGTGGAAGAAAGAGAAACCCCCAGGTGTGCCAACCACAGGGGGCCAGCCCGGCCTCTGAGGAAACATGGGCTTCTTTCTTCAGAAAGCTCCATTTTGAGAAAAGAATGCATTTTCCTCTAATTTTGATAGAACCTGAGAAATGCCAGGCGCAGTAATACTGAATACTCAACCAAACTCGTGGTGATGCTAAGTATGATGTACAAAGCACAAAGGCCCAGTTTGATAATCAACTCCTCTTTCGGTTCATGAGAAAGTTGGTGTGAGCCAGGTCCTAGAGGTGTAGCTGGGCTTTTCGTAGTGAATTAGTGATGCACAGAGACAGTTGTTGAGTCAGATGACATGTGCTTAATATGATGTAATTGTAATATGATGTCACTTCAACAAAACCACAAAGAACAAAAAAGGAGAAGAGAACATTGAATAGAACAGCCAACTCTGGCGCTGGAGTGACAGTATAGTGTGTAGGGTGTTTCCTTGCATGTGGCCACCCCAGGTTTGATTCCCAGCATCCCATATCATATGGTCGAGCACTGCCAGGAGTGATTTCTGAGTGCCGAGCCAGGAGTAACCCCTGTGTATTTCCAGGTGACCCAAGAAGCAAAAATAAATAAATAAATAAAAAATAAAAAAATAATAAAAGAATATCCAACTCTTCTGGGGTGCTGACTCCTGGGCAATTCCTTGAGTGACACTGTTCCCTGTTATCCAGGTAGCATCCATGGGACGTGACACTGTCTCCTGCTGTCTGGGTAGTACCACGAGCAGGCGACACTCTCTCCTGCCGTCCATATAGTGCCCATGAACACATGACACTGTCTCCTGCCATCTGAGGCCCTGTGGTCACAGCCCCCAGAGTTATCAAGAGCAGAGCCGGCCGCCCCCGGACAAGCCCCTCTGCCCGCTGGGCCAAGGCTTCCCCACGGAAGGTGGAGGTGGCACGTGGCCCTTCTTCCCTCCAAGTGGAGAAACTGAGGCCCTGAGCCCAGCAGAGCGACTGTCCCCGGAGCCTGGGGGTCAGCCCAAGTGGCTCGTGCTGCGGGACAGGCTTAAGGCTCCCTGCAGCCTCGCCCACCGTGGCCCCCTCAGCCCCCACCCAGGCTCTCTTCCCTCCCCGGGGACGTGCCCGTGGCTTTCCCCGGGACCAACGGGGAATGAAAGCGGCTTTCCTGAAACCAGAAATGAGTTGCCGTTAGAACTCGATGTTCTATTATTGTTGTCGGTTTATAAATTTCCACCCCTCTGTTTCTCAAACAAACGTAGGGTGCAGCAGGCTTTGTCAGAGTGCACCGGAACCATGCTCAGCTCCCCTGTCTGATTCTCGTTCTGGGAAATGTGGGCAGGGCCTTTGAGGAGAGCTGCTGGGGGGAACGGGCGGGCGGTGAAGGGTCCGGGGTTGAGAGGCCTCCTCCCAGCTGAGGGCGGGGACCCCACTTTAGGGGTTCTCCGGGCAGCAGAGGCGAGTGAGAACGGGGTGAAGAGCGCCTGGTGGCCGTGCTGCTCTTTCCCAGGTAGAGGGAGAAATCAGATGCCGCCTCTCCCCGCAGCCGGCTCTGCGACATGCCATTAACTCGCACAAACGAGCCTGGTGGTAAAGGGGGTGATTAAGTGGATAGGCCCTACCAGCTGGGCTCGGAGATGGAGCCGGGGGAGGGGCCAGGACGCTGCACAGCCTGTGGAGGTGGGGGCAGGGGAGAGCCCAGACTGTAAACATCTCCTGCCCGTTGCCTGGAAGCGGTGGCAGCAAACAATCTGAAGGCTGCGGATTCTGAAATTCCCTTTATCTGGGGCTCCTCTTAAATATGCGCCATGTTCTCAGGTCATTGGTACCGGGCCCTGGGAGTCATCCCTGATCACCTCCGGCCTTCTCTGGCCCTGCTCACCTAAAGTGGTCCATTGTTGGGGAGCAAAACCGCAGAACCTTGCGGCTGCCACGGCTCGAGCCAACCTCCCAGCACCGTTATCAGCCGCTCTGCTCGGGCAGAATCAGCACAAGTCACGCGATCTGTGGCTTTGTTTATGAGGGAGACGGATCTGAAGCAAGCCGTGATGAAGGACAAGTGTTATGTGCTCTAAGTGGGTTGAAAAATGTGCTAACATTTATGTTATGGGCTTCCTGGGCAGAAATAAACGATGAAATATCACACATGCACACATGCGCGTGTGCGCGCGCACACACACGAGGGGAGAGGGGGGAGAGAGAGGGGGAGAGAGAGAGAGAGAGAGAGAGAGAGAGAGAGAGAGAGAGAGAGAGAGAGAGAGAGGAGAAAGGGCAGGGGAGAAATTGTGGAAGATTTTAATTACCTAGCCCAGGACAGGATTACCTCAAGTGCAGGAAGCAGGGCTGCGTCTGGTGAAAGCTGCTTTCCAATTTAACGTGTACATCAACCAGTGAGGGGAAGGGAGACGCCAGGTTTAGGATTAAATAATATTTAGGGCTCAAACGAAAGAGAGAAGATGGAAAGCGGTGATTAAATCTCATTAAGCATATGATTTAATCCCAAATAGAAGCCAGAGGTGTTTAGAGACAACACGGAAATTTAGGAAGACAGAAAATAAAATACAGCATCTAGCCATTAATTCAGAAAGAGACAAGCCACTGAATTAGGGCCCGGGTGAAGAGCAGGGAAGCGGTTTTCAAAAACACACCATCACCCACAATGCCAGCCCCACTAATCCGTGGTAAATTTGTTTAGCATTTTACAAGATCAAAGTGGAAAAGTAATGTTTCTCCAGTGATGCAGCAAGGAAGAGGCCCCCCCCACCTTTAGGGATCCAGAATTTTTAAAGGAAAAGAAAATTAAATCCTCCGTCCTGGAAGAAAGCTTCCAAAGGGCCCCGGGGGGCGGTGGTAAAGGAGACGCAGGCATGAGAGAATGGGGGAATGGACGTCTCTCCCGACACAGAAAGCCCAGTGGGCCAGCAGGGGTGGGGGCTAGGGACCGAGGCTGCGCTGAGAGGGACAAAAGCGGGCGAGGGGCATGTCCCGGGAACCAGGGTGTATTTTGGTGTATTTTCCCAAGGGGGAAATGGGAAACGTTCAAGGGTTTTATGCTGGGGCTGGAGCGATAACACAGCGGGTAGGGCATTTGCCTTGCAAGCAGTCGACCTGGGTTTGATTCCCAGCATCCCATATGTTCCCCTGAGCACTGCCAGGAGTAATTCCTGAGTGCAGGGCCAGGAGTAACCCCTGAGCATTGCCAGGTGTGACCCAAAAAGAAAAAACAGGGGGGTTTTATGCACCGAAGGGCACCATTGGGCAGTTAGACCCACTGGTAGCTGACAAGGCCCCAGGTGTGGGTGAGGGGACAAAAGGCAGCAGGAAGGGGACTGGGGGAGGGGAACGCCACAGCAGGGTCTAGAGAACTCCTGGGGTCCCTGGGAAAGGAGCCCCCCCCCCCCCCCCCCCGAGCCCGAGGCTCGGTGAGGAAGTTGAGCAGGCAGGCGTGGGGCTGTGGGCCTCAGAATTGGGTCAGCACTTCCTCCTCCTCCTCCTCCTCCTCCTCCTCCTTCTTCTTCTTCATGTTTTTATGGGATGGAGCCATAGCACAGTGGGTAGGGCGCTTGTCTTGCACGCAGCCAACCCAGGCAGACCCTAGTTCGATTCCTCCGCCCCTCTTGGAGAGCCCAGCAAGCTACCGAGAGTATCTCGCCTGCACAGCAAAGCCTGTCAAGCTACCTGTGACATATTCAATATGCCAAAAACAGTAACAAGTCTTACAATGGAGATATTACTGTTGCCTGCTTGAGCAAATTGATGAACAACAGAAGGACAGTTCTATACAGTGCTAAAAGAATTTTTAAATTTTTCTTATTTTTAATTTTTTTTCCTTTTTAGGTCACACCTGGTGATGCACAGGGGATACTCCTGACTCTGAACACAGGAATTACTCCTGGCGGTGCTCAGGAGACCCTATGGGATGCTAGGAATCAAACCCGGGTCAGCCGCATGCAAGGCAAACGCCCTACCCACTGTGCTATTGCTCCAGCCCCATAAATTTTACTTTTCTTAATAGATTTTTTTATTGAATCACTGTGAGATAGACGCTTACAAAGCTGTTCATGGTCAAGTTTCAGTCATACAGTGTTCCAGCACCCATCCCCCCACCAGTGTACATTTCCCAGCACCAGTGACCCCAGGTTCCCTCCCATCATCCCCAGCCTTGAGGTAGGCTCTCCTCTCTCTCTCTCTTTCTGTCCCTCTCTGTCTCTGTGTCTCTGTCTTTGTCTCTCTGTCTCTGTCGTCTCTCTGTCTCTGTCTCTCTGTCTCTTCTGTCTCTGTCTCCATCTCTGTCTCTGTCTCTGTCTCTTTCTCCCCTTTTGGGCATTGTGCTTTGCAGCACAGACATTGAAAGGTACTTCGTAGGTCATTTCTTGGTGCTTGTCTTGGCCCAGCGGCCTGCAGAGGTCCTGTGGGAGGAGGGGAGTCCAAACCCCCTCTGGACTCTGGACCGCAAGGGGCACGTTCCAGAAACCACTGCCACCCCTCAGGTCTTTGCTGCTCACTCCCCCACAGCAGCCGTGCTAGAGCCTCACACAAACGGAGAGCAAAGGGGGTGGGGGGTCTTGGGGGCCTTCTCCCCATATCCCCAGGCCCTCACCCACTCATCACCTGCCTCCTCTCACCGTCCTCCCAGCTGCCCCACTTGGTCTTTGCAGCGGTTGGCAGAGCACGCATTTCCGGGGTAGAGGCCGCAGGTCCTGCCCGGCCCCCAGGACACAGAGAGCCCAGAGCTGCCGTCCTGCAAGCAGGAGAGCAAACGGTCTCACTCAGTGAACGGCCATCAGTCATCTCAGAAGCGCATGTTCCGGTCAGGGCTGTGGCCTATGTGGTAACACACATGTGCCAGGGTTTGACTTGGGCTTGACCACTGGACTGGAGGGGGGACCCCAGCACCTCTGGGTGTGCCTCGTCAGCACTAAAGAACCCCCAAACCTGCACTCTCCTTTCCTGCTCTGTTCCCTTCCTTGGCTCTCCTTCCTTCCTGCATGCCAATGTTTATTGACCCTCCTGGACCACACTCTCAGGCTGAGTAATAAGAGCCGCAAACATGATTACTGCCCTCGGAGAATCTCCCTGTCCGACACCAGCTGACACCAACCCCCCGGGTGGGCTGTGAGAGGGGTCGGAAGCAAGTGCTGCCCAGGGAGGGGCCAGGCTGAAGGCAAAGTCCTGACCCCGGTGCCAGGCCGCACTGCAGACAGGGTGGAAGTCGCTGGCCCCAACTTGGTTTCTGTCCCACCACGCCCGCCACAGACCAGCGTTCATTATTGATCCGATGCTTCCTACTTCCCCCAGAGGGACTGAACAGCAGCAACGGGGCGGGGGGAGGGTAAGGTATGGGGGCGGGCAGCCCCTACTCTCGAGGGGACCCTCCAGCCAGCACCGAGACTCTGGGCCTCAGAAGAGGAGAAGGTGCTATTGGGTAGGACTTGCGGGAGATCAGCCACACAGCCCCTGCTCTCCCGGCTCCTAACTAACGACTCAGAAGGGAATGACTCGAAGGCGAAGCCTCTGTGGTTAACCACAGGCTAAGGATGGTGAAGACAGACGGCGATGTTGGCAGCACCGAATTGATCTTGTGCAGAAACTGGCTCCTTGCTGCTCAGTGCTCAGCCAGTCACGGCGCCCAGCATGTGGAGAGAGAGGGACTCAGGGGTTCCGTGGGTCAGCAGATGGAGGACACAGAGCACATACCGCGTTCCCCACCCCCGGGCCTGAGCCCTGCCAGGCCAACAGACCCTGCAAAAGGCCGCCCGGCCGGGCCCTTCCTCCTAGGCCCCATCTGACGTGCCTGCCCGCCTCCCTCAGCTGCCTGAGTCCAGCCAGCCTGAATTTACACCCCTCTGTCCCAGCCCAGAAAAAGGGTCCTCTTCAGAACTCCCGCGGAGCCTCCTTCTTCCTCATCTGCACTCTCACTATTTTTCAGTTTCCTTT
This sequence comes from Sorex fumeus, assembly GCF_029834395.1. Lineage (NCBI taxonomy): Eukaryota > Metazoa > Chordata > Mammalia > Eulipotyphla > Soricidae > Sorex > Sorex fumeus. The sequence continues at coordinate 17,896,204 of NW_026606081.1, read as the reverse complement.
TACAAAGAGTAACGCCTGCACTTCAGGGGTGGTGTGAATCCTCATTTATTTACCCAGAGTGTGAGGTGTGAAGACTTTACCCTGTATGACTCTAATGAAGTCATTGGTAATTATTAAAGTCAAATATTTATTCCTATGGAAGAGGAATTTCTAAAAGTAAACTAAGTGAATGGTGGTCATTGGCCCTCTGGGAGGCGGGCGTGGACGGGGCGAGGTCATGGCAGAACTTACCAGAGAACCTTTCACTGAGACAATCGGTGAGTGAACAGCCCCATGTTCACTACACAGGAGCAGGACCCAGGCACGCCTGTGGTGGTAGGGTGTCAGGCTCCAGCACCCTGCTCAGTATGTCCTGGGTCTGGAGTGATGGTACAGCGGGGAGATGCCAGCCTTGCCTGTGGCCATCCCGGGTTTGATCCCCAGCACCTCAGGACCCACTGGCCCACCAGGAATGATCCCTGAGTGCAGAGCCAGGAGTGAGTCCTGAGCACCACTGGGTGTGGCCCAAAAACTAGAAGGAGGAGGAAGAGGAGGAAAAGTGGGAGGAGGAAGGCTCCCGCTCTGCTGGTGACAAAGGACGCACATGTGTTGGGGTGCTCGAGCCCACTCTGGTGTATACACCGGGCAGGCAGGACCCAGGGTCACGCTTACTCCACACACATCCTGCAAGGCAGCCTCTCTGCCACTGGGGTGCTCCCCAGCACCCCACACTATTCCCTAGCATTTCACCTATGCTCTCTCTGCTTACTTGACTGATTTTACATCTGAAAGCGAGTTACACCGAAGAGTGTTACCGCTTTTTAAAATAATGCGTCGGAGTGACTGCCAGCGTTTGTAAAGGGAAACGCTTACTTCAGACGGTCGCCTCTCGGGATGCTTGGGTGGGGAGGCCGCCCAGAGCTCTGGAAGTGGCTCCTCTGGAGCACAGCACCATGGGGACCTCCCCCCATCTCTGACCTTTGGTGAACGAGTTCAAGCTCATCTCTGCTCATTTGCTACACATTTGAAAATAGGAACAGAATCTGAGGTGGTTAGACTAAGCAGAATAGGTCAGAAAGTGAAAGCCAATTACGGGATTGTCTCTCACGAGTGGGATATAAATAGCCGATGCGAACTGATGGACAGATCAGCACGGAGAGCTGTGGTCTGTGAACAATGCGACGTTCTCTGTGGGGAGGGAGGAGGAGGCAGGGCGGGGGTCGGCCTCAGGGGCTGGTGCTAGGACTTGGCTCAGTGAGTCTCGGACACAGAGAAGTGACGACACTGGACTCCCCTAACCGACACAGCATCATAAAACAATGGCAGACCCACACAAAGTTAGACTGAGAAAGAAACAGTAGGGATGGGGGGATGGGGGGTGGGAGGGATACGGGGACCCGTGGTGGAGGAAAATGGGCACTGGTGGAGGGATGGATGTTTGATCATTGTACAATTGAAACCCTAGCACAAAAAATTGTAAATCTACAACTGTACCTCATGGTGTTTCACTAACAAAAATTAAAAAAAATGTAAACGATGGCGAATGGGCACTGGTGGAGGGATGGGTACTGGATCATTGTATAACTGAAACCCAAGCACAAAAATTTGTAAGTCTACAACTGTACCTCATGGTGTTTCACTAATAAAAATTTAAAAAAAAAGAAACAGTAAAGCACCGTGCTATCTTCCCCCCCCCCGGGTAATAAAGACCCCTCACTACCCACCCAAATGGCTGCTGAAATGTAAGAGATGGACCTTAAAAATAATTTTGAGATAATTGTGGAACTATGGCTAGACTTCCAAATGGTGGTGTCTATGGCAGAGCCCTACAGAGACGAGTCAGACTGTTAGGTCCCTGAAAACCAGGCCTAGAGCCAGACAGCAGCCATGATAGGCCATGGCTAACGTTAAGTTTTGACTAGGCTTAAGTTTCTGTTTCCCAGAAACTGAACTTGCAATTTCTGGTGAGGAACTGCTAGATCATCTGACTGAGGTCATGAGGGGTCCCTATGCCTTTTTTTGGAACAACCAGAAACGGACTAACTGTTATCAAATGTTGACTAATTGCTGACGACTGTTGCTTGATCACTGCTATCACAGTGCTTGCTCAAGCTTGGAACCTATATAAACAGCTTGCATTTGGAGGTCGGGGTCGCTATCAAGAGACCACATTGTGGATGAGATAGTTGACCCCAGTTAACTGGAATAAAACTCCTTTGCACTTACATGACTGTCTCTCTGACTGTATTGTTCATGCTGTGACCCGAAAGCCCAGGTACAACATAACACGAAACGGTTTCTGGAGAACACTTGGAGAAATTAAGAGAATCTTTCCTAGAAGAAACAGGAACCAACAGACAAACTACAGGAATGTGACCGACGTGGGTTGGGCAGGCAGAGGGGGTCTCTGAGTGCCTGTGTCTCTCTCTGTCTCTCTCCTTGGTCCAGTCCTGCTGCTAAGGCAGAATCCCAAATGATGCTTGAGTATATGCTCTCCTCCCATGGATGCTTCAGCATTTGTGTGCTGGTTCCTTCAAATCATGGTTTTCCTGGGCCAGAGAGATACTGGAGGGGGTAAGGTGCTTGCTACACTGACTCAAGTTCAATCCATGGAATTGGACATGGTCCCCCAAGCCCCACCAGGAACGATCCTTGAGGACAGAGCCAGGAGTGAGCCCGAAACATACCTGGGGATTACCCAAAACAATTTTTTAAAATATATGGTTTTCCTTGGTTGGGAGCCTGATCCTGTGGCAAAGGGACTCTTTGCTCCCCGAGGGCCTGATCTTCACCCTGGAGCCGCATGGAGTTCGGGTTTTCTTCGTTTCATTCTGTACACGGCATTGTGAGAATGGCTTTGAAATGAGCCGGAGCTATGTTTATGTGGAATACCCCGTGCCAGCTATGCCACACAGATACCTATGAGCACTTTGTATACTTTCAAAAGTTCATGAAGTGTTCCAGGTCTGTAACTCTACCATATTGTCAGAGGATGTTGGATGTCCTTCAAGAATGGATGGCCTGGAACAGGGCAGAGTTAGCCTCTGAGCATGGAAGCAAGGTAGGGAGGGCCACCATTACTGATACTGGAAAACATTGATGGAGTATCAGTAAAATGGAAGAGGAAATTTATAAAATAGTCAGGACACCGATTCATCATTTTTGTGGACAAGAACTGAAAATAGAAAGTAGATAGACAGGCACATGGGATAGTAATGGCTATTTCTAGGTGGTGGAGCTGCATATTTTTCTCTTTATCTGTAATTTTGAATAATACTACAATGAATAAGCATTAATCTGTCATAAAGGAAATGGTATCTGAAGTTTAAGAATAAAAATCAGCTTTTGTTTTGTTTTCTGAGTTACTTCTTAACCTGCATATTTGATGTATTAGGCATAAATTTCCTTTTTGTTGCATGATATTTGCCTATTTCTCCAAATTACATAAACACATGTGTCTGGAAAATAATGACAGAGTTAAATCTGTATAAAATTAAACAGACCTTTAATCATATTGAATGATAAATTTGGTTGAGATGGTCAGGTTCCTTTTTTTTTTATTGATTCACCGTGAGGTACAGTAACAAAGCTTTCATGTTTGAGCTTCGATCATACAGTCATCAAACACCCAGCCCTTCACCAGTGCCCGTTTTCCACCACCAAAATCCCCAGTATCCCCCTCCCATTCCACACCTCCCCCTGCCTATGTGGCAGACAATTTGCACAATACTCTCTTTCTCTACTTTAGTTACCTTCTATATTTCGAGACCAGTCCTGCCACCCCTCATTCCTGCCGAAAAGGCAATGCCAGACTATGTGTTTTGTATTGCTTGTTATGGATACAATATGATCGTCTAGTTATCCCTCTCGGAGAATCCGGCAGGCTACCGAGAGTATCCTGCTCACATGGCAGAGCCTGGCAAGCTCCCCGTTGTGTATTTGATATGCCAAATACAGTAACAACAAGTCTCACAATGGAGATGTGACTGGTGCCCGCTTGAGCAATTCGATGACAAATGGGATGACAGTGATACAGTGATACAATATAATGTCTATTGGAATTCTAAAATTTTAGTAATTAGGGTCTGAAGAGATCACTGCAGCAAGTTGCTCGGGTCCGAGGTTCATTTGTGTGTCTCTGGATCCTGGCCGTGTGGGAGCTTAAGTAGACGGTGCCGGATGTGGCGTCATCTCAGAGTCCTATCGGGGCGGGGGCAAGGAGAAGGGCCTGCTCTTCCCCGTCCCATGAGGCCTGGTGTTTGCCACCACCACCACTCGTACCTGGAGCTTGTGGCTGACTTCTAGCAAATGGCGGCTGCTGGGGCTCCTGGAGGGCAGGTGGAGGGATGGCATCTGCCCCCATCTGGAGCAACCAAGCAGAAACAGCCTATTGTGAAGTCCAGGGTCGTCTCTGCAGCAAGTTGCTCAGGTCCAAGGTTTGTTTGTGTGTCTCGGTTAGGTTTCTTTTATTCCACAATACAGGAATAGCTGTATTTTACTTCTGAAATGAGTCGGGTCACATTCAGCAAATAGTCGTGGTTGTTTCTCCTGCTACCTACGGGGATTCCTAGGCTCCTGATGCAGGTAGAGGTTGCTCAGCTAAACTCATCTGTTGCACAGACTTAAGGCAGAAGTCGAGGAGCACAAGCCTCTGGGTCCCAGGGTGGCCATGCCCCCAGACGCCAACTGACCCACTCTGCTTTACACTCTCTGAAACCCCCAAGTTGGCATGACCTAATGTCAGAGAAGCCCTGAAAACATACTTGTAAATTTTAATCGAAATTTTAAATTTTGGTTTCCTTTCTATGAAACAATTGGAGGCATTCCTAGTTGTAAACTACATTTACTAAATATAAGGCTATGACTGTTAAAGTAGTTTTGCTCCTGTGTCCTGATTCCATTCCACCACTGTGTTGTTTTTCCAAGAGGAATCTGGAAGATTCCAGCAGAGGACAAGCAGGCCCATCACCGGATCTGACAGACACAGACACGAAGATGCAGCTGATACCACACGCCTCTGAGTGAAATCATCTCCTTTAGCCGATGTTTCATATGAGGAATAATTTAAAGCATCCATCAGGCCTCGGAAGCAGTGCCTAGGGGAGGAGCTTTGGAGTCTTAAACCCACGGGGCGCCCATGCATCTCTCCACGTTCAGACCTGGGGGTAAACTGTTCAATCTTCCTGAGCCAGTTTCCTTATCTGAAAGTAGGATTTAAACTTTCCTAGAAGTAGTGTGTGAATGATAAGAAATCTAACGTAAAGCTCCAAGATTACTGAGGGGCATACAGCCAGCTCCAACATGGTTTGAGAATTGCGTTTGCATGTAGCGTGCATGAGTGAAATCCTTTGTGGACCCCAATTACTCTAGAAATTTCCTTCCATCATTGTTTGCTCTTGGGAGAATGGCCTGCAGTGGGGCCAACCACGGCAGAGAGAGTAGTTGACTGGGAGCCAGAGAGAGGGTGGGTATTTTATTATAGTTCCACCTTCAGAGACAGAGATCGTGGCTGATCCCCAAATCTCAGGTGTGTCAGGTGTCTTAATAGTGAGCTGTGGGTCGTCTGACATTTTCCAGAACGCAAGCCGCAGGTGCCGCCGAGGTTCTGGGCACTCCATACGGGTGAGGGGAAGAGAGAGCGGAGGACAGGGAAAGCACAGCAGCCACCTCAGCTGTCACAGACTGCCACGTTGGGGCAGCTAGCCCTTGAGCTTAGACAGGAGCCCCTGAGTGGCTGCACCCTCCAGCACACGTTAGCCGCAGTTGCTGGTGGGCAGCTTGCTGGGTCGTGGGAAGAGGGAAAGCGAGGTGGCAGCCAGAATCCCCCTGGGTCACGGCAGGACAGCAGCCCAGAGCGCATGCTCCACCCTGTGTTTGCACTGTGGCAGCTCTGGTGACTCTGGGCACAGCCCCACGAGCCCCTGCCCGTTGCATGCTGCTGCAGGGGATGGACTTCCGGTGCCCAATTAAAAGCTGGGCTGGACGAGACTAGGAGGAAACCGCTCTGCCTTTGCCTCGTCCCCTCCCACCCACAGGATTCCAAGTTGGGGAATGCTCTAGATGCAGGGAGAGTTTTAGGGTTGGGGAAAGCAGGCCAGGTACCTGCTGTGGTGAGGGGTGGGGGTGGTGATGGGGGGTGTTGGTTTGCAGATTTCAGGGGAAGACTATTGTGACTCGAACTTCAGAAAATCAGGACCATCCCCCCCACTGCTACTGCAAAGGCTACATGCATCAGAAAGGGAGGGGTGGAGAGAAACAGTCCATGTGTCCAGATGCCAAGGAACCTGCCTGGTGGAAATGGGATTCTTCCTCCTGTTACTGCTGCTATCTCCAGTTATTTGGGGTCGCCAGAGCTCCCCAGTTCCTGTCCATCCCCCATCAGTTTAGGAAACTGCAGGTGACCCCCAGCATGCTGAATCAAGAGTGCTGTGATAAGGGCTGGAGCGATAGCACAGCGGGTAGGGCGTTTGTCTTGCACGTGGCCAACCCCGGTTTGATTCCCAGCATCCCATATTGTCCCCCGAGCACTGCCAGGGGTAATTCCTAAGTGCATGAGCCAGGAGTAACACCTGTGTATCACCAGTATGACCCAAAAAGAAAAATTAATAATAATACTGTAATACGCAGGAGTGGGCCCTTATACCCGGACACACAGACATACACACACACACACACACACACACACACATACACACACATACACACACATGTGGTAGAAGATGAGGGTACATAACCTTACCAGGTTGAAAAGGGACGTCCACACAGACTGGCAACAGCCTACACTCTAGAAAAATCCAGAGTTCACTGCAAATAATAGCACCTGGAATAACGAGGGTGTTGCTGCTTGGCTCCCTGTGTAGTCACTGACGTCTGTTTCCCTTTAAGGGTGAAGATCGAACCAAGCAATGGAGAACTGGGCTGTCTGCTGGGAAGCACCAAGGGCTTACGAAACCCACGCACTCCTGATGTGGAGAGGTGAGGAGGCCTCCCACCAGTCTCCTGACTCCGGCCCTCTGAGAGCTGCAGGCTCAGCTCAGGGAAACAAGGTCTGCGAGGTGATGACGTCACTTCCCTGAATCCATCTGAAGGTGAAAACTTTCATGATAATCTTACCTTCGGTATTAAAATTCTGGTGCATTTTTGTCTCTTTAAAGAAAAAAGAAAAACACAAAACTCCTTTCAAAGCCAAAAGCACAATGTGAGAAAGGCGCAATCATGGTCAACAACTGACCAGGGGGTCAAAGCAGTCTATTTGCCAAGAAAACCATCCAATTAGGCCCAAAGTTCCATAGAGACAGATCGCTGTCTCCTCGGGAAGGGAACGCTCGGGAAACCTGGCCAGCCTAGAGCACCTAGAGCACACAAGTCAGCTGGCATGGAAATATTAAGTCATTTCTCTCCATGGAGCAATTGCACACCTTTCTCATCCCTGGCTAAATTTTCAAGAAAGGTAAGTAATGTAATTGAAACCATCTCAATTCCTTGTTAAATTGGAACCAAACCTTATTTATTTATTTGTTTATTTATTTTGCTTTTTGGGCCACACCTGGCATTGCACAGAGGTTACTCCTGGCTCTGCACTCAGGAATTACTCCTGGGAGTGCTTGGGGGGACCATATGGAATGCTGGGAATCGAACTCGGGTCAGCTGCATGCAAGGCAAACGCCCTACCCACTGTGATATCGCTCCAGCCCCACCAAACCTCTTTTAAAGGAGAACTTTATGTTTCCTTTTGGGAGGGTTGGGTGGTACTCAGTGATGATCCAGGCTGACTCCTGGCCCAGCACTCAGGGATCACTCCTAGTGGTGCTTCGGGGGACCATACGGGGTGCTGGGAATCGAACCCAGGCCAGCTGTGAGCAAGGCAAATGCCCTCCCCGCTATACTATCTCTCTGGCTGCTTTAACATTTTATTCCTTAGGGGAAACCGACCTGCATTCTCAGGGACGTGTAGAGGTGGTGGGTGGCCTGCAAGTGACCAGTGGTTAGGGAAGAGCTAAGTCCACCTCACAGTGGGCAGCTCTCGTCTTTCCTGGCCCTGGACACTGCCCGCTGAGAGAACTTCCTTCTCTTCTTGCATTTCCTCCCAGTCCAAGCAGACAAGGCTCCAGCAGCTCAGATAATGTGTGTGCCGGCAGAAGCTGCTTCCTACCAAGCTCTTCTTGGCTTTTGTTGACCAAATCCAAGACCCAGGAGAGGATGAGTTGAAGTCATGAAATTTACATACAAGTGGTACTACATGGAAAGTATCATGTTAAGTGAAATGAGTCAGAAAGAGAGGGATAGACATAGAAAGATTGCATTCATCTGGGGAACATAAGGTAACAAAATGGGAAACTAACACCCAAGAGTGGCTGAGATTAGTACCAGGAATTTTGCTCCATGGCTTGGAGGCCAGTCACACATGCTAGGGGAAAGGGGAACTCATATAGATAAAGGAGCACCAAATAAAGGGTGTTGGGAGGATCCTCCCAGGATGGGAGAAGCACGCTGAAAGTAGACTATAGACCAAACATGATTGCCACTCAATGCCTCTTTTGCAGACCGCAACACCCAAAAGGAGAGAGGGAGAGAGAACAAAAGGGAATGTCCTGCCACAGATGCAGGGTGGGATTGGGGGGGGAGATGGGGGGGTAGGGATACTGGGACCCGTGGTGGTGGAGGATGGGCACTGGTGGAGGGGTGGGTACTTGATCATTGTATAACTGAAACCCAAGCACAAAACTTTGTAAGTCTACAACTGTACCTCATGGTGTTTCACTAATAAAAATTTAAAAAAATAAAATAAAATAAATAAAGGTGGAGGCAAAATGCCATTAAGAATCTTTTTTTCTCTTTTTCCCCTTTTTAAAAATTTTTTTCTTTTAATTAATTTTTATTAGTGAAACACCATGAAGTACAGTTGTAGACTTACAAATTTTTGTGCTTGGGTTTCAATTATACAATGATCAAATACCCATCCCTCCACCAGTGCCCATCTTCCACCACCATGGATCCCAGTATCCCTCCCACCCCATCCCCCCATCCCACCCTGCCTCTGTGGCAGGACATTCCCTTGTGTTCTCTCTCTCCTTTTGGGTGCTGTGGTTTGCAAAAGAGGCATTGAGTGGTAATCATATTCGGTCTATAGTCTACTTTCAACATGCATCTCCCATCCTGGGCGGATCTTTCCAACACCCTTTATTTGGTGCTCCCTTCTCTATCTGAGTTTCCCTTTCCCCTAGAATGCCCAGCTGGCCTCTAAGCCATGGAGTAATTCTCCTGGTACTGATCTCGATCAAAACCACAATGAGATATCATTTCACACCAAAGAGACTGGCCCACATCCACAAGAACAAAAGCAACCAGTGCTGGCGTGGATGTGGCGAGAAAGAAACCCTCCTTCACTGCTGGTGGGAATGCCGACTGGTTCAGCCCTTTTGGAAAACAGAATAGACGATTCTCAAAAAATTAGAAATTGAGCTCCCATTTGACCCAGCAATACCACTCCTGGGAATATATCCCGGAGAGGCAAAAAAGTATAGCCTAAGTGACATCTGCACTTGTTTGTTCATTGCAGCATTCTTTACAACTTTACAATAGCCAGAATCTGGAAAAAACCTGAGTGCCCGAGAAGAGATGACTGGTTAAAGAAACTTTGGTACATCTACACAATGGAGTGCTATGTAGCTGTTAGAAAAGATGAAGTCATGAAAATTTACATACAAATGGTACTACATGGAAAGTATCATGCTAAGTGAAATGAGTCAGAAAGGGAGGAATAGATAGACATAGAAAGACTGCATTCATCTGGGGGACATAAAGTAACAAAATAGGAGATTAATACCCAAGAATCTTTAAAAAAGAATTCTTTCAAATTCAAAAGGGATTTTCAGGTTGGAGGAGGAAGTGGGGACAGCCCAGGAGTGACTACGGTGGTCAGGCCAGAGCCCTGAGTGGCACCCTGAAGGCCGGGGGGCGGGGGGGGGGGGGGCAGTGAGGTGGGTGGTGGTGAGGGGGCAGGCAGAAACAGATGTGCAAGGCCAGGGGCTGAGAGTCTGATTTCCCAGCTCGGGCCAGGGCAGTCCTGTGTGCAGGGCGCCAGTGTGTCTGTGGGTGCTCAGAGGATGCTCCCCCACAACCCAGCAGCCTGACTCTGAGTCGCCCCCAGAGCACAGCCCTGTGCTCCCGGCCAGCCAGACCAGCAGAAGGTGAAAAGTCCTCTGAAATGCCTGAGAGTTGAGCAAGAGGGATCAGAGAGACAATAGCCAGTAAGGCATTTGCCTTGCACACAGCCCCAGCCTGGGTCCCCCGAGCCATTTCACAAGCCCTGAGCTCGCAGCCAGGAAAAAGCCTGAGCACGGCCAAGCAAGGCCCCCAACAAAACACACCAGACAAACAAGAACAGGGACAGTTTTGCTGGTATAGTTTGGTCTATCCTCAACTTGAAAAAGAAAAAGTGTCAAACTTCAAAAATGTTGAGCAGCACAGGCCAGAGAAACAGAACAGCAAGCAGGGCACTAGCCAGGCACATGGGTGACCCGGTTCTATTCCCAGACCCTATGAGGTCCCAAAGTCCCAGCAGGCTGACACATCAGCATTTTGGGGTGTGCCCCCCAAAACAAACAAGAACAAAAAGTTTGATAAGCAACACTTAGGTGGCATTTAAATTATTATGAATGAAATGATAAACCATAGACATTGGGTTTAATCAATAAATTTCAATTCCCTAAATATGTGTCCAGACCGAATTCTTGGGGAAAACACCCTCTGGGACTGATTTCAAACTTCCTGTTGTTTCCCCCCACCCCCAGCCTCACTTACCTTTTGACATATTGAAAATAGGGGAATTATCAAAACCTGAGTGGTGGTAGGGGAAGAAATGACAAAGCAAACATTCGGAAAAAAAAAAAATCAACGCCTGGAACAGACGAGACGGAAAAGGTAAGGCACGTGTTGAAACAACAGCTGAGCTGCAGTGGGAACTGGCTCCCTACTTCCATTTTTCCATATTCATCTGTGTATTGATGCATATTATACAGGCTTCCATTTTATCATTCACGTCACAAAAAAAAAATCATCTCCTCATGCTGTCTATTCAATGTTCTTACAGGCAGACGCCTACGAATTCCCTTCCAGAAAAATATCAAGGCCGTCCTATGACCTAGAAAGATTCCTTTTTTTTTTTCAGTTTGAAATTTCAAAGGAGAGAGATTAAAATAGAAAGCGAATTTCCGAACCAGTATGAATACTAATCTGAGATGACCTATCTCTCTCGACGACAAGGCCTCATTTTAAAATATACACTTTACTTCTGTCATAGCCCAGCTAACTATAAAACACCAAACTATACTCTGGGAAAAACACAAAACTAGACCTAGAAGAAGAGTGTCTGCCCTCCAAGTGCCCTCCATGTGCACTATTGCACAAACTTAGAGCACGCGCTCAGCGACATGGAACAAGCATGTTCAGTGTTTTTTGGAAGGAAGGTAGGGGCCACACACCAAAAGGAACAAGTGCACCCACTGTTGGGGTGGATTCAGGGCAAAAGGACCTTTGTTCACTGCTCGTAGGAATGGAGACTGGTCCAGACTTTCTGAAGAACAATATAGATACTCCTGAACAAGACAAAACAGAACAAAAACTAGGACTTGAGCTTCCATTTGATCCAGCAATCCCACTGCTTGGCATCTACCCCAAAGTTCAAAAACACAATGGAGAAATGACATTTGCACCCCTATGTTCCACAGCAGGTAGGGCGTTTACTTTGCATGCAGCAGACCCGGGTTTGATTCCTCCATCCCTCTCGGAGAGCCCGGCAAGCTACCAAGAGTATCTCGCCCACACAGCAGAGTTTGGCAAGCTCCCCATGGCGCATTCGATATGCCAAACACAGTAACAACAAGTCTCACAATGGATATGTTACTGGTGCCCACTCAAGAAAATTGATGAGGCCATCTTTACAACATACAGCCAAAGAGAAGGACCACATGGAGGGCGGGAACCACAGATCCCGGAGGAAAAAAAAACAGGTTCCAAAAAGAGCCGAGATCACCGGGAAGTCCCAGATGGGGTACGTACCGCATCCCGCCTCCCTCAGATGGAACCCCGGTGACCAGAAGCCTCTACAAGCACAGCTCGAGTATGCGGGAACTAGGACTTTTTCTCAAAACATCTCTCTATATACAAAGTGATCAATGGGAAGTAAACCACCCAACCTTTCTCCCTGAAAATCAGAGTTAAGTTTGGAGCACGGCCACAGCCCCAGAAACACAAGGACTTAATGCAGAACCCAGCAGCTTGGAGCAGAAAAGTGAATGGACTATGCGTTAATCCAGGCCATCATGTCTGCCCGGAGAGGAAAAGGTGTTGCCCCATTCGCCCTCTCTTCTCTGGAAAGAAGGATGGCGGCTGCATGGGAGCCTTGTGGACAGCAGGTATGAGCCGGGGGTGTGGGGGCGACTAAAACCTCATGGGAAGGGGAGCGTTCCGGTCCGTCCTTCACGCCCTACCGAGGTCACCAGTTGCCCCTCACGAGCGGCTCCCCAGCACGGCCACGGCCCCAGAAGCACAAGGACTTAATGCAGAACCCAGCAGCTTGGAGCAGAAAAGTGAATGGACTATGCGTTAATCCAGGCCATCATGTCTGCCCAGAGGGGAAAGAGTGTTGTCCCATTCACCCTCTCTTCTCTGGAAAGAAAGATGGCGGCCGCATGGGAGCCTTGTGGACAGCAGGTATGAGCCGGGGGTGTGGGGGCGACTAAAACCTCATGGGAAGGGGGACGTTCCGGTCCGTCCTTCATGCCCTACCGAGGCCACCAGTTGCCCCCCACGAGCAGCTCTCCAGCACGGCCACAGCCCCAGAAGCACAAGGACTTAATGCAGAACCCAGCAGCTTGGAGCAGAAAAGTGAAAGGACTATGCGTTAATCTAGGCCATCATGTCTGTCCGGAGGGGAAAGGGTGTTGCCCCATTCGCCCTCTCCTCTCTGGAAAGAAAGATGGCGGCCACATGGGAGCCTTGTGGACAGCAGGTATGAGCTGGGGTGTGGGGGCGACTAAAACCTCATGGGACGGGGGGAGTTCCGGTCCGTCCTTCACGCCCTACCGAGGTCACCAGTTGCCCCCCGCGAGCGAGCGGCTCTCCAGCACAACCACGGCCCCAGAAGCACAAGGACTTAATGCAGAACCCAGCAGCTTGGAGCAGAAAAGTGAATGGACTATGCGTTAATCCAGGCCATCAAGTCTGCCGGAGGGGAAAGGGTGTTGCCCCATTTGCCCTCTCCTCTCTGGAAAGAAAGATGGCGGCCGCATGGGAGCCTTGTGGACAGCAGGTATGAGCCGGGAGTGTGGGGGCGACTAAAACCTCATGGGACGGGGGGCGTTTCGGTCCATCCTTCACGCCCTACCAAGGCCACCAGTTGCCCCCCACGAGTGGCTCTCCAGCACGGCCACGACTGCAGAACACAGAAACCAATTTCTTAACTATCTGACTCTCAGTAGAAATACTTCCAGGGTCAATAGGTAAAATAGCAGAAATCCAAAACCAACATTTAATTCTTGAAACCAGCTGTAGAAAACAAATCACTTCACAATGCTTTTTCAGCATGTCTGATTTGGGGGGGCGGGTAAACTCTAAATAATAGTGGTGAATCTTTTATTGAAACAGTGAATCTAATCAAAGCAGAGAGAGTGTTAACTAGAATTCATCTGCCTCACAGGGACTGGGAGGGGTGGGGGGTGGGGTTTTATTGGGGTTCTTCGTGGTAAAAAATAACTATTGGTAAAGGGAAATGTGTTTGATATTTGCATGACTGAGACCTAAACCTGAAAGCTTTGTAATCTTTCCCACAGTGATTCAATAAAAAAAAAAAAAAAGAAAATTGATGAACAACGGAAGGACAGTGCTACAGTGCTACAGTGCTATGTTCCTGAAGCATTACCCACAATAGTCAAACTCTGGAAACAACCCAAGTGTCCAAGAACAGATGAATAGATAAATCCCTGAACGTGCAAACTGCTTTGTGTACACAATGGAATATTTTTCAGCCATAAAATAAGGTCATGCAGTTTGCTGCATGGTGATGCGTCTGGAGAGCATCACCCTGAGTGCAGCTAGTCAGAGAGAGACAGACACAGAAGGGTCCTCTTGCATGTGGGACGTAAAGAAATACAGTGGGATAACAAATGCCCAGAGCAACAGACACGAAGGGCATGAGGACTGGTCCCCAGCCAGATGCACACCTTAGGGGCTGAGGTGACAATGCCGCAGACTGTGTCAGCTGGGGGGAGGGTGGGGGGCTGAAAGGTGCACATCAGTCCTGTGGGCAGAGCACTGGGACCACATGCCGGAGTCACACACAAACGACCTCTCTCAGAGGCAGGTGGCAGGCAGGAGGAAAGGGCGGGCACTGGGAAAGGAGCTGGGGTTAGGCCTAGTTTTCCTAAGGTCCAATCATGAATGATTCTGTAATTCACAGTGACTTAATTAAAAAAATTTTTTTAAAGGAAGGCATTATTTCTGCCCTCAAGAATGGGTGACACGGGGGCATGTGAACAGGTACTTGCTTTGGCCATTCTGGGCCCCTTCCGAGCACGGTGGGGGGTTCATCATGGTGAGGAGAAGAGGGTGCTCCCACTGTAAGGAGCAGCAGGGACACAGGAGGGTCATGGCTGGAAGGAATGTGTGTTCAGAGGAGGAGGGGAAGCAGGATGCTCGAGAGAAGTGAGAGCAGAGGCCAGACAGGGGAAAGGCCCGGGGGAGCACAGCTCTGTTCCTGTGTCCATTCACAATGTCCCAGCGTCCCCTCTGCTGAAGCAGTTTCAGATTCCCGGACATGAGGATCCCCGCTTCACACTGTGTCAGCCAACACCTACTTCCTCCACAGGCATTCCCAGAAGTCTGGGCACAACATATAGAAAAGTTTCCTTAGACATTCTTTGGTTCTGATGTGCGATGCCATCACACCCATGAAACCTGGTGAAAAATGACTGAGTCAATTATACATACAATCTTCCTAATTTTTCACTGCAATGACACTGGATTATAACATTACACAGGTGTCCGGTGCTCCTCCCTTAAATCACCGTCTATGCATATATATGATAATCATCGAAAGCCCACTTCTCATCCATCACCGTCCAGCTGACACAAGTGACCGCTGTTACCCACTTTCCTCCCCCCACAATCCCTCTAAGTAGGCTCTACGGAGTTCTGATAATATGAATGCTGTCATTGTATCTCTGTGGCTCTATCTCTAAAGGCAAGGTGGGGGGGGGGAGCAAAAGTAAAGAAGTGTAACTACAAAAAAAATATGAATTGCTAAAGCAGAAAGGCAATATTTTGAATGGGAGGAGGTATTTGCAAATCATATATTGGACAAGGGGATAATGTAGCACTGTAGCACTGTCCTCCCATTGTTCATTGATTTGCTCGAGCTGGTACCAGTAATGTCTCCATTGTGAGACTTGTTTCTGTTTTTGGCATATCGAATATGCCATTAGTAGCTTGCCAGGCTCTGCCGTGTGGGCAGATACTCTCGGTAGCTTGCTACGCTCTCTGAGAGGGACAGAGGAATTGAATCCAGGTCTGCTGTGTGCAAGGCAAATGTCCTACCTGCTGTGCTATCACTCCAGCCCAAGGGGATAATATCCAAAATATATAAAGAACTCGGGGCTGGAGCGATAGCACAGTGGTAGGGCGTTTGCCTTATAAGCGGCCAACATGGAGTTTGATTCCTCCGCCCCTCTCGGAGAGCCTGGCAAGCTACCGAGAGTATCTCGCCCACACAGCAGGGCCTGGCAAGCTACCCGTGATGTTTTCAATATGCCAAACACAGTAACAACAAGTCTCATGACGGAGACATTACTGGGCCCGCTCGAGCAAATCGATGAACAACGGGAGGACCGTATTATAAAGAACTCATAAAAGTCAACAACAAACAAATGAAATAACCTGAACTCTTAAAATGGGTACAGGTTCTGCAGAGACTCCTCCGGGAAGACACAGGTCACCTTTCATTACTCAGGAACGTGAGGACGATGGGGCATTATGGAGCAGGGCTCTTCGGGCTTGACACTGCCAGTCAGGGAGCCCTGTGCTCCGTGGGACATGCATGCTGGGGCAGCATGGTGAGGAGTGGCGGGGAGAAGTCTCAGGAAGTAAAGGACCGGTCTATTGGTGAGCGGGAGTGGAAACCCCGTCACCAGCAATCCTGCTGCAGTGTCTTCCCATGAAGAGCCTTAGAGCTCTCCGCACCTTCGTGTCCAGAGACGCATTTCACAGCAGCAATCCATGGCCCTTGATGAGACGTAGAGGATGGGGTCTGGCTGCCCCCAATATCTGTGGTTTGCAGCAGTGTGAGGTACCTAGAGGTCTTATGCAAAGTGAGGTCAGGAGGCACACTCAAGAATCTCGGAACCGAGCAGTTTGCTGCAGAGATGCCTCCGGACTTTGCAATAGGCCACTTTGCTGGGCCAATCCAGATGGGGTCAGTTGCTGCCCCTCTGCCTGTCCCTAGGATTTCTGGTGGCCACCAACTTCCAAAACCCAATGAGAAGCCCAGGTATGCGGGAACAGTAGCAGCAAACGCTAGGCCTCACGGGATAGGGAAGGAGCTGGTTCCTCTGCCCTGATGGAACTCTGAGTTGACGCCAATGAACAGCCACTGGCTACTTAGTAAGCTCCTTGACGGCCATGATCCAGAGACACACAAATGAATCTCAGAACCGAGCAGCTCGCTGCAGAGATCTCTCCAGACCCTGTCACTGTCACTGTCCTCCCGTTGTTCATCGATTTGCTCGAGTGGGCCCAGTAACATCTCCATTGGAGACTTTGTTGTTACTGTGTTTTGGCATATCTAATACATCACGGGTAGCTTGCCAGGCTCTGCTGTGCGGGCGAGATACTCTCGGTAGCTTGCCAGGCTCTGCTGTGAGGGCAAGATACTCTCGGTAGCTTGCCAGGCTCTCCAAGAGGGGCGGAGGAATCAAACTCGGGTCGGCCATGTTGGCTGCGTGCAAGGCAAACTCCCTACCGCTGTGCTATCGCTCCAGCCCCTCCAGCCCCTAATTATTAAAATTTTAGAATTCCAGGAGCACAGCCTCTCTCGAAACCATGAGACATCATATGCTATTTATAACAAGCAACACAAAACAAATTGTTTGGCATTGCCTTTTTGGCAGGTTTGAGTGGTGGTGGGAAAACTCCAAATAATCATGGTGGGACTGGTGTCAAAATATTGAATGTAATCAAAGTAGAGAGAGAGTATTGTGGAAATTGTCTGCCACACAGGCAGAGGAGGGGTGAAGATGGGGGGGATACTGGGCATTTGGGTGGTGGAAAATATGCACTGGTGGAAGGATGGGTACTTGATCACTGTGTGACCAAAACTCAAACATGAAAGCTTTGTAACTGTTCTCATGGTGATTCAATTAGCACTGCACTGTAGCACTTTGTCCTGTTGTTTATTGATTCGCTCGAGCCGGGACCTGTAACGTCTCCATTGTGAGACTTGTTCTTACTGTTTTTGGCAGATCGAATATGCCAAGGGGAGCTTGCCAGGCTTTGCCATGCGGGCAGGATACTCTCCGTAACTTGCTGGGCTCTCCAAGAGCAGGGTGGGTTCAGTCATGGGGATCCAGTGCCCGGACAAAGCCGATGTCTTCCAGGGGAACTGCGCTGCAGCAATGCAGATGCTGGCGTGGCCATGCCGGGGGTCAGAACGCATGAGGCCAAGGCTGGAACTCGGGACCCTCTGTGTGTGCTCCCTCAGCTCTCCCTGGCCCATGGCTTTGTTTGGACGGGACACTTTCTTCTCCACTGTTGTTTAGCGCAACTTCACAATCTAGATTAGTGGCTTTTGTTTTGTTTTGTTTTGTTTTGGGTCACACCCAGTGATGCTCAGGGATTACTCTTGGCTCTGCACTCAGGAATTACTCCTGGTGGTGCTTGGAAACCATATGGGACGCTGGGAATCGAACCCACATCAGCCATAGGATTAGTACTTTTTAACCTTGACTTCTTCCTGAGGCGCCCATGTCCCCCAGAGAAGCCCCCATTCTGCACCGTGCTCCTCCTGTACGTAATCTTTACCTTGGAATATCCGGGGGCTGACAGGGAGGTCCCAGGACCCCTGGCTGAGACGCGCTGCTCCAGCCCGTCCTTACCCAAGGCAGGAGCTTCTGACAAACACTCCCTGATCCATGCCTGCCTGACCGCTCCACCCGCAGGCCAGCTGGGAGAGAGTAACAGTCCCACTCCTGCCCCCTCCTGCCCCCTCCTGCCCCTTGGGACTCGCTACCGCTCACGCTGCATGGGCTCTGCTCCCATGCCGGGGTCGCTGCTGTGTCTGCTGCTCTGCACCCTGGCCACTGATGTGGGTGCCCCGGCCTCGGGCAGCAGCAGTGCCCAGAAAGGCTCAGCACGCACGCGGCCTCCCACCCGCTCCCTGCAGTCCCGCTACCTGAGCGCCCTGCATGTGTGTGCAAAGGGACTGGGGCACAGCTTCCGCTCAAGGCCTGGCGTGGGCAGGCCGGTTCACCTCTGTTCCCACCAGCTACCCACGGAGTGGGGAGGGTGGGGCGTGGGTGCAGGTGGAGTCCCAGCGGCCTCAGCTCCTCCTCTGCCCAGGAAACTGAGGCCCGCACCCTGCGAGCGCGCCCATGTGAGGCCCGCAGCAGGTGCCTGCCACCACTTCTCAGGGACCCTGTGGTGTAAGGCGCTGTCTAGCAGGGAAGGGACATGGGGGCCTGTGGACACTGCCCGACCCCGCGCTTCCTGCTCGGATCCGCTCCCGGCCCGGCGGGCGAGGGCTTTGCCCAAGCACGCATTCCCGGGCTGTGCTGACTCTGGCCTCACCCCTGCCAGCCCTGCACTACCCCATGCAGGGCCACTCTCCACTCACCACCCAGGCAGATTCCTGACCCTCCCAGCTGGCCTCTCCCCCCTGGCCTCTCCCCCCTGGCCCCTCCCCCTGGGCCCTCCCCCCTGGCCTTTCCCCCCTGGACCTACCCTCTCCCCCCTGGGCCCTTCCCCCGGCCTCTCCACCCTGGACCCTCCCTCCTGCCCCTCCCCCTTGGCCTCTCCCCCCTGTCCCCTCTCCTTGCCCCTCCCTCCTAGCTCCTCCCCCCTGAACTCTCCCACCTGGCCAACCCTCTGCCTCTCCCCCATGAACTCTCTTCCCTGGCCCCTCCCCCCTGGCCTGCTCTCCCAGTGCTCATCCCAGGGAGCTCACACCCGTGTGCAAGATGTAGCCCTGTGAGGAGCCCTCCCAGCCGACACCCCACCCCGAGCCTGGCCTCTCCCCTCGGCCGCTCTCCCTCTCCCCCCTGCCTCCAGAGCTGAATGCCGGGCTGCCGGCCAGGCTGGTGCGACTGAGCCTCCTGCTAATCCCACCGAGAATCTGTGGGCTCCAGTCCCGGGGACACAGAGCAGCGCCATGCCATGATAACAGAACCGCTCCCATGGGTTGGCGCAGCATCTCGGTGGGCCAGGGAACCTCCTCTTCCTCCCATGCCCTGAAGGCAGATGCTCTCAGGGAATGGAAAGGCTGCACTTGGGCATGATGAGGAACGAAGCGGCCCAGCTTCTGCAGCATCGTCCCCCTGCCACCCCAGGCACACGGGCACCTCTGCTCTGTATCACCCATCAGTGACCAGCTCAGAGAAGCTGTCTTTCCTGCTCTTTCCCACTTGCTGAATTCACTCTAATTCTCGTTGGATCTCCTGGAGTTCTGAGACATACTCAGGTATCTGCATTCGCTCAGTAGGACAGCAAATGCATTGGCGCGTGGGGTGGCAGGACGCATCTGTGGCCCAGAGTGGGTGATGGGGAGATGCATCTTTCCAGCCCTCCATGTTGGTCTCCAGAGAATACCTCATTTCACACTAAGTCTAATGCTATGCCTTGGGCAGACTTGGGCTCATACCTGCCCTGCCATTGCTATGAGAAGAATTATCCAGGGCCCTGCATCGAATGTGCCTCAGAGTAAGTCTCTGGGTATAGCCTATGGTCTACGGGATATGGCTAGAGTCTCTGGGTGTGGTATGTGGTCTATGGGATATGGCTAGAGTCTCTGGGTATGGTCTGTGGTCTATGGGATATGGTTAGAGTCTCTGGGTGTGGTCTGTGGTCTATGGAATATGGCTAGAATCTCTGGGTGTGGTCTGTGGGATATGGGATATGACTAAAGTCTCTGGGTATGGTCTGTGGTCTATGGGATCTCTCTCTCCCCATCTCTTGATGAAATTATTCTGTCATGAGTAGAAGGTTCTTTGATATAATACGGATGTGCCTTGGCATCACGATACTAAATAAGTCAGAGGACAAATACTGTATGATCTCACTAATATGAGGAGTCAAAAAAGTTATAGAGAAATTAAAATGGAGGATAATATCACATATGTGTAAAAACCCCAAGAGTAGAACTCATGGAAAGAGACAAGAATGACTCTGACAGAAATGGACAATGGGGCAATGGGTAGCTGGGGATTGAAAGGCATCAACTTCCAGTTCAAAGAAAACATAATGATATGAACAGGCAAGAACAGCATCTCATACAAACACTGAGTCTGAGATGGCCACTAGCACTGTGCAGCCACATTTTCCCACAAGACACTAACAGAGGTGCTGAGTGACATGAGATCCAGATGAACACAGTGTATGGGCTCCCGGGCTCACAGTCTACTGAGAAGCTCGGCTCAGAGGCAATTAACTTACAGTGGTGAGATTAGTCCTACACAGGAGTTCTGAAAAGCTTGTGGGGTGCAGAGTTGAACATCTCATTCTGTCTGGCAAAGGCGGAAGCACGCAGAGAGAGCCCGGGCAAGACTGGATGCTGCTTTTGAGGGGGCCGAGAGCTACAATCCTGACCTCTGACCCATGAGGAGCCAGATTTCACTGGAAGCAGCATCTGTTATCAAAAGGACAGGGGCCTTCTACAAGCGTGAAATGGAAATCTCCTTGTTGCTGTGGTGTAGATGTATAGACACGGGCTTCCAATGGGAGCAGCACTGATCTCCGCCCCTGACTCTACCAGACACGTGTTTGATGGTCATCAGCATGAAGGACAGCCGGGTCATCTGGCCACGGGAGCCAACTCTGTGTTCGTCTGGGCTGTGCCCTCAGAGTTGATCTCGCTCAATCTTTTAGTTTTATGGATGGGTAAAACCAGGATAGAGAAGATCAAGATTTATGCGAAGTTAAATTCCTGAAACACAGAGTGCTTTCTGATTTGTCACTCTGGCCCTCTTTCCAACATACTGTCCTTCCTGTCTTCCTGCTCAGCGTGTGGGAGGGTCCAAGTGGACACGTAAGACTGGCAGTGGCTCTACAATGGACATGCCATGCAGTGGGCAGCTCTGGGCTCAATCCCAGCACCACAAAGGAAGACAAGTGGACGCTGATGGATACCTCACTCTCCTGTGTCCTCCAAACGGTTCCCATCCCCTTTCCCTGCCCGCAGTATCCCTGGGCCCTGCCTGCATCAGTCCCTTTCTTCTTGCCATCGAGGCCACATTCTACCTTCTGAGAGTGAGTATTCTCTGTCCTTTTCTTTTTCTTTTTTTTTTTTTGCTTTTTTTTTTGGGGGGGGGGGACGTGGGGTTCACATCCGGTGAGGCTCAGAGGTTACTCCTGGCTCTGCACTCAGGAATTACTCCCAGTGGTGCTTGGGGAACCATATGGGATGCTGGGGATCAAACCCAGGTCAGCCGTATGCAAGGCAAAAGCCCTACCCACTGTACTATTGCTTCAGCCCCTCTCCATCTATTTCTATTCATGGATGGCTCTTTGTCCTTCCCCACTGACATCCTGGAAGTCTAATGACTTCAGTTCCCTGCAGTAGACAGTATAGCTCAATAGCTTCAGATTTGACCTAAGTTTTTGTCCCATACTTCCAGCTGTCTGCTAAATGTCACCTCTTGGCCATGGCTCGTACACCTGACCCCAGTAAGAGGATGGAACTGCTTTCCAAGACAAATGCCGCCGTTACAGTTAGGACCAATGCCACGACCTCCTTCCTTGGATCTAAAACTTCAGCACTGCTGATGTCTGTGATGGTTTGGCTTCCCTTGCTTCAGGGACTCCCACGTACAAATTTAACCATTTTGGGTATTTTCCTCAATATCCCTTCTCCTCCAATCTCATTACTCTTAGTGTTTCTCTCTTGAGTTACTGTGAGAACTTCTCACCCAAATCTCCATTTACCTCATCTGGCCAGAATGATGCACCTCTCTCCTTCTTTCCCTCCTCCTAAGCCAAACACCTGAAGAAGAAAGTTTCTTGTAGCCTCCGTTCACTTGGGAGTTGGACTTATCCACTGGGTTCTTTGTTAGGACAGGAAATTAGAAGTTGTTGAATGTGATTGTGGTGTTGGTCCCAACAATATATCCTCCCCTCATCTTAATATTCAATCACTAACAATTCAGCCCAGCTCAGCTCCTTTCTTCCTTCTTAATACTATGCAACTGAAAGTAACTTCCACCCAAATTCAGTGTCTTTTACATTTTTTGCTTATTAAATATAGCTTTTTTACTAGACTATAATCTCCTAAATGTAGACCCATTTCTAATGAGCACTTATTTATGAGGAAAAAAATACACTCCATTGCCAGCAGCATAGCAGGAATTCAATACATATTTATTTAATAAACAAATGAGTGACTATGGTTTACCTCTTTTGGAGGAGAGGATATTTGTTGCATAAAAATGAAATTCATAATGGTTAAGGACCTTGTCTAAGGTCATGCACCAAATTCTATCACACCTAGCACAGTCTCAAAATAAATCAAGTACTTACAGATGTAAAAGAGAAAAACGGAGGAAGGGAGAAATGAGTGTGTGTGTGTGTGTGTGTGTGTGTGTGTGTGTGTGTGTAGGGGGTAGACAGAAAAAGAGATAGAGAGAAGGAAGAAAGCAAACAAGAAAGTGGGGAAGAAAGAAAATGCTATTTCCATTTTCTTTCTTCCCAGAAAAAAGTGTTCATCAAATAAGAACAGTTCTATGACATCATTAAGATTCACTGTCTGGACAAAGAGCTTGTCCTTACTTACCTTACTTGTGGCTGACCTGGCCGGCCTCAGTACCCAGAACCACAGATGGGCCCCTCAGTGCTTCCAGGAATGATTCCTGAACACAATGCCAGGAGTAAGCCTTGAGCACTGACAGGTGCACTGACTCCCTGTCCCCCCATTCCCTCGTCTCCAAATCAATCCAATGTGGGCATGTTCCCAGCTACACAGGAGTAGGGGGTCCTACTCACAGAGCCACACCCCGCGGCCGGGGCGGGGGAGCAGAGGCCCTGACATCCTCCTCCTCCTGAGCCCCCCCCCCCCCCGGTTTTTTGAGACAAAGTCTCTGGCCTGCTAACAGACATTAAAAGCCTCAAGAGCAAGAAAACAAACACAAACACTGTCCTCCCATTGTTCATCGATTTGCCCGAGCGGGCCCAGTAACCATTGTGAGACTTCATGTTACTGTGTTTGGCATATTGAATATATCTTGGTAGCTTGCCAGGCTCTCCGAGAGGGGCGGAAGAATCGAACCCGGCTTGGCTGGGCTGGCTGCACGCAAGGCAAATGCCCTACCACTGTGCTATCAGAATATTTGATCTCGGCTGCTTTGTAAAACTGAAAATAATTATCACTAAAACGCTTCCCTGAAACAGACAGTCACCCTTTCTGCACCTCACGTTCATGGGGAGCAGGAGGAGACAGACGCAGACGGGACTGGAACGGGGCGATCGAGAGAGGAATTGTGTGTGGGGGCAGGCGGCAAGGAGGGGGACCCACAGGAGCCGAGACACATGCCCCTATGATGAAGGATTCTGGGCGCAGGTGCCAGCGGGAGGTGCTCAGGAATCTCGAAGTGAGGCAGACAGCAAGTGCGCGAGTCTCTTCTGGCTAAAGATCAGAGTCTCCCCGGGAACAAGGAGGAGGCCCAGTGGCTCTTGATTTGGGTAGACAAATATTAGATGACACTTTGCTGGGTTTTCTCTCCTTTTCCTTTTTCTGTTTTTAATATCCACCTTTAAAAGTGATTTGAAGGAGTGAGGGGAAAAAAGCAATGGGGGCGGTTAGGGGGCAATAAAGGAAGAACTCTCTTTCAATTGCCTACCTGGGTATGAAACGGAAGTACCAGGCCACCAGCCACCATGTCCCAGGAAACCATGAGACTTCCGGGCTCCTGCACAACCCTGCTGCCCCAAGGACCCTCTGAGATGCCTCCTCTGGCACATGCTGGCAGAGTTCTCTTGGCGGGACAGACATAAGTCTGAGTGAATGCCTGGCTCTTTAGCCATTAGGGCCAAGCTTCCTGCTGAGCCCGTTTGCCCACCCAGAATGGGACTTGATGCCACATACAAGGGGGGAGCCATCCCGCCCACTTTGGTCAGTCAGCCGGAAGAATGCAGTAGACAGACAGCCCTGAAGATTCTGCTGACAGCGCCACTCACTGGGCAGCTCCCTGCTGTGAGGAGGGGGATCAATGAGCCCCAGGCTGGCAGGGGCATTCCCAGGGTGGAACCCACAGAACAGGCTCATCACATGCTGCCGGGAGATGCATAGCATTTTGCCCGGGTGTGCTTCTCTTGACAAGATATAATATGGAGGGGGAAACTCTTGCTTTCTTTCCCAATGGGAATTTCAGAAAGATGAACAGAAATGTCACTTTAATCACCACTGCAGAAAAAAACTGTAGTCAGCCCATTAGACTTTACCCAGATTGTCAGATTTGCAGGGAAGAGAGGGGCTGGGTGGGGGGAGCATCCCCAGCAGCTGTAACCACCTTGGAGCCGCCGTCAGGGGCGGATCTGGATTTCTGACATGGAAATGACCTTTCTCCTGTTTGAAGTGTGGGGTGGTGGAGGAGAATTACAGAGTGCCAGAGAAGTGTCCCGCAGAAGGCCCCTCAAGGTGTTGGCACAGAGGGCGAGAGGTCACTATGTCCGTGCCGAGCTCTTACCCTGTTGGTTATAGAGAGATGGGTGCACTGCTGCTGCCAGGCCCTCAGTGGCCATGGGCCGGCTCTGTCTGCATGGCTGTAAGGCGAGAGGGCAACGCAGGGGGTCTCAGACCCTCTGGGCAAAGAGCAGTTTCAGGATGTTCCTCATATGAATAAACACACGCCTGCATGAGTGAGGGCAAGTGCGGCTGAGTGGGAATTCCCGCCTTTCGACTGCTGGCCCTGGCACGTGGCTGGCGGTTTTCCTATGAAAAGCTCTCCCCCATTTCCCTTTTTCTGCTTTGCTAATTTTCCTTTCTGTATTCCAAGGCCGACCAATAGATCATGACGAAATCAGGTTAAACATTGATCTTCCACCCCGCATTGCATTAAATTTTCTAATAAACATCTCCACGGTGTCACCCGGCACCGCGTTTACATATTGAGCCCAGTAGAGGCTTCTGAATTCCGAAAGGAATCTTATCTGGAAGACCAGAATCCTACATCTGTCATGCCTTTCAATTCTGTATTTCAGATTAACTGCTCCTTTGCCTCCACGTTCTTAAAGCCTTCTAAGAAATTTCCTTCCTAATTCACTTGGTAAGTGCCTGCTCCAGCTGTTATTCTTTGGTGAATTCGAGTCTTTTTCCCATTTTCCCTTTGTGACCCGGAGTCAGGGGCCCGAGCTCGACCTCCCTCCTTGTCTGTCTGAGGAGACTCGCAGGCGCTCCCCAGACCTCGGGTTTCTTACTGTGAAAGGGACAGGATCAGTACCAGTCAAGCACGGCGTTTGCTTTCAGAGCCCTCCGTGAATTAACTTTGCTGTTCCGATTCAGGGACTAAATAGAAGCATGAATTAGGAGGTGTTCCCAAAGATTCCTGATCAAATGCTCTTGTCTTTAATACCATGAAGAACACTCAGTTAGCCACTGTTTCTCTTTCTTTCTAATTCTTTTTTATTGAATCACCATGAGATACAGTTACAAAGCTCATGACTGGGTTTCAGTCATACACAACACCCATTCCTCCACCAGTGTACATTTCCTACCACCAATGTCCCCAGGTTCCCTCCTCCTACACCTCTCCCTCACCTGCCTCCATGGCAGGCACTTTTCCTCTCTCTCTCTGTCTCTCTCTCTGTCTCTCCTCTGATTCCCTCCCTCCCTCCCTTCTTCCTTCCCTTCATCCCTCCCTCCCTCCCTCCTTCCCTCCTTCCCTCCCTCCGTCCCTCCCTCCCTTCCTTCTTTCTTCCCTCCCTCCCTTCCTCCCTTCCTTGTTTCTTCCCTCCCTCCCTCCCTCCCTCCCTCCCTCTCTCCCTCCCTCCTTCCCTCCATTTGGGCATTATGGTGGTTTGCAGTACAGATACTGAGGCCATCATGTTTGGTCCTTTGCCCACTTTCACATCCATCCATCCAGGGTGATCCTTACAGCCATCATTGTCCTAGTGGTCCCTTCTCCATCCCAACTGCCCTCTCCACCAGCCCTTGAGGCAGGCTTCTAACCAAGGATCAATCCTCCTGGCCCTTTTTTCTACTGTCCTTGGGTATTAGTTCCATTCTATGTTGTTTTATATCCCACAAATGAGTACAGTCATCCTACATCTGTCCCTCTCCTTCAGACTCATTTCACTCAACACGATATTCTCTATAGTGGCTTGCTCTTTCTTTCTTTCTTTCTTTCTTTCTTTCTTTCTTTCTTTCTTTCTTTCTCTCTTTCTTTCTTTCTCTCTTTCTTTCATTCATTATTTCTTTCTTTTTTGTATTTGCTTATTTATTTATTTTTTTGCAATTTTTATACATTTTATTTTCATAAAGTAGTTCATAATAGTTCATTACAGATAATATTCAAACACCAATCCCACCACTGAGCACCTTCCCACCACAATAAGAGGGAAGTGTGTGAAGATTGTTGTATTTCATTCTGGAGCCATATAAGCCCATATATAAGAGAATATAAGCAAGTATGTTAAAACCAAACAAATGTGTACTACTTTAGGTACATGAGTGGGCTAGAGTATAAGAGGTCGCACAGCTGCAAATGTGGCTGTGTGCTCCAGGAAATACTGCATCTCTCTCTTCCAGGAGCTTGGTTTCATAATCTCTGGATCTTGACTGTTGGGGTTGCATGGCGCCTGGGGCAGTTTGTGGGTGTGACTGCCAAGCTACTGGAAAACTGAATAACTGAGTTATAGTGGCTGTTTCTTGCCTGCAAATAGCTGCTGCTGCTGCTTCACCAATCAGTGCAGCAAAGGCGAGCCGGGGAGAAGGCTGGAGTGCCTTCCCCTCACGGGATGCCTCAAAGAGCACACCCTATGGCGAGCCTGCCAGGCGCTGGATGGAGGAGTCCAGAGATCAGGCCCGAAGGACTGTGGGCTGGTCCTTTGCAACTAGAGACCCCCTGGAAATTCTGCTTCTTTTATTATCCCCCACTCCTGCATTATATTTGGCCCATAATCTCCCTCCTGACCCCAACTGCAGGTGCTCCCTAGGGAAGATGTCCCAGAGAAAATGCTCCCTCAATGTTGCCGCCCAAGAACCTGAAGAGAGGACTCAAGAATCACTCTCTGTGCTAGAAGCCTGAGTCTTCTGAAACTTTAGGGCTCGGACCATATATTTATTAGTTTGATGTAACAAAAAACATGCTCTCTTTCTTGCTCATCTTGGCTGGTGTCTTGGGTTCTCTCAATCAGGGCATTTTTCCTAGTTTTGTGACTCCCAGGCCAAGAAAATAAGGAAGCTCTCTACCCAACATACATCTCTGCCCAGGGCCATGGCCCTCCTTCAACCCTCGTCACAGTCCACAGCGTCTTCCACTTGCACGGGGTTTTAATCACTCATTCACTCAACACCCATTCCTGTCCGCACTGTCCCAGAGAGTCTGACGTAAGTAGGCAAAGTCCCTTCCCTGCAACATTCCATAGCTCAGTGGTAGGAGACAGACATGTGAACAAATCAGTCAGGACAAATGTGGTGATTTCCACATCACAAATGAAAGAATCGCATACTTCCCTTTCCCCTCCCATCAATATTTTAAGTGCACTTTTGACAGTTTTCCTTCTCTTTAAAAGAACTTACCTTTGTACAGTTTTCTTCTCCCTTTTTCTAATAATATAAATTTTCAGTGAAACTTTAGAGGGATGCTCTCCCAGAGCAGTGCCGGGGGCCTGAGGGTGGATTCTCCTGACCCAGCTTTGAGGGCCTGGTTGTTCAATGCTGGAGCCTGGCGATGCCATCTTCCTCGGGCCCAGGGGTGTCTAGGGGGCTGGGACATGGGGGTATGGAACCAAGGACAACAGACATGAAGTGTATGAGAGGGAAAGAGTTATTTGAGCTACTCCCCACCCGCCCTGAAAACGGTTACTTGTACCAAACAACTATTGATAAAAATTTCGCATTTTCCTTCCACATTAAGGATAAAAACTGCACTATGAAGAGCTCCCTTTCAAAACTCATCTTTTATGGTCAGATCTGTAAAAATGAGAACCATCACTATTCCCCTTAGAGCTTGTTTTTGTTTACCTATCATAAATATTTTAACAAGGTATTTATCTTTAATTTCCTTTGCCCTGCCCCTTTTATAGTGGAATATATTTATTTCCTTACATATTTTACCAGTATATTACACACTGGCCAATGCCTTGCGCCACTCATGTGCCTCCCGCCCACCCCCCTCTGGCTGCATAGCCATCACCCATGTCCCTGGCCCTGATTGCTGCCATCACTATACCGCCCAACCGTATGCTGGCTGCTTGGCCATCACTGGGCCCGATTCCAATAGTCTGACATCTCCTGCAGGAGCTTTTCCATTTGCTGTGGGGACATGCTATCTGGGTGGTTGTTCTCGGAGAGGGAATGTTCTAGAGTGTGTGTTCCAGAGGCCCTGTCTCCCTCTAATATGATTCTGACACACATGGCCTGGACAGGGCATCAAGATGGCCCAAGACTGGTCATTGGTCTAACCGTCAGGCAACAGCTAGGACTTTCCTCACAAGTAATTCTCCTTTCCACCATGCTACATTTTTTTCTTATATGGAAGAATTTTAAATCAGTGATTTCTCTCTGCACTAACCTAAACATTTAGATTCATTGTATTTGGGTTTTGTCTTTGATGAACATCCATATGTGATTTTGCACTCTGATGTTATGTGCTGGGCATTTGAATAAACATTTCACATTTTAGAATCCTGAATCCTAACTCCTTATCTGCTGTCTTAGAATTGAAGGAAAGTGCTCGAGCCTGAATTAAACCATAGGCAAGGAAGGAAACTGGATGGCAAAACACAATTTTCTTGCAAGTATGAATATTCTCTTTCATTTCATGCATATTTAATCTAAAAAATAGATGTAAAATGCTTTTATATGTTGTTACTATGTCCATTTTAGAAACATCCAAACCCCAACAAATTGGCTAAGTAAAATAATTTATACAATATTAATGTGCAAGGGGTGGGAAAAGGATTATGATCTGGACTTCCCTTCTTCATTTATTTTTAACAAGAGGGCACTAGTTTTTTTTCAGGATAGCCCAAACATGAACTTCATTGGAATTAACAAATAAGCAAGAGGAAAAAATATTGCTACCATGATAACAACTAAAGTTATGAAGGTGGAGAGAACCTATTTTTATATTTTACAAGAAGCTATCATTTCTGTAGAGAAACATCTGTGGTGTGTGTGTATGTGTGTTTGTGTGTATGTGTGTGTGCATGAAGTCATTTTAGTTAAGAAATATGAAGAGAGAATGAAAGAGAGAGAGCAAAGAGTTGGGGGAAGGGGAAGGAGGAGGGGATGAGACGGTTGGGTGGAGGGAGAGAGGGTGGGGGAGGGAGAAAGAAGAGAAATGGGAGAGAATGTAACAGCAAGGATATGGGCTGTTGGTAGCTGCAGAAAGTCGCCTGCCACAGAAACATCCTAGGGAAGGCTCTGAGAGCTGAGAGATGTGTGTATATGTGAAATTGTTTTACTTAGAAATATGAAGAAAGAATGAAAGAGAGAGAGCAAGGAGTTGGGTGGGGGGAAGAGGAGGTACGAGACAGGTTGGGGGTGGAGGGGAGAGAGAGAGAGAGAGAGAGAGAGAGAGAGAGAGAGAGAGAGAGAGAGAGAGAGAGAGAGAGATTTAAAGACAAGGGAGAGAATGTAACAGCAAGGATATGGGTTGTGGGTAGCTGCAGAATGTCGCCTGCCACAGAAACATCCTTGGGAAGACTCTGAGAGGTGTGTGTGTGTGTGTGTGTGTGTGTGTGTGTGTGTGTGTGTGTGTGTGCATGTGTGTGTGTGTGTGTAAGGGAAGGAGGGAGGGATGAAGGAAGGAAGAAAGGAATGACAAAAGGAGGGAAGGATGGAGGGAGAGAGGGAGGAAGGGAGGAAGAGAGAGGGAGGGAGAGAGGGAAAGGGAAGAAGAGAGGAAAGGAGGAAGGAGAAGGGGGGTATGCAGGAAGGGAGAAAGGGAGGAAGGAAGGAAGTAGAGCACAACATAATAACAAAAGGATCAATTCTTCTCCAAGAAAATGAAACAATCCTGAAAATGTACATACTTAACAACAGTCCTGGGAAGCAAAGCTATTAGAAGGACAGGGGGCCATTATAGTTGGAGATTTCAATACCTTTCTTTCCAATAACTGATAGATCCTAGAGGCAAAAGATCAATTAGGATAGAGTTGATCTGAATGTCTCTATCCATCCAATAAATATTTATAGAATAATCTTTCCAACAAAAGCAGGGTGTACTTTGTGAATCCCACATGGAATTCCAGGCCTTATTCTAAACCAGTAGATCTTTAATACCTTTATTAACTTGGGGGAAGGGTCCCCTAGGGTGTTCAGGTGACCCAGATATGTTCTGGAAATTCTCTGCCAATCAACAGTGTTCCAGTGCTTGGACCATCAGCCATGTGCACCTTGACTGCTAGCAGATTTATTAAAGAACAGACAAAGATGCCTTTTCTCAGCACCCACACTCAGCATCCAAGCAGAAGCCCTAGATTGAGCAATAAGACAAGAAAGAGAAAGAGATGGAAAAGGAATAAGCAAAACTGTGTTCATAGCCTATGTGTCTATGTAGAAAATTTCAGAGGATCAACAACAAATTCCTAGATTTAATCAGGAAATAAAGGTCACGGGATACAAGGCAGATGTGTGAAATGACACGTTTTTTTGAGGATAGTTTTTAGCAACTACATGTAAATAAAAGAAGTGGGCTATCTGAATAAATGTCTATCTATTCAACAAATTAAAACTGGAATTAAGTTCTTCCAGCAATTTCAAAAGACATGTAAGACCCAGAAACTGTTAGTGGCTCCTTCAAGTATCTTAAGAGAAAAATAACAACCACTTATACAAACTAGTTCAGAGAAATAATTAAAAAGCATACTCAATCCCAAATCACTACTTAAGGCCACGAAATCCTGATACCATTCCTTGATTGGTTTATTGTAATAATAGGAGTTTATAAGCTGGTGTCGTTCATAAACATAATGTAAAACCTGAGAAAATATGAACAAATAAAATTCAAATGTATAAAAATATTACATTACAACAAAATTGGATTTATTCCAAAAATTATTGCTTTAATATTCTAAAATTAAAGTGATTCACTACTTTAACAAAATAAAGAGAAAAAAAGTCCTATTATGATTTTCAATAGATGCAGGAAAGGCATTTGAAATAATTAGGCACCATGATTAAAATATCTTAGCAAGCTATAATTAGAATAAACTAACTTACATGATAAAGGGTATTTATAAAATAGCACCTATAGACAACCTCATTTAATGCAGTAGTTTCAAAGCCTTTCCTCTGGGACGAGAAATGATGTCAAATGAACCCTATCACCACTCATGTTCATCAACATTTTGAAGGTCCCTGTTAATACAACAGAGTCAGGAACAGAACAAAAGAAGGGAAGAAAGGAAAAGGAGGAAGAAGGGAAGGAGGAAGGTGAGAGAGAAGAGAAGTGAAGAACAAAGGAAGGAGTGAAGGACATTTATAGTGATAATAAAATATCAAAAGTATTATATTCCACCAATTAGAAAAGGCGACTAAAACTTGACATTAAAAGCAGCACAAAAAAGCAAATAGTTAAGAAGTATTACATATGTGTAAGCAATCACACAAATTAATAAAATGGTGAGAAATACCAAAAAGTCCCACAAAACTGAGATATTATGACAAGTTTGGGGACTGAATTTCCATTTCTGCAAATCAGTTTTTTTGATACAGTTCCTATACAAATTCTGGCCAGTATTTTTTAAATGGATCAACATATTTTAATATTAATGGGAATGTAAAGAATTACAATTATCCAAAACTTTCATTTTTATTTTTATTGTAGCTTGGGTAAGAAAGTTACCACAGTGTTGACATCTATGGCTTGATATACCCAGAGACTGCACCTTCACCAGGACCAAAGTGTCCCCAACTGCCTGACCCCTGACTGTCCTTAGGTCACTTTTAGTCACTTCTAGTCACTTCTAGTTACTTCTCTCCCTACCGCACAGTCCTCCCCAACTTCACAGTACTCCTAATTTTGTAATCCAAGGCCAAGATTTTGTCACTGTTCATTCTGTCTATTCTCTTGTTTTGTTTCTCTATATACCACTATATTTGTTGGTATTTATTCTCTCTCTCTCTCTCTGGTTAATTTCACTTAATACAATGCCCGCAAGTTTTATCCGAGTTACAGCAAATGGCAAAGTCTCATCTTTTCTTACAGCCACATAATGAAATGTTATGTGGCTATCAAAATATATATGAAACTAATTGATATATATCATAACTTCTTTTTTATTTCTCTGAATTTTATTTATTTTATTTTTTTTATTAGTGAAACACCATGAGGTACAGTTGTAGACTTACAAATTTTTGTGCTTGGGTTTCAGTTGTACAATGATCGAGTACCCATCCCTCCACCAGTGCCCATTCTCCACCATCACTAATCCCAGTATCCCTCCCACCCCCTATCCCCCCATCCCAGCCTGCCTCTGTGGCAGGGCACTCCCTTTTGTTCTCTCTCTCCTTTTGGGTGTTGCGGTCTGCAAAAGAGGCATTGAGTGGCAATCATGTTCGGTTTAGAGTCTACTTTCAGCACACTTCTCCCATTCTGGGAAGAGCCTCCCAACACCCTTTATTTGGTGTTCCCTTCTCTATCTGAGCTGCCCTTACCCCTAGAGTGTGCGGCTGGCCTCCAAGCAATGGAGTAAACCTCCTGGTACTTATCTCAGCTATTCTTGGGTGTTTGTCTCCTATTTTGTTACTTTATGTTCCCCAGATGAATGCAATCTTTCTATGTCTGTCCCTCTCTTTCTGACTCATTTCGCTTAGCATGATACTTTCCATGCAGTACCACTTGTATGTAAATTTCATATCATAACTTCTTAATCCACTCATCTGTCATTGTGGCTAATGTACGCAACACTGCGATGAACACAGATGTGGATCTATCTGAGTCCATGTTTTTGAGTTCTTGGGGTATAAGGCAAGAATTGGAATTGCTGGGTCATGTGAAACTCTTGCCTTAGCTTTCTGTGAACTCTCTGGGCATCTTCCACAGAGGTGGGGCCAGACAACATTCCCACCAATGAATGAGGGACCCTTTCTCACTCCATTGCACCAACACAGGCTAATTCCCATATTCTTGATAAATGACATTCTCAGTAGTGTGGGAGATGTCCTCAATGTCCTTTTGTTTTGCATTTTCCCAGTAATAAGTGCTGGTGAACAGTTTTTGATCTGCCTACTGACTGTCCATACGTCTTCTCTGAGGAAGTGTCTGTCTGTATCCTCTCCTGATTGAGTTTTTCGGTGGCTGAGCTTTGTGAGTGCTTTTTATATATTGGACATTAATCATTTATATGATATATGGAATGCAGTATTTTCTCCAAATTTGTAAGGTGTTTTGTAATTTAGCCTGAGTTTATTTTACCATGCAAAAACATTAATTTATGGTCTCATTGTCCTACTTTGGACAAACTGGCAGGTTACCGAGTGTAGCCTGCCCACAGGGCAGAATTTGGCAAACTCCCCTTGGTGTACCCAATATGCCAAATACCAGTAACAATGATGGGTCTCATTCTCCTAAAGAGCCTTGAATATAATCTCAGGGCTAGGATGAAGGAGACGTTACTGGGGCCTGCTCGAGGCAATCGACAAATAACAGGATGATTTGTGATTGTGATTGTGATGGTCTCATTTGAATATTTTGGTTTTTATTATCTTTGCCAAAGGAGTCAAATCACTGATGACTCCTTGGAGGTCCACTTGCTGGACAGTTCTGCATGGATTTTCTTCAATGGACTTTATGGATTCTGGTCTAATCTCAAGGTTTGAATTAACTTTTGTGTATGGTGCAACATATAAGTCCAGTTTCATTTTCTACGTGTTAGCCAAAACAATTTAGAAGATAAAAGTTTAAAGACTCACATTGCTTTGTTAATTAAAAAAATAATGGCATTAGCAGTTAGATAGACTATTAAATCAGGGATGCAAAACAGAAAGTCCAAAAATAGATTCCTATCTATACCAACGCTTCACTTAGGAGAAAGATGACAGTTCTTAGAGACATGGTGAGGTTTCAGTAAATAATTCTAAATAAAATATTAAGAAAAAGTGTGACTCTTGGCACATAAGTCACACCACAGACAAAACTCACCTGTAGGTGGATTCTTAGGTAAAAATTTACATGACAGAGAACACAGCTTCAAGAGAATGTGAGAAATTCCCTTTATAATTTATTGGTAGCGAAAGATTTCTTCAACAGAACACGAAATGCTCAAGCCACTAAAATTTTTTGATACATTTTATCCCATCAAAATTTTATAGATTGTCAAAAATATTTAAATACATAGAAACTATATTAAAATAAAAGCATTCATCAAAGAGACACTGATTCAAAGGCAAACAAAGAAGAGGAAAAATATTAGCAATACCTATAACTAATAAAGGATTATACTGATACTATTAAGAACTCGTAAGGAAAAGACAACACAAAAAATGGGCAAGACTTGAAGAGTCATCTCACTACATAAGGTACTGAAATGACTGTTAACCAGATGAGAAGGAGTTCTGCCTCATTAGTCCTCAGGAAAATGCAATCTAAAACCACAATGTGCTGATAATGTTCTTTTATTGATGTGGGTGGTGATTACAAATGTCTGTTCATTTCGTCAAGTTTCATCAAACTATGCTTTTATAACTTGTGCACTTTTGTATGCCTATCACATTCCAACAGAAAAGTTTATTTATACGAGAGAGAAGTGACTCTGGTCATCCAGAGGATTGGGGTGATCCAGGCGGAGAGGCCTAGTGGAGGTGGAAAAGGATTGGAACTAAATTTCCTGTTTTCCACAGTCTCTTCCCTTTTCTCATCCATTCCCTCTCTCTCTGACACATGACGGGTGTGGCAGTGTGTGAGCGGCCGTATCCTCCTGTCTGAGGGCCTGTGACCAGAAACATATGGAGTTCTCCCTTTTTTCACCCACTGCCTCCGTTGTGATTCGGTATGAAGCACTGTTCACTGTGGAGAGCCAAATTTGCTATTCCCTGGTCAGACAGAGTGAATGCTGTAGCAGAAAGACCTTATGAAAGACGAGTCTAAGTATCGATGGAAACACACACCCCAACAATGCCCAGACCAGACCAGCTCACTAGTGGGAAAACTGACAAGGGGCAATGCCTTCGGAACGTGAGGACCTGCTGATTTGACCAGAAGGGCAGGAATGTGCCAGATAGAGCAGGAACGAAGGGCATCCAGGGAGCTGCACGGAGAGGCATGGTCCAGAGAATACACAGCCTTTAGGAAAAACACCAGGCTTTCGACAAGGCCACTCACTTGCATTTTCAATGATTGATGCCTTGGTTTTTATAAATTTAATATTTTACATCCAAAGTATTATGTGTCCATTTGTAGAGTTAAAACTACATATGCTCTTATTGACCCATTATCAATAAAAACAGGAGAGTTGATAGCATACATGATTTATAAGACCAACTAAATTCCATTGTGAACAGGAAGTGGAATGTTTTTAAGCCTTCCTTCTGTGTTTTGCCTGGTAACCGCAATCCTAATCAACTTAGATATCCTAGGAGGCAAGGTAAGGAATATTTATATTGCACTTTAGGAAGTGCAGCAATTAACTCTTAGTCCGGGCTGCCAAAGTGGTATCATATAAAATTTTTAATTCTGTCTCCAGAAAACTGATAGAGTTGAGAGTGAGGGTCAAAGAAAATACACAGGGACAGCTTGTGGCTGTCATTATCTAATTCTGTGAGTTTGTGTTTGTTGCATTTTAATCAAGAATAAAAAAAAACAATTTTATCTGAAGAAAGTCTGGATGATTGGGGAGAGAAAATCCATAGATTATGACAGCAGGTGACGGCTGCCGGTCCACAGAGCCGGTCTCCAAGGCAGCCACTGCCACTGAGGACCAGCCCACAGGAGGGCCGAGTCCAGGAACCACTGAACTGCATCTACTATCTGATGTGCCCATAGAGATCATACAAAAGCCCCCAAAGCAAGCCATATTCTAAATAGTATTCAGCTGGAATAATTCTTACTTTGTTCGAATCTGAGCACCTAAATTCTAAGTGCCATTTTTAGTGACTATACTCAGTGAAAATAAATTTTATAATTTCCTACCCTCTAGATGCAATTTTTTTCACCCCCAATATTCCTTTTGTTTGTTTGTTTGTTTGTTGTTTTTTTTTTGTTTTTTGGGTCATACCCAGCGATGTGCAGGGGTTACTCCTGCCTCTGCCCTCAGGAATTACTCCTGGCAGTGCTCGGGAGACCATATGGGGTGCTGGGAATCGAACCCAGGTCAGCCGCATGCAAGGCAAACACCCTACCCACTGTACTATCGCTCCAGCTCCACCCCCAAGATTCTTTTTTTAACACAATACTGAGGAAGACCACAGGTGGCTCACACCTAATATGGTTTAATTAGCACAAATTGCAGTGTTGGCATCACCATGTTAATAACTCAAAGTTATGTGGAAACAAATGATTCTATAATCAACACAAACAATGGAACTATGCACAATCTATTAGAAGCAAAAGGTTTTTGAAAAACTATCTTGGTGCTCCTTTAAGGAAACAGCTGAAGTGGTGAGGCACAGAACCCAGGAATTCAGTGCCTGCCTCTGGCTGGCCTCCCCCACAAAGGAGCATTGGTTCCTATTACCACAGGTAATAAATATGCAGATCATTCTCTCCAAAGTCTAAGGTGCTGATGTCAGGAAACAGCCCCCGGCACTGCCCCATCTGGAAGCCACGCTGGTCTCCAGAGGAAGCCTCGTGCCTGGTCCCCCTGGCAAGGTTCCAACTTCCCGTTTCTGTAGTGTGCGGCCCAATTCAGGCAATGCTAAAGTTGCTGCATTTCAATATGTTCTGCAAAATGCCAGCCACAGTTGCTTATTTCCTGGGGACAGCATCTCCTGTGCTTTTTCTAATCCTAGCGACGGTGTTGTGTGTGTGACACGGAAGCACCTGAAATTTTGGCAGAGGGAAGGTACCAGATTGGCAATATAACACCTGAAAATAGATCCTCGCTATGGAAAGTGTGGGACTTTCTGACACTTCTTACATAACGCAACCAAAGACACTTCCACTCACTACCATTTCTTCTCACTACAAACCTACCAAACAATAGTTCAGGGCTATGTTTAAATGTTCATGCTTGCTGTAAGCAAGATTCACCACCTTGTATGGTCTCTGTATTTGCTAACTGAAGAGAAAACATCTCAATACAATACCATACCACACAAGAAAATCACATAAAAAAATTTCAAAAATAATTTTCAATTTGCAAAGCAGCTCAAATTAGAAGAAAGAAAATCAGCAAGTTAGGTATCAAATATGCTAACTTATACGGTTTATTTCAGCCACCCTGAGAAAGATGGATTGACATCAAAAACTGTATTAAGGACTTTGGGTTTTTTAAAAAATATTATTCTATTGGCAAAATTTGTGAGCCATATTAGCCTTGCTCCAATCTACATTTGAACTGTCTAGTCAGCTTTCCAGGATGTCCCCCAATCCTCTGAGCCTGCAGAGCCTCTGTGAAGAGAGAAGGTGGGGCCAGGTGGGAGTCCCCACCTCACTGCCTTGCTTGAGCACTTGGTCCTCAACTGGCCAGTGGCCAGGAGTCACTCTTCTCTGCTTCGTCTCCTGGACAGACCCCACCGTGCCCACTCCCGCCCCTTGATTTCACTCATTCTCACCCTCTTTTACCTTTTCAACAGGGGCTTCTGAGGATCATCTTATCTCTTTATGCATAAGGGATCCTCGAAGCATCTTTCTCTGTCTGGATTGTTTTTTCCATTTCAGTGGGGGGAAGCTCTCGAGCTGTGCTCAGGAGTTCTGGGGTCCCCTCTGGTTATTCGCAGCCAATCAGGGTCCCCAGGGATGTACCCAGGTCTGCACCAGGGTCAGCGGTAGGCCAGGCAGCTTAACCCTCAGCTCTGCCCTGCTTCTCTCCTGCCTGACTGCGGAAAGCGTCTCACTGAGCACTGTCGCAAGTCAAAATCACTTGTAAGAAATAGAACTGCTCTTTGGATTGCTACTCAGACAATGGAAAATAAGGACAAAGATTTTTTTCACCCTAAATGAGCAATTCTTTTGACATCCACCCCCAAATGTCTCTGTAAACTAGAAATACGCCCTCAATTTCCTTATACATGCGCTCTTTTTCTCCCTCTCCCTTCCTCTCCTTCTCTTTCTCCCCCCCCCCACTGTTCTGAGAAAATCAGTTTCCTGTGGTGTCCGTCCGTTACAAGGGCCAGCAGTCAGACGGGTGGTGGACAGATGCTGACAGCCAGAGGCATCTTCCCAGTCTCGGGGTCCGGAAGCAGGAGCTTACCCAGGTTACTCCATGCTCGGCCTCTCCACCTTGACCAGGAAATACTGGGCTGGGCTCGGACCGGTAAGACCATGTTCTGCTCCAGGCCACACTGGCCATTTCACGCCCACCTAGCGCAGAGGCCGAGTCTAGGAAACGCTTCTCAGGCCCCAGACGAAACTTTCCTTCCTTTCTCCGAAACTGGCTCTTGAGCAAAGATGTAGCAGCAGGCTGATAGTTTCATAAGCCAGCCACACAATAAATAAGCCATGTCCGGCAATCCCATTTTTACCTTAAGGAGCCTTCTACTCTTAGAATTCTGGTTTCATTTCCATCTTCTCATAGTTTCTATGGCTGGTCTTCCTCATTCCGACTCCAGCAATAGGATGGAACAAATCGGCTGAGTTGGGAGCCAATAAATGCCCGCAGCAAGGCCCACGGTTTGACCAGCGCTGGGATTCCTCAGAGCCAAAGTGCCTCCTCTTTCAAGCCCACCTCGTACCCGTGCTGGGGGCACCGGCTTCCTGTAGTGACTCTGTCCACAGCTGAGGGAGTGGCTGGTCTGCAGCGAAAGCCATGCCTGGTGCGGGACCACCTCACAGTGCTGTGGACCACGGGCCCTGGAAGCTGGCCTGGCCCAGGTGCTGTCTCCTCTGGGGCCCCTATGACAGGGAGCAGCCCTGCTTGGTGCTGGGCAAACATATTCCTGGGCTGGTATCTGTCATGTGGGCGCAGCAGGTCAGCACGGGGGCCCCTCAGTGCCCGGCTCTGTGCTGGGTCTCGAGTTCAGAGCCAGGATGTGGTGGTGGGGAAGCCGCTGAATGCAAACGAGAATAATCCATATTATAACGAGGATTATTCCCTGCTCGGAAGGACAGCACCAGGCAGCCCACATTTAATTATGAATGTGGAGTTGGGTAGGCAAATAGACGATTCTTAAGCAATCATAAGCTAAAGAAGAAAATTTTAATAAGGTGTCAAAGAGGGAAGAGGCTCGTCCGTGCCACGGAAAATGCTCGGAGAATTCTAAGCTAGTCCTCGCCCACTCTGTGACTCTCTTAGAGAAATGGGTCCCGCGTGTGGAGCTGTGCTCAGGGCAGGGACCCACCAGGGAGTGGGCAAGTCCCGCCCCCACCGGCTGAGGGTCTGTTGCAGAGAGGCCGGGATGGTGATGGACTCTGCACCCCTACACAGCTGAGCCATCTGGAGGTTGGGAAGTTGTAGAAATAAATCAATCTGTAGAAGATGCTCCTTCAGGGCCAGCTGAAGGTTCTGGGCCGGTTTGGCTCTTCCTATCCCGAGAGGAGGTGAGGGGGAGCAGGGGAATGGAGTCCCCCATCTCCCATCTGTTCTGGGCGAGTGGTTGCTTGCAGGTTCCAGCTGTCATGAACAGCATGGTGAGCGCAGGAGGGCAGACACCTCGGCAGCAGATGGGGCCCTGGGGTATCCGGGAGTGGAGGTGCTGGAGCTCAGTTCCTGGGATTCTGAGGACTTGGCCACATTGTCTTGGCAGGACACTTACCACATAGCGGGGAGAGGGGAGTGGGGCAAGAACAGGTCAGGGCAGAGTCCGAAGACCATGATGGCAGGAAGCAGTCACTCTGGACCTGTACACAGCCCCTCCCTCAGAGCCACTGGCTCAGCCTGGTCTCCCCATGGTTTTTCTCTATGTGGAACAGGAGCAACTCGAGCCATTTATAAATCCCATTACCCACTGGAAAATTTATACAGAATCAAACCAGATGAACCTCTACCCAATGCTGCTTTACTCTTCAGCTCAGCTCTGGCCTCTGCTCAGGGTCTCCACCAGGAGTTTATTCTCCTGAAGGCAACCATGCCTCTCTCCACACAAGAGATGGCAGAAGTAAGAGACGGGAGCACCTTCACTTTCGTATTGGAATCCCAAGGCAAACGTGCCTTTCTCGGCATCTTGGACAGC
Source organism: Sorex fumeus (assembly GCF_029834395.1). Lineage (NCBI taxonomy): Eukaryota > Metazoa > Chordata > Mammalia > Eulipotyphla > Soricidae > Sorex > Sorex fumeus. The sequence continues at coordinate 17,855,538 of NW_026606081.1, read as the reverse complement.
TTAATTTTCTCTTTTTTTTTCCTTTTCTTTCTTTACTTATTTATTTTTAATTTTTATTAGTGAGACATCATGAGGTATAGTTGTAGACTTACAAATTTTTGTGCTTGGGTTTCAATTATACAACGATCAAGTACCCATCCCTCCACCAGTGCCCATTTCCCACCACCATGGATCCCAGTATCCCTCCCAACCCCAATCTCCCCCGTCCCACCCTGCCTCTGTGGCAGGGCATTCCCTTTTGTTCTCTCTCTCCTTTTGGGTGCTGTGGTTTGCAAAAGAGGCACTGAGTGGCAATCATGTTCAGTCTATAGTCTACTTTCAGCATGCTTCTCCCATCCTGGGAGGATCCTCCCAACACCCTTTATTTGGTGTTCCCTTCTCTATCTGAGCTCCCCTTTCCCCTTCAATCACATGCATCATGCAAAACTAGCCCCGTAAGGTGCAGTAGAGAACACAGAGAGAGCCAGTGGCCCCCCATCTGGCGCTCCTGGTGGCAACAGATGAGGGAGCATGGCTGGAGCTGTTGCACACCTAACTCGAGTCAAATGGCAAAATAACATTGAAAAGTTAAAAAGATCCTGCCAATTTGAGGCAGTCATCTGGTTTATTTTGATCTGATCAATAACCAGCAACATTTTACTGTCCCCTCTCACTCTCCTAGAGTAGAGATGAGGAGGCTCTCTAGGTGTGGCCTAAGGCCACCCATGCTCATGTGGGCGTCAGTCTACAGCTCAACCACCAAGCCTGACACTGTGCTCTAGAAAGGCACCCTTTCCTGGTGCCACTTGAGAAGGGATGAGAACCTTCATCCTCTCAGGCGGAACACTCGGTGACTGTGTTTGCGGTCTGCCCTCTCCTTACCTCTCACCTGAGAGACCGGGGCTCCAGAGATGTTGACATCCTATCCGAGGAGCTTCCACGAAGTGTCAACCAGGGGACCAGGACCCTCCCCAGATGCTCAGCCATGTCCCCAATGGGTGGGAAATGTGGAGTCCAAACCGAGGCAGGCCGGGGGTCGTGGTGTGCAGTCGTTCCCCTTCATCAATCAGACTTCCTTGCACTGGGGTCTAACTCTGTTGTGTGCTGTTTGTTGTCTAACCGTGTTGTATACTGTTTGTTGTCTAACCTCGTTGTGTGCAGTTTGACAGCCTATATGGCGTCTCACAGAACTGCCGCAGGCGCCTCCCTGCAGGCCTCTTTTCCGCCCCCAACCATGGCAGCTCATGCCACCACCCATCTCCCGAGGCGTCTCCCTGCCGACTCCTTGCCCAGAAACATCCAGTTTCCCTCCTCAGGCCTTCAGAGCAGCCTCTGTGTCTTCCTGGCATTTGAGACTCACCCGACTGGGACTGCTCGCTCTCTCAGGCCGTGTTCTCTTCCGGACACACATCTCTCTGTGTCCTCTGCCCTGTCTCCCACTCTGGAGAAGCCGTGTTTTCTCTGGAACACACATCCCTCACCCCCTCTCCCCTCACATCCCTCTCAGTAAGCTTTAAGAAAAGCTGCCTTGTCAATCCCGGCACCACATATGGTTCCCCGGGCACCACCAAGAGTGGTCCCCGAGCATAGAGCCAAGAGCACCGTGGAGTGTGGCCCCCAATAAAACCAAGCAAACACACCTGCAGAACGTCTGGTTTTCCCTAAGGTCCAATCAGTACCAAACGACGGCTTCCAACTTCCCGTCTCGTTCTCCCCTTTGCCTGTGTGGCAAGTGTCCACACAGTCCTTGGGAACAGACTGACCCTGTGCCCATGGTGCCTCCCACCCACAGGGCTTCTCTTCTTTCTCCTCCATGCTCCTGGGTCACCCTGGCCTGGCCCAGGGGCACCGGGACTTTCTCCAAACTGTCCGGTTTGGTCATCCAGTGAGTAACTCCAGGAGCAGGTTGGATCAGAACCCACAGCTCCTACACAGCTCCTACACGGAGCACTGGGACCTTCCCACCTTTATTCATGAATGTTTTCTGAAAAAGGCACATTTAAATAAGTCAGATTTAAATATGTACCTACTGTTTTGGAGCTGGAGAGATAGCACAGCAGGTAGGGCATTCGCCTTACATGCGGCCAACCCGGGTTCGATTCCCAGCATCCCGTATGGTCCCCTGAGCACTGTCAGGAGTAATTCCTGAGTGCAGAGCCAGGAGTAACCCCTGTGCATTTCTGGGTGTGACCCAAAAAGCAAAAAATAAATAAATAAATATGTACCTACTGTTTAATACATTTTCAGTATAAAATTATGTGTGAAGATAATATAAAATAGAGTGGAACTCAGGAATCTAATAAGCACTTAGCCTGCTGCTTCTCTTCCCTTTCTTTCTATCCTGAGGGTCTTGTTCCATCGTGAATTTGCTGGGGGCTGCTCTGGGGCCTGTGTTGAGTGCAGAAAGTTCTGCCCACAAGCCTCAGGCGCACCTGGCACCAGTCAGGGAGGAAAGTTGTTTGTTTTTGTGATCCTGAGCACAAGTCTTTCTGGTGATAGAATATATTACATCTTGTTCATTTTAACTTTGGACTATTTTTCTCAATGGACATTTCTATTCCTGAAACAAGCTTATGAGAAAATTGGGGCCAGAGAGACAGCATAGGGGTTAAGGCACTTGCCTTACCAAAACCATGCACATATGCCCCCCACCCACCCAACCGCCCAGCACTGCCAGGAAGGATCCCTGTTTGCAGAGCCAGGAGTGAGCCCTGGGCACAGTGGGGTGTCGGCCCCCAAACAAACAAAAAATAAATTAGATTGAGGTGTTATTTCACAAGGCAACCCCTCATCCTAATTCTTAGAAGTGATGTGATTTACAGGAAGCTGATACTACAATTTCCCACTTTAGGATTTTCCCATTAAGTTGGGAGGGTGAGACCAAGAACTTGTTGCTGCACTTCCAGTAATTTTCTCAGAGTGGCAAAATATTAAAGGTTGAAACAGCTTTCGAAACCATTAGTTCTGACCATTTACTCTCAGGTGGGCATCTGAGCATAAGCACAGACCAGGCCAGAGAAGGGCATTGGGGCAGGAATCCACCTTTCTTAATTCCAGTGACAAAGAAGTCTGTGTCTCCCCCCCCAAACTGGGCCAAGAGGTACATCAGACGGCTCGGGACTTGGTGTTAGTGTGCCCAGTGACCGGCCAGCGCCCCTTTGCAATGGAACCCTGAACAGATTCTTGGAATATGAGACAGATTCTTGAAAATACAATTCTACTTCTTCTCTTGAGTCCAAATTTGCCTTCCCACTGCTATAGCAACAGGCCTAGCCTTGAATCCTCCAACGGCAACACACTCACTCTTACAGGGGCAGATGTTTCCAAACAATTTGTGTGACCCTAAGGGGCCCCCCTGCAGAATTCTCCCAAGCTTCCTTCTTGGGGATCAATCTCCCGTTACTTACCTAACAATCTTAGAACCTTCCCTCGAGCTCTTAGGATGCTTTCAGATAAATTTTCCCCCTCCAATTTCACGTAAAGCCCTACAGTCCTAGCGCGGCCTGGGCGGGCTCTGCTCCCGGCTTCCCTCTGCTCAGCCCTCCCAGACTGATTCCCTCCTCTCGCTGGACCTCTGCCAGGAGCAATTAGCGCTGCCTGATGCCTCATTCAGCGGGAGAGGCAGGTTGCTTCCCATTAACTGCTGGGAAAAAGAAAACACTGAGGTTCGCATCAATTGGCCACCCCCGAACCAATCCCTGAGCCCAGGCAGTGCCACACACAGATAAGCTTAGGCCTGGATTAATTAAGACAATCATCATTCGAAGAGGATGGGCTTTTCCCAATCGGCCTCTGCTGAGTAGAACCTGCCCTGGGGCTGGGCTGAGCTCAGGTCCACTCTCTTGTCGCCAAAGCCAAGAGGGCCAGGGGAGAGAACATTTAGAAAATGGCTGTGTCTTCTGTTCGGTGAAAGATTAGGAAAACATTTGTGTTCCCATTTCCTTTGCTTTGGAAACTACTCCCCTATTAACGCAATCAGACCTTGAGTTCAGTTTTCTGTAAGTAGCTTGCGGTTAACAAAAGTACCTAAAGTGTTTTTTATTTTGTTTCACATTGCTTCAAGATGAACTTTAAAAAAAAAAAGAAAGAAAAGAAAAAACTCCCCACGTACATTCTTATATAACTGGTTTTGAAAGCCAAAATTTGACATTAATCTCTGCTGCCAAATCTCCAAGTCCTCATTTTTATGCAATACTCTCTCCGCGAAGACATCTGAAATCCTAGCAGTCAATACACGAATTTGCTCGTTCCAGACTGACAGCCCCATGGTGGGGGGTGAAGATGCCCCATTAGACTCTGACACGTGACTAAAGCAAGGCCAAGGCTCATGACACCCTGAGGAACGTCTGGAGCCGGGGGTGACAGCCACACAGCAGGCGTCAAGCAGCTGTTGCAGCAGCCCCCCACCACGGCATGCCTGCCAGCCCCTAGCCTCATCCACCCGTGGGTCCCCGAAACCCCTCAGCTGGAGGCAGACACCCATACCTCCTCACGCCCCACTCCTGACTTCTCTGAGGCTGCTCAACCCACAGAGAAGCCGAAGCTAACAGAGCAGATATGTTGTTCCGGCTCTCAGACCGAACCGACGACTGTGACAGCCCCAGCACCTTGGTGCCAGTCCTAATTAGAGTGACGCATTCAAGATCAGCATTGACCATCTCCAAGTTTTGTATCATCTTTTAGTTCGTATGGGTCGGACGTATTTCAACTTTTCCTATTTGCAAGCTATATCATTTTTCTCGAAAATATGGCTGCAATTTAGCTTTTGTTTAAAAAATTTTTATTAGTCACTGAAATTGCAAAATTATTCATGATTGGGTTTCAGGTATATATTGTTTCAACGCCAGTCCCCTCCCCAATGCCCACTTTCCTTCACCAATAACCCCCTCCCCCCATTTGCTTCCACCCACCAGTCTGCCTGTAGGAGGGACATTTTGTAAAAAAATTTATGTTTCTGCACTGTAGTTTACTGGACTGTTGTTGATAGGGTGTGATACTGAACCCCTTATCACCTCTCAGCACCACCTCTTCCTCCCATTGGACCTTCCCCCTGTGACAGCCGTTGCCCCCTCCCTGCCCTACCCCCAGCCCCTCATTTGGCCTGTCTCCTACTGAGACCAGCTCTCATGCTCTTTGTTTCCATCATCTCTGGGCATTCGGTATTCCCCCAGTATGTCTCCTTATATCCCGCGTATGAGAGACATCATTGTGTTGGTCCCTCTCCCTCCGGCTGACTTCACTCAGGATGATGCTCTCCAGATCCCTCCAGGTAGCAGTTTTATCTTTTCTTATGACCAAGTAATATTCCATTGTGTATGTGTACCGTCACTTCTAATTCCAGGCATCTATTCTTGGAAGCCCACAGAAAACATTATATTCAATGGTGAAAGACTGAAAGCCTTCCCTCGAAGGTTAGGCACAAGAGAGGTAAATTATCTATACAAAAAAAACCCTACAAAACAAAACTTCAGGGGTTGGAGTGATAGCATAGCGGGTAGGGCATTTGCCTTGCATGAAGCTGACCCAGGTTTGATTCTCAGCATTCCTTATGGTTCCCCAAGCACCGCCAGGAGTAATTCCTGAGTGCAAAGCCAGGAGAAACCCCTGAGCATTGCTGGTATAACCCAAAAACCAAAAAAAAAAAAAAAATCACTACTTCAAGAAATAAAAGAGGAAACAAGAAAATGGAAATTTACTTGTTCATTACATTCTCTGCTCATGGATTGGGAAGATTAATATCATCAAAATGTGTCCCCAAAGCTTTATACAGATTCAAGGCAGTCCCTAAAAGGATACCCATGGCTTTCTTTAAAGAAGTACACCAAACACTCCTGAAATTCATATGGAACAATAAACCTCCCTGAATAGCTAAAGTAATCCTTGGTGGGGAGGAAAATGGGAGGTATCACTTTCCCCAGCTTCAAACTGTACTACAAAGTGGTAGTAATTAAAATAGCAAGGGACTAGAATAAAGACAGACTCTCAGATCAATAGAATTGAGTTGAATATCCAGAGACAGACCCTCAGGTATATGCTCAGTAAATCTTTGATAAAGGAATGAAAAAAGAAAGTGGAGTAAAGAAAATCTCTTCAACAAGTGGTGGGAAAACTTGTCAGCTACATGTGGAACACTGAATTCAGATCTCTTTCTAATGCCATGCACAAAAGTCAAATCAAAATAGATTAAAGACCTTTATATCAGGCCCCAAACCATAAGGTACATAGAGCAAAATGTAGGCAGAACTCTCCATGACATGGAAGCTAAAGGCATTTTCAAGGATGAAGCACCACTCACCAAGAGGGTGGAAGCAAAGATAGACAAATAGGACTACACTAAATTAAGAAGCTTCTGCACTTCAAAGAAAACAACCAGAATACAAAGACAGCCCATGGGATGGTAGAAACTACCCAACACTCATCTGATAAAGGGACAGGTAGAAATTTATAAGAAAAAACATCCAACCCCCTCCAAAAAAATGGGGGGAAGAGATGAACAGAAATTTCATCAAAGACGAAATACAAATGGCAGAAAGGCACATAAAATAATCACTAATTATCAGAGTGATGCAAATCAAAACAACTGTAAGATGCCATCTCATACTGTAAAGACTGGCACACACCAAAAAGAATAAGTACAATCAGTGTGACGTGGATTCAGGAGAAAAAGCTTATTATTCACTGCTAGTGGGAACATCGATTGGTCCAGCCTTTAAGGAACACAATGTGCATATTGCTAAAATCTAGGAACTGAGCTTCCATTTGACTCAGCAACCCCACTTCTCAGAATATACCCAAGAACACAAAACCCAAATGGAGAAAAGACATTTGCACCTGTGTGTTTCTTTTAACACTGTCCACACAGCCAGAATCTGGATCTCAAAGTTTTTAGAATTGGCCTTTCGACCTACAGAGAGAATTGGGATGATATTTTCTTGGATCCCTCCCCTTCTCTAGAATTATCCAGAATACTCTAATCATTCTGTGGTTACATTTGTGAGCCTCTCAAGTACCTTGAAATCTAATTTTCATTAAGAATGTCTGGGTTTCACCCACCCAAACAGAGCCCCAACAGCTGAAAGACTCCACACCCCACAATGTTCCCAGATGGGTGCCACTGCTGGGAGTGGAACCCATTGAAAAACTATTGAAAAACTCAGGAATACAGGTTTTGTGACTTAAATCTCTAGGTTCCCATGGATCCGAGGATGGGCTGCCTCCATCTATCTCCTCCATCTCTCTGTACTTCCAGAAGTTCCGACAGTCACGCATACACCCTAAAGTCACCACCCAGTTAAAAATTTAACTCCAGGTGTATAACCTCATTAAAAATTTTGGACTTCCTGGAGTGCATGGCTGCATTTGTGGCTGTGCTACATCTCAACTCTACAACACTGATAAACCAGGAGTAACACATCAAGTTGGATGGGATGTAATGTAGAAGGTAAAGGGTAAAGGCCCTCCCGTTGATCGTCGATTTGCTCGAGCGGGCCCAGTAACGTCTCCATTGGAGACTTTGTTGTTACTGTGTCTGGCATATCGAATACTCTCGGTAGCTTGCCGGGCTCTCCGAGAGGGGCGGAGGAATCGAACTCGGGTCGGCCATGTTGGCCGCTTGTAAGGCTAACGCCCTACCCGCTGTGCTATCAATTAACAAAATATAAACATAGAAGGTCTAACCTGTAACAACATTTTAGTAATCTCTTATACTAGGGCTTAGGAACTCCATGTGAGATACAATAGTCTTCGTTTTCTTCTAAGAAAACATTTTTGATCATTTTTTATCAAATTATTTCTAACAAGCAATATAAAATAAATCATTGAGGGCCTGCTATGGGTACAGGCTTAAGGTGTGTTTGGGAAAGTTGGAGATAATGGTGGTGGGAAGGTACAATGGTGGTGGGATTGGTGTTGGTATATTGAATGTCTTTCCCAAACCATCATGAACAATTTGGTAAACAACAGTGTTTATATAAAGTGTAAGGGGAAAATAAATTTTTTTAAAAAGTAGAACATCTGGGTGACTTCTTATCATCTCTCTCTCTCTCTCTCTCTCTCTCTCTCTTTGGTTTGCTTTGAGGCCACACCCAGCGATGCTCAGGTGTTGCCTCTGCAACTCAGGAATTACTCCTGTCATGCAGTGGTCCCACCCAGGATTCTGGGGATCAAACCTGGATTGACCATGGACAAGGCAAGTTCCTCAGCTGTTGTATCATCTCTCCAGGTGCTAATCTCATTTCTTAAATAAAATTTTTCTGAGAATGATTTGGGGAGTGGGACAGGGGTTGGGGCACAAGCACTGGGGCTCAGGGACTATTCCTGGCCCGTCCTCACGAGTAATCCGTGCTGGTGCCCAGGGGACCACAGTCAATATTGGGGACTGGGCTGTGTAGATTGTACAGTGCAGGGAGGCCCCTGACTGTCTCTACTCTATCCCAAGCTCCTCAAGGATTCACATGTGATTGTGTTGTCCTAATGTTCTACTTTAATGCATCTTTTCCACGGTGGTGAGGGCAGAGAGATGCCAGCAGAGTGAAAGGTCTGTCCTTGTCTCTCTTTCCTGAGCAGTGGGAGATGCATGATCTCATCTTGGTTATGTTCCAGCCTTTCACCCCCCTTGCTATGAGGGCCACTCTCCTTGTCCCCATCTCTCCCCTACCCGCCATCGTTTTTCTCTCAGGTGACAGTGAGTGTCTCCCCGAGAACCCTGCACTGACCCTCACAGGTGCCGCTGGCACTTCCTGTGTGCTCAGGCCTTACTGCAGCCCTTCCAGGAAGTGACTGGTCATAGCATCACCACCGTCTATTCAATCTACGTATTTCAAAGAACGGTGAGTAGTAAGAAGAAAGGGGCCTTCTCATATTCTTTTCTGCAAAGATTTTCAAAGGGTTCAGAGTGAAAAGGGTATTTAACCAACATGAATAACTTAAAATCGTAAAGGTATTTTTGTTAATTTTAGTATTTTTCCAATTCTTATCTTTTCTAAGTTCTTTGATTGCCACATCATGGAACAAATTTCCTTGGTAGTTAAACAAACCATAGAACAAAAATGTCTTCAATTCTTTTCCAAGAGAAGGGTTACTTACAGACTTTGAAGTGTCTGTGCACAGGAAAGCAGAAAGTAATATTTCTTATGAAAAGAATTAAGGAACTATGTCCTAACACCCACACAGAGCCAATATGAAAAACTGGCTTTCCTTATAATTTTTTCCAGCATGTGTACTATATTCCCGTAGTGCGATTCTGCAATTTCCTGCCACCTCAAGCTGGTGCCAGGCTGGTGAGACTGTTGCTTCTCTCCTGTAGGCAATACTCCATGCAGAAAAGGTGAGGTAGACAAGAATTACAGTGGACAATAATGTCTGTTGTCTCTTTCTGTATCAAGGTTATTCCTTCTCTCCATGCATGAAGACCAATCAGTCAGTTCGTGTCTTCCTAAATACTTGCAGCTTTCCCACCTCCATTTCTAAGAATCAACCATATCCCCATGTCTGGAAAACCCACAGAATAACACGTGGGGAGACGGTAGCAATACTGAGTAACTTGTCAAAAACTGAAGGATGTTTTCCAGGCAGCACTGATTGCAGCATTCGTAAGCCAAGGTGCGCTTGACACTCTCTGCCCCTCGACCCACTGCTCTGGGCTCAGCTCCTCAGGAGACTCTGTGTCCCAAACAAGCACTTGCTGGGACCCCCATCTCTGAAGAAAATGCTCAAGTTTGCTGGGAGTCCAGTTCACTGACAGAAATCTTTGAGAAGTCATCAAGCTGTCCAAGTTGTGAGTTAAAGACTCATGTAAGGCCTAAGAGACAGAGAGAGAGAGAGAGAGAGAGAGAGAGAGAGAGAGAGAGAGAGAGAGAGAGAGGGAGAGGCCTGCAAGCTGTGATCCCAGCTGGGTTTCCACCACTGCATATGGTCCCCTGCAACCTTGTCAGGAGTGAGCACAGTCAGGAGTAAGCCGTGGGCTCTGTGAGCTTGTGTGAACCCCACAGTATGACACATTGGAGAAGCACTTACACCTGTGAGCAAGGAGTTTCAGGACCAAAAGGGCAGAGAGGGAAGCAGAGCCGAGCAGTTGGCATCTCCAGGTCCTTCCTTCCGGGCCCAGAGGGCACCACAGCACAGCCTGAGCAGCGAGTTGGCTCTGCAGAGGCCAGACAGGGTCAGGAAAAGATGGAGAGGAGTTCCTCTCTATTGCTATAGAGAGACCCAGGTTTAGAGCAACCCAGAGATTTTACCTCAACGGTCCCCACATCACAGGCAGAGCTGGGTGTGTGTCACACTATTCGTCATTTGTCATTCCTGTGAAGCACTGTTGACCCTCTCCTGCGCAGAGGTGGGCATGTCTGCGAGGTTGTTTTCCATTAGGAGCTACCCCATACTTTGCAACCATCTAGTTTGGCTACTAAAAAAGAAATTATTCATGGATTAATTGAACAAACACCTTGTGAAACATCTGAGACATCACCACAAAAGACACAGCCTAACAGGGGGTATCAAGGAACAAAAATGCTCTTCAGAGAGGCTTTCTGTGAAGAGGAAAAGTCAGAATCCCCTTCAGGTTTTGCGAAGAGCAGCCTCATTAGGGGTTCAGGCTCTGACTCCGTCCACAGAGCTCAGAGCAGGTGGTGCCGGCATTGACTGTCCACCCGAAAGGTGAGCTTCAAGGACGTGAAATGCGACTTGATCCACATGGCAGAGCCTCTTTGTTTGAATGTTTCCTCCATGCTTCACATCCCTCCTTTTCTGACAGAACAAACTCATTAAACCACGGATGCATCCAGTGAGAACTATGTGAGGCCCGAGGGACAGAGGCTGGAGTTAGGACGACACTAGGCCGAGTGTCCACGGACAGAAGGACACACAGCCAGTGGATACTCTGCATGTCGGTCCCCTGTGTCGGGCACCTGAAGAAGCCACCACTACCACTTCACTTGGAAGCTCAGGGAAGGTACTGAATGGAAAAAGGCATTTAACCTGGGCTTCCACCGGGGAGTTTTGTGGGGACTGCTACGCTAGGATTAACTGAAAGTACAAAATCAAAAAATTTTATGATTAACTGCTTCACATGCAGGCGCAAAATGCTAGATCAAAAGACAAAATCTTAGTTCTGAGGAATAAATCCCTAAGATATGGATCTTTAAAACCTGAAAAATTAGAAATATTACTTGATTTTACAGGGAAAGCGTCCTAGAAACTCAAACAAACAGTAAATATCCTGTTTACTTTGAAATATGGCAAGATAGTACTAGTCTTTATCAGGCTTTATGATATTCTTCTTACATACATATGAATATATAATTATTCCTGTCTCCATAAGTATATATACATAGAAATATGTATTTATGTTAGCTTCACAGTATGCTCACACACACACCCCTTTCACACATGCATAGAAATCACCAAAGATGACCTCTTATCTAGATAATATTTCATTCTATTAAATATTATTAGACTGAATTAGACTGATCTATTATTAGGCTGAAGCTTGTTCAGAAAGTTTGCTTGCCTTTACAGCAATTGGAAACTGTCTAATCAGGTTCTTTATCTCCTTCGATTCTTAGCCGGGGACAAGGGAGGACATTTGAAGCAAATTGATTGAATAAATAAGTTGAGAATTGTAGAGCTGAGTCTATGGACCTGGTGGCTTGGGGCTTTGCTGTGTACTCACTGTGCCCCTGTCCCTCATGCCCAGGCACCCAGAGAAGTATATACAAGGCTCTTGCCACTCGGATTTCCCCAGAAACCAAGAGATGTGCCCATTTATTCTGCCTAATAACTTTCTCTTTGTCTGCTTTTGAGGATACACTGCTTATGGAACCATTTGGCTGGTCTTTTTCCTTCTCTCTACAGCTATTTTTCAACCACTTCTTCAGGGAACTCTGTGCCTTCTGAAGATCTTGCTGACACAGCCTTCACGTGTTCAGACTGTCAAATCCATAGGTCAGTAGTCTATGACAGAGTGTTTCCTCAACTATTTTTCTCTGCCGTCACATTTCCCTAAGTAAGTTCCTTTCAAGAGAAAGTGCTTTGCTTCCCTAATCAATCAATCAACCAGTGGGCTGCTTCCTGACCCACCGGACACACCTAGCAAGTCATGAGGAGCTACAGATACAGGCAGAAATGAGCTGGCTGGTCTTCATGAGGCAGGTAGGCCAAAAGACAATTCATTTGCTATTCAAAACTAAAAGCAAGTATGATTTAAATTATGAAAGTCAATTCATAAATACCACTGTGCAATATAAAATATAAAAAACCTAGTCAGATAAAACAGAATTAGGTTTTTTAAGTCAGGAGATAAGTGAAATTCATTTTAGTAGATTACCAAACTTTCAAATCATCCATGCGAGGGCCCTCACTTTGGATAAGCATCTCAGGTGAATGTGACAATATTCTTCTCATGACGTCATCTCAGAGGAAGTGCTTTATTTCATGTCCTTATTACGCTACTTTAAAAACCTTTGCCAGGGGCTGGAGCCATAGGATAGCAGGGACGGTATTTGTCATGCACGTGGCCAACCTGGATTCGATCCCTGGCATCCCATATGGTCCCCTGAGCACCGCCTGGAGTAATTCCTGAGTGCAGAGCCAGTAATAACCCCTGTGCATCACTGGGTGTGACCCAAAAAAGCCAAAAAAAGAAAACCTTTGCAATAGAAGACAAACAAATCTGTCTGAAGCAGCAAAGAAGTTTCTGGTCTACAAGAAAGATTTTAATTATATATTCATTTTAAACACTCTTAACCAATAGATAACAAACTAGAATTTAATATTATGAAATAAGCCAGTATTTAGAATAGTGACCATATATTCTTTTGTGAAATCCAGCTTTGTTTTTAACACAGTGGAAACCCTAAGTCAGCATCCTGCCCAGAACCAAAGGAGGAAATGGACAGGTCTTTGTTCGGTCTTCAGTTCACTCAGACCCTGGGGAAAGTGGCCTCAGCGGCCAGCACGACAGCGAGTCTGCTGCATCCGAGACTCGTCTTGACCAGGAAGTGTAGGGCCACTTGTGCACTGGCCTTTGGGCTTCCAATCAGCTGGGAGACCTTAGGGTGTCCCCTCACAGACAGTGCCCAAAGGGTTCTGCCTTCCCAGGGGCTGTCGTATTTGAGAATTCAATATGGAGAGACTGTCATTTTCCATTATTACCTACAAACTTTTGAGATAGTAACACTGCCAACATTTTCAAGTACGTTTTCCTCTTCAAGTCTTTTACTTCTAAATAGACAAAAAAAAACTCAGTCTGTGGGACCAGAATGATAGAACAGCAGGTAGAACTTTTGCCTTGCATGTGGCTGACCCTGGTTCAATCCCTGGTACCACGTAAGGTTCCCTGAGCCCGCCAGAAATGATCTCTGTGTGCGGAGCTAGGAAAGCCCAGAGTCCCGCCTGTGTGGCCCAAGTATCCCTAATAGACATCTTAAAAAGCAATCCTTATTTATTTATCACTGTTGCTCTCATCAGCCATGAGAGTCTCAGCCCCTCCTGCTGAGACCAAACCTGGCTTCGGGGTTGCAAAGCGCTGCTCTAGGACCCGGACCACACTCTGACATGGCCAACAGTTTCACACTCCCAGCTGGGATATCTTGCAGCTGCTGTGCTTCTCTGCTGCTGCTTTAATGCCAGACATGTGAGATAAAGTTTTCTCCACGAATAAAGACTCTCAGGAAACTGGTGTCTGGGATATTGATAAATGTCACCTGCCCTTCCCCTGAAGGCCCAAATACTCTGCTTCCCACCAAAAGTCTCCTTAGGGCAGAGACTATACCCACAGTACTTTTAGTCCAAAGTCTGAAACAGTAAATAGTAAATAACATTAAGATAAATCAGTGAAGAGGTCAACAGCTCTTTAAAATTTTCAACCTAAGGAGAGATACAGGTTTACTGCTGGTGAACGTGGTATAAATTATGTCCAGGAGAAGTCATCATTAACAGTGCTGTAAATTTAAAAAAAATAAAAAATAATAAAATAAATTATTATAAACACCAAAGTGTTTCCTCATTATATTTATCATTTCTTCTTATTCCACGCATGTGACATGCTTAAAAAAGAAAATCATGAACGTATAGAAAACCACAAAGAAATAAATACCTGCAATGAAATTGTCCAAGAGATAATTATAAATTTTTAGTATTTATTTTTCTGGTATATTTTTAAATGACATTTGGGGGGAAATAATGCATTAGATATTAATGAGAGTCTGCCTGTCTTGAACTTTAAAACATATGGTGTCTATTTCCCACATTAGCAATATCACTCTGCAACAGCATTCCACCACTGCTGTCCCCAGCACTGCACGCACACACACACAGAGACACACGTGTGCACACACACACGTACACACACAGACACACAGACACAGACATACACACACAAGTGCGCACACACAGACACACACAGAGACACACAGGAACACACAGAGACACACACAGATACACACAGAAACACACAGAGACACACAGGCACACACAGAGACACACAGAGACACACAGAAACACACAGAGACACACAGAAACACACAGAGACACACATGTGTGCACACACACATGCACACACAGACATACACACACGTGTGCACACACAGACACACACCAAGACACACAGAGACACACAGACACACACAGACACGTATGTGCACACACACAGAGACACACAGACACACAGACACAGACATACACACACAAGTGCGCACACATACAGACACTCACAGAGACACACAGAAACACACAGAGACACACACAGACACACACACATGCACACAGACAAATACACACATACAGACACAGACACACACACGAGCACACACACACATACATGAAATGCTGAAGCGGAGAGAGCATGAAGGAGTCTGTGCCTTGCACCTTCGTGTGTCAGGAGTACCTCCACGTGAACAGTACTCGCTGCAGATGTAAACTTGCTTCCGTTCATGAGAGGACCAGCCAATGGCTTTACATATTGGATAATATCACAAAACTTTGTAAATTTGATTCTATAAAATATTTGCTGACATTTTTGTTCACCAGAAGTTCAATTCAAAATGGTTCTATTAGGATATTTTATCTAATACAATTCAAAATTATGAAACTTAGATTAAAATGAAAATTTCATAATATTTTCCCCTAAGATATTAATAGGGTTAAAGGTTGATAAATATTAGAATCCCTAATAATACATCATTCCACAATGTGGAGTATTTAGCAGTACCCATAGCAACCATAATTAAAGATATTTTAATTGCAACATTCTTTGGAATTGTTGATGGTCTATTGTGATAAAATTAAAACAACTTTAGGAAGACTATTAATAAGTGGATTTCTCACCAACTAGACTGTCACCTTTATATTCTGCCATTCTGATAAGTATGCCATTCTATTCAGTAGAATAGAAAATATCTAAGATATGTTTTTTACGTAGATTTCTATGCTATGCATTTGAAGAACAGGATTTTCACTTGAAGCACTTTTAAGCACAAAGGATGTTTTCTAGTTCCAAACAATTCAACATATGAAACTAAAAGAATCTGAATTCATATATTCATATCTGAATCCATATATTGGTCACTCAGTGGGAATATACTATACTGTTGGTGGGGATGTCATCTGGTTCAGCTTCTGTGAGAAGCAATATGGAGATCTGTCCCAAAATAGGAATAGAACCCCCACATGACCCTGTGATGCCACTTCTTGGCATCTGTCCCTGAAACACGAGAACAGCAATTTGAAAGGCTACGTGCACACCTATGTTTATTGCAGTGCTAAGTACAGTGGCCAAGACCTGGAAACAATCCAAATGGCCAATCCTGGGTGAATGGACTAATAAGGTGTGCTATATGAGCAAAATGGAACAGTACGGAGCTCTAAGGAAGAACAAAATCATGCAGTTTACTGCAAGGTGGGCAGAACTGGAGGATATCATGCTGGGGACATCAGACAGAAGGAAAGGGACAGGCATTGAAGGCTCTCTAGCATATGTGGGACTTAGAGATACACAGCAAGGCAGCAGCAAAGGGCCAAAGGCAACACAACAAAAGAACTGAGCCATACAGCTGACTGATGTGTGTGTGTTGTGTGTATAGAGTGAAAGGGAGAGGATATGGCTACCTTAAGGGGAGGGAGATAATGTTGGAATTATGTCCATGGAAACCATCATTAATAGCACTGTAAATTATAGTACTTCAATGAATAAAAGAAAGTTTAAAAAAAGAAATGCCATTTGTCTTACCAAAGCTGAGAAAAAGAGCTTTCCCTATTAGCCATCCTGGATGATTGTCACCATGTCACCATCACCTACTTCTCATCTTATCTGCCCATCCCCATGCTCCACGTGGCATCTAGTCAGGGCTTAACATGCTTGTTTCTGCTTTCTTACAGTCCTCCCAGCATGTGGGATGCTTGTTCTGGGCACAGAGTAAATGTTATCATTCAAAATCATGATAAAAGTCTAAAAAGTGTCTTTGGGGGCCCTACGCACACCCTTTGTGGTTTCGTTCCATTCTCTGGTTTCCTCCACTTCCTTCTCGCCCCGTATCTTCTAGTACTTGACTTGAAATGTGGACTTCATGGAGCTCCCCAGGTTACTGAAAATGCCAGTGCCCACTGCACTCTTCTTCATTAGCATGGGGACCCCTGTGGTCCACCGGGATCATCAACAGCCCCCCCAAACCACCCATCCCTTATCTCAATACCATGATGCCAACCCCCTGCACTCAATGCTCGCCCTCACTCCAAGCGAAAGTACCGCAGGGAGGCCACTATGAGCAGCAGGGGACCTTCCCCTAGCCACGCGTCACCAGCACTGTCCCTCCAGCCTCAAGAGTAGAAGCTGTCATGGCCAGACTGCCTCTCAAACAGGAAACTTCCATATCCAGTCAGCCCATCAGTCTGTGCAATATCTCTCTCTAGGAAAGTCATTCCCCAGGGGTGGTAAGTGGCACTTATTTTGCACGTGGAGCCGGGTTCATTCATATCTTTGACACGAAACTCTTAGTCAACCCTCAGAGAACCCTCCCGTGTACATATCCTCCCTACAACATTTTCTAGGTGCTATAACTCCTCACTCAGGAGAAGAATTGATTCCCCTTGGTTGACTTCTGGGAAGCTTAAGCACATATCCATTGATGTATTGGGGTTTATTCCAGAAAATTGAACTCCTAGTAGATTATATTCAAATAGCCACTGCTGCTGAAAATGTAGCAGTCATGTAACTGAATGGTCTGTGGCCAAGGCATTAGCAAAGTAGGCGCTGGCCTTGCATGGACACAAGCCTCTAACCAGCAACAAAGTTCCAGGTCAAGGAGCCGACGGTAGCACCGTTACACTCTATTCCGATGGTACTTTTACTAGCTTCTATAACATGCATACCCGAATTAAGCATTACGTGCTAGGAGAGGAAAGAAAGTGGCGGGATCACGTTTGCTTTGTGCTCAGAAAAGCACGTTCAGTGAGCCTGAGTCTGTAACAATAGCCGCTGCGTGTACTCAGATGGAGAAACAAGTAGCTGGGCTTATAGATTAATCAATGGTAAATATGTGCAGATAAATTGGGGACTCAGTTAAACACTTGGTCCACCTCATTTCTGTTAACTAGCAGGACACCTGTTGAAATTCCTTCAAGCATATTTCCTTGAATCCCAACAGAAAATAATGCAGTTCATTTTCCAATTTACTTTTATCACAAGTCAGAGAACATTTACCTTGCTAAGGAAATTCTGCCTACTGAGCTAAAGAAATAGACATACAGGGTAAACTAATAATCTCTTCTAAAAATAAGACTTCGGAACGGAATCAGAACAATGTACTTCCAGCTAAGCATTTTGCTTATAACTTTAAGAATATGAATATGCAGGAAAACTATCGCTATCCAAAGATGAACTCTAATTGTTAAAATGTTTTGAAAGGATTGTCATTTTGCTATTCCTTGACAAGATTTAGGGGTAGTAACGAATATGAATTATGAATTGGCTATTTTTGTAGGCTGTACAGTGGAAAATAGAAAGGAAAAACAATCTCACTGAGTCACACTCAGAAAGCCCTTATCAGGGGGTCAGGGAGAGAGAACAAAGGGGCAGAGCTCGGCCAATGCCTGCGCCAAGCCCGTTTGATGCCTGGCCCACATCTCGCCCCTGACACAGCCTGAAAAAGCCCTAGAGATGCCCAAGTACCGCCAGACCCCTGGACGCACATCGCTGGGAGGAGCCCCTCTGCTCCTGAACACTGCTGAGGAATCCCCCAAAGAAATAGCACTGTAGCCCTGTAGCACTGTCCTCCCATTGTTCATTGATTTGCTCGAGCAGGCACCAGTAATGTCTCCATTGTGAGACTTGTTGTTACTGTTTTTGGCATATCGAATACGCCACGGGCAGCTTGCCAGGCTCTGCTGTGTGGGTGGGATACTTTCGGGAGCTTGCCTGGCTCTCTGAGAAGGACGGAGGAATTGAACCCGGGTCAGCCGCATGCAAGGCAAACGCCCTACCCACTATGCTATCGCTCCAGCTCCCCCCAAAGAAATAGAATGTAAAAATCAAGCTAACCTCAATACTGATATGAAGAATACTTAAGATAAATTGTAACCATAAGTAGATATGATGAATCATGTAGAGTGAAAAATGTAAACATAATCATGTCTATCATATGAACTTTCTATGCACTTATGAACAAAACAAAGAATATGATTACTTGGTTTTATTATTGTTTTAATTGAATCACTGTGAGAGTTACTGGTATTTTTACAGTTTTCCCTTTACTTTTAAAATAAATTACTTAATTTATTTTAAATCAATTAAAATTTTAAAATTTAAATTTTATAATAAATTTTTTCACTTTTATATTGAACACCAATGTATTTTCTTCCTTTTCCCACCATGAAAGTAAGACAAACAAGTGACACAACTTAGAATAAATGTACAATGAGTAGTGTTGTATGCCATCACTTGAAGTTCTAATTTTTGTACTTGAATATCACGAAAATTCCTGAGTCTTGTATGGCTTAAATGATGGAAATGTCCTTTTATCAAATCTCTTCTCTTCCCCTTTTCTGGATTAGTCAGAAAGTGTGCCTCATGTCTAAATAAACATGTCCAGCTAGGAGGGTGACACTGAGGAATGTCTATATCGATTTCTCTGGACTGAACACCTTGAAAGGCAAACGTAGAATCTCCATCATTATTTTGTTCACCTTTACCCCCATTCACAGGATCCTTCAAAGTTGCAGTTACATAAAAACATTAACATTATTGCTATCACTCTAAGAAATCATCAGGCACTGGGTCCATACTATGCATCTATCTTCTTGTTTACTCACCAAACACAGGGTGAGGGAAGATTACTAATAAACCTACTTGTAGTTAAAATATTTTAAATATCCAAACTATAAAATATTACTTGACAAAACCTAGTTAGTAATTTGCACAGACTGAGGGACTCTAGGATAAATCTCTAGCCACTGTGCTACCACATGGTGCAGACACAATATTTAAAGGCAAATGAGAATGTCTTGAGGGAATAAACTGCACAAGTTGAAACTCAGGAGCTGGGACCCTGCTTCGTGGAAGCCTGAAGCCCCTCAGAGGCTGCTGGAATAGCTGTGCTGACAGGACAGGGGGGCTGACCTGCAGTGAGAGGCTGCCCAGCACCAGGAGGCAGAGCGGGAGAGGGGCTTCTCAGCTAGGACCCCTTAGCAGAAGGACTGAGTGCTGAGTGGGAACAGCCTAGGGGTAAGCGGAGGCAGAACTCCTGGGCTCTTGTCCTGCACTCAGGTGAGCCGAGAGCAGCGAACAGGCTTCAGGCATCTAAGGGTCTCTGCTGACCTTCATTAGACGCCTGTGCCAGGCACCGAGAACGTCTGGGAAGCAAATGCTGATAAATCCCCACAAAGGCAGTGTCTCAGCAATGTTGGAGCTCAGTTGTCCCCTCATCTCTGATTTCTCTTCTGCGGTTTCACGAGACACAGTGAGACTATTAGCAGCAGCAGCCCAGGCGCAAGGACGTGGGACACAGGCCAGCTAGGCTCATCCATCCTAGCTACAGCTCATGTTCATGACTCCACGCAGATGCCTGCCTGCTCTGGGAAGGGGTGTCTGAAATTGAAAAGATCAAGAGAGGGTGAAAGGGACATTCTGGAAAAGAATGTCTCTTCAGGCCCAACAGGAAGTTGGACCTGTACCAGCTCATTCCATTCCCTAATTCAGGACATGGGCAGGAGGCACACAGAAAGGGGAAAGAAGGGAAAATCAGAACCCAACAGTCAGCAGTTCATTACTTAAGGAATCCCTCAGATGGGGCTTCCAAGGCCATGCTTCACTGAGATCAAATGATTCCTTCTATTTACCATCTAGATTACAGTAGGCTGCCACCCAGGGACCGAAAGAATAGACCATTAACAAGCACCAAAACTACAGCAAAATCTCACTTTTTTGTGTTTTCTAGGATTAATAAGAATTGTATATAATTTAATATGCCATTTGTACAGTTTCCCGAAGGGTACATTTTAATTTGAAAGGAATAATTGTAGCAGGTAGCATTTGATAGGTGATTGCTACTGGCCAAGAGCCATGCTTAGTGAATTGCCCCACTGGTTTACAAACCACCAAAATACATCCTTACCAAGAGAACTAAAGAGCTAGGCCTTCAAAACTTTCAGATCATAAAATCATCATTTAACTTCCCCAATAGGCATCCACGTACCGTACTTTTTTTGTAGATTCTGAGTAACCTGTGACACCCACTGGTCGCAATCAACAGGTTGGCAGCACCAGGGGTCACACTGGGAACAGGCTTACAAGGAGATTTTACTTTAGCCAAGGCCTAAAAGGTATTTGGGGCTACAGTATGTTCTTACATAAGAAAGATACACTGGATTTAATTTAGTGAAATTTTAAAAATACTTCTGGAAAAACTCTAGCCTCTATAAAAACTGATTTATAGATGGAAATGTAGCTGAGAAGTACAAAATAGAGAGGAGGAATGGTTTCTTTATTATTGTTTATTTTTTATTATTATTTGTAATCTAAGAGATTTATTACTTAGTATTATTTGTATGGGTCTTTAGTACCAGTCCAGCTCCTTCGCATACAAACATGCTTTAGCGCTGCATCATATCCCTGCCTCTAAGAATTTTATTTAATCCATACCGAGAAAATGCTTATTCCCTCTCTTACACATTAACTGAAGAGCAGTCATGAGGCGCAGGTGACACTGAGCTCCCTCACGCTGCAGAGACACGGACAGACCACTCTGTCGCCAGGTAACAGGAGACTGAGTGATGGCAGAAAAGTGGTTGTGGGTTAACCACCAGCTTATCCTTTTTAAGGACTACAAAGGAAATCACTGCAGAATCAGTGCTCGATATATTGGAACAATCACTTCAACAGGAAAACATTTAAAAATTAAATTAAAAAAACAAATATTATGCCAAGATAGGACCGAGGAGATCAGCCAAAGAACTCCACATCAGGACCCATGGCCTAGAATAGAATGAACAGGGTGAGAGACTGTCTGAGTTCATCATGTCGACCAAGATCATCCATGGTAACTCACAGTTCCAGAAGGCCTAATCTAAACGTTGAACATGGGAGTCTCCCAGTGGACGGTTCCACAATGAAACTGACCACATCATATTCAATCGACAGTTTTGCCTGACTGATGTTGCTGTTGTCCCAAAATTCCAAACGGGATCGGATCACCGTCTCCTTTGTGCAAAATTCTACTTCATAGAGTGGGGGAAAAGGGCTGCAAAGTTTAAGAAGAGAACTCCCAGAATTACCACCAACTGGGAGCTCTTTGGCACTATTGAGGCAACATGGGAAGATGCCGTTGTTGACAAGATTGATGAGGAATACAATCGACTGGTTCAGCGCCTCCATGATTGTGCTAGGAATGCCGAGAGAGATAGCCACAAAAAAGATGCCTGTCTTCGAAAACTCTTGAGCTCATTCACCAACATGGCTTGGCGCAGGCCTCAGGCAACCACAAGCGAGCGTCCGAGCTCACAAAGCAGTGCAGAGAAGCGATAAAGGAAGACCTCAAAGAGAGAAGAGCAGCAGTGCTGGCCAATGCAGCAGAAGCCGGGAAAAGCATTCACAATGCCCACCTGTCCTCCGCCAACTACAAGACCAAGATGACTGCCCTTCGACATCCTGATGGATCTATCACATCTTCCAAAGGGGCAATGGAGAAGATTATCCATAACTTCCATTTAGATCTCTTTGATAGCCACGTCCACCTGTCCACATACCAAATTCCGCAGGATGGATATGTCTTTCTGAACGTTCTCCCTTCCGAAATCCGACACGCCATTTCGTCAGTAAAGAAATGAATAGCACCTGGCCCAGACAAGGTCAGATCTGAACACCTGAAGAACCTGCTGTCAGTACTCATCAATACACTGGCTCGGCTCTTCACGCGCTACCTGTCTGAATGCATGGTTCCATCCCAGTGGAAAACCAGCAGGTCTGTACTACTGTACAAGAAGGGACACATCCATGACATTGGCAACTATCGCCTGATCTGCCTACTGTCTGTCATCTATAAGCTGTTCACTCAAGTCACCCTGAATAGGATTAGCAGAACAGTAGATGAAGGACAACCATGCGAGCAAGCCAGTTTCCGAAAAGGATTCAGCACAATCGACCATATCCACACGATAACCAAGCTCATTGAGGTTTCTCGGGAGTTCAAGATGCCGCTCTGTCTAACGTTCATTGATTTAAAGAAGGCCTTTGATTCTGTTGAGAGAAAAGCGGTCGTTGAAGCCCTAGCCAATCAGGGCATTCATACTCAATAAATCAGGATCCTCCATGAGCTGTATTACGGATTCACTACTAGGATCTCACCATTCTACAAAGAAGTGATCATCAATGTCAAGAGAGGGGTTTGGCAGGGTGATACCACTTTATCGAAACTCTTCAGTGCCACCCTCAAGAACATCATGTGGCAACTGGAATGGGAAGGAATGGGAGTGAAGATAGGTAGTCGGCAACTACACCACCTTCACTTTGCTGATGACATGGTTCTAATAACACCAAACATTAGCCAAGCGGCACAAATGCTTGCCGACTTCGACCGTGAGTGTGGAAAGGTCGGACTACAGCTGAATCTCGCAAAGACAATGTTTATGACAAACAGTCTTGTTCCTGATGTTCCATTCACTCTCAATGGAACAAACATCTCCGAATGCAATAGTTATGTGTACCTAGATCAAGAAGTCAACATGACGAATGATCTGGCACCTGAGTTGTGCAGGAGGAAGAGAACAGCTTGGAACACCTTCAGGAGCATTGAAAAAATAGCTAAGAGGACGAAGAATCTCTAGCTACGGGCACATCTCTTTGATTCCACTGTTCTTCCTGCATTAACATATGCCTCAGAGACCTGGGCCCTAAGAAAACCGGACGAGAGCTCTGTTCGGATCTCCCAAAGAGGAATTGAAAGAGCTATGCTTGGAGTATCACGTTTTACTCAAATGAGAGAAAGAATCTGGAGTTTCGACCTCTGTTAATGGTCAAGAATCAGGGACGTTGTCTTGTTTGCCAAGGCATCAAAAATCAGATGGGCTGGACATGTAATGAGATTTGGAGACCACCGCTGGACTGGAGCCGTTACTGACTGGATTCCACGGGAGGTCAAAAGACCGTGTGGTCGCCCACCTGCAAGATGGTCAGACTTCTTCGTCAAGAACCTGAATGATTGGTTTGAGGCTCTTCCTGTTCCTAGAACAAACAGACGCCATTGGGCTACACTAGCACGCGACAGGGATGGATGGAGACGTTACTGGTGCCCACTCGAGCAAATAGATGATTAACGGGAAGTCAAGTGATCAAGCGAAATATTATGTTACCCATTTAAAAGGCCCATTCTTTACTAAAATGTAGGGCACTGGAGTGATAGCATCACGGGTAGGGCATTTGCCTTGCACACAGCCGACCTGGGTTCAATGCCCAGCATCACATAGGCTCCCCCAAGCACCACCAGGAGTAATTCCTGAGTGCAGAGCCAGGAGTAACCCCTGTGCAACACCTGGTGTGACCCAAAATTCAATAAATAAAATTTTTTAAAAAAATTTAAAAAATGCAATACACAGAGGTGACTAACACATTGCTGTACTTTTAAAAACAACGTCCGTTAATATGCGCCTCTTAGTCCTGCTTCATTGCTTATTCTTTCGTTCGATCATTCATTGGCTGTTCATTCCAGGCAAGATGGATTAAGCATTTATTAAGAGTCAGACACTCTGTTGGGGATAGGACAGTAAGGAGAGTTGATAGAGGACCTTCCCTATCCCAAAAGATCTAACAGGGGAGAGCCACAACATAGCCAACAATTAGAACATGATGGACTAAATTAGCTAACTACAAACATGGGACAAAAGCAGAACATAACAGTCGAGTTGAAAACTTTTTTTTTTGTTTAGTCACTACAGAGTACAGGGTTATTCCTGATGGGGTTTCAGGCACACAACGATCCAACACCGATCCCTTCAGCAGTGTTCACTTCTCTCCACCAGTGCAGCCCATTCTTTCCCTCCCACCCCACCTGCCTCTAGGACAGGCACTTTTGTTTACAGCAAATTCAGCTCCGTAGTTGACAGCACCGTTGCTGCTAGGGCCCATGCAGAGTCCTTCACTGCCCTTCGCTGCCTCCTCCTCCTGGATAACCACTCCTCTTCCCTGTCCTGTACCCCGCCCCCCCACACATGCACGCACACATGCACACGCACGCACACACACACTCACAGACACACAGACACAGACACACACAGAGACACACACACGCACACACAGACACACACTCACAGACACACACACACACACACACATACACATAGACACACACATATATTTCACCAAAACTCCTCAGTGCCATCCCTCAAGAACGTCACGCGACAACTGGAATGGGAAGGAATGGGAGTGAAGATAGACAGTCAGCAACTACACCACCTCCGCTTTGCCGATGACATCGTTCTAATAACACCAAACTTTAGCCAAGCGGCACAAATCTGTATGTGCGCATGCGCGCGCGCACGCGCGAGCACACACACACACACACACCACTATCACCACTACCGCCACCACCATGGTAAGCTTCCCACTGGAAACCAGTTCTTTGTTTCTCTTGCCTTTGGGAGATTTTCATTCCCTACCGTGTTTCTTTATATCCTGTGTATAGGGAAAGTGGATGCCATGCAAGCGGCTCAGTGTCGCCTAAGCCTAAAGCACGCGAGGGAACTTGAGATAAAATAGGAGGTTGTTGACTCAAGAGAAAAGGCATTTGCTTGTTTTTTGAACATCCCTAATGCAACTAAAAGCCAACGAGAAAATTAAGATGGGATGGGCAAACGGCAATTGTGAATTATTTTTCTAAAATGTGTACTACTATGGAGATGAAACTGGATGTCCTTCAGGTCTAGAGGCAGAGGAAATCTGTGGCTGCTACTGAAAAAAATATAATAAATAAAAAGGAAGTTTTTAGGAGAGAAGAATAAGAAAATTAGCAATGATGAAAACTGATGGCTTCCTGGAGCGAGATAATGGGAGGCAACCTAGAGCAGGCAGTGTGCTTCTGGGGAGGGCAGAAGATCAGTTAGAAAAACAAAACTCACCAAAAGAGGAAGAATTCATTTGCGTTAAACTATTTTTATTTTAAAGAGACCTTGTGACCCCAAGAGAAATGAATAAAGAGATGAGTTCACACAAAAACAAGATATAAAAATAGACACATTTTCTGCAGACGCCAATTTCAGTGTTCTTAAATGTCTATCATAGTTGTAGCCAAGAGTTTGGGTAGGAAAAAGATTACAAAATTTTCTAGTGAAGGAAACTTAAATCTCTACATTCTATCAATAAAAGTCCCTCTACTATAGATACAAATGTTATATACATACTTTTCAATTTCACAGTAATAATCCACACAGAGTATGTTGTCAGGTCATACTGAAATTAAAGAAATTAAAGAATTAATCAATAACAGAGGGATGCATAAAATCTTCTCAGGTAGTTATAAATTAAACAAAAACAATTACAAGGAGCTTATGAATCACAAAAGCAACCTCAATGTAGATAGAAAATATTTCTGTTCTTCCAAGGGGCCACACACACCAGTGCTTGGGGGCCAGGGGCCCATCTTGGTTTTTTGTTTGTTTGTTTGTTTTTGAGGAGGTCACACTTGGCCGTACTCAGGACTTACTCCTGGCTCTGTACTCAGGAATTACTCCTGAAGGTGTACAAGAGACCATATGAAATTATTTTTAAAGAAATGTTGTTTTTTTTCAGGGCAGAAAATATACATGGTAAGCCTGAAGCATCTGACAGTACCACGAAATCAAAGACTATGCAGTGGGTTTTTACATGGAGGAGGGTTTATTTGATTCCTTAGGGTGATGGAGATTTACCACTAAGTCACATTTCAGTCTCTTAAAACAACTTGAATGACAAAGAACAACAAATTTAATACCCAGAGCCCATAATAATAGAAAAAGTGGAAGAACAAGTAAATAGAGAGAAAAGGTCCAGGAGTCCCTTACAGATTCTTCATGATGGATAATTGTGCAAGTGAAAAGGGACAGAGTCATCAGCAGAACAGTTTAGGTGGATCCTAACTAAGACTGGGGTGTGCTAAAGGCAAGATGCAAATCTAAACGAGTTCTCTTCCTCCCAGGGTCACCTGGGGCAGGTGGACTGAGAGTGGTGAGCCCAGCCACACGCTGCTCTTAGTAAGGCCCAGGGCCCACAGGTGGGTTCGAGGCACACCCAGGGCCCAGCCCTCTGCCCAGGCTCTTCCCCTGAACATGTCTATGGTGTCAGGGTCACCACACAGAGTAGAGGAGGGACATGTGTCAGCTGAGTGCATTGTGGGGCCCTGAACTAGACCCCAGAATAAGAGCAAGTGTTCATAGAGGGACTTGTGGAACCCGAGTCAACCTGCAGTCTGACTACCAGCCATTGGCAGCGTTCGCGTCCCAGTCCTGTAAGAGTGTTGTAGATGTATCTCACAGTCACGATCACGGTCCTCCTGTTGTTCATCGATTTGCTCGAGCGGGCCCAGTAACATTGTGAGACTTGTTTCTGTGTTTGGCATATTGAATACATCATGGGGAGCTTGCCAGGCTTTGCCGTGCGGGCGTGATACTCTCGGTAGCTTGCCGGGCTCTCCGAGAGGGGCGGAGGAATCGAACTCGGGTCAGCCATGTTGGCTGCGTGTAAGGTAAATGCTTTACCCGTTGTAGATGTATAAGAGCAACTAAAGGAAATCTTGCTAATGGAATATAGGGACCCATCATAATTCTTGCCACTCATACATAGCCTAAAATTATCTCAAAAATAAAAGTTAGGAAAAAATGAAGATTCGAAACAATGGAAATTTTTATACACTGATATTTATCATCAGCACTAAAAATGGCTAAAAAGCAACAATTACAATAATAACACTATGAAAACCTCTTCTCAGCCTGTTTTCAGAAATAGCTGTCTTGCAACAATTTTACTTGTAGGGGTCTATCAAATGGATTTGTATTCATGTGTGTTCCAAAGCATATTCTCCATAAGATGCCCAGTGATGTTATTTAAAACAACACAAAGCAAAAGCAAATCCCATGTTTATCAACAGGATGGGAACCTTCAGGTAGCTTTCAGGGCACAGGCAAATGCCCAGAGACCACCAGGAGAAGCGCCCCCCGCGGGCACCCCCCACCCTTCAGCACAGGAAGGGACGCAAACAGCGGGTGACCCCCAGCTCAGCCAGGCTCAGCACCACATGGCATTGCAACACAGTGAAAAGATCTATTTTAAAACACACATTTTAAGGTTTTAAGAATACTTCTAAAATGAATTGATCAAAGAAAAGTCACAGCTGGAAGGAATTTGAACTAAACAATAATCTAAGTACTTCAGAATGAAACCTTGAGGAGAGGAGCAGCGCAAGCTGAGCTTCGAGGGAAATTTTAGTCTTAAAGTTCCCCTCTGGGACCTTACCTCGGGGAGGGGCTGTGCGGGGGGACAGGCGCTTGTCCCGAGTGTGGTCACCAGGACCTGGTCCCGAGGATCTGGAGCATGGCTGGAGTGACTCCGGAGTTCTGGGAACTACAGGACAGGCCGCCACCCCCAGCAAATAAACAAAATGTAACCTCAAAAACACTTTTCAGCTTTACAGGTACAAATTTATTTGGCATACTGCCCACTTTTCAGAAAAAATATTAATCAGCACCATCCTGGAAATTTAACTTCTTCAAGCAAACAGAAAGCATTTCATCACTTAATATACAGGACTAAAATTCATTAGGAAAAAAAAAACATTTGAAAAATGTCCTAAGAAGATGGTACATGAGGTCAGTCCCAAGTGGGTGCGGGGAGCAAGAAAGACTCAGAGAGAGAATCCGGCCATTGTTCTCAACCTGTTTCAAGCAGTTTTGGATTCGCCAGTTTGGAAGAGAAGCCAGTGCTCTGAAGAGTGGCCGGGCCTTCCAGGATTATTCAAAGACAATGAAAGCTCAGCCAGCGGGAGAACCAGCACACAGCAGGGCAGACTTCTGGGCCTGGCAGCCTTCCAGAGTGCCCAGACAGAACCAGGGCGCTTGATGCAGGAGGGGCACAGAGAAAAGTGGGCGCCTCAAGGAGGAGGAGTGGGCTTCAGGAGAAGAAGAGGAAGGAGGGAGCGTGGAGTACGGCTTGTTTACTGTGACCTGAGGAGCCAGCGGGAGGGAAAGAACAAAACTGGGAAGGAAGGAAGGAAGGAAGGAAGGAAGGAAGGAAGGAAGGAAGGAAGGAAGGAAGGAAGGAAGGAAGGATAGGGAGGAAGAGTGGGAGGGAGGGAGGGAAGGAGAGAGGGAGGGAGGGAGGAAGAAGGGGGAGGGAGGGAGGAAGGGGGAAGGGAGGAAGGAAGGAAGGAAGGAAGGAAGGAAGGAGAGGGAGGGAGAGAGGGAGGAAGGAAGGGAGGGAGGGAGGGAGAAGAAAAAGTCTAGGCAGAACTCTAGAGGATGGAGAGAGAGAGAGAGAGAGAGAGAGAGAGGGAGGGAGAGAAGAGTCCATACCTTCCACCTGTAAATTACTAAATGAAGCGGTGAGGAAACCTTATATTAAAGTCCTCCAGATGCTATATGCTTGGTAATTCTGGCAAAGCGTATCTTTGGCCAAAGTGCTAATTAAACACTGTTAAAATGTGGCTAGGGACTTTCTGAAGTGCTTTTGGGGAAGAAAAAAAAAAGAACCCAAGCAGCAAATGACGGGCCTCCAGGAGCTTGAGGAGGAGGGAGCCGCCCGGGGAAACCACAGTTGTGCCAGCGTCACCGTTTCTAGGACCTTCTGGAAGCCAGCCTGCCTCAGCCCGGGACCTGCTCATGTGGCGCCAGCTCAGAACAGACGTGCAGCCTGGCCGAAAGAGCAAACCTCCGCACTCGTTCTGGGTAGACGGAGTCGTGAGCGACTCAGGGTCCCCAGGGTCTGATGGGGATGACGCTCAGAAGGGCCTGGCTCCCTAGGGGTCTGGACTCGTCCCTGTCACTGTCACTTGCTGCAGATCGCCGCATGCTGCAGGTGACAAGGACGTCGAGAGCCTTTGAAGTTCCAGCCCTTTATTGCGGGGGGGGGGGGGGGGGGGGGGGGACAGGATGGTTCTCTGGCAGAGGGCTGCCCCGGCCAGCCCATTCACAGCCAGCTGACCAATTCTACCTGCCTCTTTCAAGCTGCTCAGCCCACGGCCCCCACGGCCCTTCCTGCTGGCCGGCTACGCCTGCCTTCGCCTTGATGCTGCGCCGTGCTTTGGTCCTTTCATCCGGCTCTCGGTTTACTCACTCATCAAACACTGACTGAGTGTCCAGCAACTAGGCTGGACTCTGGCGGAGGCCGAGTTGACAAAGGCCTGACCGTGACCTTCAGCGGAGCGGGGGCCAGCAGGAGGGAGGGTTCCTGTGGAAGGGGGGCGGGCAGTCCCCGGGATCCCAGAGGGGGTCTCAGAGAGGAGGCGGTGTGCCCAGGGCAGTTGCTGGTAGGGGGTGCGGAAGGGAGAGGGAGAATGGGGAGTCACCCTAGGTCTGGGGGAGATTCAGCGTGAGGGGACCCCCAACAGCTGAAAGGATGTGTGGGTGAAGCAGCCCATGTTACAGGGAGATGTGAGGAAAAAAGAATTAAGGGGGAAAAGGAAAAAAAATATTTCTTGAAGAAATTTTACTTCGACTCAATGGGGGGCATTTGGAGACAAATGCCTGGAAACGCAAGAGCAGAGCCGGCAGACGAGCTCAAGTCCTCGAGATCTGTGTGGGACTCGACGCACCTTTCAACCCACAGGGTGAAAGCTGGCCTGGCCCACGGTCACGCGCATCTTCCCTCCTCCCGCCTCTGCGGTGCGCTGTCCCCACGGGTTCCTGTCCTCCCCAGGGTGTCCAGTGGAGGATGAAAGGATGGAGGCAACCGAATCTCCGCATCCACCCACAGTGAGACCACGAGGAAGCTCTCCTCCCCCCCGTTGCGCCCGGCTCACAAGCCCCCAGTGGGGACCGTCAGCGACCCTAGGAGCCTCTGGCTGCCAGGAACGTGGGCGCGCTTTAGGAGACAGAACAGGGGATGCGATCTGGTGAAGAGCAGGAGGACCGAATTAGCTACCATGGGAAATGGGCAAGAGCCTCCCTTCCCTGCCTGCCAGCAACTTCCTGTCCCAAGGGGCCGCCCTGAACGTCTGTCTCCACACCCCAACCCTCCTGAGGGCCAGGCTCTCCCACGCAGGCAGGGAGCAGAGAGAAACTAGGGCGCATTCTGTCACTGCTTCGTCTCGAGACAGACGGGCCAACAGCCACAAAGGGTCAGAGCTGTGTCTCTTCCCTGACCCGGACCCAACATGCAGGCCAGGTGCTGGGCCTGTTCCATGTTAGGCAGGGAACAGGACTTGTCAGTGCCTAGCACAGGCCAGCCTGTGGAGACGGCCCCCCACCCCCACGGGCAAAGCCCCTCCCCTTCCTGTTGAAACTTAGATGCAGCCAGGCTGAATTCTGGGTCACCCTAGGGTGGTGTCCACCATCTAGAAGCAGCCAGTGGTTAAACCTTCATGCCATGTGAATTCCAAGACTCCTGTCCTTAATAGGTGGGCGGGGCGGGTGTGTGGGTTTAATTACTGTGGAGTCCCTCACAATCACAGAACAAGTATCTTCTGACTATTTGGTAAATAACACTGAGCCTTTTTATCTCCACCAGCCCCAACCTCCGTGGTCCCATTTTGCATGCAGACCACTCGGGCTGAGGAGCATTAAATTTAATTTGTGCAAAAGTTGAAGGTGGAAAAGCGTGAAATTAACTTGACGCATTTTTATGGCATTTTCCATCTTCTGGCCCCTCTCAGCCTGTGCAGCCCAGAGTGCTTTGATTGGGCGCACCGGCTCCCCCCAGCCCAGCACTTCCCTCTGGTTCTCTGCTCAGTGAGGTCTGGGGGCTTCTGGGAGTCAGCCCACCATAGCCCCGACGAAGGAAATGCTGATTTATTTAACTGCATATTGACTTTCACCGAGCTTCAGTCTCTGCTTATGGTTTCCTCTTGCTAAGAACTGACTTATCAATTTGGGGGTCTGTGTGTGGAACCACCAAAGATGAGTCAACTCACTCAAGACATCACCCAGCTCGGGCCAAGCAGTTCACAAAGATGCAGAGAGAAAGCTAAGCCTTGCGTAAGGCTGCCGTGGACACAGCCGCTCACAGCAACTGCCCAGAAACCTGCAGGCTGGTCAGGACAGACAGACTCAGCCTTCTTACAGCAAGCTGAGTTCTCCCCTCTGTATTGTTGTACAGACAAATAAAGGATGTCTACACTAATTAAGGGCTGGAGTGATAGCACAGCGGGTAGGGTATTTGCCTTGCATGCGGCCTACCCAGGTTCGATTCCTCCATCCCTCTCATAGAACCCGGCAAGCTAAACCTGGCAAGCTACCGAGAGTATCTCGCCCACACAGCAGAGCCTGGCAAGCGTTGCATATTCGATATGCCAAAAACAGTAATAATAAGTCTCAGTTCATGTTCCTGGAATGAGCAGATGCCATTTGGCTACACTAGCACGCGACAGACACGAAGGGAGACATTACTGGTGCCCGCTGGAGCAAATCGATGAACAACGGGACGACAGTGCTACAGTGACATACTAATTAAAAATCCTTGAAAGAAGGTCAGGTGAAAGGCGATTATGCTAGGAGACAGGCAAGTGGAGATAAGGCTGGGCATAGCCTACTTTTAGGGACTCATTGCTAAGTGGACAGAGAAACGCCTGCCCATGCCATGTGACCTCTCATCTCAGTATTGAACCCCAGAAAGACCCTGCTCACTGTCCTGCTAACCTTGAGCTGTGATTGTTCAGGCAGTATTATTTAGAGCACGTGTCTGTGCAGAGATTGTGAAGTTCTTCAGAGATCGACAAAGATACATTTGTAATATTGAAGGACCATAAAAGTAGAAAGTGAAAAGTATGAAAGCCACAGGCCGCAAGTTGTACATTATTACATTTTGTCTGCTATTATTCAAAAGATAATGATCAACCTATGTTCTGTAAATGTTTACAGAAATGGCCGCATGGTAATTTTTCACAATTTCTTCAGCTCATGGCCAAGCATTTTTTCCTGCTGCCGGCCAGTTTTCCTTACAAGAATATCTTCTCCCACATGAAAATAACATCCCTTTTTCAAGAGAAAATAAGGTGTTTCTCCTTCCCCACAAGACTTGTCTTTAAGAGAACCCACCCTATAAAGCATAATCATCTGCATTAATTGCAGCCACTGAGTCTGCTTGCTGTCTGGGTATTTCCAGGCCGGGCTTGGTCTACAAGGCTCTCGTGCATTTACAAATACAATATTTACAAATACATCAAGTGTGCTTTCATTGTATGGAAATATAAATGTATCACATGTTTATATTTGACAAATAGAAACAAATAAACAAACACTGGTGAATCCCCCAATTCTTCCAAACACAAATAAAGGCCCTCCTTCTTCTGAAAGGAATATAGAAAAAAATGATTAAAATGTTCAGGCTCATAGAGGGTTACTTTCAAGGAAAGTTGAAAGTGACAAATACCAAACCTGGAATTTAGAGAACAGGCCCAACACCATTTCATCAGAGTTGAAAATAAAAACATACCAAAAACGGTGAAGAAAAAGTTAGAATGAGAGACTATTTGTATATTTGGAAAGAACGGCAAAGTTTGTCTTTTTTCAAAAACAATATACTTACAGGAATTCAAAGACAGAATTTTTATCATTTTTGCACAAATGATCAACATGATAGTGGGAGAAAGTATTGAACATCGTACAAACAGACATAACAGAGCAAAGACTAGAGCCAGGATTAACAAATGCAGAAATTAACTCTTACAAGTCTAAGGAAGGAGCCTTGTATCTGTACTGAATTCTGAAAAAGTAATTAAAGCTTATTTTATGAACAGGTAAACATTGGAGAAAGAATATTCTAGATGTAGGGTAATTACAATAATAACTATCATTTAAAACATTTACTGTGTGTTAGGTATTTAATGTACAAGGTACATAACAATCAAATTAGCATACATTATCCTATTTGGTCCTCATAAGGAGTCTAATAAAGAGGGTGCCTCCCCATCCAATCTGGAGGAGATAAACTGGAGTCCACGGGAGATGTGGTACCTACCCTCCTCTGGCTCACCAGAGCCTGGTTGAGGCCAGTCAAGAGCATCCATCAGATCTGCTCTGGTTTGCGTCCTGGCATCACTGGGCTGCAGGAGGGCAAGAGTGGAAGGAAATGGGTTGGCTGGAGGATGGAGGGAGATCAGGCCATAGAGAACTAGAAACCAAACGTGCGTGCGTGCGTGCGTGTGTGTGTGTGTGTGTGTGTTTACTCGTGGTTGATGGAAGACTTTGGAAGATACTAGATAAACATGTGGCATGGCCTATATATCACTAAACTTATTTTTAACAAGGGATAAACTGGAGGTTCCCTCAAATTAGGAGGCCAGAAAAGCAGGTAGTAGAGCATACTAGATCATTTAAATTCACCAAAACAAAGAAAAAAAACTATTTAGTTAAGCATACACAAAATGAAGTATATAGGAAGATCTGAGATACGTCAGAGAGGTACAGGTGAAACCACAGAGGGATGACCAGGTTTCCTGACAAAGAAAAGACTATAACAGTTCCCAGTCTCTGGCTATTACATACACAAGAGACGCAGGGGAGATGAGCTCTCTAGTTCCTGAGAGGAAAGTGACAGAATCTAACAGATCCAGGTGGCAGACAAGGAGCAAACTTCATGGGAGGGTTTCTATAGGGAAAGTTGGAAAATGGCTCAATTAGAATAAATTTGGAGAACACACTCCAAAAGTGTTTTAAATGGCAAGAAAGGTGATTTCCACACCTGAAAGCATTATATTTGTTTTTGTTTGATTCTGTCTATCCCACATCATAAAAGGTAGAAATGTTTTATTCTTGTTACCACCCACAGCCAGCATGTAGAATAATCCTACTATCAAGAAAGAACTTGACCACTGTGTCAGGGCTGGCTGAGGAACCATCGCAAATGACTGAGATACTGATTACAGGATCCTCAGAGCACTCAGCATCATCAGCCAAATGTGCTGTGGCACTATCTTCCTGATCAATAAAACGGGGTCACTTCTGACATTCTGAGAACAGAAATGAGAACTATAATGACAAAACTCTTTGAACTCCATTCTACCTTCTTCATCCAAATGATAAGCACCAAATTATTTTCAGATCGAAGACTTATATTGCCTAAAATTTCAATAATACAAGGGATAAGCCCAAGGTTAGACGATTGATTCATCAATTGATTTTTCTTTCCACTTTCCTGGCCAGAGATATTGACTCCTCAGCCCCCTACTTTTCTCTGGAACCTGCATTCTCCTTCCTGCCACTCCCTGAGCTTCTCGAACCATCCATAGTGCTGGAGGAAGGTGACTCTGATGGGATCGCGGGGCAAGGTTGGCAGCCACTGCATCTGGCTCTGTCAGGACCAAAGGCATGAGACAGGGGAGAGGCACAGAGCATCCCGATGGGTGATTAGCCCATAATCAGAACACTACAGAGAGGATTAGATGTTGATCAGAGATATAAATGAAAGAGGGGATATTCCTGATTCTTATTCCGTGACTCAGAAAGTATCGTCTGGAAAATATTTTCATTCTCTCTTCTTTTCTCTCTCTCATGCAGATTTTTTTTTTAATTTGGTGACTTTTCTTTCCTAACTTTCTTTTTTTTTTTTTTTTTTTTTTGCTTTTTACTCCTGGCTCTGCACTCAGGAGTTACTCCTGGCGGTGCTCAGGGGATCATATGGGATGCTGGGAATCGAACCCGGGTCGGTTGCGTGCAAGGTAAACGCACTACCCGCTGTGCTATCTCTCCAGCCCCTTTCCTAACCTTCTAAGGTGTTATTCTTTTTAAAACTTTTTTTATTAAAAACATCATTATTTACAAAGTTGTTCATTATACAGTTTTTCCAGCATTTAGTGTTCCAACACCACCAGTGTGACCTTCCCTCCACCAATATCCCCAGTCTCTGTCTGGGTCCCAATCTGCCCATTAGGCACATAACAAAACCACTATATTGCTTACTCAATAACAAGTTTACTTTATATTACTTGTTCCAACAAAACCTTTAGACTGGCAGCTAGTATAATCAGAAAATAAATCAGTAAGAGCAAATTTGTGATTACTATATGATTGTGACCTATGTAAATAAGAAAATTAAAACCATTTAATACAATATAATAAAAAGCCTATTCTTATATGTATGTTTTCAACTTTGGAATATGAAGTATATTACATTAAATTTTATATTTGATTTGATTTCATTATGGCAATAATCATGTCTCACTGTCATTAATAAAACTTTTAAAGCAATTTGAATGATTTATTACAAGCATTCAATATTCCAACACCAATTTCACCACTGTTACACCTTCCCTCCACCATTATCTCCAATTTTCCCAACTGTCCTTTAAGGCTGCCCCCATAGAAGGCCCTCAATAATTTATTTTATTTATATTACTTGTAGGGCATTTGCCTTGCACGCAGCCAGCCTGCCGAGCCAGGTTCGATTCCTCCGCCCCTCTCAGAGAACCTGGCAAGCTACTGAGAGTATTCAATATGCCAAAAACAGTAACAAGAAGTCTCACAATGGAGATGTTACTGGGCCCGCTCGAGCAAATTGATGAACAACGGGAGGACGGTGTTTGTTTGTTGTTTTTGTTTTCAAGTAATATTTTTTTAAAATTTTTATTAGTGAGACATCATGAGGTACAGTTGTAGACTTACAAATTTTTGTGCTTGGGTTTCAATTATACAGTGATCAAATACCCATCCCTTGACCAGTGCCCATTTCCCACCACCACGGATCCCAGTATCCCTCCCACCTCCCATCCCCCCTATCCCCCCTGCCTCTGTGGTAGGGCATTCCCTTTTGTTCTCTCTCTCTCTTATTGGGTGTTGTGGTTTGCAAAAGAGGCAATGGGCATTCATCTGGGGAACATAAAGTAACAAAATAGGAGACTAACACCCAAGAATGTCTGAGATTAGTACCAGGAATTTTACTCCATGGCTTGGAGGCCAACCACACATGCTAGGGGATAAGGGAGCTCAGATAGAGAAGGGAACACCAAATAAAGGGTGTTGGGAGGATCCTCCCAGGATAGGAGAAGCATGCTGAAAGTAGACTATAGATCAAGTAATATTTTATATTACTCCATGCCAGGCTGTTTTCACTCCGGGCACCCCAGAGGGGGTCAGGTGAGAGCCCTCCCTGCCCCAAGGGACCCTGCCCCAGCAGCCAACCTCCACTATCCAATCGTTGCCACGCTCTAGGCCACTTTCCTACCCATTTTCCATAATTACCACACCATATTTGATAGGGTTCAGACAGTAGGCAACAAATCATAGAGAGAAATATATAAATATATGCCTCTCGAAGAGCCCGGCAGGCTACCAAGAGTATCCCGCCTGCATGGGCAGAGCCTGGCAATCTCCCCGTGGCATATTCAATATGCCAAAAACAGTAACGACAACAGGTCTCATTCCCCTGACTCTGAAAGAGCCTCCAATCATTGGGAAAAGATGAGTAAGAAGAGGCCACTAAAATCTCAGGGCTGGGAGGAATAGAGACGTTACTGTAAATCAATGAACAACGGGATGATAGTGATACAGATACAGTGAATCTTGTTATCAATAATTTTGCTAATAGAATGATCAAAAAATGTTTCCTTAGAAGAAAATTAGTGTAAATTGTTGTATCTCCTTAGAGAGACATTAAGTCCCTGCATGAGATGTTTTTAAGATGTTACATTAAAATGTTACAGGTTAAGGGCCAGAGCGATAGTATATCAGGGAAGGCATTTGCCTTGCATGTGGCTGACCTGGGTTTGATCCCTGGCATCCCATATGGTCCCCCAAGCACCATCAGGAGTAATTGCTGAGTACAGAGCCAGGAGTAACCCCTGAGCTTTACTGGGTGTGATCCAAAAAATCAAAACAAATAAAAATAAATTATCACCGAGCCACATCCCTAATCTCAAGACATTTATAAACTAAATAAATAAATAAAATGTTACAGGTTAAGCCTAAACATAAACATAAAATGTTTCTGTTTTGTTAATCAAGATGGGTTGCCTTCTATGTTCTATTGCATCCTATCTGGTGTACTCCGGTTCAGTCTGGTCCTCCCGTTGTTCATCGATTTGCTCAAGCGGGCCCAGTAACGTCTCCATCATGAGACTTGTTGTTACTGTGTTTGGCATATCGAATACATCACGGGTAGCTTGCCAGGCTCTGCCGTGCGGGCGAGATACTCTCGGTAGCTTGCCGGGTTCTCTGAGAGGGGCGGAGGAATCGAACTCTGGTCAGCCATGTTGGCCGCTTGTAAGGCAAACACCCTACCGCTGTGCTATCACTCCAGCCCATCTGGTGTACTACTACTGGTTTATTAGTGCTGTAGACATTGAGTGGCATTTGTGGCTGTGTGCTCCAGGAAGTCTAGAATTTTTAAGGAGGGTGATACTAAATTTATAACTGGGTAGTAGCTTTGGGGTAATGGGCATAACCTACTGGGACTTCCAGAAGTACTGGGCAGTAGGGGCAGGTAGCCCATTCCAACTCTGAGAAAAGCTTGGAGATTTTAATCACAAAACCTGCACACCTAATTTTTTTCATCAGATTAATTTCTGGGTGGTGGTTCTTCCTGAAAAGTGGAGCCCAATGTGGCAGGGGGCATGGCAGTGATTTTGGAATATGGGAGCAATTGGTTGCCAGAACTCTGTTTGGGTGGGCACTAGGCTGACCCACCCCCTCCCAGGTGCCCCTCGTGACTCAGCCATCACAGGCATCCAGAGAAATTTTTCCGGCCTGTTGATCTCCTTTAAGATTTATTTATGAATTGCTGGAGCAAAGCTGGTAGATGAGTTTACATGGCAGTGGTGCTGGAGGTGGTTCTAAGGTATTATTCACATCCCTAAAATTCTTAACATTTTCAACAGTTACCCAAACCTTATGAGGCAAACTGTAGCAAAATGCTCTTTCAAATGAGTATATCTCTTCCTGAATTCCTGTTTCATACCATTCACTGCATACAAAACATTTCCATCCATAATCACGGTTTCTAACTCACTAGTTAGAAAACATTTCTCTGATATTCCCCCCCCCGCCCCCACACACAATTTCGTTGTCGTGACCTGCATTGAAATCTCCCTATGCGTGTGTTAAGATCACTAAGATCACCTGGTAACTCTACTTCCACCTCTCCCAATGCACCCCCACCTCAAACCTAACTCTGAATAAAAGACAACTAAAATCCCTTTATTATTGCATTATTCTTCTGACCTACCAGAAACAAATATTCCCTTTCCATTAAAGTTCCTTAACTCTTTTTTTTATTTTCTGTGTCATACCTGAATAGGCCGGGAGATCTCAGTCCCAGGACCCACATGCCTGTGTTCCTCTGCCAGTACCTTCATGCGTATGGAGAGTGGTCTCAGCATGGTTGTAGCTGGTTCTGGAGGTCTTCGGCTGCCAGGGCTCTGGTCGGGGAGGGGAGAGAAACTCAACTCGCCTTCCTCCAATGGGGCCCTGGTGAGGACAGCCAGGCGCAGGAGCAGGAGACTCTGTGCTGTTCTCTTCTGGGAGCTGGGTTTTATAGTCTCTGGTTCTTGGCCATTGATGGGATTACACGGTGCTGGGGGGCAGTTGGTGGGTGTGACCCCTGCCTACTGGAAGATGGAGGATCTGGGTGGAGAATGCTCAGCCCCGATCTGAATAGGTCGGAGGCTCCTGCCCCCGTGCCTGGCTGTCCTCGCCAGGGCCCCTTGGAGGGGGTGGGTTGAGTTTCCCTCCCCGCCCCGCCCCGACCAGAACCCTGGCAGCTGAAGACCTCCAGACCAGCCACAACCATGCTGAGACCACTCTCCATACGCATGAAGGTGCTGGCAGAAGAACACAGGCATGCGGGTCCCAGGGCTGAGATCTCCTGGCCTATTCGGATTGGGGCTGAGCATTCTCCACCCAGATCCTCCATCTTCCAGTTGGCGGGGGTCAGACCCACCAACTGCCCCCCAACGCTGTGTAAGGACATTGCTCCAAAATAAAAATATGCAAAGGACATACAGTAAAGAGAAAAGCAATATTTCACTTCCATACACAAAATCCAGAGCCATCAGAAGGTTTGACTGTGTCTGATTTGGAGATATTTGTGGCTAACAGATACAGGAAGAAGAGCAGAAAGGAGCAGCTAAAGATAGACCTGGAGGACTGGGAGAGCCCCGTGGAATTGGGTGTACTCGGGAGCACTGTGGTGAGCGGAATTCAATTAACCTGAGCTCCTTGTGGGAGGGGAAAGGACAAACCAATGTTAAGCCTAAACTTGGAACTGTAATCTAACAAAACCCTATCATCCAGATGCCTGAAATAAAAACACAGAGAAATAAACAGAAACTCATAGTCAATGAGTTGTGAACTAGACTATGTGGGGGATACGAGGTGCAGAGAGTCTGAGAGCTGCACCTGGCAGTGCTCTGGGGCTGACTTTGTGGCCCAGGAGACCAAACATGGCGCTCAGTCTTCAGTCCTCACGTGTTGCAGGCACCAGAGGCCCACCTGACCTAGGCCAACAGCAGACAGCCCCAGCCACTTTCTCTCGCTCAGCAGAGGGTCTAAGAATACATTATACAAAACTGTGGATGAGAATGGTGAGCAGAGAGATTTTAGTCTCCTTCCTACGAAGATGCTATAAAAATTAATGACAGACTGGCCAAGCAGTGCTTCGGGTTTCTATGGAGAAGGCAGTAGGGAAGACCAAGAGCTCTCGTATAAGAACACCCGGCAGAAGCACTTTGTACCTGAGACTCCTGGATGCTGGTCAGTGCACCAAAGAGCTGGTCCAGACAGACCAGGCTTAGGGTCGACTTGGAGGAACGGACATTCAGGAGTCACTCAGGCCCGAATGACAGAGGGAAGGTACTTGACTCCTTTGTCTTTCGCTTCACAGTTTACAAATGTTGTTGTTTCAGGAAACCACCTCCAGAACCTGGAACCAGAATGGTCCCACAAGCGCTCCCCATGACCGGCTAAGCTGACTGGCCACTATGTCTCAGACAGCTTTATCTAATTTGTAAGATTGCCATGAACTGGATTCTCCATTAGTACGCTCACGTGTCATAGTTTCCTCAAATACTTTTTTTTCTAATTGAATTCCTCACTGTTGAAGGCAGAGTTTCTTTTATCAATACCGTTATTAGCATTTGCATTCCTATTTTAACTCCCATTTCAAGGCATGACTTAAAAACATTTGGTTAAAAGCAGTTATTTGCCATGTTTAGCGTGTTGTAGTTTCACAAAATTGAAAAATACCTCTACTGCATTAGTAACATAAGAACAAAAATGTATTTTATCACTCTGAGTATGTAAACACACAGAGAACAGAAAATCAAATAATGGAACTCTGAGGAGACGTCGCCTAATCGACTCTGCAGAGAGCTGGGAGCCAAAATACCTGCGCTCTCATCATGGCTCCAACAGAGGGCCCGTGTCCTTGAGTCTGTT
Source organism: Sorex fumeus (assembly GCF_029834395.1). NCBI lineage: Eukaryota > Metazoa > Chordata > Mammalia > Eulipotyphla > Soricidae > Sorex > Sorex fumeus. The sequence goes on along the minus strand of NW_026606081.1, from coordinate 17,814,534 downwards.
CCTTCCTCTTCTTGAGGGGAAAAAAAAAAAAACAGAAGAAAACAGAACAAAACCATACCATGGTCGATTGGGAAGTTGTTCCGAAGTGGCCAGAGACACACTCCGTGTCCACCGCTGTGAGAGGTTTGGTTTGCTTGGCAAGGGACATCGCAGGCCAGTGCCATTAAAGGCAAGGTCATTCCCTCGCCTCACTGTCCCCTGAGGTCAGCTCTGATGCCCAGTGCCATCATCTGTGTCCTGGCTGCTGCTGTTTGAATTGGTCTCTCTGTGCCCTGGCAGAGGCTTCTGGCATCAGGACATGGACAGCAGTTGGCACCCACTGTGTTGGAGGGGTCTGGACTCTCAGTGAACCGTGTGGGTAGGAATGCTACATGCAGGAAGCCCTAACAATAACAATAATGGTGCTTCAATAACTAGATAATTCAGAATCACAGGAGGATGCTGGCAGCCGGGATCTGCAGTCTTCCCTCACCCTTGCCCGGGGACCGTACTTGGAAATGCTCTCCTGCCCAAGGGCCCGTGTTCCACAGAGAACCTGAGTTTCTATCTCCCTCCACACCAATGCCCCACATGCAGTTGGGGAGAGAGCAGGGAAGGGCTTGGAGGGTCGCCCACCCATCACTCTGCCTGCGACCCCTCTCTCAGCGCTGAATGGAAGACAAGAGGTGGGCGAGACCCTCTGCTTCTGCTCCTCCAAGTCCCGGTGCGAGGGGCCTCTCCAAAGTTCCTTATAGCCTCTCCCTGCGGCCTTCTCCCCCTTTCCCCCCACACCTCCTGCCCTTCAGGTCCCCGTGTGACAAGGCTGGGAAGCTGCCCCCCTGTCTCCCTTCTCTCCCCACTGCAGTGGGACAGTTTCAGGGATCCGCTATCGTTTCTGCCCGAAAAGCAGCTCCTGCTTGAGCTTTTGCATAGACGCCACTGCAGCCCTGGAAGGTACAATATGTAAATACTTCCCAATTAAGTCCTGTAAAAATTCATGAGGTGCTTGAGGTTTTATATATAAACCAGAACAATAAGGGATAGACTCTTCCCAGAGTGTCCCTTTGCTGGGCCTCCTCCCGCCCCATCTCACGCAAACAGGACAAAGAAGAAACATTACATCTCCCAAGAACATGGGTTTCTCAGTGTGCCGAGGGACAGTTCCACACACGACTCCCTTTCCCGGACAGAAAGACTCAGGGATCACAGTCCCGCCCACCGGGAAGCCAGTCTGGCTGGGCTGCTGCTGTGTGTGGCTGTGCAGGTGAGGTGCTTCTCCCCAGCCTCTGGTCCAGCCTGGTCCCTACCAGGGGTGAGCTCAGTGCCCTGGGGATGGAGCTCAGGGCTCTAAGCCTGGCCATCCTGAGCCAACAGCCTGGGGTGAGACTGCAGAGGGTTTGGAGTCTCCGTCTGGGTTCAGGCTGGGGTTGAGGCTAGAGTTAGGGTTAGGGTAACTCTAGTAACTAGAGTAACTAGTAACCAAGTAACTAGGTAAGCTTGCTGGTTAGGAGTGGATTCAAAGAGACTGTATTTCCCTAAGGAAAAACGGAGATAATGAATGCTAACCGCACATTCTCTCAGAAAGGACTGTGACATTTTTCCTTCCTCTTCAAACTTCAACAAGCAAAGTCCTTTCAGGCAAAACACACACTGATCAGGCTGGGACCCAAGACCCAGAGCTGAGTCTGTCTGAAGGAAACGGGAAGACACACTCGGAGTCCTCGTAGCTCAGCTGCTGTGACCAGGGGTGACAGAGGTATGGGTACAGACGAGGACATGTTGGTTCAGGTTGAAACATAAACATGTTGTCAAAACTACAGCGAGAGCAACCATCTGAAATGCAGAACACTCCGTCCTAAGCCTTTGCTGAAACTCACCCTAATAAGGCAACACAGGGGGACCTTCGGGGATGATGAGGTTGGGGGACCCTCGCGAATGAACTCTCCTCCGAGCTAAGAGCCCCTGAGTGCTGCTCACCATCTTGCCTTGGGACACAGCCACAGGACCTGGGCAGGACGTGGGTCCTCCATGGATATGGAATGGGTGGGCACCTTTCCTTGACAGCCCAGTCTCTAGAGGGGGTCAGCCTCTCCGTCTGTGTAACTCAGAGCAGCCAGAACAGCTTCCACAGCCTGAGACAAATGTTGAGCCAAAAGGAGAACCTTGAAACCTCTGCTTGGCCACAGGACATTCGGGATAACCAGCGACCTCACGAGTGCAGCGAAGGACACGGACACGTATCCTGGGCTGAGAAGTCTGTGACAGAATATCAATGGCATCAATGCTCCCCCTGGGAGGGCAGCGGAGGAAAGCAAACCATGCTCATGAGGAAGAAAGCGGTTAGAGGGGCGACTTCTTGGGGCGTCTAAAGCTCTGGTGAGTATGACAAGGGAGAGACAGGAAGTCGCTCAGAGCGAGGGGGAGCAAAGCCGAGCTTTGAAGGAGATGCAGGGCGTCCAGAGGGTGCTTCTACCTGCCCACAGCAAAGGCCCCAGCAGCAGTGAGGGCACAGAACTTGTGACTCCCTCCCCCCTGGGGCCACCTCCCTCACCAAGCCTACACCCTAATGACTCTGCCTTATCCTGAAACCTATGGACATTTTTCATTTCTTTTGTTTGTTTGTTTTTTGGGTCACACCCGGTGATGCTCAAGGGTTGCTCCTGGCTCTGCACTCAGGAATCACTCCTGGTGGTACTCGGGGGACCATATGGCATGCTGGGAATCGAACCCGGGTTGGCCACGTGCAAGGTAAACATCCTCCCCGCTGTGCTATTGCTCCAGCTCCCACTTTTCATCTCCTAAATGTTTAACTTGACACTGTTCGATTAATGACACGTTCTCTGGGTGATAAAGAGGCAAGGGGCCTGGGATAGGCAGGGCAGGGCAGGACAGGCAAATGCTAGAGAGGCCCAGAGGAGCGCAGACCCAAGGGCTAACCAGAAGGACGGTCCTGGCGCCTCGGCCTAGCTCCCGACCCTGGACCCTCACTGACCCATGGCAGGAGGGTGGAAATGCAACAGCAACACACACCAATCACATTGTGACTGCGATTTCCTGTCTTCTTATGAAAGATTCTGACTCTCAAACATCTTAGTTTAGGAGCAAAGAATATTGTTGCCCTGCCCAAGGGTTCGGCCAGCTTCTGCTGCAATGCAGGCTCGTGGGCAGCCTACCAAGAGGGCCCGGGCCCAGGCCCTCAAGGCTCATGGGTCCACTCTCCCCCAGCAGCCCCCCATAGCACTGCTGAACCTCCGCTCCTCACAGGGGAACGGCCAGCCCTTTCCTCCCCGCTGACCAGCAGGGCACTGGGCAAGCTGCCCCAAACCTCCCCTCACAAAGGAGGTTCTCTCCAGGAAAATGAGCCGTCAGGGCCTCTGCTTTTGCATCCCTCCGCCCCTTGCAGCCAGTCCCACAGGCATCTGTGTTGGGGATTCTGGAACCTTCCAGGGTACCTTCAGCCTCATTCCTGGGGCTCAGACAGCCTCACCCTTTCATGGCCCTTGCTGCTTCTTCTGTGCCAACAATTCCTTTGCTCTCTGTGCTCCGCCAACGCACTTTCCCGAGATCCTCTGCATGTGTTTCTGGCCCTTCTACTCTCCTCCCTAAGTTTCCCTTCCCTGCCTTCAAAGACCCCTGATGGCCAGTGACCCTCCACAGCTGCCCAATCTGCAACCTTTGCTCGAGTTGGGGTCCCTGGGACACCATCCACAGATGCTGTCTGTGACCCTCACATGCCCCAGGCTGAAGCGAGGGCTCTCACACATAAGCTTCCACTCCTGACCCACCTACCCCGTGTACCACAGAGATCACAGACCCCGCACACACCGACTTTCAGTCTTTACCCATATGCCAACTGCACCCTCCACCCCGGCCCTCCCTGACAGTAACAGGAGTTAACGAGTCTCTGCGCGTACAAATGGAGCAATGACATTAGTATCACCCAACTAGCCAGACATTCTGGTACATTCCAGATTTTTCTGAGCTCTGTGCCTCTATTTCCCACTTCAGGGGAAAGGGGTCCTCAATGTCCCGCCCTTCCACTCCCTTTAGCTGCACCACATCAGGGGTCAGCTCATTGACCCCACATTGACCACCAGAGGAAGTTCTTTCCCATTCTCCCTGAGCCCGCTAGGATCTTGTGAGCCTCATCCAGCCTTCCTGGGCCTCTGTGCTGTCCCCTGTGCCTTGACCTGGATTCCTTGAGCCCCACCCGCACCAGGCTTGCTCTCCAAGTGGCACCAGTCTCTGTCACCCGTCAGTCCTATGTGGTCGCTGCAGAGTTCAATGTCCCATCCTCCACTGAGGCCCGGCAGCCTGGGTGGCACTTTAAGTTCTCCAGCCCCCCTTGCTGGGGTGACCGGATGTCACAGACCCTCCTGCAGCATCACTGAAACCAGCAGGCAAGCTGCTCGCTGGTTCCTCTGGGGCAGCTTCTAACGACTGAGGAAAAAAATACCAGTTGATTTTTGACTACTGTGAAGATTTAAGAAAGCAAATCTGGACAACATTTTCTAAACTAGCTAGAAAATTCCCATGCATTTAAGCCACTAGCAAGTACACTCACAATCTATACTCACTATTTCACCCCCACCCCCGCAAATGTGCAAAGAAATCAAATTTTGGAGCTAATGCTTACTAACCAACCCAGAAGGTACTTGAAAGGTGTCTAAAATCTAAATTTTTTTCCCTTAGAGAAGTTTAATAGTAGCAACACATGTGGTATATGTAGCATTTTCCCTAAATGTTTCCATCTTTATCTTGGCATGTATTTCCACAAAGCCATCCAGCAGATATGAGAATATACTGAGATTTCGTTTAGCATATGAAGAACCAAGGATTCAAGATGTTAGGCAATTTTCTTAGAATTATACAATGTGCCGCCAACTGATTGGCACCTGGCTCCGCCATCCAGGCTTCCTGAGTTACAGCCACGTCGACTGTCTTCTTTCTAGAGGGTTCTCCTCATGCCATTTCTCTCTGATGAATGCAGACATTCATTATGCAGAGATTAGACTCTGAGCCGGATTCATCCTCTAAAGAGAAAGAACACGGCGTCTGAGTCTGGAGGCCACCCTCGGCTCCTCTGGGCTTGGGGAAGGGCAGGCAGGTGCACCCCAGCTGCTTCATGCCTGCCGTTCAGGTGATCTTGGGCAGGTCACACCACTTTGCTGGACCTCAATTTCTCTACACGTGAGAATTCTCACGCAATTGACCACACACCACTTGTGAAGCACTTTTGTTTTTTTGCTCTTTGGGTCACACCCAGAGATGCACAGGGGTTACTCCTGGTTTTGCACTCAGGAATTATTCCTGGTAGTGATCAGGGGACCATATGTGATGCTGGGAATCGAACCCGGGTTGTCCGCGTGCAAGGCAAACACTGTGCTATCGCTCCAGCCCCATTTGAAGCCCTTTGTAAAGTCTAAATCCTGGAAGCGAGAGGAAAACCTAGCCTGTGGCTATGAATAGCAGGGGTCGCTCTAAGCATCTTGCAGCTACCCCTTCCCTGAGTCTATGAAGTGGACACTATTCTTTCTCGCCTTCACAGATGACAGTCCTAGGCATACAGGAGTGAACCAGAATCTCCCAAATCATGCCAGTTAGAGAGCGGGACCCACAGGGCGAGAGAGAGAGAATCTGGCCTGTTGCTAAAGCACTGAATGATGCTGACTCCCAACACAGCAGGCACCCATGATTCCTGGGGCTCGCACCTTCTCGGGGACCCGGGGCATAGGCCGACTCCTGCACCATCCTCATCCTCCCGTACCTCTAGCTGGAGCAGGAAGTGAAGAAAAGGGGATTTCGTGCATGCCTCTCCTGTCCTCTCTGAGCACTGCCAAAAACCTCTGATGAGGAGCCTCTCGTCCTTTTCCTAACTGTGCCCCCCTCTGACCTGGTTCTTCTCAGCGACCCCCGTCCTGCCAGTGAGCCCCTAATCTAACCCCATGGCCACCCCCATCGATGCAATGTTGGGGTATCCCGGGGTCCCCGACTGAGAAACACCCTCACTGCAGAGTTCCTTGAAGGGGCGAGCTGGACCCTGGGGGAGGCGGTGGGAGGTGGGGGAGAGGCAGCATTGCGGGCCCAGGGTGTGGGGGCACCGCCCTTCAGTAGGCTTCCAGAAGGCCGGTCGCTGGCTGGCAGCCCTCCTTGGGCCGAAAAGGCATCTGAGGCCAAGTTGGGAACTCCCACCTTAATGCTTCCGGTTCCGGCAGAGCCAGGGTCCCTCACTGTGGAGTCTAGGCCTTGCCGTCCGTTCTGCCTCTGCCCTTTTCTCTCTCTCCCTCCTGGCCCTCCTCACCGCCACTGTTTAGAGTCTGTCAGCCCAGCCGCAGCCACAGGACGGAGCTCACCCTGTGCCTTCACCTGGGCCTCTGCCCAGGAAGACCCTGAGGAGGAGCCCCTGGGGGCACCCCAGGTTTCCCTCCGTGAAGTGCCGGAGGTGCTGACAGGGTTTATGGTTGTCGGTGTCCGCCCCGATGCTCTTGCCCCAGGATGCCAGACTGCATTTAGGTTTTGTGCTTTGCTCCTGCCTGTGCCCTGGGACAGTAGCTGGCATGTAGCAGCATCTGAGAAACTGACAGGCTGTGACTCCACAATCCTGCGCCCTCACACAGTTTACAGGCTGCCGGAAGCCAGAGAAGAGCTTCAGAAAGAGCCACCGTGACGGACGATGGCACCACTCCCTTAGACCTTTCCCAAGCCCCCAGCCAGTCTCTGAACTCAAATAAGGCTGAGTAAATAGACAAGCAGATGGATAGAAGCAGTTCTCTCCCACACGCTCGCCTTGGGCTTCCAGACAGACAGCTCACTGGAGAATTGAACAGAGGAAAAGGAAGGGCTAAAATCCACTCAAGCCAAGCATGGACCAATTTTGTTTTCTACTTTCTTAGGGCTGAAGCAAATAGAGATCTCCTTTCGTTTCCTTTAGGATGTGTTTTCTGAAAGGTCTTTGCTTCATTAGAAGTTCCAACATAGTCTTGTCTCCCAACTCCCTTGTTCATCATTCACAGTCCGGGGGGAATGGAGGCCCCAATCACCCGCCCTCGCCAGCTCCTGTCACTGCATCACCCCCTGACCATAGTGCCGCAGAGCATGTGGGCCAGGGAGCAGGGCTAGGAAGGGAAGGCTCCCCCAGTCTCACCGCTGTGGTGAGGCGGAAGCGACAGACGCTAAATTCCGTCATGATCCAAGCTAGAAACTGTCCAGTGTCCACTCTATGTGACAACTCAGAAAGGTGGTGTGGGGGAGTCAGCAGCATAACCTGGAAGATACTCTCGGAGTTGGTATCCGGAACCTCAGCCTTTGCAGCCCCCCGGGACACCTGGATGCCCCTCTCAGGAGCATCAGCACTTAGACGGCAGCTGGGATGGGGAAGGGACCACCAGGACAATGAGAGTTGGAAATGGTCCCTCTGGGTAAGAATGTGTGCTGAAGGACGGTAAAGGAACAGCAGGATGACCCCTTAGTACCTGTGTTGCAAACCATAAGGGAGAGAGGGAGGGGGACGGGAGAGAGGAGGAGGAGGAGGGGACAGAGAGAGAGAGAGAGAGAGAGAGAGAGAGAGAAGTGCCTGTCATTGAGGCAGGCTGGGGGTGATGGGGTGATGGCAGGGAAACTGGGGACATTGGAGGTGGGAAATGTGCACTGGTGGAGGGTGGGTGTTGGAACATCACACACAAATCACAAATCACAAATCATCCTGTTATTCGTCGATTGCCTCGAGCAGGCCCCAGTAACGTCCCTTTCATCCTAGCCCTGAGATTATATTCAAGGCTCTTTAGGAGAGTGAGACCCATCATTGTTACTGGTATTTGGCATATTGGGTACGCCACAGGGAGTTTGCCAGACTCTGCCATGTGGGCAGTCTACATTCGGTAGCCTGCCAGTTTGTCCAAAGTAGGAGTGAGATAATAAGATGTTATAATAGGATGTCGCATTTGCGGCCGCGCGGTTCCAGGAGCTGGTTTTTATAGTCTGAGTCTTGGTCGTTGATGGGATTACACGGTGCCAGGGGGCCAGTTGGTGGGTGTGACCCCCGCCTACTGGAATTTGGAGGATCTGGGTGGAGGATGCTTGGTCCAAATCCGAGTAGGCTTGGAGATCTCGGTCCCGGAACCCGCGTGACTTTGTCCCTCTGCCAGTACCTTCATGTGTGTGGAGAGTGGTCTCAGCATGGTGGTGGCTAGTCCTGGAGGTCTTTGGCTGCCAGAGCCCTGGTAGGGGCGGGGAGGAAAGCTCAACCCGCTCCCCTCCAAGGGGCCCCGGCGGCGAGGACAGTCAGGCACGGGGGCAGGAGACTGCACTGTTCTTCTTCCGGGAGCTGGTTTTTATAGTCTCTGAGTCTTGGCCGTTGATGGAATTACACGGCCATGGAACATCACATGACTGAAACCCAATCATGAACCTCTTCGTAACTGTGTATCTCATGGTGATTCAATTAAAAAAATTAAAAATAACAAAATAAATAAAATAATGAGGGGACACATCGGAGTGAGAAGGTAAGCAGGGATGGAGCCAGAGGAGACACACTGTGAATTCCAAGTCTACTACGCATTGCTGTGTGATTACAGCGTGTCACCTGACCTCCCAAAACCGGTTCCTGCAGTGGCAATGTCCCCTCAGAGAGACGTTAGTGTAAGTTCAGTTATGTTCTGAATAAATAATGCATCCAAGTGGTCTTCGGATACCAATGTCTATTAGCTTCTTCCCTTGGTGTAAAAACACACGTCCACAAAACCCCAACAACAATAGCACTTCCACCTAATTCTGCATCAGGCTTCAGTGATGAAAGTGTCATTTTATCATTCACTTTGTGAAGTGGCTCTCGTCTGCTTGTGACAATGCAATGACCTCTGTGACCCACGACATGGTCCGAGAACTGGAACCCTTCCCCTCCGCACGAAGGAATGCTGCAGATACAGTGGACGGTGACGTGGGTCCTTGCAGAACCCATCCCTTAAACTGGGCAGGAAAGGAAGCACTTGTAAGGAGACAAGATAAAACACAAGAACAACTTTGGTATAAAGAAGAGCCGAAACACAGCTTGGCCCTAGGGAACACGAGCTCTCCTCTGCCTGACGCGCTTTTCAGTCTCTCTCTCTCTCTCTCTCTCTCTCTCTCTCTCACACACACACACACACACACACACACACACACACCAAAAAAAAAAAACCACTGAAGAATTTCAAAGTCACTGGGTTAAAAGAAAACTTGAAAAAGCCAGGGCACCTACAAAGCCATCCTTCCTCTGCCCTGACTCGACCGTGCCCATGATGGAGCGCCTGGCCAGTCCCCACGCCATGAATCTTGCATGAGGGCTAAGCATGACTTCAGGGCTGCCACTGGGATCCAGGAGCTCTCGAACCCCAGGCTGAATCCCATGTCCTGCTGGCTCTCTCAGAGGGAGCCCATGAATAAATACCTCGGATCCCCCGTAGATATTCCCAGAACTCAGCAACAAAATCTGTGCCGGGACTTGGCAAAAGCAGAAAGCCAGATTCTAAAGAAACAATAAAATACATGCAATTACACAGAAAGGAGAATAACTGTATGAAACTGGACAGAGGAAACAAGACTCTTAAAATTTGCCCATGACCCTTCAGAAAGGGACAGACCTCTGGGGAGCAGTCATATGTTTATATTGTTGCTAAATTTCTTTTATTTCTTGTATATTTAAGGCTACCAGAATGTTAGGCTCTAACTTGAAAGATATTCCTTATAGATTCTCTATTTTAAATACTTATTTCTTCATATGCTTACTCCTTGTTTGACTTCTGAGAATTCCTTACCCTATAGCAAAAGTACTGTTGACATTGCCAACAGGTTTGAAGAATATTCCAGAGAGATGAGCTCTAATGCATCCTCGACGACTGTGGAAAAACTTAGTGTGTTTCTTTTTACCCAGTGTAACAGGACCATTTTTATCATCATGAAAGATAAGGTTAGTATTTTTCAATGATATTAGTAAGCAGGAGGCCTTTGCAATGAATACAGGATTATATACTTATTTAGTATCTTATAGCACACTTTAATACTCTTTCACACATGGTACATTTTCTCATTTCTATTCAAAAGTCCTGTGAAGTGAAATTCTCCTTCATACAGATGAAGACATGGGGTTTTGGAGGACTGAGGTGACGGGGCTGAACGCAGACTTGGAACGGAAGTTAGACTCTCAAGGAGAAATGCTCTAGTGTAGAGCGTGTCAGGGCCCGCAAAATCCAGCTCAGGTTATTTGGTGAATTTTTATAAGCTATTGAGCTCTAGGCCTGTGAAACTCTTCTCTGAACATTTTTTTCTTGCTTTCAGCTTTAAAAGCAAGAGAGTCAATACAGCAGGCAACACACTTGCCCTGCATGCAGCCTGCCTGGGTTTGATGCCCTCACGCCCCATTTAGATAGTTTCAGTCCATTTGGAGTAATTCCTGCACACAGAGCCAGGAATAACCCCCAAACACTATTGGGTTTGGCCACAAAACAAGCAAACGTGAATTACTTTCAAATTTATAAATTTATTTTACTGGCCGAGCCAGGTTTGATTCCTCCGCCCCTCTCAGAGAGTCTGGCAAGCTACCGAGAGAATTCAGTATGCCAAACACAGTAACAAGAAGTCTCACGATGGAGACGTTACTGGGCCCGCTTGAGCAAATCGATGAACAATGGGAGGACAGTGTCATGTTACTGGAAGAAAATTTGATAAGAATATTTTAAAGTTATTCCATTAACCCCCTCTCGGAGAGCCTGGCAAGCTACCGAGAATATTCAATATGCCAAACACAGTAACAAGAAGTCTCATAATGGAGATGTTACTGGGCCTGCTCGAGCAAATCGATGAACAATGGGAGGACAGTGTTTTTTCCATTAACATCATGAAAGCTTGTAATTTTGTAGTTTTATTGAACTTCTGGGCTAGAGCAATAGCACAGTGGTTAGGGCATTTGCCTTGCACGCAGCCAACATAGCAGACTCGAGTTTGATTCTTCTGTCCCTCTCAGAGAGCCCAGCAAGCTACAGAGAGTATCTTGCCCGCACGGCAAACCCTGGCAAGCTACTCGTGGTGTATTTGATATGCCAAACACAGTAACAAGTCTCACAATGTTACTGGGCCCTCTCGAGCAAATCGATGAACAATGTGAGAACAGTGACAGTGATTGAACTTCCATGCTTTAACTATTTTAGAAATTATTTGAAACTATATACTGAATGTGCTTTTGTATAAAGCTGATGAGTTTCTAATTTTTTAAAGTTATCTTTGAATTCAGGATAAAAAAGTTGTACAACTTTTCACAGTTATGATGATGAAAGTTGTCCAATTGTAAAAATGTTAGTCCAAATAAACAGAATATAAATGTCGAAGAAGTTTTAGTTCTTAGAGTGTAGTTAGAGGGAAGAGACGGTTGCTTGTCTCATAGTCTTGTGCTTTGGAAATCAAACTTAAATTAGGCTTTTAAATAGAATATATACATTTAGCTAGAAAACCAAGAATATCATCAAAATAAAAGCACCATCTGCAGGGCCCAGGCTTGGTAATCACTTTTCTCTCTTCATTTAGGTAACTAAGAATTATGGAGGCTTTAGAAGTGACACTGCCTGGTGACAGACCAGTGAATGAGTAGAACTCACCTAGGAGATGGCCTCAGAGTGAAGTCTGCAGGGGAAAGGAAGTTGGCAGAGATGTGGGGTGTTGGTAGACGACCCTAAGCAATGACTGTCAATATGCATGCGGGAGAATATCTCAGGTATTTTTGTTGGCCGGGCTGAGTTATATAAATATTTATAGAGAAACATCAAAGTTCTTCCTTGAAGAGATTGAATAAACCAATCATCACAGTATTCTGGATGAGCAGAGCACAGAGTGCGGCAGTGGAACCCAAACTGATGCCCGAAGGTCTTAACAAGGAGGTGAAGCTTAAACTTCAGGTGCAAAGTGAGGAGATCATGGTCCAGACAGAGCAAAGGGAATGGCTGAAGGTATCTAGTACTCTTGCACACAGAAAAGTGTGCAAGAGTACTAGAGTCCCGGAGTCTCAGGTACTGATACTTGAGGAAAGGAAGCCACCAGGCCTCCGTGAGCTCTGCCCGATAACTCCGGCTGCTGATCCCGGATGCTGACACCAGCTGCTGACCCCGGTTGCAGACTGCTTCCCCGGATGGAGGGAAGAAAGGGGCAGCCTTGCTGTCAGAATCACCTGAGTAGCTCCCGTGCAGAAAGAGGGAAAAGGGAGAAAAGCAGTACGTGGTGCTCAAAGGACAGTCGGCTCCCAGAGGACCCTGGGACACTTGTGTCCTCGTGATCTTTACCAGGCATTGTGAATTCTGGAAGGCAGAGGGCCCAGGGTCAGGCGGCCTGGCAGGCCTGCAGTCCTGAGTCAGGAAGCATATTTAATGGCCTTTCCAGCATCCCCCAGCCAGGTAAGAATGAGAAAGGTCTATTCCCAGTGATCTGAATTAGACTCTAACACGCTTGATTTTGTCTCTTAAAGTGTTATTATTTGAGTATTTAGCAAATTCTAAGTAAATGCAGGTATCAGATCAGTGAAGTCATTTTTAGTTTTTCTCGGGGGTTCTGTCAACAGTTGCTTCGCATTATAAAACACCGCCACCGCATCGAGGCAGGAAGGCTGCTCGTCAGCCACCAGCCCCTCTGGGGTTTCGCCCTGTGCACGTAGGGTACCAGCTACTAGCACAGACACAGGGTAGCCAGCGCCCGCTCACGGCTGTGGCCAGCCCGAGAAGGCTGCGGTCTGGGGGGTGCCACCCCGACAGCCCCAAGGGGCCTCTCTCCATAACTCCACTGACCTGACGCCTCAGGATCAGAATGAGCCAGGAACTGGGCTGGGGAGAGAACACAGTGAGGATGGTGTTTGCCTCTCACGCAGTGGCACCGGAATTGATCCCCCACACTCCAGATGGCCCTGGAGTCTCAACAGGATCCCTGAGTGCAGACCCAGGAGTAGGCCCCGAACTGCTGGGTACTGTCCAAACAACAACAACAATGACCCAGGAAGTGTAAGTAAGGTAAAGGCCCTCCCGTTGATCATCGATTTGCTTGAGCGGGCCCAGTAACGTCTCCATTGGAGACTTTGTTGTTACTATGTCTGGCATATCGAATACTCTCGGTAGCTTGCCGGGCTCTCCGAGAGGGGCGGAGGAATCGAACTCGGGTCGGCCATGTTGGCTGCGTGCAAGGCAGACGCCCTACCCGCTGTGTTATCGCTCCAGCCCACTCAGGAAGTGAACTTCAAGAAATTCTCAGGAATTCCCCTCTGAGACGCTAGGGCTGAGACGCCCTAGCGGCTGCCCTGGGAAACGACTGCTTCTCAGTTTCCTGCCGGTTTCCTGGTGGACCGGCAGGTGTCTCAGCCGGGGAAGAACCTCAGAGAACTGTGTGATACCCACGCCACATCTGCACTCGACGTCGTGACCTGTAGACCTGCCCAACTTGGGACTGAGGGGCCATCCTTCCATCCCCTCAGAGAGCAAACACCAAGGCCCCCACGTCTCACCAGACTTTAACCCTGGGGATCCCCATGTCCCATGGGCCAGTGGCCACTCTGCTCTGAGCTGCCAGCAGGGCCACACCACCGCTGCCATGTCTGCGGTGACGGAGAGACTGAGCCACAGCTAGGAAGGGCTAGGAAGGGGGGACCGACTCCAAGTGTGCACCCCTGCAGCTGTCTCCAAAACAAAGTTTTGCCAAACTGCACTAAAATTTACTCCCTAGCCAGAGTGGTGCACTTTCTCCATGCCTGTCAGAGATTTCATGGATCCTGAGAAATCCAGCCATTTTTAGAAATCCCATGAAATTTACCTTTTCACTCGAATCCACATGAAATCAAAATTTTTCCCTACGAGTCCCCATAAAATTGGCACATTTCCTCAGAAGACCCCATGAAATTATAAAGAATATTGCAGATTCTCTGCTCCTAAACCTTGTTGCAACATCTTAAAGGGACAGGTTAGGCTACACAATTATTCCTCTTCTTTGTTAATGTTTCCCTAAAATCACTCTGGAAAACAAGGCAGCAACAAATGATAAGTGAGTTATAGTCCAGAAGTGGCCAGACACAAAGACGCCCAACTTCCCCCTCAATGGAAGAAGCACTCACTGCTCAGTTTGCCTACATTTTGACACCGCAGACATCTCTAGAAAATCACTGGAGTTAGGAGCCCAGGAATAGGTGAGTTTGCCATGTTTTCACATTCCCAATTCATACAATAAAGTCAAAATAAAATTGCTACCACAGTAAAAAGTCCTGTTCTTGGTAATGGCTTTGGCTGGCAAACAAATCCTCCTTCTCAGAGAGCTGTGAACTTCTGGACATAAAATTCAAATAAGGAAGCGCTTAGAAACGCAGGAACCAGGCACTGGAGAGAAAGCCAGGGGTGAAGGCACCTGCCTTGCATGGGGCTGACCCTGGTTTAAATCTCTGGCACACCTACGGTCCCCTGAGTAACACTTGGGGTCCCTCTTAAACACTCAGGAATAGTCCCTATGCAGTGCCACTGGGTGTGCCCCCGCAGAAAAAAAAAAACAAACAAAATGCAGAGTCCTTAGGTAAGAGGCACTGAGATTCGAGAAAACGTTGATTCCGATCAAGAAAAAACTAGAGATATCTCTGCTAAAAATAGCCAGGTATTCCAATTAATTAGAAATGGTCAGCCTTTTCTCTCCACAAAGAAAAATTGAACATGAAAAAATTTAAAAGGGCATCCAGCAACAAAGAACAATTGTAACAAGGCGAGGCTCCCGCGGGACTCTTTATTCACGGTGTGAAGCGACAGGAACAGAGAGACTCCCGAGCGCGCGGCCCCGCCCGGCCTCACGCCCGGCCTGTCTAGATCTCAATCCCCATGGGCTGCCGAGCAAAGCAGCCCTCAGATCCCATGATCAAGGCCGCTTGGAAAATGCCCTTTCCTGAGTGGGGGCCAGAATCCCACTCCGAGAAGGGAGTTTTGTGCAGACCAGTCTTCCTGGACAAGGATCAGCCTCACAGAGTTTCTGCGCAGCCTCTCTTCATTCTGAATCAGTGAATCTCGGCTCATGCATTTAGGATCAGCCTCTACGCTCCCTCGTGCAGAAAGATGCCGGCGTGATCCTGGAAGTCAGTGGGCTTACCCTGAGGTGCCGCCTAGAATATTTTAGCCACACATGAACACAGACAGACAGATGCTAGCCCCGGATATGTTCTGGGAGTGGAGACTCCACTTCTGAGGAAGTGGAGAGATGAAGCAAGAAGGAAAGTGTCCCCCAGCTCCCACCAAGGGCTGGATGAGGTCACTGAGTTTGCTTCTCACTGTTGCTTGGGTGACCAGGCAGACCTTTGCCAACACTGCAGCTAGAGTATGGATAAAGATGAGAAGGGGCAGGTTCGCATCTGAAGCTCGCTACCAACTAATGCTTGGCCACGGACCTCCTTATCTGTGAAATGGGCACAAGGACCCCAACGTGCAGAGCAAGTTTCAGCTGCAAAGTGTGGTGTGTCCGTGAAAGCTCTCCTCGACTGAGCACTCAATTGGGCACTTTGCATGTCACAGAGAAATCATCAGACCTTTCTTGCTGGGGCCTCAGATCTGCTGTCTAGAAACCACCGGGTGAGGAGTGAAGGCTGTGGCCTCGTCAGAAAAGGCGCCGGATGCTGAGAGCTGCTTCAGGCGCCTCCGTGGCCAGTGATGCCCCTGGAGGGACCAGCTCTTGGCTCTGTTTAATCATTCTGTCGGGGAAGGAACATCCCCTCACTTTCTTGTTGCGGAAACGAGCTATCACAGACCCGAGGGCGATCCCCAGGAAGTGACAGAGAAGGACCTGGACTCAGGACCTTTCCCACCTTCTGTGAGTCCCCAGCATTGTCAACAAAGAGACATGTCTGCAATCTGGGAGCAGAGGGTAGAATTTAGGGTATTTAAGGAAAGGAAAGGTAAAATTTCACCTTATGGAATGAAATGCCACTGTTTCTAAATTATTTTTTTCAACCATCCTAAATCAATAGCGTTGGAAATTTCCATCAGGAATTTTCATGATCTTGGAAGGTGAAGCTGGTGTCGCTATATGTTCCCCGCATTCCCTGGCACATGCAAGAGTAAATGAGCAGTTGCGCAGGCGCCCGGACCTAACCCTGCACCTGAGAACTGAGGACAGAGGTGACTGTGTCGTGTCCTGAGAACTGAGGAGTAGAGGTGACTGTGTCGTGTCCTGAGAACTGAGGAGTAGAGGTGACTGTGTCGTGTCCTGAGAACTGAGGAGTAGAGGTGGCTTTGTTATGTCCTGAGAACTGAGGACAGAGGTGACTGTGTCGTGTCCTGTGAACTGAGGACAGAGGTGACTGTGTCATGTCCTGAGAACTGAGGACAGCGGTGACCTGTGCTGTGTTCTGAGAACTGAGGACAGAGGTGACTGTGTCATGTCCTGTGAACTGAGGACAGAGGTAACTGTGTCATGTCCTGAGAACTGAGGAAAGAGGTGACCTGTGTCATGTCCTGAGAACTGAGTAGAGGTGACTGTGTCGTGTCCTGAGAACTGAGGACAGAAGTGACTGTGTCATGTCCTGAGAACTGAGAACAGAGGTGACATGTGTCGTGTCCTGAGAACTGAGAAAAGAGGTGACCTGTGTCTTGTCCTGAGAACTGAGGATAGAGGTGACTATGTCATGTCCTGAGAACTGAGGACAGAGGTGACATATATCATGTCCTGAGAACTGAGGACAGAGGTGACTGTGTCATATCCTGAGAACTGAGGACAGAGGTGACTGTGTCATGTCCTGAGAACTGAGAAAAGAGGTGACTGTGTCGTGTCTGCCCTGCATCGATGCCACCTACCCCACGGTGTCCTGAAAGCGACTCAATTTCTGGCATCAGTCTTGAAGTGAGGTGGCCGATAGGCCGTGCCTGGGAAGTCAGCCCGTCACACCGCCCACCACTCAGCTCTTCAGAAACCTGACAAAAAGATAAAGGAAGCAAACTAAGGCACAGCTCACAGGATGTGTCATAGGATCTCATATGTGGAATTCTTCACGTAGAGGCTAGGGCACATCGCGCACAGGTGGGGCGTCCAGGCATGTGTCCCTCCCTGATCCACATTCTGGCCCCTGGAATATTTGAAACCAGAAGCAGCTGGTTAATGAACTTCAACTAGGAGGTGATGCTCTGACGTTATTCACTCTGATCCCGTCAATATGCTGGGGTTTTCTTCATGATAAAAAAAATCTATTAATTCATCTGAACCTATAATGAAGCCATATTTAGTAATGGACCCTTCCCTCTTGTCCTCCAGGGCATACCAGGGAGGTCTGAAAGGGGAGGGAGAGAGAGAGAGGCAGAGAGAGAAGGAAGGAGAGGGGGGATAGAAAGAGGGAGAGAGAGGAAGAAGAGGGAGAGGGAGGGAGAGAGAGAGAAGAGAGAGGGAGAGGTGTAGAAGGAGGGAGAAAGAGAGAGAGGGAGGGAAAGAAGGAGGGAGGGAGAGAGGGATAGAGAGTAAGAAAGGGAGGAGAGATAGAGAGGGAATGTGAGAGAGGGTGAGAGAGATGGGGGAGGAGAGAGGGAGAGAGAAGAAAAGTGCCCGCCATGGAGAGACAGCAGCAGGGAATAGTGTGGAGGGAGGGACACCGGGGTCACTGGTGTGGGAAATGCACACTGGTGGAGGGACGGGTGTTGCAACACCGTATGACTGAAACCCAACCGTGAACAGCTTTGTAACTGTGTATCTCACTGTGATGCAATTAACGATTAATTAATTAATCGAAAATAATCAACTAAACCCGAGGTGTGGCTGGGAAGGACTAGAGCAGCTGCCTAAGCCCCGTGTCTTCTCAGCTTGTCCTCCGGGGCCCGTCTCTCCCCCAAGGACACACCGGCCGCTGCTCCGGCACTGCTCCACTCTGCCCTGCACTGCAGCTCTTCCGCCTGTACCAGAGCTAAACTCCCAAAACCTAAGTAAAGGGCCCCTGCGCTTCCCTGGCCTCAGGGACTGTGGGCTCATGCTGGGAGCTTAGCCATGGCATGGGAAGGCGTGGGAATGTGGGTAGGGGGAGGGACCTTCAGGAAGAGAAGGGGGGATCAGGGCAGAGCAGCTTCCCAGGCCAGGAAACTGTGCCGGGGAGGCCCTGGGGGGGGGGGGGGGTGCACCCCGGGGAACACAGGCACCGGCTGCTCTGCCCTACAGAGGGGGTCTGTGGCCAGGCGAGGCTCTCCAGGCACCCACCCACACACAGTCCCCAGGGAAACGACTCCCCGGCTCTCCAGACCCTGATGCTGGTGGAGGGGCTCAGGTGGCAGGTCAGTTCCAGCCCGACTCAGAGCTGGTCTGGGTGGAGGGGCAGAGGGGCGTGAGTGCCACGTTTGGGTGACGTGAGACTGAAGCCACACGTCTTGTTTCGGATGCCCCAAAGTCATCACACAGATAAGGGGCAGTCCTGGAAGACTCTGGGGCCGGAAATTCAAGCCGTCCTTTGAGAAATAATGAAACTGTCGTCTTGTTTGTCACTCGGGTAGCGTTGGGGCTGTCCCCGCCCATAGCTCTATTCCCAGTGAGTCACCGGTGTAAGAGAAGAGTGGAGCCGTGGGAGGGAAGGTCAACGTCACCTAGGAGAACACGGGCAGTGAGGAGCAGACTCTTACCCCGCAGCTTCTCCAGGACACTTCTCCTGTAAAATCCCTTTTACAGAAGTCACTGACTGTTTATTCTGGGTGGAGACTCTGTGGCTCCAGCTTTAACAGAAGGGGCTTGCTCTGCTACTTGCTGCATCGCCATGCCCATCTATTTTTTTCCTGAGAATTATGTTCCACTGTGAAATAGCAAAGGAACATACTATGACGAGGTGGAACAACGATTCTGCTGGCCGGCTTGCCCAAAAGCGTTTTGGGGGTGGAGAGTTTGTTCTCGGGCTGCACAGAAAACCACGTGTGGAGGGCGACACTATGCCACTCACCTGAGTCTCTCTGAAGGGAACAAGGGAAGCAGAGTAAGAGCCACACCGTGCGCTGACCCGCGCTAAGGCTTGCCACGCTTCTGCCAAGATGTCACTGTTCACAGGATGCAGTGGGGTGGCCAGGAGAAGGGTGACAGCCACGCCACCAGCACCTGCTCTGTCCTGCCCCAAGGCCACTCACACCACTCACCTCACCGTGCCTGTCAGGGGGTGTTTGAAGAGAGGCCAGGGCCTGAACAGAGATAGCCTTTGCTTTGCTGTTTCTTTTTTAGTTTCTTGAACCTGATTTTTTTATCTTCAGCCCTTTCGACTAGTACCTGGAATTCTAAGGCTCTAAGGCATGACAGGAAGCCCCTTGGAAGCAGAGTGACTTAAGGAGTAGATCCTTAAGCCCAAAGCAGGTGATTCATCCAGGTTTCCAGAAGCTGGAGCACATGTTTTGTGTGACGAAGGCGCCTTCCTCGTACCACCAGCTGAGGCCCCTAAGCACAGAGCCAGAAGTCACCCTACCAACACCAGGTGCAGCTCAACACAACAACAGCAACAACAACAATAATAATAATTTGGGGAGTTTTGAAATTTCCGTCTTTGGCAATGCTGTTGCCTTCACAAGAGATTAGAAAGCCTCGGAAGCTTTCATGGCTCTCGTTCACTGGTTCGTCAGACCATTACACACCAACTCTGAACAAACCATGTCGCTCTTTCACAACGAGCTTCAAAGTTATCCTCTGCTGTTTAGAGTTCATCATTTTCAACTTTATTTGTTGCAAAGCCTGGCTCAAGTCATATATTGACTGTTTAAGGGTGACTTTATGTTGCAATGTTTTTAAATGAAAAGAAAGACTTTCTAAGTGGGAAAGATAAAATCATCTAATTTCCCAAACTGAAACTTACTCTTCTAATAAATTGTGTTTGATTCTTTAGCATCTCTGTAAATTATTTGCAATGTAGGAAAATGCTATCATTTAGCACTTGCCTATGTGGATTAATAAAAATGATTCCATTGCAGATAATTAAAATTTAATATAAACTAAGTTATACCATGTATTCTCTTTATCTAAAAATTCAACAAAGGAATTTAAATGCACTATGTGGATAAAACAAAATGTTTGAAATTAAATTAGAAAAATATTTATGATAATAAACACGGTTCATTTTCCTATCCCAACAATGACCAGATTCATGAAAAGAAACAGATTCCAGTTTTAAAACTAGCATACTTACAGCGACATCAAATATTTTGATATTGCTGCTCTTGGGTTTTGTTTGGAAGAAATCAAGCATTGTGACTTGTATCTCTATTTTCAAGCTTAGAAAAAGTAACCAAAAATGACTCTAGGTATTAAATCTCATCACTAAGGCAACATATATTAAGAGAAACAGCTTTGATAGTGATGATGGACTGCACTAAAAATACAGCAAAACATACTGAGATGTGCTTCCACATGTTGGAGAGCAGTTGGCATTTTCTAAAAAGTCAGAGACATTTACCACCCGATGCAGCAAATCTACTTCAATGCCTTCTAGGTTTGCTCTAGTCGTCTTCTGTTAATAATTCTTATTTTTTGTCTCCATTTTTCCTTCATGATCAGAGTGGAACATTTTCATTCTATGATCTTCAGGAGAACAGCACAGAGTCTCCTGCCCCCGTGCCTGGCTGTCCTCACAGGGGCCCCTTGGAGTGGGGAGGGTTGAGTTTCTCTCCCTCCCACACACCCGAGCAGAGCCCCAGCAGCTGAGGACCTCCTGAGCCAGCCACAGCCATGCTGTGACCCTCTCCACATGTCCGGACGGGCCTCATGCATGAAAGAACTGGCAGAGGAACCCAGGCATGCGGGTCCTGGGGCTGAGGTCTCCAAGCCTACTCAGATTGGAACTGGGCCTTCTCCACCCAGACCCCCCATCTTCCAGTAGGTAGGCGTCACACCCACCAGCTACCGCCAGCACCAGGTTGGTCCATCAACAGCCAAGATGCAGAGACTATGAAACCCAGCTCCTGGACATCTTGTTCATCGATTTGCTCGAGTGGGCCCAGTAACATCTCCATTGGAGATTTTGTTGTTACTGTGTTTGGCATATCAAATACATCACAGGTGGCTTGCCAGGCTCTGCCGTGCGGGCGAGATACTCTCGGTAGCTTGCTGGGCTCTCCGAGAGGGGTGGAGGAATCGAACTCGGGTCAGCCATGTTGGCTGCGTGCAAGGCAAACGCCCTACTGCTGTGCTATCGCTCCAGCCCGGACATCTTATTATCTTATTTTTCCTTTGGAGAGGCTGGCAGGCTACCAAAAGTATCCTGCCTGCACGGCAGAGTCTGGCAAACTTCCCATGTTGTACTCAATATGCCAAATACCAGTAACAATGATGGGTCTCATTCTCCTAATCCTGAAAGAGCATGGAAATGGCTCTTTTAAAATCTCAGAGCTAGGAAAAAGGAGACGTTACCAGTGCCTGCTCGAGGAAATTGATGAACAACAGGATGATCGTGATCGTGATCTTCTGTAGAGAACACTTCCCCCAGTGCAGCAGCAATTCCTGCCCACCTGGCTGGTTCTTTCTCTCAACCGTTCAATATTCTGCACATCCACAAGGCAACGCCTCCCAAGTAGGCATCCGGCTCTGGGTGCTGCGGATGCGAGACAAACGTCACCCCCCCAGTGCTCCTCCCCAGCCCGCACCCCCCTGGCTTGTGTAGAGTCCCTCTCACCCACCTCCCTGTGCCCACAACTCTCCATTATATCAGCCATTGGCAAGTGGCGCTACCTTGTAACAAATGCATTTTTGATATTTAATGAACACACCTGTCAAGAATTTAAACAATTCAAAATTAGGCAAGCCATTAAAATATCTGACAGTATGCAGAGGTAGGCAACACCAACATCCAGGACAGAAAACCTCCGCCTGGCTTGGCAATGCCAACTTGGCTACCATCACTGATGGTCAAGGCGAACAGCTTGGCCTCTGGGGTAAAGCTGCTCTCTGCTCTGAACCCTCTTCTAGGCTGGTTTGCAGGTGACCCTAACCCAAGACTAACCTTTAGGCCGGGATGCATTTTAGCTAAGCCACATGGTCTTAGATGCTGGAAATATTTAGGACTTAACTGCATTTTCCACATGTACCCAAACACTCTCCCCACTCTCGTCACTCCTGCACACCAAACATCAATCTATGCACGCTGTGATGGGATGGGCATGGGGAACAGGGCAGAGTCCACGTGCTCACTGTGCAGGACAGATGCCAGGGGACAGGCCAGGGGGAACTGAGCACAGAGACAGCCTGATCTCTCCATTAGCAGGTGGCCAGGCTGACAAGGGCACAGGCCACCAAGTCCCACCAGGAGCTGCTGTCCCCTCAGCAGAGCTGAATGGGACAGAACAGCACTGGACACTTGCTCCCACAAGAGCTGAGCAGATAAATGTGTGCCTTATCTCAGGGCGGCAGGAGTCCCCGAGGATTGTCAGTGGACAGTGGAAGAGGCCAGGCTCACGCCATAGGAATGGACAAAGGCTGGGTAAGAGAGCAGAAACCAAGAGCCTGTGAGTCTCCATTCCCCGGTCTTCCAGAGCTGGTCCTGCCCCTCTCCTCTTTAAGAGAACCCTGGGTATTCATCAGACGAGGCCCCCAAACTTCTGTGAGCTCTGGGAGGTGGGCTTGGTGGTGGCAACTGGGAAATCCACCTACCACAGCCTTCCCCATAGATCTCTCTGTCCATGCTTAGCATGGTCGGGCCCCTCTGCACCTGGCCCTTGTGACTGTCCAGGGACAGCAGTCGGTGACCAATGTGGCTCAGAAGGCCAATGCGAGCATGTCTCGGCGCTGGGACGAGAGCATCTCCTCCATGCCCAGTCAATGCTTCCTCAATACTCTCTTTGTTGTGTAGAAAATGCACATTAAATGACACATATAAAATGATTTCAATATCAACACTCTCGCTCGTTGTGTAAGCAGATGCTCTGAGCCTCTCCACGCCTCACACCCACGGTCTGAAGACTAGGAGAGAACCCATGGGTGGTGCACAGTGTCCCCTCCCCAACAGACTCAGCCTCCCTGGCCACCCCGAGCAGGCCTTACCCTGCAGGACCCGAGATGGAGACCCTGACAGCAGCCAGGAAGAACTTTCCTGAAGCAGCAGACTCACGCTGAGCCTCCCACTTCCCAGGATGCCCTTCCTGTTTTCCTGATGGATCTCCTTGCCATCACTGCATTCTGGCAGTGCACACTGGCTGGAACCGGGTGGACATGACACTGGGCTGCCTCAGGCCCTGTCCTCTCCCCTGGTCAGCTGCCGACAGCCACAGGACTGGAAGGGTTTCCTCCAGAGTCACTGATCAAAGGAAACAAACACCGGTGTCACAGAAATGGGAAGAAGAGAAGGACACTGTGAAATTTGGTCTTATCTGTGAAGATAGCCTGTTGGGTCTGCATTGTAAGGAAACACCCAGAGTCGGGTGCTCAGCTGATGTTTTCTTCCCTCAGCTCTGAGGCGCTGGAGGCGTCACGGCTGGCAGAGACTTCCATTAAGAGCCGGACCTGGTACGTGCCGTGGTGACCAGGCACCTGATTTAAAAGCAGTTCTGACACGTTATGTTAGAGAGATGTCTGCTTGTGAGGGGGGCGAGAGCGGCCGTACAAAGAGCTCAGGTTAAGTCTGGGTGTGGGGCGAGTGCCACCGGCTCCACAGAAGCGCACAAGACGCAGAGTCACCGGCGGTGGCGGAGCTGTGCTCTCCAAGACTAATTAGTAGGCACACACAAGGAAGAACAGTGAGCAAGAGGGTTTAAAATAGGAGAGAAATGAAAAGAAATGCTGCACCCCAGGAAATTCCCGGCTCACGACGACAATGTGCAAGCGCCGTCTTCAAACACAGGGAAGTTACCTGGAGCTCTTTGATACCAGCAAGAAAGAGCGGGAAGAGGCGACGTCTGCCGACCACTGCTCAGAGTCAGAAGTACCAAGAGAAGGATCCAAGGGGGCTGCAAACACGCCAAGCAGGAAGCCCTGAGGAAGCCGGGGAGACCTGGGCAGAGGTCAGGGGGCAGAGGGGCTGCTGAGGGGTGACCGGGAGCGGGACTCCACAGTACCCGGAGATACCCACATCTGGAGCCCCTCAGGGCCCAGAGAGACCTGCATCTGGGGGGAGTGTGGTGCCGACCAACACGAGGCAGAGACTGATGATCCCTCCTCTTGTCAGCTTGGCCAGACACAGGAATTCTGTAGACTCCAAATCTCGTGTGTGTATAGGGCCTGGCTCCCAAGGGAAGAAATGAACCCTGAGATCAATTGGCAAAGGAGAAACCAGATTCTTGGTATCAAAATAAAGATACGGTGAAGGGCAACATCAAAAGATAGGTTTGATATATATGTCCTTACACATCCGTATACATGCATGTACCATGTGACTGTAGTCTCAGAGTTCATGCTAGCCCAGAGGTGATTCTCCCTGCACTGTTCAGCAGGGCTCACTAGGAAGGCACAGCTGTAGTGCCACTGTCTGTAGCCATGCCCTTCACAGGACCCTCGAGAGACTGACCAGCAGCTACTAAACACAGCTGAGTTCTAGGAGGGCTCGGACCAAAGCACCGTCTCTTCCCAACCAAGAATCAAGGGTTGACGGTGTCAACCTGTGTGACCAGGATCTAAAGGACTGGGCAGGTGGGGGTGAGGAGGGGGAGCCCCTCCAGGCCCCACCCCCCAAGGGGCCAGCAGGAGGATGCCTCCCCGCTCTCCTCCCTCCCAGGCTCCTGGTCCACGGCTACTTTCCAAGGGTGCAAGTCACCTCGGAACTCCGGGGACACACCATGCCCTATTGGGCCATGCACCCTGGAGAGTGGCCTCTCCTGTCTATGGGAGATTCAGCACTTCTGGGACAGGGGCACTTACTGACACTCTTTGGCTGCTCCTTCCCTCGCACACCTGGGGCTCAGTCTCGGGTGGGCATGTTCCACTCCCTCCTCCTTCCCCAAGAGAACAGGTGGCCTGCAGGGACCTGGGTGGCTGCCCAGATGGACCCCACCACCCTCAGCCCCAGAAGGACTCCCGCCGCCCACTGCCCCAGAGCGACCCCTGCCGCCCTCTGCCCCAGAGGGACTCCTGCTGCCCTCTGCCTGAGAGGGGCCCCACCACCCGCCACTCGCTGCCCCTCTGCCCTCCTCTGTGAACACATTACTCAGTCCCAAGGTTCCACATGGTTCTCCACAGCCACCCCCATGGCCCATAGTGTTTCCATGTTTCTTGGGAAGCAGCAAGAACTCTCCAAGAAGCCCCTACACCATGTCTCATCACACTTCCTCTTCACACTCCTCACTTCTCTCTGCCTCCCCTCTGCCCCGAAGCTGTTCCATGGGAAGGCAGCCAGGCTTCCCCTGGGCTCTGCCTCCTGTGGCTGATGGAGGTGCCCGGTGAGTCCAGGGCTGACCGAACACCACACTGAGGGGAGCTACGGGCTCATGGTATCCACCAGGCAGAAGTCTCGGATCCCTTTAGCAGACAAGACAAGTTTACCCTTATTCTTCATAGAAACAAAAATTAAAAAGAAGTAAAATCAATAGACTGTCAGCCAGGCATTTACAGCTGTACACAAATTTTCTGTTTGGGGAAGACGTTGACATAATTTGATTTAGAAAATAGTCATTTTCTAGGAGAAAAAATATTATTGCATTGTGGCCCCACACGTACGTGGCCCTACAAAGTTTTGCTGAAAGCATCCTTCGACACCCCTGTCCCTCAATTCCAGGACGAGCACAGCTCCCGAAGCAGCCCAGAATGCTTGCACACACCCCAGTTTTCTCAGAGGTTTTCTGCTAGGACAGAAAGTCCACTCCCCCACACCACACTCTCCACTCTGAATGCCATTATTCTGACAAAGGACATGCCTTTTCCACTTGTCCTTCCCTCTCTTTATAAAATTAAGAGTTCTGACTTCGTTTCTGTAATCCCTACTTACACTTCTGCCTCCATACCTACCTCACAGTACTCTGTCCACTCGCCCTTTGTTAATTCAACTGAAAATCTCCTAAACTTTCAGATTGCGTTGCTTTTATTCTTCCATCCCCAACTGTTGTACGGGACAGAAGAACACTGAAAAAGAAGAAAGAATGAATGCCAAAGAGAGCACAGAGTTAAAGATCGAGTACAGATTTAGAGAGAATAGAGCAAGAGTACGAGAGTGAGTACAGAGTTCAAGAGTACAGAGTTAAAGAGAGAGCAGAGTTAGGGAGAGTACAGAATCAGAGTATTAGTACAGAATTGAAGAGTGAATGCAGAGATAGAGTACAAATTTGGAGAGATAGTAGAGTACAGAGAGTGAGTACAGAGTTACTATGAGTTGAAGGGTACAGAGCTGAAGCTCCCACCTTGCATATGGCCAAGCCCAGTTCAATCCCAGAAGCCACATGGTCCCCCAAGCATCGGTAGGGGACAATCCAGAGTAGAGCCAGGAATAGCCAACACCAAAGGGTTGGTGTTGGCCCAACATCACCTCACCTCCCCACCGCCCCCAGACACACACACTGTAGCACTATCCTCCCACTGTTCATCAATTTGCTCGAGTGGGCCCAGTAATATTGTGAGACTTGTTGTTACTGTGTTTGGCATATTGAATGGGTCACAGGTAGTTTGCCAGGCTTTGCCGTGTGGGCATGATACTCTCGGTAGCTTGCTGGGCTCTCTGAGAGGGGCGGAGGAATCGAACTCGGGTTGGCCTGGTCTGCCGCGTGCAAGGCAAACGCCCTACCCACTGTGCTATCGCTCCAGCCCACAAAGAAAAAAAATGAAAGGACAGGAGACAAAGAAGACAAGAAAGTCTTCTTCCATTCTTCCTTTCTCCCCAGGTTTAGGGGCTGGACCCAGAAGTAAAACAACGCTACATCTGTTCGGAAGTCCTTTGGCCATACCCCGGCCCTTTTTCCTGAGCGAAACACGGCCTCAATGGCACAGTAAAAGTCAAGTTCACCACCCAGATGCTTATCTTGAGGAAAATGGCCCTGAGATATTTTGGATCCATAAGCCAAGTAATATTATTTGTATCTAAATCCTGAAATCTGGTGTGGGGGGCAGGGATGCTGAATCAGGAAGGACTTTGTTAAACAGCTTGGGAAAAAGAGACTCTTGGAACCCAGGAGTCTGATGAACTTAACTCTGACAGACCATCTCCTCCTGACCATGGGCCTCAGGGGTAGGACTCCTGGGTGCAGCTGCTCCAGAGAGAGAGTGCCTGGCCTCCTCACCCTGCCAGAGGCACTTCCTTGCCAGACAGGGCTCTGAGGAGCAATTGCTCCTTTTGATTGTGCTAACCTGTGTGTAATTATGTAATTACCTACTAAAATTTAGTCAGAGTGTTGCATACCTAAATCATTAACTTTAACAATTGACAAGCTGCTTTGATTAGTATTTTCATAGTGGAAGATAACATACTTTTGTCAGCTTTCATGTGATTAGTTATGATTGGGAATTTGTTTATGCAAAACGCTTTCATTGCCTGTTTGGTGCAAAAGAGAGGGAGAGAGAGGGCAGAGGTCAGGATGGGGCAGGGGTCAGGAGCCACCCTGCGGGGCCCTGGGGATCCAGCCCTGAGGGGAAGACCCAGCCACCCTCCCCAGGGGCACACTCAGCCCCAGACGGGGTCACAGGAGTTCGCCAGGTGCAGGGAAGACGGGGGCTTTCTGGGAGAAGTGGATATCTCCTCAGTGGGGGCCCTCTCAAGGATCACAGGCCAGTGCTCAGGGAAACAGCTCAGCCAGGGAAACGCACCAACCTGAGGGTAACTGCCGGGGGGAGAGTCCTGTGACTCAGCCCCATCTCAAGTGGTCCTGTGGTCACACGTTCCAGCTAGACCCACATCTCCACAGGCAGTTCATCACCAGAATGGAAAATTCTCTCATCTCTTAGCTATCACATGGCTGTGAAATGTCAATTTTCAACTCTCTTGGGAGACAGAAAGTCCTTGGGACATGAAGCGTTTCTTGTCTCCCCTGGCAAATTGGCTAGGCCCATTTGTTTGAAGTTCAGTACCAGAAAAAAGGGGTTGGAGAAATTTAAAGTAATGTGAAAACAAGAAGCAGAACCCCCTGCCCTCGCACCAGGCTGTCTTCACCGGGACTCCTTGGAGGGGAGTGGATTGAGTTTCTCTCCCTACCCCAAGCAGAGCCCCGGCAGCCGCAGACCTCTGGTACCAGCCACAGCCATCCTCAAGGCCACTTTCCACATGCTTGGACGAGCCTCGGGCATGAAAGAACCAGCAGAGGAACCCAGGTGCATGGGTCCCAGGGCTGAGATCTCCAAGCCTGTTCAGATCGGGACTGGATCTCCTCCACCCAGATCCCCCATTTTCCAGTAGCTTGGCAGTCACACCCACAAATGATCCCCTATGTAATCTCATCAACGGCCAAGATTCAGCTTTATAAAACAAAGCTCCCAGAAGAGTGTTTCCTGGAGTGCACACAGTATTTCCTGGAGTGCACCGCCCCAAAATCCTCTGTCCCTCTCGGAGAGCCCAGCAAGCTACCAAGAGTATCCCACCCACACGGCAGAGCCTGGCAAGCTACCCATGATGTACTCAATATGCCAAAAACAGTAACAATGACGGTCCTCATTCCCCTAGCCCTGAAAGAGCCTCCAATATGCCGTTGGGCTACACTAGCTTGCTACAGGGACAAATGGAGACGTTACTGGTGCCTACTTGAGCAAATCAATGAACAACGGGATGACAGTGATACAGTGATACAGTGATGAAAACAAGCAGAAAATCTCAAGAGGCCCCTCTGCATGCCTCAGCTCTTTCCCTCAGAGGACGGTATCTGTGAGGGGCTGTTCCAGGTAAGACACTCTGACCTGGGACAAAGCAGAAAGGGTGGGACTTGTCCTTTCATGGGAAGGGGAGCCAGTGGAATGTGGCAGGAGGGACTGAGTGCTGTGGTGTCCATGGCTGACCCTACCAAGAGGCAGGACACTCCAAATGCAGTTCCTCTTTCAAGAGGAGCAGAGACTATCCTACGTGAGAGATTATTTCATTTGTCGTATGAGGAAAGTCCAACTCCACCATCATAAACATCGACCCAATGCTCCTGTATCTATCTCCCAGACTGGACTTCCAGCCCCGTGTTTCCCAGAGAAGACCCCCATAGCCATGCAAGCCTGATTACATGCGTCACCTTCACCGTGGAGTGTGCATGAGGGACTCCTGCCCCCTCCCCCTTACCTGCTCTTCCAGCTTGTCTCTCTGGGCCTGGGAATGTCATTGGAGTGTAAGACTCCAAGACTGAAAATCCCACCCAGCCTTATCAGACTCCTCTGTCCAAAGGCTGCCTTTCTCTGACCACGATGCACTGATTGGCCCTCGCCAATTCCAGAAGCATCTCCCTTTCCAAACACTCAGAGAAGACCCCCTTCTAGACTTCTCATTCATTATGCAAGGAACAAGAAAAAGAAAAAAATGCACTATGATGCTTTACCATATTTTCTTGCTTTCTAAGTAAAATGATTCATCACTGTTTTTACAACTGATTCTTCTCCATTTCCTTTCCGTGGTCTACATGTATGTATTAGCACAGAGTTATTCTTAACATTAATTTTTTAATTTACCTCTAAAAAATGAAAGGTGCAGTTTTGGAAACAATTCTACTCATCAATTTCTCATTCTTTACAATATTTTGGAATTTCAGGGATTAGCTCTACTCATCTATGTGTGTGTGGGTATCATCATGTCCACATTAAAAAAAATTTCTCATATGTGACATCAAAGAGAGACATAGTAAGGGACCAAGAAATGGTCAAATTCATCAGAAGTGAAGGTTTTGCCTATAGAACTAAACTTTCAAGGGAGGTGTTGGACGAGGCAGGGGTGGGTACCTTGGTGCGGGTGTGGTGTTGGCAGAGCATTAGTAACAGTACTGAGAATCTTGGTTAAATATGGTTATAAAAATGGTTAAAGAAAAATGAAGAAACAAAAATAAAAAGTTGAAAGGCCTATTAGTACCCAGCCCAGGGTTTTCCAAAGTTGTGATGCCGTCCCTCAAGCAGGGGTCTAGAACCATCCAGGGCCCACAACAGCCTGAGTTCTAATTGGGGGCGGGGAAGGGGGCACTTTCTGCTTCTTTGCTTTTCCAGAAAGGCCTGGGGAGAGGGGGAGGGACACTGGATAATCTTGCTGAAAAGGGTGAAGGGCACAGAAGTCTGAGAGTCTGACCCAGCTGACAGGCACAATTCACGTTTGTTTTACGGAGTTTCACAATTTGAAGAATATTCTGGCCTTTCTTCCTCTGACCTTGCCAGCTTTTCTAAAATTTCTTAGGAGAGGAAAGATTCTAAAAATCAGAAAAGTTCCTGTTATTTCCTAAACAGCATGCAAAGCTGTTGCATAATCTCAGAAAAAGATAGACAGGACAGACCTTACAAATATATTTTAAAGCTCTGTAATGCAGACAAGAATATGTAAATTGAAAGTAAATTTATTTTAGTGAACTGGCAAGAAGGGAAAAAATATAGGGCCATATGTTACCATCAGTTTTGCTATGCATATCGGGTTCGGGGGAGCTTCCGAAGCCAGGAATTTTCAGTCCATAAATGCTTTCCATAGGTAACCACGACTTGGCAAAAGTTGTCGGCAAGTGTTGAAAGTTAGGAATGAGGACGATGCTTCTACTGACGGCTGAGCAGAATGGGAACTGGGTCTGTGAGGAATGGAGACGAGGCTGTGTTCACTTCACTTCAATGGAGACGGTCGTGCTGAGCGAGGCGACTCTAGCTGGAAGCAGAAGTTCTTTGTTTCACCTTCATCCACCACTCAGAAGAGCTATATTTTAAATCACTTAAAATGTAAAGAATTTATATTTCAACTCAACTATCTGTCTAGACATTAACCGATTTCTTTTTTATGCCTTTCCTCAGTCCACACAGGTGGTCAGTTTGAATACTAACTATGGGCACAAATAAAAAATTATACATAAATTTTTATATAAATGATACACTATACAGAAGTAAAATTTTTAAGTTTTGACTGCATTCTTTGTGAACAAGACCTGGCATAGAATAAGTCATCAAAAAATTTAAAATGAATGGATAAACAATGATAGCTTTGCATGTGGTGGTCCTTGGAATAGTTTAAATAGCTTGAATTAATAATCTTCTGTGAGTGTATGTTCATATTTGGGTACTGTACATTTCCACAAGAGATCATAGACAGTTTAGCACTGACATGTGGGCACCATGCTAGCATTTTAAAAGCATTTTCCCACGGCTTGTAACAAATGAATTCAGGAGAAGAATTCCAGTTCTTTCAGAAGATAGATTCTATTTTCTAACTGTGACCAGAAGCAGACAAGTGAGTGAATCTCTAAATTCTTTATTTCTTAAATGATGAAGTGGTGGGAATACGATCCCCTTAAAATCCCTGATGCTCAGAACTGCTTGGCAAAAATGTGAGTCTGGGATGAACACTGGGGGTATCACGGAAGTTTTCCTCAAAGGAGAAGGAGCACAGAAGGGGCAGATTACACTGTTCTTAGCAAGCACTTTCCTGACCTCCAGCCCCCATGAGCGTGACCTTTCCAAGACAGCAACTGCAGGCACCAAGTGAGTGTCCCAGGTTGCCATCCAGGTGAATTACTCAGCAGCTGTGAGACTTATTACAATTCTTCTTCTTCTTCTTTTTTAATTTTATTGAATCTTCGTGAGATACAATTACAAGCTTTCATGTTTGAGTTTCAGTCATACAATGATCAAGCACCCATCCCTCTACCAGTGCACATTCTTCACCACCAATATCCCCAGTATCCCCGCCCCCATCCCAGTCCTCACCCTGTCTTTGTGGCAGACAATTTCCCAATACTTTCTCTTTATTTTGGGGCATTATGTTTTGCTCAAATTTTCCCAGAGGGGCAGACACTAGATAATTTATTATCCACTGTTCATTTTGAATATCATGAGAGTTCGCGCTTCTTTTTTGTTTTAAATCACCATGAAATAAACAGTTGCAGAGCCATCCATGATTGGGTTTCAATCATACAATGTTGAGACTTACTATAATTCTCGGTTCTCCTTCTCTACCACAGTTGCATCGTTTATTTAAGTTTCTCTATGTCAGGGGTGGAACAGAGACTGAAACTGTCGTACTGCGGGGAGGGCACTCGGCTTGCATACAGGTGACCCAGTTGGATTCCCGGCATCCCACTGGGTCCCCTGCACACTGCTAGGGGTAACTCCTGAGTGCAGAGCCAGGAGTGAGCCGTGAGCATCACTGGGTGTGGACCCTAAACAAACAAACAAAAGTGTTTCCCGGATTTTCTTTCGTTCTCTTAAGCTTCATGGTTCTAGGACAGAAATACGCTGATGAGACAGAGTCAAATTCAAAATGTAAGACTAGATTCTGGGCAAAGCTTTAGAGAACTGATGGGAATCCCGTGGGTGCGCCTGCCCTCCAGACTCTGGTCATGGGGGAGCACCTGGAGCTTCCTGGCTTGACACTCCCTTTCACCACTGAACTGAAGCTCCATTAAAGCTGCCGGTTGTATGCAGACACCTGAGGGTCCAAGGCGTCCCCCCTGTCCCCTGCCGAGAAGCTGGACATTCTCCAGACGGGCTTTGTGGAGAGCAGAGGGGACCAGGCCCAGGAACAGATGCAGAAACAAGAGGCCATGTGAAATGGACCATCAGCCCGAGCTGTGGAACTGGGAATTCACCTTGAGCAAAATCTTGTCCCTGGGGCAGCTGGTGAGGAGTTGGATAAGGTTGATAGACTGCCTCAAACATGCCCCAGACAAACCCAGGATGTGCTGATGGCACCTGCCCAGCACTCCAGGTCTCATTCGCTTCCTGTGCTCCAGGGCCTCCACAGCCGGGACATGGGAGCCTCTGGCACTCAGGAGGGAAGGAGGTGATAGCACAGGAACGACCCTTGTTCACTTCTCAGGAACCTTGGCAAAAGGAAAGACAGCCTCCCATCAGCCGACTCTCAGCTCCAGCCCCCCGCAGAGGCGACACAGCCCACAAGCATCTAGAGGCACCAGGCAGAGCACAAGCCCAGCCCAGAGAAGCAAGAACGTTCACCCCAGAAGTCACAGCCCCAAACTGTCTCCACTTCGCCCTTATAGATGACCTTGATAGCCAGGACGCTAGACACTAGGCTAGATGAGAGAGCACAGAATAGGCTGATGGCTAACAGGAACCGTAGCTCCCACACTCAGAGATTCATCACTGCACTGATCTCTCTCTCTCTCTCTCTCTCTCTCTCTCTCTCTCTCTCTCTCTCTCTCTCACACACACACACACACACACACACACACACACACACTCACAGCATTAGATCGTAGAGATGACTGCCCTTGCCGATTATCTTGTGCCTTAGCTGAGAGATTGTGCCTTATCTGCCTTGCAGTGATGCTGGAGAGGAGAATGTCCTTGGGGACATTTGGGGGAGAGAGTGAGAGCCCACTTTACAAGCGCCCACCCCGTTTGGGGTGGAGACTGATTGTAAGGATCAGGTGATGAAGCCACATTTTTGCTCAGCGCAGTTTCTGGAATCATAATCCCTTTACCTGCGTGATGCAGTGTCTATTGGCTTGAGGCGAGAGTCAGCCGACTGGAGGTGTTGACCACCTTAACACGATGATGTTTTCACTTCAAACCTAAAGTAACATTTAACCATGGTAAAGAATTACTAGCTCTGTGGAGTTCATGCCCAATTCAATCAGCTAATCAGTGGCTGAATAAAAAGCCATTAAAAAAAAAAAAGAATTACTAGCTCCTGGGGGCTGGAATGATAGCACAGTGGGTAGGGTGTTTGCCTTGCACATGGCCTGGGTTTGATTCCCAGTATCCCATATGGTCCCCTGAGCACCGCCAGGAGTAATTCCTGAGTGCAGAGCCAGGAGTAAATCCCTGAGCCTCGCTGGGTATGACCCAAGAAGAAAAATGAAAATTATTAACTCCATGCCCTTATCTGTACATTTTACAAAGCAGGCAGGGAGGAAGGAGCAAGTATAACAGCTGCCTCACAAAAATGTGACTTTGCTGAGGCCGAAGTTTGGAGAAACATGAGCACTGCAGCCAGGTGTGTGGTCCTGGGCCATTGCAGAAAGAGAAACAAGTGTGACTTCAGCCGAGTAAGCGGGTGGGGCACAGGTGCCTAAAGCAGCGGGGTACACGTAAACACCAGCCAGCACACTTCATTCACCTGTGTGCTTGAGTGAAGGCAGCCACAGAAGACATCTGTTTGCATGATCCACAGTGACCCAGGGAGCTCACGCTCCACCCCAAACACAAGCACAGCAGAGTGGCAGAGGCAGGATGTCAAACTTGCTTCAAACTTTACTTCCTTGGCCTGACCACACTCCACAGAGTGGTGAGAAGGAAGTTCTGTCAGAAGCAGGAGGGAGCATAGAGGGAATCAGAGTGAATCCAGGTACTCAGAGCACTGTGGTGACGGAAGCAGAAGCTGGGCACTGAAACACCCCTTCTTTCTGCAGCGTTTTTCTCCTTTCTTGCCTGAGAGTTGTCTGTTTGTTAACCTTAGGAAACAACAGCATCATTACTGAAGTGCAGATAAGACACCAATTTCCATGATCTGGCCAGGCAAGATGCCCCAAAAGGCACATGCAGATTGAATATATTTCCCTTCTTTTTTATTTTTTTTATTTTGCCTTGGGGGTCACACCCAGCGATGCTCAGGGGTTACTCCTGGCTCTGCACTCAGGAATTACTCCTGGCGTTGCTCAGGGAACCATATGGGATGCTGGGAATCGAACCTGGGTCAGCCGCGTGCAAGACAAATACCCTACCTGCTGTGTTATCTCTCCAGCCCCCTATATTTCCCCTCTTGAGACCACTACAATACTCGTTCCTTCGAGAGGGCTGGCCAGGCCATGCACGTGAGGCACAGCGCAGGCCGGGGTGCAAGCCAGGAGCAGCGGGGGGCCTCACACGCCCGAGGGTCCCGGCCTCTGGTCAGGTCAGGGTGCAGAGCTGCCCTGCCCCTTCCCAAGTGGGCGCCATCCCTTCGTGCCCTCCATCCCACTCCAGACCCCACACGACCTCAAGCTGCCCTCTCTCGCTCCCTCTCCCATCCGCCCTCCTCAGCCCTGCCTGTTCCTCTGACAGGTCTGGTTCTCAACTCCCAATTTCTCATCCTCCCCTGTTAGAGGAAACATCCTGGGCCCCCTCTTCCTGCAGAGGAGACCACCGTGTCACAGCGTACAGTGGTGCAGTGAGAGAATGTTCCTGAGTCTGACCTGGAACGTAACAAAACTGTATTGTCCTCCGAGTTAGGGGACAACATACGTGCACAAACCCATCAATGATAAACATGTGGGAAACGCTTCACAGCAGTCACTCTTCAGGCCTCGTTAGCACCGTAGCACTGTAGCACTGTCCTCCTGTTGTTCATCGATTTGCACCAGTAACGTCCCCATTGTGAGACTTGTTGTTTCTGTTTTTGGCATATCGAATACACCACAGGGAGCTTGCCAGGCTCTGCCTTGTGGGCGGGATACTCTCAGTAGCTTGCCGGGCTCTCCAAGAGAGGCAGAGGAATCAAACCCGGGTCGGCTGTGTGCAAGGCAAACGCCCTACCCACTGTGCTATCGCTCCAGCCCACAGGCCTCATTATTGAAAAATAATTTCAGATGCCACATTAAAAGTAAGTGAAGCCAAGGAGGGCATTATTACTTCACCTGGTGTAAGAATTTCATGCCTCAAAACAGTCTAGGCCGACTCCCAAAAGCCAGCTGGCAATGGGAGGTCATCTTGTCGTCCAGAGAAGGTTTAGGACTTTTGCTGACTCCATGCTTCTGCCTTCCCCTGAGGTAAGAAATGTCCCTGGGACTGGGTGTTTAGGGTAACCTACAGGCCAGTCACAGAGGCAAGGAAAGAGCCTGGCTGTGCTGGCTGGTGGCATCCCTGTCCCTGAGCGAGGCTTGCGTGGTGGGTCTGGGCCTCCCCTGGCTCCTAGGGGCACTTGCCACACCTCGCACCCTGAGCTCTCCTGGTCTTGCCTCCTTCCCCCACTAGCCCCTCATGAACCCCAGGCCTAACGGTTGTCTCACAACAACAAATTCACCATCCTTGCAGATTGCTAACACCTCACCCAACCTATTTTCCTCATCTCAACTCTGGTTCCTGAGTATTAGCCTTGGAGTAACAAGCAACTGGATTCAAAATTCAGTGACACTGCAACAGAAAGAAGAAGGAGAAACCCAGACAGAATACTCCCTCTCCTAGCAATGGTTCGGGATTTTAAAAAGCCAACAAACATTATTAAGGTTGTTGGCTGATTTTGTGACTGTAATTTTGCATGATTTTATGGATAAAGTCTTTAGAAATTCTCAGAACAAATTCTCTGGTTTGATCATGAATAAAATGAGAAAGCTGGGTAGCTGACTTCAAAGGCATCTCCAGCTGTAAAAGTATTTGATGCTACAAAGCCCACCTCAGTCATCACCATGTGAAGAGCTTGCTAGCTGCATGGTTCCCCCGTGTGGTTTCCAAGGTGCTTCTCTATTTATCTGGACACAGGGCAGGGCTCAGTGACGGGATTTTTATTTCTATACTCAAAACTGAGCCAGCATGATACGTTTCAATGCTTGCTCTGATTTAGGGATTAACAAGGAAATGTTCTATATGTCACATAAGACAGTAAAGTAAGTAAAGTAAAGGCCCTCCGTTGATCATTGATTTGCTCGAGCGGGCCCAGTAACGTCTCCATTGGAGACTTTGTTGTTACTGTGTTTGGCATATCAAATACGTCACGGGGAGCTTGCCGGGCTCTCCGAGAGGGGCGGAGGAATCGAACTCGGGTCGGCCATGTTGGCTGCGTGCAAGGCAAACGCCCTACCGCATAAGACAAACTTTAATTTATCATTTTATGTAAACAGAAAATGAAGTTGACTGTGTCTGTCATTTTGTATTTTCTAGAGGAATCTTTATATATATAGTGAACAAATATATATATATACATATATATATACATATATATATATGTATATATATATATATATATGAGATCAGGTGGGCTCCAGAGGAACGGAGAGCTCGTGCCTGTAAGGGCCCCAGGTTGGCCCACCGAAAGAAATGAGTGGTGGATTGGCCCCAAGTAAGAGCACCGTGTATGTATTCAACTTGTCTTTTTTCCCTGACCAACAATGACTTATACGGAGCCAGATAATCTCCTCATCGGCCACCCTCCAGAACTCGCAGCTGCTTCTTCTGGAAGGGAGCATAAAATGAGGCCCCCATAACCATGCCACCAGACTTTGTGCCAGGCTGTTTTCACTCGGGGTGCCCCAGAGGGGTGTGGGTAAGAACCCTCCCCACCCCAAGGGACCCAGTCCTGGCAGCTGACCTCCACTACCCAATCGCTGCCACACTCCAGGCCACTTTCCACACACTCGGGCTGAGCCTCACATATGAGTGAACATATTCCTGGACACATCATAACACTCCCTACTCATTTTCCATAACTAACACGCAAGATTTGATGGGGTTCATATATATATTTTTTTTCTCGAAGAGCCCAATAAGCTATCAAGAGTATGCCACCTGCATGGCAGAGCCTGGCAAGCTCCCTGTGGTGTATTCGATATGCCACAAACAGTAACAATAACAGGTCTCATTACCCTGACCCTGAAAGAGCCTCCAATATGGCAGCATTGGGAAGGATGAGTAAGGAGACGCTGCTAAAATCTCAGGGCTGGGACGAATGGAGATGTTACTGGTGCCCGTTCAAGTAAATCAATGAACAATGGGATGACAGTGACAGTGACAGTGATATATATATACACATATATACATATATACATATATATGTATATATGTCATATATACATATATACATATATATGTATATATGTATATATATATATCACAAGATCACAAGCATCCTGTTGTTCATCAATTTCCTCGAGCAGGCACCAGTAACTTCTCCTTCGTCCTAGCCCTGAGATTTTAAAAGAGCCATTTCAATGCTCTTTCAGGATTAGGAGAATGAGACCCATCATTGTTACTGGTATTTGGCCTATTGAGTACGACACGGGAAGTTTGCCAGACTCTGCCATGCGGGCAGAATACTTTTGGTAGCCTGCCAGAATAAGATAATAGGATGTTGCGCGGCCGCATGCGTGCTTCTGGGAGCTGGGTTTTATAGTCTCTGTGTCTTGACCGTTGATGGGACCAACCTGGTGCTGGCAGCAGCTGATGAGTATGATGCCTTCCTACTGGAAGATGGGGGGTCTGGTTCAAGAAGGCCCAGTCCCAATCTGAGTAGGCTTGGAGACCTCAGCCCCGGGACCCGCATACCTGGGTTCCTCTGCCAGTTCTTTCATGCATGAGGCCCATCCAGACGTGTGGAGAGTGGTCCCAGCATGGCCGTGGCTGGCTCCGGAGGTCCTCAGCTGCTGGGGCTCTGCTTGGGGCGGGGGGGAGGGAGAGAGAAACTCAACCCTCCCCCCTCCAAAGGGCCCCAGTGAGGACAGCCAGGCACGGGGGCAGGAGACTCTGCACTGTTCTCCTCCGGGAGCTGGGTTTTATAGTCTCTGCATCTTGGCCGTTGATGGGACTAACCTGGTGCTGGCAGCAGCTGATGAGTATGATGCCTACCTACTGGAAGATGGGGGATCTGGTTGGAGAAGGCCCAGTCCCAATCTGAGTAGACTTGGAGACCTCAGCCCCGGGATCCGCATGCCTGGGTTCCTCTGCCAGCACCAGGTTGGTCCTGCCCACACATACACAAATAAAATTATAAAAAGTGAAAAAAAAGAAAAAAGATGGCGGCCACTGAGTTGCCAAGGGGGATCAAAAAGAAAAAAGGAAAAACAGTTGGATTGGGTGTTTTCTTAGTTTCTAAAGTATTATTTGGCTGGAGCGATAGCACAGCGGGTAGGGCGTTTGCCTTACAAGCGGCCAACATGGCCGACCCGAGTTCGATTCCTCCGCCCCTCTCGGAGAGCCCGGCAAGCTACCTAGAGTATTCGATATGCCAGACACAGTAACAACAAAGTCTCCAATGGAGACGTTACTGGGCCCGCTCGAGCAAATCGACGATCAACGGGAGGGCCTTTACCTTTACCTTTACCTAAAGTAGTATTTGATAACTAGACTCATTAGTATTATCTTTATTCTTGTTCTTCTGAGGTCACTTTTGGTAGCACTGCACTGTAGCACTGTCCTCCCATTGTTCACCGATTTGCTCGTGCGGGCCCAGTAACGTCTCCATTTTGAGACTTGTTGTTACTGTGTTTGCATATTGAATATGTCACAAGTAGCTTGCCAGGCTTTGCCATGCGTGCGAGATACTCTCGGTAGCTTGCGGAGCTCTCTGAGAGGGGCGGAGGAATCGAACCCACCTCAGCCGGGCTGGCTGCGCACAAAGCAAACACCCTACCGCTGTGCTATCGCTCCAGCCCTCACTTTTGGTATGTTACATTTTTCTAGTAATTCTAAATCAGTTTTCATATTTATTATTACTCACATTGTTCATATTATTTATATGAACTTCATTGTTTACGATTATATTCCTTTATATACTTAATATTTTATGCCTTTTATCTTGATCCATTGTACCAGCATTTGTATGTTTTATTACATTTTTTGACAAACTATTTTTAAGAAGTATATGCCTTTTCTGCTTTATATGCATGTGTGTGTGTGTGTGTGTGTGTGTGTGTGTGTGTGTGTGTGTGTTCAGGTAAGTCCTTGACAAACAACTTTGTGCAATCTAGCAATATCAGTATTTTGCTTGTTGAGCTTAGTAACCTTTCTCATGTAGCCATTGCTAATACATTAGTACCTGCCCGGCATTTTATTTTGTGTCTTCTCACTGTCCTGCTCTTTGAGGGGCTGGGGCTGGGGCTCCCTGTGGTACTGGGCCTCCAGGGCTACACCAGTGCTCGAAGAGGGCAGTAGTGCAGAGGTGAGGCCAGGGCCTGTGTGGTGCAGGGGTGAGGCCAGGGCCTGTGTGGCACAGGGCTGACGCCAGGGCTTGCGTAGAGCAGGGGTGAGACCAGGCCATGTGTGGTGCAGGGGTGAGGCCAGGGCTTCTCTGCAGGTCTGAGCACTAGCTCGCACAGGCCCTGTTGTCCTGCTCTTAGTGCCAAGCTGTTCCCACTTCCTCTCCACTATTTCCACTTCCTCTCCGCTATTTCCACTTCTTCTTTCTCCCCATGTTTTGGTAGATGTGGGTGGAAGCACCCTGCTGGGATGCACACAGCAGAGCTGAGACTACTCCTGGCAGTGCTCGGGTCTGTGCAGCTCTGGGTCTGGAAGCACGGTCCATTCCAGCTGAGAGGCTCACCTCCTGTCACTCACGGGATCCTCCCGAGTGGTCCTGAGCCCAGAGCCACACCAGCAGGCTCAGTGCTTTGGGATTGCTATAGCAGTGTCAGGGTCCCCAAGGCCACACCCTTTGGTGTTCCTGGGGCTGTGTGGTGCCAAGGACTGAACTCAGGGCCTCACTGAGCCAGCCATGAGTCTCACACTGAATCATGTGCCACCTGACATCTTCTCTAAGTTGGGATTCCACTACACTCTAGGTTCTCGGGGTTGGAGCAATAGTACAGCGGGTAGGGTGTTTGCTTTGCACACAGCTGACCCGGGTTCAATTCCCAGCATCCCATATGGCCCCTCAGGCAACGCCAGGAGTGATTCCTGAGTGCATGAGCCAGGAGTAACTCCTGTGCATCACCGGGTGTGACCCAAAAACAAAACAAACATACTACACTACTGGTTCTAAAGAGAAATACCAAGCCATTGGTGGGTGCTTTTGAAATCGTACCTTATGTTATTTTTTCTAAGAGGGTAAGCATGTATATGTTTTACTGGTATAATGTCACCACACTTTGCCTACTGAAAATGTGCAGATAGGAGTGTGTGTGCATGTGTGCAGGTGTGTGTGTATGTGTGCATGTGTGTATATGCATGTGAGTTTATGCATGCATGTGTGTATATGTGCATGTGTGTATGTGCGTGTATGTGTATATGTGCATGTGTATGTGTGCATGCATGTATGTGCATGTAAGTGTATGTGTGTGCGTGTATTTGTGTGCGTGTACGTATATGTATGTGCATGTGTGCATGTGGGTGTGTGTGCATGTATGTGTGTATGTGTGCCTGTGC
Organism: Sorex fumeus; assembly: GCF_029834395.1. NCBI lineage: Eukaryota > Metazoa > Chordata > Mammalia > Eulipotyphla > Soricidae > Sorex > Sorex fumeus. The sequence continues at coordinate 17,773,536 of NW_026606081.1, read as the reverse complement.
CTGTGTGTATGTGCATGTATGTGTGCATATGTGTGTGCATGTGTGTGTGTGTGTGTGTGTGTGTGAAGCCATCTCCATGGAACAAGGGTCTGAGGACTGGGTCCACCTCCCCATGCGCATCTGCTGCTCAGGGCGATGATACATATTGAGTCACTGCTTGACAATTAAGTGACCTGATGGATTATCTCAGCTATTTCCAATGAACAAACCTCGAAAAGGATCCAGAGTCTAAAATATTCTTCTATGAAGGGCTAGAGGACCTGCCTGGCATACAGAGGGCCTGGCTTGCTTGCCAGCACTATATAATCCCCTAAGCAGCACAGCAGGGCTGAAGGCCCCAGGACTGCCTGGCCCACCCATGCAGCGTTAAGCTGAGGATCCCCAAGAGTGACCCCCAGACCCTCAGAGGGTGGCTTGAGAAACTGAAGAGAAAGAAAATATATTCTTGTGGGGAAATCACAGGGTAAAAGTAACACTAAGAGCAAATGGGCGAAAACCAGGAATAGAGGGGTGTGTGCTGGCCTGGGCATGGTGGGCAGACACCCCGTCACATGTGGCTAAAAGCTGGCAAAATACCAGAAACTACCAAGAGATGATGTGATACAAAGAGTAGTGATTACTGAAGCCAAGCAATAGGACAGCGGGGAAGGTGCTTGCCTTGCACATGAAGGACCTGGGTTCGATCCCTGGCATCCCATATGCTCCCCCAAGCAATGCCAGAAGTAATTCCTGAGTGCAGAGTCAGGAGTAACCCAAACTGAGCATCATCGAGTGTGACCCAAAAATCAATAATAATAATAATAATAATAATATAATAATAATAATTTATTCCATTCACTATTTCAACACCAATCCCACCATCATTACACCTTCCCACCACCATTATTTTGAATTTTCCCACCACCACCCAAGCCTGCCCCAAAGGTAGATGCTAAATAATTTATTTTGTATTGCTTGTTATGAATAATTGACTAAAAATGATTCAAAACGTCTTCTTTAGAGGAAAGTGTGTGAAAATTATTGTATCTCAACTTAGAGCCATTGAGCCCTTGTATAAGAGATCACTAGCATGTTGTTACAGGTTGAGCCTTGTGTGTTAATATACATATATATGTGTGTACCTATATATGTATATACATATATATATATAAAACAATCAAGATTCGTTGCCTTCTACCTTCCACCCATCCAATGTGGTGTTCTGCTCTTGGTTTATCAGTGCATAAAGTATGAGATGTCATGTGGTTGCCTTCACAGCCTCACACTCCAGGAATTCTAAAATTTTGAACAGGGTGCTAGAGCTGGATTTAAATTTTTCATTGGCTGGTGATCTGGGGTCCAGAGGCATCTCGGCAACATGTTGTTGCTCTTCTGGGATTTATTTGTGCGTCTCTGGATCGTGGCCGTTAATGAGCTGATATGGTACCCGGAGGTGGTCTGTGGGTGTGACTGCCAGGAACCCCGAAGCTCAGGAAGATGGAGGAGGGGACCTCCCCGACGCCGGGTGAGCCTGGAGGTCTCAGTCACAAACCCCACACACCAGGGTTATTCTGCAAATTCATTCTCACGCGTGAGGGGCTTGTCCAAAGCCTGTGAAGATCAGCCGTGAGCGTGGAGGAGATTGGGTTCTGGAGGTTTACAGCTGACGGGGTTCTGTTGGGGCAGGCAGAGGGACACACCCACCCCCTCTAAGGTACCAGGGTGAGGTCAGTCTGGCAAGAAGTAAGGAGACATCTCTGCACTCACTGTTGCTCTCCCCCGAGGTTCATTTGTGAGTCCACCAAGGTATTTTTTTAACTCTTTTTTTTTAATTTTATTTTTTTGCTTTTTGGGTCACACCCGGCGATGCACAGGGGTTATTCCTGGCTCATGCACTCAGGAATTACTCCTGGCGGTGCTCGGGGGACCATGTGGGATGCTGGGAATTGCACCCGGTTCGGCTGCAAGCAAGGCAAACACCCTACCCGCTGTGCTCTCTCTCCAGCCCCCACCAAGGTATTTTTAAAATAATATTTACTTCATCTTTGCCTCACCCCTTTAGATTTATATTGTGTTTATTTTATAATGCATATCATATATTTTACATTTATAAAGTGATATTCTTTCATTACAGTTGAAAGCTACAAGTGCTTTCCCTAAAAAGGATCCATAATGAGACACTTGGCACCAGATTACTAGAAAATAAGCACCCTGAGGGCTGGAGTCTTTTAGGATTTATCTTTATTTCCTTCACAGAGATTAATTTAGAATTTTGCACATGGGGGATGGAGTGATAGTACAGCGGTTAGGGCGTTTGCCTTGCACGCGGCCAACCTGGGTTCGATTCCCAGCATCCCATGTGGTCCCCTGAGCACCACCAGGGGTAATTCCTGAGTGCAGAGCCAGGAGTGACCCCTGTGCATCACCAGGTGTGACCCAAAAAAAGCAAAAACAAAAACAAAAAAATAACAAAAAAAAATAATTTCACATATGGTAGAAAACTATCAAACCTATTATAGAAACAATATTTTGTCCCTCTCCCTCACTTCCATGCTGCTCCTTCCCTTTCCACTGAGTCTGCTTTGGCACATGGGGCTCTGAGCCTCATGCCCCCTCAGTGCCTCCCAGGTACTCCAGAGCAGGAGCAGGACTGACCCCTGATGAGGGTGTCAAGTGCCATCTGAATATTATTAGTGAATATGGATTCATTATCTCCCTTCACAATCTGCACCATTGATTAATTGTCCTCATGGTTTTCACGTTTCCTTATATTTAACTGGAGCGATAGCACAGCAGGTAGGGCATTTGCCCTGCATGCGGCCGACCTGGGTTCGATTCCTCTGTCCCTCTTGGAGAGCCCAGCAAGCTACCGAGAGTATCCTGCCCACATGGCAGAGCCTGGCAAGCTCCCCATGGCATATTCGATATGCCAAAAACACTAACAACAAGTCTCACAGTGGTGCCCGCTTGAGCAAATCGATGAACAACAGGATGGGATGACAGTGCTATGAGAGTGTGACAGTGCTATATTTAACTTAAATTTCCACCTGCAGTTTAAGCTCATTGTTTTGTGCTTTGCACTCACTGGCTGATGAGAACTGGTCCCTCTCCACCGGAAAGAGTCTGCCCAGGTTTTCAGAAGAGACCTTGTCTCTCGTCAGCCTTTTTTCTCCAAACTGGAAGATTCCTAGTTCTACTCACACTTCCCCACACATCTGACCAATCCTGAGATTCTCAGACTTTCTGCTTTCCCTCACAACTATAGTAACTTGTCTGGAAAGGAAAAAAGCATTCAAAATTCGGTAATTCCCTGAAAATGGGAAATTATAGGTAGTGATATATATTTACATATATATACATATTTATTACCTAATTTGTAGAAAGTAAGCATGAAATTCTATTTGGGAAATGGGTTTGCTTTCAGTTAATTTTTATTCACAGTTTCTTAAAAGACCATGTAATATTATCTTTCTGTTTCTGCTTTTATTAGATAAAAGACTTCGAGGGTCTGAAATTTTATGCCACACTTGCATATGTGCATTCCTGTGCATGAATACAAGAGCAGAGAGTTTTCTGGAACAAACACTCATAGCTTTCATAATAAAGTTCTGTCTATCCCCGAAAGATAAAATCCAGTGTTTTCTAGTCCTGGGATAAAACTAACCTGACGAAGAAATGATCCTGTCTGTTAGCTTCTCCATCCGTCAATTTTTCTTTTCTGAAAATTCAATGGTGCCCATCTGCTTAAGCTCCCACTCGGTCGTGATCCAGAGACACACAAACAAATGTCAGACCCAAGCAACTTGCTGCAGCAATCTCTTCAGACCCTGTCACTGTCACTGTCACCGTCCTCCCGTTGTTCATCAATTTGCTCTAGCGGGCCCAGTAATGTCTCCATTCTTTTTTTGAGACTCGTTGTTACTGTGTTTGGCATATTAAATACGTCACGGGAAGCTTGCCAGGCTTTGCCATGAGGGCGAGATACTCTAGGTAGCTTGCCAGGCTCTCCGAGAGGGGCGGAGGAATCGAACTCGGGTCGGCCATGTTGGCCGCTTGCAAGGCAAACGCCCTACCCACTATGTTATCTCTCCAGCCCTATCAGACCCCAATTATTAAAATTTTAGAATTCTTAGAGCAACTTCATGACATTATGTAGTATCCATAACAAGCAATACCAATACAAAGCACATTGTCTAGCATTGCCTTTTTGGGAGGTGGTGAGATTGGTCTCAAAATACCAAAGGTAACTAAAGTAAAGAGAGTATTGTGCAAATTGTCTGCCACACAGGCAGGGGAGGTGTGGACTGGGGTGGGGGGGGGTTAATGAATACTGAGATACTGAGGATTTTGGTGGTGGAAAATGGGCACTGGTGAAGGGATGGGTGTTTGATGACTGTATGATCGAAACTCAAACATGAAAGCTTTGTTACTGTACCTCACGGCGAATCAATAAAAAAAAAAAGAAAAGAAAGGACAAAGAAAAAAAGAAAAGAAAATTACCTCGCCAAAAAAAAGAAAGAAAAGAGAAAAAAAGAAAAAAGAAAATTCGGTGGTGCTCCTTCAGTAAGGTTCTGGAAGTGGGTTAAGTGACGCTGGCGAAGAGGCTGGGAATGAAACAGGGAGCCAGCACTGACCCGCACGTTCCTCCTTTTTCCCATCTGTCCCATCCTGCTGGAGGACACGTCCTTGGGGGCTCTGGTTGGGAGCCTTGTTGCTGTCGGTAATAACGCTGGCCCTCCTGAGCCCTGACCAGGCCTCTCCCAGGTGTGTGATAGACGGGCCTCGCATCTGTGAGTTCTGGAGCAAGGCAGAAATTCTCCGTGAAGATTACTCCCCAGAAAGCAGTAAGAGGAGAGAAGAATTGTGCCTCCAAGCCAGCGTGGGCAGTGTCCCCCCGCCTGTCTGGACCATGAAGCTCTCCATCATCTCGAACGCCTCCTACGCATCAGCCGAGGCCGCAGTGCTCCCCTCAGAAATGCCCGGGAGGGTCTTCATGTCAAATAGCAGGAAGCAGCCTGCAGGGCCAAGCAGGCGAGCACCCGGGCTGTTCTCTGTGAGAACGTGTCCAACGGCACGTTTGTGGCAGGAAATCAAGGCCTGAGGGACCAACTCCAGGGAGCTCTCTCTGGGATACTATAGCTGTCTCTCGTTCTCACCAAACACTCTCTGGAACTGGAGGCTAAGGCCCCATCACCATCCTCCCTGCCTCTCTCCCATCCCGTCAGCCCTGCAGCCTTAGGACCCACACACAGCAGGACGGGAAGCAAAGTTCCACGGAGCAAGAGGGACCAGCGGCTCCAAGGCTCCAAGCTCCAGCTGATGAGCGTATTCTCCTGTCTCTCCTCGGGACGGAGCTCACCCATGCTCCCCGATACATCTCCAGGCCACTCCTCAGCCACCTCGGCACCAGAGCCAGCACGGCTCCATCTGCTGCCCTCAGTGACCCCCTTTGCTCCTTGTTCCCCCTCTCTGTCACTCTCCTGATGAAAGACTGGCACGCTGACATTAGTGAAAATCAGGTGGAGACCCTTGATTTTTCTGACCTGTGATAAATGACAGAAAATCCATGTTGACTGCAACCTCCCTCCACCTCACAGATCTCCCACATGAAGCTCCTTTTCAAACTAGACAAGATCGGGCAAGATGGCATTGGACAGGGTGGCCCAGTGCCAGTATCACTGAGCTAGCCGGCCCTCTGTCCAGGGCCAGAGGATGTACGCAGGCTCAAATCACAGGGGAAGGACATTCCCTCCCAACTTGGGCCTCGCTACACAGCCCGTGGAGTGCCGAGCACTGCTGATCGGAAGGCACAGAGCATCCAAGACGAAAATGTAATCGAACATCAGCCCCGAGCCCCAGGAATCTGTGAATGAGGCGGGTCCCTTGAAATGTCTTCTGATGCCGCGTAATAAAATTAATTTGAACAGAGAGAGATTCTAATGAAAACAATCCATTTAAGAGAAGAAAACATGGAGCTCAGCAAAGTAAAAGTTCCTCAGAGAGCAGGATCATAAAGAAGAAAAATTAACCGTCTCCTCAGAGCCGCAGAAAGACGCACGGCTCGGCGACGTTCACTCGATGTCTGCGAAGTCTGCCTGGCATTAGCTGGGATGGGAAGATCCCGGCCAGGCCAGGCCCTGCTGAACGCACCTCTGCACAGCGGCAAGTGCGCAGGAAGCAGACGGCGTCCTGACGGAGGCACCGCCACCGAGCCCATGCGCACACAGTCGGAGGCGGCCGTCACTGTGTCAATACAGGGAGCCCGAGCTTTCAAGGAACTGGCAAGGTTGTCTCCCAGGAAACCAGATTACATGGGTGGTTGTCAGAGGATTTGCAAGAACGGCGAGGTGAGGTGGAGGGCAGGGAGTACAAAGAAGCAAGAAGATGGATGGCATCGACTTGGGAATCTAAAAGGAACAGGAAGTCGGCAAAGGTGTTGGGGCGGGGGTGGGGGGGGGCAGCCGAGAGCAGGAGCAGGGGGCGAGCTCACAGCCTCTGCCTGCTGGCCGGGACAGCCAGGCACCCACCAGCCCGCCGGAACAGGGACCTGACCAGAACAAAAGCAGCTTTGAAAAGGAACCACTGGAGGCTTGTTGAGAATACCGCGCACGTAGCAGGAGAGCCTCTTCCAGCGAGGGCCTGTGTCGGGGCGGGGGTGCTGGCTGGGATGTGGGGGGCCCCAGGTTCCACTCCGGCCCTGGCACAAACAAAGGGAGAAAGGAAAAGGCGACTACTGCGGTGAAGAGGCAGAAGAGAGCTCCAGGAAGAGCTAGGGCAACTTGCTTCTTTGGCCACAGAGCTCCAGGCAGGGGCTGGCTACTTCCTGGGTGAAACTGCAGGGACAGAGTCCCCCAGATGGACCACACACTCACCCCCCCAAGGGGCCGGCACAGAGACACTCATTCACTTCTGGGACTCGAAGCGTCAGGATAAAACCGCAGTGCCCAGACCTTTCCAGCAGGAAGGGGCAGATGTGGGCAGCAGACGTGGGCAGCCCTGACCTGCTCCTCATGCCATGAGTCCCCCCACCACCTCCAACACCAAGTCCCTGCTGTTCCCCGTCAGCGGTCCGCCCCCTCCCATTCCCACTCTGCAGATCCTGAGACCGGGCTTCTGGTCTGAAGTGGGGGGACCCATACCTGACGCCAAGCAGGGGGACCCATACCTGATGCCAAGCAGATAGCAAGAGAGATGGGGGGGAGCTACACGCTCACAGAGGCAGCCATCCCCATGAAACATAGTCTTTCCTGACTTGTGTTTCCTTCGTACTGAAAGTGGTGACTATCTGTACACAGGCTTTCTGGTCATTTGAAAGTGATGGTTACATACGCATTATCCCTTGTTATCGTATTATTTTTCTTCTTGCTGGTTTCTGGGTTACACCTGGCAGTGCTAAGGGTTTACTCCTGGCTCCATGCTCAAGTATTATTTCTATCTGTGTTCAAGGGGCCATATGGAATGCTGGGCATTGAACTTGGGTTGCCACATGCAACCTAAGACCTTATATCCTGTCCTATCACTCTGTCCCTGTTTTTCTTCTTTTGAATTGTAAAAGTTCTTCACATATTTTGGATGCAAGGATATTGAAGCATGTTTAGTATAAATGTTTTCTCCCAATCTGTGAACTGTATTTTCAGAATTTTTTTATTTTTATTTTATTTTATTTTTTTTTGGTGCTCAGGGCTTAGTCCAGGCTCTGTGCTCAGGGATCACTCCTTCTGGGGATCAAGACACCATAGGAGTTGACTCCATGAAACTCTAGCACCTCAATTCAAGTACTATTTTGTCTAATTCCCAGAAATTAATTTTAATGTAGGCCAGTTTATTCATTTTTCTGTATGATTCATTCCTTATTTCATGTCTAGGAAATCTGCATTTATTTAAGGTCAATGCATAGCTAGTCAGAGTAAGATGAGTTTATCTGCAAGAATCCAATATATCTAGTGTCTTATTAAGAAAGGGGACACATTTCTCTCCCAGAAAGGAGCAACGAGACACTCGCTGAAACCATGTTGCCAAACTCCATGCCAGGCGCCCCAGAGGAGGGTGGGTGAGACCCCTCCCCGCCCCAAGGGACCCAACCCCAGAATCCAAAAACCTCTAGAACTCAACCACCGCCATGCTCACAGCCACTATCCACACACTTGGGCCAAGCCTCACCCATGAGTAAACCTTTCTTTAGATCATGCGGCTGCATTCACACCATGAGACACTTCAAAGAACACATCCTACCCATACTCCAAGAGTACCGCATCACAGTTGATGGGATTCAAAGTATGAGGCAACAAACCTTAGAGGGAAATATTATATTACTTTGGTTCTGCTTTGGGGCAGGGATTGATTGGGGTTCGGGATGGAAACACCCGAAATATGGTGGTGGAAAGGTATCATGTGGTGGGATTGATGTTTGAGTATTAAATGTAATCAAATATTGTGAACTACTTTATGAAATTTAAAAATATAAAAGTAAAAAGAATGAGGACATTTGACACAGACACACGAAGAGGTGAGAAGACAGGCTCAAAGTTCCAGGATGCCTACAGAGACCAGGAAGGTCCCCCAGAGATATGGGGGAGCATGTCCACCCACACCCTCACCCTACACTTCCAGCCTCTAGACATCTCCATTGTGTAAACCAGCAAACTTGTGGGTTTGATGCAATAAATAAAAGACCATTACAACTTACTTAAGTGCTCTTTGAGTCAGAATTACAAATGTATGCCTCCCTGTGCATAAATGGGACCAAGTCTTCATTAATGCCTTTTATATTTTATATCTTCTAGTACAACCATCTGGGTCTGCAGGATTTTTGTGGAGAAAGGTAATTTAAATTTTTTCCTTTAAGTGACATAGGATTATTTGTAATTTCAAATTTTTCCTGAGTCAGTTTTGATCATTTGTTTCTTCCGTGGAATTTGTCCATCTCATTTGGTTTGGTCTTCAAAGTCATTGTCGTTACAGTAAAGTATGCACTTATTTTATTGTAAGATACTTGGGAAGGTGTGGTCTTCTTTATAGAAGACCACACCTTCTACAAAATCATTGTGGGTGATTTTAATGCCAAGATAGGACCGAGAAGATCAGCTGAAGAACTTCACATCGGGACCCATGGCCTAGAATGGAACGAACAGGGTGAGAGACTGTCTGAGTTCATCATGTCAACCAAGACCATTCATAGTAACTCACAGTTCCAGAAGGCAGAATCTAAACGATGGACATGGGAGTCTCCCAGTGGAAGATTCCACAATGAAATAGACCACATCATATTCATTCGATGGTTTTGCCTGACCAATTTTGCTGTTGTCCCAAAATTCCAGAAGGGATCGGACCACCGTCTCCTTCATGCAAAATTCTACTTCACAGAGCGGGGAGAAAGGGCTGCAAAGTTTAAGAAGAGAACTCCCAAAATGACCACCAACTGGGAGCTCTTTGGCACTATTGCTGCAACATGGGAAGATGCCGTTGTTGACAACATTGACGAGGAATACGATTGACTGGTTCAGCACCTCCATGAATGTGCGAGGAACGCCAAGAGAGAGATAGCCACAAAAAGTCGCCTATCTTCGAAAACTCTTGAGCTAATTCGCCAGCGTGGTTTGGCACATGCCTCAGGCAACCTCAAGCTAACGTCCGAGCTTGCAAAGCAGTGCAGAGATGCGATCAAGGAAGATCTCAAAGAGAGAAGAGCAGAAGTACTGGTAGATGTGGCAGAAGCTGGGAAAAGTATTCATAACGCCCGCCTGTCCTTCGCCAACTACAAGACCAAGATGACTGCCCTCCGACGTCCTGATGGATCCATCACATCCTCCAGAACGGCAATGGAGAAGATTATCCATGACTTCTACTCAAATCTCTTCGATAGCCATGTCCACTTGCTGACATACCAAATTCCACAGGATGGATATGTCGTTCCCAACGTTCTCCCTTCTGAAATCCGACATGCCATTTCGTCGGTAAAGAAACAAACAGCACCCGGCCCAGACAAGGTCAGACCTGAACACCTGAAGAACCTGCCGTCAGTACTCATCAATACACTGGCTCAGCTCTTCACTCGCTACCTGTCTGAATGCAAGGTTCCGTCCCAGTGGAAAACCAGCAGGACCATACTACTGCTCAAGAAGGGAGACATCCATGACATTGGCAACTATCGCCCGATCTGCCTATTGTCTGTCATCTACAAGTTGTTCACTCGAGTCATCCTAAATAGGATTGGCAGAACACTAGATGAAGGACAACCATGCGAGCAAGCCGGGTTCCGCAGAGGATTCAGAACCATTGACCATATCCACACGATAACCAAGCTCATTGAGGTTTCTCGGGAGTTCAAGATGCCACTCTGTTTAACGTTCATTGATTTAAAGAAGGCCTTTGATTCTGTTGAGACGGAAGCGGTCATTGAAGCCCTAGCCAATCAGGGCATTCAGCCCAATACATCAGGATCCTCCGTGAGCTCTATTGCGGATTCACTACCAGGATCTCACCATTCTACAAAGAAGTGATCGTTGATGTCAAGAGAGGGGTGCGGCAGGGTGATACCATTTCACCGAAACTCTTCAGTGCCACCCTCGAGAACATCATGCAACGACTGGAATGGGAAGGAATGGGAGTGAAGATAGATGGTCGGCAACTACACCACCTCCGCTTTGCTGATGACATTGTTTTAATAACACCAAACATCAGCCAAGCGGCACAAATGCTGGCCGACTTTGACCGTGAGTGTGGAAAGGTAGGACTACAGCTGAATCTTACGAAGACAATGTTTATGAGAAACAGCCTCATTCCTGACGCCCCATTCGCTCTCAACAGAACGACCATCTCCGAATGCAACAGCTATGTATACCTAGGTCGAGAAGTCAACATGACAAATGACCTGGCACCCGAGCTGCGCAGGAGGAAGAGAGCGGCTTGGAACGCCTTCAAGAACATCAAAGAAATAGCTAAGAGGACGAAGAACCTCCGGCTCTGGGCACATCTCTTTGATTCCACTGTTCTTCCTGCATTAACATATGCCTCAGAGACCTGGGCCCTATGCAAACAAGATGAGAACGCTATTCAGGTCTCCCAAAGAAGAATAGAAAGAGCTATGCTTGGAATATCACGTTTCACTCAAATGAGAGAAAGAATCCGGAGTTCTGACATCTGTCGATGATCAAGAATCAGGGACGCTGTCTCATTTGCCAAGGTGTCGAAAATCAGATGGGCTGGTCACGTAATGAGATTTAAAGATGACTGCTGGACTAGAGCTGTTACTGACTGGATTCCTCGGGATGTCAAAAGACCGCGTGGCCGCCCACCTACCAGATGGTCAGACTTCTTTGTCAAGATCATGAACGATCGGTTTGAGGCCCTTCATGTTCCCGGAGCGAACAGATGCCATTGGGCTACACTAGCACGCGACAGGGACAAATGGAGACATTGCTGGCGCCCGCTCGAGCAAATCGACGACTAACAAGAAGTTAAGTGATTAAGATACTTGGGAGCATTCTAGAACATGCGCGCGCGCACACACACACACACACACACACACGGTGTGCTGGTGCAGCAGAAGCAAAATGTGGTGATTTGTCTTCGATTTTAGAGGGATTATCCCTGCATACTAGCCAGTGGACCTTTTAAAAGCCTTCATTGTAGAAGGAGTCCCAATCTCTGCTTCATCTCCCCAGTCCAAATCCCAGCCATCCCATCGCATCAGCGTGATGTCTTCAATTTAAAGTATCAGTGTGAAGCTGGTGGAATGTCCAAGCAGTTTAGTTCTCTTCAACTAAATAATATAATAGGGAAAGAGTCTCAAAATAGGCCAGAAGCAAAACTACAAAGAAATACTGCTGATACATAATAGAAACTATTTCCATATAAACTAAACCATAATATGAACAATTTCAAATCTACATTTTAATTTGAAAGATAATAGCTCAGCCAATGGCTATTAACCTTAGATCCAAGACTTTATTGGTTTCCTCTAGAGAAGACCCACACTGTGGGGCTACTACTTAGCTGAGATTAGTTTCATGGACAGTAGCTCACCAGCATCACCTAGTTCCTAGAGGGACAAGACAAGAAAACTACACACAGAGATGAGTTCTGGGTCCCAAATCTTTCTGCCTCTCTATATTTAAAGGTTTCATTAATCTCTGCCATGCCTAAAACATACTATCATTTTTACAAGTGGGATATTTGGAGAGATGCCAAGTGTTCACCACTACAATAGACTTAGTTCATACACAATGTGAAGGTTGCTCTAATCAAGCATCTCAACTTCAATTATACACTGAATTATAGGGTTAATCTGAAAAACCTAAGGAACCAACTATAAACCGATTTTAATCAGGGTTCATAAGGCCCTATAATAACTGAGAAACAGTATGTGTCTTTGTGTCTTTAGCATTATAGTAACTTGGTCCAAAGTTCCTCAAAAATATAGTACACTTCTGTGGTACACAGACTGACCTCCTAAGATATTTATATCCGGCCAATGGAATTAGACAGCAAAAGAGATTTCACAGAGGTAGTTAAGGTCAACGATTGTGGGTGAAGTGTAGAAATTACACACAAAGGTGCTCAGGGGTCACTCGTGGCTCTGTGCTCAGAGGTCACTCAGGTGGGGCTCAGAGACAGCTGCAGTGTGGGGATGGAGCCTGTGCCCGCAGGAGCCTCACCCATGTGCAGTCCCCTGGCCCCAAGACCACATACTCGAAGACCACCCAGAGGGCTGAGAAAGACTCGGTGGCAACTATGCTGCCTTGGGTCAGGCTGTGACTCTGGACCTCAGTGTTGCCCATGTGTGCCCAGCACTGTCCAGGCAGCTGTTGGAACCGTCCACACCAGAACCAAGTGTAAACTCTGTGACCAACAGGGCCAGGTGTGTGCACACACAGAATGTTTGCACTGGCAATTGCAGCCCCGTGGCCAGTCCTGTGTGAGCAACTAGGGACAGTAACTGAGGGTAAGCCCCAGAGGCAAGACAACCAAATGCAGGATACACCACAGCCACATGTGCGCAGGTCCCATCACAGCGGGTCCCACCAGGAGAGGGACAGCTGAGCCCAGGAGGGTGACATAATCTGAGCATGAGCCCTTGAGGACGGGCTCTTCTCCCCCTGGACACCCCATGGGAGTCAGAGATTTCTGCGTGGGAAGTGCTGAGTGCCAAGTGCCTTTAGAGATTGGAAAGTGATGGACAGGAGCAAACGTAGTCTGAACCCTATGAGGCAGTGATGGATCAGAGAGGTACGGCACACACTTTGCATGTGGTTCAGCCAGGTTCCGTCCCTGGCACCGCCTGCATCCCCAAATCCTCACCGGCTCCTGTCCAGAGGTCCCACGTGCAGTGTCTGTCGGGAGTGACCTGCAGAGCTCCAGGCACCGCCAGCATGACCTGGGGAGTCCCCGACACAAGGCATCACTGGGTCCACATCACTGGGACCCACAGGGAACTAGCCCCCTGAACACACAAGGATGCCCTGAGGCCTCCTGAGCACACCTGGGGAAACCCGCCCCAAAAGGAGAGAAGCTAAGGCCAGCAAGTGTCATGTGGCCACCAGGGAAAGGGGGTCTCAGCATGATGCTCGTGAAGAACAGGATTTTGCCTTCAAATCCAGTGATAGAAATGCTTAGTCTTGGGTCTGGAGCAATAGCACAGCAGGTAGGGTGTTTGCCTTGCACATGGTTGACCCGGGTTCAATTCCCAGCATCCCATATGGTCCCCCAAGCACTGCCAGGAGTAATTCCTGAGTGCAGAGCCAGGAGGAACCCCTGAGCATCTCCAGGTGTGACCCCAAAAAGTGAAAAAAATAAAAGAAATGTATGCTCTTTGCCAGAAAGAAACTTCTGGAAGGGCTCTGCCAGCCCTTCTTATTGGTGTCTACGGCCCTAAACAGAATAGGCTGAGCTTGAGTCACGACTCAGGGGAGCGAAAAAGCAGAGTCCTCTACTCAGCCTGTGCTGGACACAACATCCCTTCCTTCCTTTGCCGGTGTTGCAGGACTTGCATTCTCCCCTCCCCACCGCAGCGTAGTCCTGAGGCGACAGCTGCTCGGGCCCAAAGGTGAGCGAGCACTGGTGACATTCTCAGGAACTGAGCGGCCTCTGCCTGTCCCTGTCCATGCACAGACTCCGGGGCCCTGGGCGCTGACTGACGCGCCTGCTGTCTGCCAAGCTGCCTGGCCCCGAAGGGCGAGCACGCTCTGTTAACCAGCTCCATAATCTCCTCCGGGACATGTCCCCAGGGCTGCCCTTGACCTGGCGAGTAATTAAGGTAATTGCAGCCTCGTTTGTGATGATTAACGGGGAGCACTGGGCCAGGGGCTGTGGTGAGCTCCATCTCCTGCCCGGCCCTGCCCTAACTCCGTGCCATGGGGGTTTCTCAGCTGCCCAGGGCCTGGTCAGCTGCTGGGCACCCCCTTTGCGCCTCCACCCCCTCCTTTCAGGGACACCACCCCCTTCTGAACGACAGCCTGACCAGCATAAGACCATTCGTGGGTGCTGCCAGGCACAGGACAGGGCTAGTGATGAGTCCCTGTGACCTTTCACCATCATCTCAGCCCGTGACCCAGGAGCCAATGGCACAGAGGGCAGTTGTGGGGGCACTGGCGCCTGGGCAAGAACCTCTGTCAGGGGGTCTGGAGCGATAGCACAGCGAGGAGGGCGTTTGCCTTGCATGCGGCTGACCCAGGTTCGATTCCCAGCATCCCATATAGTCCCCTGAGTAATTCCTGAGTGCAGAGCCAGGAGTAACACCTGTGCATTGCTGGGTGTGACCCAAAAAACAAAAAACAAAAGAACCTCTGGCAGGGTCTGGCCAGGGGAGGAGCCACCCTGTCAGGAAAGCAGTGGGCGCTCAGAAGCCCTGGGGGCACAAAGGGCCACAGGTTCAGTGGGAATCAGCCCACTTGGTCCTCCCTTCTGTGCTCCGTGTTCCGATTGTTTCTGGGGGAGCCCAGATGAACACCCTCGTGACTCTGGCTAAGCGTCACATGGCTGCCAGTGGGGTCAGCTCCATCTGCTTTTCCATGGTGAGAGGGAAGGTCTCCAGGGAAGGCACGGCTCAGGCCCTTGCCCTCTTGCTTGAACTGCTCATCATTTTGATGTCAAAGCATTTTTACTGGCCAGAGCGTATGTCCAAGTTTCCCTAAACTTTAAAATCAGTACTGTACTTTAAAGTGTGCACAAATGCATGCTGAGTTTTATCCTTGACAATTGTCTGATTGAATTGTGTTTGCTCCCAGGGTAGCAGTACTCTATGCCTTCAACTCTCTGCCTTCTCTTTCTTACTTCTGGTCTGTTCTCTGCCTCCCATACAGACAGGATGGCAGTGCAGATATCTGCATGAGTGTGTGCCAGGCCAAGGGCAGCCCCAGAGTGAAACTAGGAAAATTACAGAAAACAAACCCCCCCAAAAGTAGAATAACCCAAAATCTGTTGATGGAATGATCTTTTAAAATCTAGCTTCTTAAGCTTGGGGTCATGACCTTTTGTGGGGTCACATGACTAACTTTGGGGTGCAGAAGGTTCACAAAAAAAATATGGTCTAGTGATTATAGGTTTTTTAATTGTTCAATGACCAAAACAGAAATCAAAATCAAGTAGGCAATGGGACCGAGGTGTTTCTTAGCAGCCTTTACTCATGTTGCATTTTGGGGACGAGAAGGGGTCAGAGGAAGCCCTGTTCAAAAACACTTTCCTGATTCCTTAGTATTTTAAGTTCCCGATAATACATACATAAGAAAATGTGAAAGAGGTAAGCAACCAAATCACAGTGTTGAAGAAAATGAATATGGTTTAACCTCAGCTACAGGAAGCAGTGCAGAAATTGATAATATCATGAGGAGGTAAACATCACGTCAAGATCTTTTAAAATGCAAGGGGGAGACTCTTGATAGCATCTGGGTTACTGATATGTTGTTTCCCAGTGAAGTAAAGGGCTTTTAAAACTCTCCCACTACAACAACACAGAGAAGAAGGGATTTACACATTTTTGTAGCCAGCATATTTGCAGAATTCAAAGATAGCAAAACCATTAACAACTACAAGAATATGTATAAAAGCAAGTGACAACTAGAAATAGCTCCATGAAGACAGTAAATTCTTTGCAATCACCGAATGTCTTATTTATTTGTGTATCGTGTGTGTGTGTGTGTGTGTGTGTGTGTGTGTCTTACTGTGGAGGCCACACTAGCCTAGGGGATCAGAGGCCTGTGCTCTGCCACCTGATCCATATTTGCAGCCTCTGTTTGCGTTTCTTATCTCTCCCTTCGATTAGGACCAGAGAGATACCACAGGGCTGAAGGCACTTGCCTGGCAAGTTGGAATCCCTGGCAACACATCTGGTGGGTTCCCCATGCACAGCCAGGAGTTACTCCTGAGCACAGAGCTAGAGATGGCCCAAAGGGCCGCTGACCACCACAGGGGCGGCAATACAAAATAAACAAAATACCTCACACTGGAAACACAATAAATATTGAAGTAAAAACTGCAGTAATTTAGTTTGGAGAAAAATTTGAAATCAGAAAAGCTCTGTTTTGAGGTAGACTACTTGAAGAGTTGATGGAAATCAATGTAACACCCCAGCTTTCCAGAATCAGGAGAGAAATGGAGAAACTGTAGAAAGACGCAAGTATGTCACAAAGACTGGTTCCCTTTCTCCCAATAGAAACCTTTGCCACTGAGGCTGAGTGATGGGGGGGGGGGCACTTGCCCTGCAGGCGGCCTAGCAGGTTCGATCCCCAGCATTCGAGAGCAACCCTGAGCACCACCAGGTCGGTCCCAAAACAAAAAATAGAAATAATTGTCATAGAATTAGAAAATCGAAAGATAATTGAGATTTCTAACACTAAGGTAAATTTCAAAGGGAAATGTGAAAAATATAAGTGGGAAAGAACTTTCCTGTAAGATGGACAATGTGAAAAATATCAAATTAGAAAATATTGAACACAAAAGCCACTATTTTTACATGTGCCGTTTTCATTTTGGAGGTTTTCGTTGTATTACTTTATTCACTGTTGTTTGGGGGATACAAGTTTGAGTGAGATAAATCCCAGAGGATTATTTCTGAGGAATTAGGTGAGAATTGACCCCTCAGCACCTTCCCCACTGGTTCCAGCTTCGAGGCACATGGTCCCAGGAGCCCCGGAAGGGCTCTTCCTTCTCTTCCAAACACTGACATCCACACTCTCCTAACAGTCTCAGCTAAACATTCCCTCATGTAACAGATCAGGGAAAAACTATTATAAAATGTTGTAGTGGGTAATTTAATATATATGGCCAATTCTTCCAATCCATGAAAACTTTTCGGTGGCTGGTCTGCCCCCCCCACTCAGCCCCAGCCCAAGGTGGCAGTTTGGTCAGCGGTTTCCAACCTCTGCTCCATGGACCAATGATGGTCTACAGGGGTAAAAGGGTTGGAAACCTCAAATCCAGAGCTGCAGTTACTATCTCTGACAGGTGCACTACTATAGGTGCAGTGAGACTGAAAACCACTGGTACTTACCAAAGCTTTCTGGAGCTTTCTGGAGGTTTCCTGCTTTATTATCACCACTATGTTGAATGAATGAGTTAGTGCTTTGGAAATTTTTAACTATTGTTGCACTGCTGGAGCGATAGCACAGCGGTAGGGCGTTTGCCTTGCACGCAGCCAACATGGCCGACCCGAGTTCAATTCCTCCGCCCCTCTTGGAGAGCCCGGCAAGCTATCGAGAGTATCTCGCCCTCACGGCAGAGCCTGGCAAGCTCCCCGTGATGTATCCGATATGCCAAACACAGTAACAACAAAGTCTCTGATGGAGACGTTACTGGGCCCGCTCGAACAAATCGATGATCAATGGGAGGGCCTTTACTTTTACTTTACTTTACTTGCACTGCTTGAGAGCCAAGTTTGACTCATCGTTTTTTTTTAAAAAATAAAATAAAAAGTACTTGTTATAAAGGCACAGTAATTTTCTTCATCTAATAAAAATTTTCACTTTCCAACGGAAACAAAAATAGTACTTTAATAAATTAATTTTCATTGCTATTCCCTGTTGACAATAGAAGCTAATGGGTTGTATGATTTGTTACTTATTATACATTTGTCAAAATGTACACACAAGCACTTATTAATTGCTAAGTTTTTCAGGAAAGGAGGGAATTAAGTCTATAAAGTGAAAGTGGACAGGTGATATTAATAGGGGCTGGTGGTGAAGGCTCAGCCTGGACCCTGGAGGGTTGTGGTCCCAAAGGGCAGAAGCATCTGGGCCCCTGATGAGCTCTGGAAGCGGCCTGAGACATGAGACCCTTCACCTTGTTTTCTGTTCAGAGCTGTTTCATTCTCAGCTGTTTTTCTTGACACACTCTGTACCTGGCCTCCGAGTTCAGGCTGTTCTCGGCCTCTTTGTCTCCTGCTTCCTCCAGGCTAATAGGACAGGACAAAGGCACCAGCCCTGTGGTTCCCCAGACTGCAAATGTTACAAGTCTTAGAAGCACAAGGACTTAACACAGAGAACCAGCCGTTTGGAGCAGAAAAGCAAATGGACTATGAGTTAAACCGCGCCATCATGCCTGCCCGGAGGGGAAAGGGTGTTGCCCCATTTGCCCTCTCCTCTCTGGAAAGAAAGATGGCGGCGGCCAGGGAGCCTTGTGGACAGCACGTTTGAGCCAGGGGTGGGGGCGGCAGGAACCTCATGGGAAGGGGGGCGTTCCGGTCCGTCCTTCACGCCCTACTGAGGTCATCAGCTGCCCCCCACGAGCGGCTCTCTGGCACAGCCAGGACTCCAGAGCACAGAAACCAATCTCTTAACTATCTAACTTTTAATAGAAATACTTCCAGGGTTAATAAGTAAAATAGTAGAAATCCAAAACTGCACGGCCGCAATAGCGGCCGTGCGACATCATTTAATTCTTAAAACCCAGCTGTAGAAAGCAAATCATTTCACAACGCTTTTTCAGCATGTCTGATTTGGGGCGGGGGGGTCGTAAACTCTAAATAATAATGGTGCATCTTTTATCAAAACAATGAATCTAGTCAAAGTAGATAGAGTGTTAACTAGAACTCATCTGCCTCACAGGAATTGGGAGGGGTGGGAGGTGGGGTTCTATTGGGGTTCGCGGTTAAAAATAAGTATTGGTAAAGGGAAATGTGTTTGATATTTACATGACTGAGACCTAAACCTGAAAGCTTTGTAACTTTTCCCACAGTGATTCAATAAATAAATAAATTATAAAAAAAATTAAAAAAATAAAAAAAGTTACAAGTCTTTCTGGGATTCTCAGGGCAAAAGTTCCACATAGGGCAAAACAGTGATACCTGCAATTTTAATGCTAAAACATCATAAAATAAATACATAACTCTTTGCAGAAATAATGCTTTTTCCGAAGTGAATGCGCTCTGTGAATATGTTCCAACAATGGGCTAGGATAAGTCAACAAAGCCTGTGGTAACACAATACTCCCCTCCATTTTCATGTTTGTGAAGCTAAAATGCTTAGAAATGGCTGATGCTTAACTCCAGTAACAAAGAAAACTACTCTCTCTCTCTCTCTCTCTCTCTCTCTGTCTTTCTCTGTCTCTCTCAGCTTTACTTACAAAAGTCACTGAGAGTTTCCAGCACACACTTGCACCCCTTGCTATGCACTAAGACGTTACCGTCACCTCAGAGCCACCTTCTCCCCCTCTCTCCTGGAGCAACAATTCACACACGGGATTGCAGCTAAGTGAACTGTCCGCTGGCAGCCCACAGAGTTCAGAAGCTGATGTCCACACGCTGGAGCCCCTCGTGGCCCCTGGACCCCGGCCTTGCTGGCCTCTCTATTTGTCCCTTCTGTTTCCTGTACCTTAGGGATGACCCCAACATGACAAAATCCCTCTCAGGCGAACTTGATTTCTCCTTCAGCTCTGCACCAAGTGCCCCAACTACACAATGCCCTGGTTTCCCACTCAGGAACTCCAAGGCCTGTATGGTGTCATCTGCCAAGGCCATGCGGGAACACAGGGTACCGCTCAGTAACAAGCGTCAGGCCAGACCAGCGTCCAGGAAGTACCTCCAGTTCTCAGACTGGGATGTAGACACAGTTGTTGGATGGTACATACCTGGCATAGCCCGGCCAAGCACTGGCGTCTCCTGAGTTCTCTGCCCTTTTCCCCTCCGTGACTGTCACCAAGCCATCCCTCCGGAAGCCCTGTCTCCTACAGGATCTACACCACGTTGGTTTGTTACAAGCCCTTTCTTGTCCTCATTCCCACTAAACCTCCTCTTTCACCTCTAGGATTCTGTTTTCCACACTTTCCCCGCGTCCCTCCAGCTTCCTATCCTCCCGACCTGGCCTGCACAGCTGGAGGACTCCCCCTATCCTTGCCTTTCTGGATCCTTCTATACCACAGATTCCCCAGTGCACTACACCTGGATCCGATCTCCCACCTCAGCCAGTTTGGCTCCCTCTGGCCATGCTCCCCTTCCAGGGGACCACCTGGACCACGTCAACCACCTTCCAGTCCGGGGGTCACTCTCCTGTGTCTGGCGAGCACCTGGTGGGGGTAGCTTGGGTTTCTCACAGAATTTCAGGGATTCTCATGTTGATCATGTGAGTCTGCAGGGGCAACTCTCTGTGCCAGCCTTCGAAGAGGGTCCCCACGTATGAACCAGCATGGGCTGCATCTGTGTTCCGGGACCCTCGCATCTTCCCTTGCCCCATTCCCTCCAGCTCTGCTCCAAAGCAAGGCGCTCTCCTCAGAATTAACCCCTGCGAGACCCTTCTCACAAGGCGTCATTACTTCCTCCCTCACAGAGAAAATAGAGGTCGTCACCCCTCAGTTCCCTCAATTCCCCACTCGGAACCCTATCTAATTTTTGCACACGCTGTCTTATTTTCTGTCCCCGAAGGCCCGCCGTCCTGCACGCTCCAATCAGGCCCGGCTTGCAGCCTCCCTTCTCTCTCCTCGACCTGCTCCATCAACAATCAACTCCCTTTATCGTATTACAATCTGGCTGCTATTAGCTTCTTCCTCCTGCATAAAAATCTCACCAAGGATCGCCACTCCTTAAAAGGCAAATTGTCTGCTGCTAATACGCCCCATCTCCTGTCATTCTGTCTCAGTTTTCTTTTAAAAAATACAAAAGGCCTCCTTAGCCGGCTCTTGGCCAGCATCTGCTGGGCTGCCGGTCAGCACCTCAGCACCATCTCTGCCCCTACCTCAGCCCGGGACTGCACCCCAAAACCTCCCCTACTGGGGTGTCCGGGCGGTTTCCCCACTGGAGCACCTCAGGCGAGGAGGCAGAAGTGATGGCCCCCAAGCCAGCTGGCCTGAGAGAGATGCTGAGACAAGACGGTCCCCAGGGCTGGGGCGCTCTGAGACCCATCTGCTCACCCAGGGCTAAGAGCAGATCCAGGCCTTCCTGCTGAAAGCCAAGCCCAGCCCAGCTGCGCTCCGGTGCTCAGGCCACTGTCTATTGCCTTCAAGGTCCAGCTCCTGAGCAGCCGGGCCAGCTGCCCTGGGCATCGGGCCTTCTGTTCTGACTGGCTCTGCAAAGCCTTCACTCAGACGACAAATGGCAATTATCACCTCGGCCAATGGGACAAACCTACTCAAGCCAGTCTCCCCCACAACACCTATTTAGCCAAGCGACCCCCAATCTCCGGTTGCCATGCCGGCACACTCCCACTCTCTCTGAAAGCCGCTTTCTTGGAACTTGCTATCCTTAGGGAAGTTAAAAACTAATAGAGGTTATAATTTTGACAGAGATAATCACGTATCCAGAATCTAAAACCAGAAACTCTGACCCTGCTCTTCATGTCCCTCGGAGACTGGCTTCATCGACAGTCATTCTCTTCCACGGGATAATCTGTCCCGTATAGAGGCAGAGAGACATACAAGGCAGGGTGGTGCTAAAGGAACAAACTCCTGTGACTACGAAGAGGAAAGTCCTTGACTCCATCTCGAGCAGGGCCCTAGCAGAGTCCCTCTAACATCCTGACCCTGCGGACCTCTCTCAGGGCTCTGGACAGTTCCATGGACATCTTGGCAATGCTAATAAATAGACGTTCATTATTTTCTATAGGACACAAATATTTTTATGTTTCTAAGGACATGATCCTTACTTACAAAGGAAAGGAAAATGAACAAAATAATGAAAAATTTTAAATAAGCAAAGAAAATACATTCTCAAAGTCCTAGGCCCAATTGACAGAGCTGAAAGGCTAGATTTACTCAAATAAACTTCTGATCTAAACCCAAAAGCAAATATTTTGCAATTTCTACCCTTAGAGACTTTAGAGGGCAATTATATGCCTGTACACAGAATAGGCGTTCACAACTACTACTTCGAGACAAAGGAAGCAAGTCCAACTCTTATATGCATACAAGTAGCTATCAGATTATCAGGTTGAGTTCTTTGGGATATAAAAGAAAAGATCCTCGGTTATTTATGATATTTTATGTTAATAGATCTAACAGTAACAATTTCATGTGCAAAATTCATTCCTCCATAATATTTTGACTACAATGATATTCCACAAGCTGTCAGCATGGAGAGAGAATTTCCATAACTTACAGGCCCACAGCCCAGACCCTCTGCTTGTTCACTTGGTTTTCCAGGTGACGTTAACCTCTCAGCTGACACCAGAAAGAAAAGTTCCCAGGGCTGAGGAGCAGAGGTCCCCAGGATCAGGACACCCAAAGGGTCCCAGTGAAATAGAACCAAATAGAAAAACTTAAGACATGGTAAGAGAGGGGAGGGGAAGGAAGGGGTGGGTTGGATAAGGGAGCGGGGGATGGGGAAGAGAGGAGAGGAGGGAGAAAGAAAGAGAAAGACTTATTTCCATTATTTAAAAAACTGTGTCAACATCCTATAGGTATATGCTACATAATCCAGCCCATTCTATCTATATCTTAACTCCAGCAGAAATATAAATCCCATAATACTGTGAATCAAGCAAGAATTTCTAAAATAGAAGCAATTGGAAAATGTCCTAACCTCCAAAGTTAAATTCAGATGTGGAAAATCCATGTATAGTACAATAGACTTAAGTAAGAAATGCTGCAACTGAAACAAACAAGAATTTGGGCATATAGTCATTTTAGTTGATTACATTGTAGCCTGGATTTAGAAAATCTTTGATGTTACTATGGAAACTGTTTTTGATTAAATATGGTTGTAGATACTCTTTTAAGTACAAATTAAATTAATTGAAAACACGTCAGAGTATAAAGAATATCTAGAAGAATTATAGCAAGCAGCAAAAGGAAGAATACGTATACCTGCCCTTAAAATGAATGGCTCACAGGGGCCAGAGAGATAAGACGTTGGGGAGGGCAGTTGCCTTGCATGTGGCCAACCTGGGTTCAATCCCTGGCATCCCATATGGCCCCCTGAGCAACACCAGGAGTCATTCCTGAGCGCAGAGACCAGGAGTAACCCCTGAATATCGCCAGGTGTGACCCAAAAAGAAAAAAAGAATGGCACACACAAAGTCTTTCCCAAGCAAAGTGCACACACTTTGAAATACACCTAGAATAATATGAATAGCTACACAAATCTACCCAATTTGACTTCAATGTGATGATTATGACAGTGGGAAGAGAACCTTGGACTTCAAAGGCCTCTTTCAGATTTTGAAGGTCAGGGGAAAAGGAATAAATGTTCTGAAATTTATATGGGAAACAGTGGAATCAGTAAATGCTGGCTGGGGGCTGCAAGCATGCTAAGGAGCATGCTTGCCTTGCTACCACGCCTGGCTCCATGCCTGGGATCACATGGTCGCTCAAGCACCTCCTGAGAGACCCTGAGCACAGATCCAAGAGTAGCCCCCAAGGATCACCAGGAATAAGTCTCAAACAAAATCACATGCTGCATACAAGAAAGACTGAAGGGGGGAAAACCCACCTATAATTTGAAAAAAGTTCCCTAGAAATGAAAACAATCACTTAGAAATACATTAGCGGAGCAGTGTTGTAGGGCCACTGCTGGGGCTGAGCGAGAGCCAGTGGACAGCCTCCTCGCATCTCCTCTTCCCCGGAACCAGTAAGAGAACAAGACGGAGACGAGAGCAAATGAAGATGCCAGAACCCACGTGTTTCAGCCAGCCAACTTTTCTTAAGTTGAACCCTTGTTCCCAGTGGGACGGTATTTGCAGGGGGCGCTTTGGGGATGTAACTTGGGGTAGATGAGGCCACCTGGGGGGAGGGAGGGAATGGATGATAAGAATGTGTCCCGAGAACAGACAGAGATTGTCACGTCCTCCTCTCTCCGAGAACCAGTCACCAGCCCTGCCAGCATCTTCGGACAGACTTCAGCCTTTGACTCTGTGAGACTTGTTTTTTTGTTTTGCTTTGTTTTGTTTTGTTGGGGGAGGGGGGTGTCATTCATCGGCAGTGTCACTCTAAGGCAGCCAGAGAAGACCCAAGACTAAATAAAATGATTTCCTCTAGTACTGAACTTCAATCTGATCGGGAAAATAGGGTTTCTCTCTGCAGGAAGGAGGCTTCCAAACGCTGAGGCCAGATTTGAACCCTTAGCCAGCCTCAAGCCTTCTCACGTGGGAACCTGCGCTTGTGAGCCTCCACACAGAAGGACACACATGCTAACACCAGCTTTGACTCAGACAAAGACATGAAGCGATGAGCCGCTATATTCAAATTACTGTCCCCACGATAGCACAGCGGGTAGGGCGTCTGCCTTGCACGCAGCCAACATGGCTGACCCGAGTTCGATTCCTCCGCCCCTCTCGGAGAGCCCGGCAAGCTACCGAGAGTATTCGATATGCCAGACACAGTAACAACAAAGTCTCCAATGGAGACATTACTGGGCCCGCTCGAGCACATCGATGATCAACGGGAGGGCCTTTACTTTACTTTACTTTACTTTACTTTACTATATTTATAAGTCAAACCCCCCGCACGCATCCCACAAAGTAGCAGCTTGTGAGGGTGAGATTCCTTCACAATTGCTATGTAAATAGAATATCTTCCACATGAAAATAATCATTCAGATTGGAGAAAAAAAAAGGACTCTCAGCACACTACTCTAGAAAGACATGTCATCTGATAATTAGCATTGGATCAGGTCAATATACTCTTATTAAAATAAATAGGTTAAATCAGAGATTTTTTCATCACTGGTTCATTTAACAAGCATTCACTGGTACCACTAGACCCAGAAATTCTTGTAGGTGTTGGGTTATAAGAAATGAAAGATAGATCTGGTTTCCAGCCTGGTGAGGTTTATAACGCACCACGCAGACTCAACTGAATAAGTCCTTATAATCCTAAATGCTACCGGAATGGAAGAAGCACAGATGCTCATAGGAGGAATGTGAACTTAGAAAGATGTGGAATCCTACTGCTGACACTTCCAAGCAGAGGATAAAAGCACTAATAAGAATTAAGCCAAGGGGTGCTGAAGAGATAATACAGTGGTGGGTGCTGGCCTAGTAGTGCCCAGCTCCCTGAGTTTGATCCCCAGAACCCCATACGGTTCCATGAGCCCCGGCAGGAGTAGTATTTGAACAGAGCAGGAGCAAGCCTGAAAGCCACAGGGTCTTCCCCACCACCCAAAAAAGATTTAGGTAAAGAAGTTTCTCAGGAAAGCAGGTGCTAAGTTTGTGGAGCCAGAGTAAAGGTAAAAGGTAAAGACCCTCCCGTTGATCGTCGATTTGCTCGAGCGGGTCCAGTAACGTCTCCATTGGAGACTTTGTTGTTACTGTGTTTGGCATATCGAGTATGTCACGGGGAGCTTGCCAGGCTCTGCTGTGTGGGCGAGATACTCTCAGTAGCTTGCCGGTGGCACCGGCAACCAACCAATAGATCTCTGGGGAGGTTGGGATGCGGTGTAAAGATGAGGGAAGAGATGGATTCTGCTAAGTTAAGGGGGAAAGGAAATATTGAGGAACACGCTTTGGAAAAGTCACTGTGACCTTAAAGAGAGAGAGAGAGAGAGAGAGAGAGAGAGAACTATAAAACTTCTAGATGTTATCCGTATTGTAGTGGAAAATAATGGCAACATTTCAATTAAAAGGCATCAGTGCTTGGAAGAGGAAGCTTGACAGAGAGGGATTGAAGTTGCGTATTTTAAAAATGTTTTGTAGGTAAAACAACCCAAACTTAGTGGTCCTGAGATGGTAAACAGTGTAAAGGTGAATAGAAGAGGAAAAAAATGTAGGTAGGTCTGCCTTGAAGAGCAAAGGCGATACTGGTGCTTTATAAAACAGGAAGTTGGATGAAGGGGCATGGAAATGGACCAATGCACACTTTCCTATTCAGCTCTGTACAGAAATGCAACCACCAGCGACCCATAGAAATCCGATATTTGGAAAGAAGCATGTTGGGGCTGGAAAGATAGAGTGGGGATCAGTGAGAGAAGTGTTGGCTGAAGCTCCAAGCACGGTATTAAGTGGTAAAACATGGTGGTGTTCTGTCGCAAACGGCATTGTTATCCACGACACTCCTTTCATGTGTATTCTGCCAGACAACCCTGATCCTTCACAACACCCAACACGTCTATTAGCTCCTGTGACCTTTGGGGCAGGAGGGAGGGCACCAGTGAACCCCAGCTGCGCTCAGGTCTTACTCCTGCTCCGTGTTAAGGGGTCACTTCTGGCAGGGCTTGAAGAACCATATGCGGTGCCAGGAATCAAACCTGGGTCTGGGCCAGCACCTTCCCCAGTGGACAGACTGCCTGGCTCTCTGGTGGCTTCTGAGCAGATTTGTTGATATCAATGCCCTGTTTCTTGATTTCTAGCATCACATTTTACATGCGGGGACTCCTATTATGATTCTTTAAGTGTGTTAGACAAAAGAATTAAGACCCAAAGTTTCTTGTGACCAGTGAGAGAGGGAGAGACATAGGGAAAGCAGAGTGACCGGGAAGTCTGCACAAAGGCATTGCCCAGATCCTGCAAAGGATTTATTTACCTTATTCTACAAATCATGGTAGGAAAATATTAAATCATTTTTAAAGACAGCATTAATGTCTTGATTTTCTTTCATGCACTAGTTGTGATTCTTCAGGTCACAGTAACTATTTCTAGTTATTTTGGGGGGTTGGTGCCACACCAAGCAGTGCTCAGAGGCTGCTGCCAACTTGGTGCATGGAGTTGATGTCAGTGGTCCTCAGGCATCGTGTGGGGACAGGGACAAAGCACAGGTCTGCGTGTGCAAAGCACATTCACATGCTCTCCGGTCCCCAGACTCTCTTTGGCTCTCCAACGACCTTAAAAACTAATAAATCTCTTATTACTAAGAAAAAAAATAACATTCAGAAATATTTAAAATTAGGTTCAGATGTTTAAATATCAGGGTGTCTTCATAGTACTAAATTTAGATTTTAGAAATTAATGTGTAATGTTCAAACTATTATCCTTAGCAAAGCTTCCAAACGCCAATGGAAGGAGGGAAGGATGCATCTTTTGAAATACCTCCAGCTGTTTACCACATTCCATTTGATGAAATGTCCATCGCTTGTAAGATATTAAGTTGAACATATCTAAAGATGTTTTTAATCCTCAGGATTTTAATATGTATATGAGTAAACAAGTACAAAAATCTTTGTAAACTGACTTGCTCCAATTGAATGTGATGCTCGGTTTTATCTTTTTGTTTTTAATTTGTTTGTTTTGTGTAGTTTACAATACTGTTAACAGTAGGCTTCATACTGAACACATTAAAGCACCACACCTCAGCCAGTGTCCACTGCCTCCACCATCGTTTAGAATTCTGTCCTTCAAAAATACCTCGGGGCTGGAGAGATAGCACAGCGGGTAAGGCGTTTGCCTTGCACGCGGCAGACCCAGGTTTGATTCCCAGCATCCCATATGGTCCCCTGAGCATTGCCAGGAGTAATTCCTGAGTGCAGAGCCAGGAGTAATCCCTGTGCATTGCTGGGTGTGACCCAAAAAGAAAAAAAAAAAACCTCTAGGGGGTCCGAGTGATAGAGTGGCAGGAGTGTACACACCTCACCCATGTTCAATTCCTGGCACCTCATAGGGTCCCCCGAGCCCGCCAGAAGGGATCCCTGAGTGCAGCAGAACCAGGAATAAGCACTGAGCACCACCAGGCGTGGCCCCCTGGTGCTCAAAAACAAACAAAAATACTGACAGTGTAAGGCCTGGAAGACACCTCAGCTGGGGGTGCAGTCACCGACAGTCAAGCACCGCCGTGGGCCCAGATCTCCAAAGTGCCGTGGGTGCCAAGCACGATGCCAACAGCTTGTCACCCCAAACCACCCACAGCAGAAGCAGGTTCTGGTGACACTGTACCCAGGAATGTGCAAGTGCCACAAAACCAAAGTGTGAACCCCGGCAAGCACCAAATGTTTTAAAGAATCTATAGATGTTTTGTGAGCACTGTCTCCAGGAAGCATGATCTCGGACAAACACAAATAGAAACAAATGAATGAGGTTTTACACACACATACACACATGCACACACACACACACACACGCACACGCACACACACACACACACGCACACGCACACGCACACACACAAGCATGCATACACACACACACCACACATAAAGAATTTGCAGGAAAGAAAAGATCACATGTACCTTGAGTTTTTGGAGGAGGCAACACACATAAAGGACAAGTCAGAAAGCATTCCATGCAGCGAGCAGATGTGGGGAAGAATCAATTACGGAGAGAGAGCAGAGCTCCTCAGCAGTGATGATCAAGCATTTTTTAAATTACAGTCACTTGGGTGGAATTCAAGACCTACAGCTCTCTGAAAACAACTATTTTCACTCTCCAGTGAAAAAGTGATTAAAAAATTAAAGGGACAGGCAATGAATTTAAGAGATATTAACGAATGAACTCTCATTGATAAAACAATCACTACGTATTTAATTATATGTTTAAACAAAATGTATTTTGCATTAACCTTGAAAATCATCAGTTACTTACCCAAAGAAAGACATTTGTACTTTTTTATTTTGCTTGTTAAATAGATAATACATGACCATGAGAAAATGGTAGAGTTCTCATGATAAAAAAGAAAAAAACGCAAAAATTAAATTTTTTATTTTGCTTTCCTTCAAAGATTATGTGCATTCACTACACACGGACTCCCACACACATACACAATGGGGGAATTTTTCTGTACCCAGATTTTTAGAACGGATTGTTGGAGAGCTATCCAGACTAGTTCATTATATTTTGCTCTCTTTGTAGCTTATTACTTAGTTCTTTGTCTTGTGCTAATCTTAGATTTAGGGCAAAAATTACAAATTTTTCTTTATATTTCTCATAATTTATTCCTTACCTTTTCCTTTAACATCCTCCATGACTATAGTATAAGTATCAAAAGCAGAAAACAGACATTACTACAGTATTATCAACTAGGCCATCAATTTTATTCTAAGTGCAGCTAGTACCTATATTGCAAACCATAATGCCTAGAAGTGGCGAGGGGGGGGGGGGAGAGAGAAGAAAGGGAGAGGGAGGGAGGTAGGGAGAGAGAGAAAGTGCCTGCCATAGAGGTATACTGGATGGGGGCAGGGGGCAGGGGAGGGTGGTAGAAGGGAAACTGGGTTCATTGGTGGTGGGAAATGTACACTGTTAAAGGGATGGGTACTGGTACATTGTATGACTGAAAAGTAAAAACAAACATGACTGAAACACAATCATGAACAATCTTGTAACTTGTGCATCTCACAGTGATTCAATTAAAAAAGTAAAGTAAAGGCCCTCCCGTTGATCATCGATTTGCTCAAGCGGGCCCAGTAACGTCTCCATTGGAGACTTTGTTGTTACTGTGTCTGGCATATCAAATACTTTCGGTAGCTTGCTGGGCTCTCCGAAAGGGGCGGAAGAATCGAACTCGGATCAGCCATGTTGGCTGCGTGCAAGGCAAACACCCTACCCGCTGTGCTATTGGACTCGATTCAATTAAAAAAATAGGTAAAGGTAAAAGGTAAAGGCCCTCCCGTTGATCGTCGATTTGCTCGAGCGGGCCCAGTAACGTCTCCATTGGAGACTTTGTTGTTACTGTGTCTGGCATGTCGAATACTCTCGGTAGCTTGCCGGGCTCTCCGAGAGGGGCGGAGGAATCGAACTCGGGTCGGCCATGTTGGCCGCTTGTAAGGCAAACGCCCTACCCGCTGTGCTATCGCTTTTGCCAACATGGCCGACCCGAGTTCAATTCCTCCGCCCCTCTCGGAGAGCCCGGCAAGCTACCGAGAGTATTCGATATGCCAGACACAGTAACAACAAAGTCTCCAATGGAGACGTTACTGGGCCCGCTCGAGCAAATTAAAAAAATAAAAATAATAAAAAAAATATTTTTAAAGAATGTCAATCTTCGGGACCAGAGGGATAGTACAGTGGGTAAGATGCTTGCCTTGCATGTGGCTGGTCCAGGTTCTATCCCCAGCACCCCAAAGGATCTCCTAAACCGTCCAAGAATGACACCGGAGTGCAGAAGCAGGAGTAAGCCCTAAGCACCGCTGGTGGGACCAATCCATTATCTGCAGTATGACCTGCCAATGTTTCATGGCATGGAATGTTACCCAGCACCCCATCCAGGAGGGGGTTTCCCAAGTGTGCCTTGGGCCCAGTCAGTAGCAGTTTTCCAACTCTTCCAGTCTCATAATGAAGTTGGGATAAGTTATTTTCTGTCTTAAAACTTACAAACAAGCAAAAATCAAATATTTTAAAGGTTGGCTGTTTCCATTTCTTATAACAGAAGGTCTTTAGATTTTAAGCATAAAACTTAAAATGATTTTTGCTGTTTCCATGCTCAAAAGGGACTATATAAATCAGAATTTATTTTAAAAACTTCATATATAGCATATTATGTAAAATAACTTTAAAAATTAGATTCAAAACTAGAACAGCTTTTGCAGAGAAACATGGCTATTATTTTCCTATAATCATAACATCCGTGAGCTTATTTGTTTCTGTGTCAGGCTGTCCTAGGGTACCAATATAGCCACTGGCCGAGCAGCAGAATTGGAGTCCTAATTTATGATAGTGACTCTGGGACAAGGCGACCTACGAATGACCCTGTCCACTAGGCTAATCCGTGAAGATGGACTCTTTGAGCGAGACGCACCTATGGTGAAGCTCTCAGGCCAACACTGACCGTATCACCCCCCCTCTAGTTTCCTCTTTACAAAAAGG
This sequence comes from Sorex fumeus, assembly GCF_029834395.1. NCBI lineage: Eukaryota > Metazoa > Chordata > Mammalia > Eulipotyphla > Soricidae > Sorex > Sorex fumeus. Next base: position 17,742,478 of record NW_026606081.1, on the reverse strand, counting down.
GCACAATTTTAATATGTTTGGTATTTTCCTGTTTTTTTTTAATTTTTTAATTTTTGGTTTTGTACCACGCCCAGCGATGCTCAGGGGTTACTCCTGACTCTGTGCTCAGGAACCCCTCTTGGTGGGCTTGGGGATCACAGGGGGTGCTGGGGATCAAGCCCGGCCGTGCGCAGGGCAAACACCCTCCCCGCTGCACCATCTCTATGCCCTATGTTTAGTATCTTCTCATCTGTCTAAGGTGTCACCACACTATTTTTAAACGAGGGCCACTCCCTATGGTGTTCAGGGGCCAGCAGGGGATGGAACTGAGGGCCTCTCGCACGCTCACCATGTGACCTATCATGTCCACTTGAGCCTTACCCCTCCCCGCCCCCCCACTCCTCCGTGCTTCTGTGATCACACACTCACGTTAGGAGAATATTTGGTTTGTATCTGTAAGGTATAGGAGTCTTGGGGGGAATGGCCTCCAGGTGCTCAGGCTCACTGCCCCGCTGTGATTCTAGGCCACTAGGCGTGGTCACTGCACGCTGTTGGTGGCTGGAGGCCTCTAGCCACACCCATCAATGCCCAGGTCCCTTCAGCGCTGCCCCCAGGGATCCTCAGGGGCCTGCATGACACTGGGCCCAGACCCAGGTCAGGGGCACCCTCAGGTGCTCTGATGGCCCAACTGCCTCTCACGGGTATGTGATGAAATGCAGAGTCTGTGCATTCTGTCTGCTCACCATTGATGCAGATGCGCCTTTCCCTGGCTCTCAGAAAGCTAGTGAGAGTTCTGGCATTTCCCTCCTTCCTAATGAACCCACTTCCACGCACTGTAGATCATACGCAAGCGGCTGATGTCCCCAGCAGGGCTGAAACTGTGTGTGGGTGCAGGAGCTCAGTGGCCTCCTGGGTGTGTGCTGTTGGCGTGTTTGCTTGTGTCCAGGACTCTGAGTGAGGTTTGGTTTCTTGTTTTTCCTTGCAAAGGGGGTTGTACAGAATAACCACACTCGTTTGCTGGATATAAAGATGCACAGCAGGAGAATAATGCCCACAGATAATAGCAACGAAGGGTAGGAGACTGACCCTGGGCAGGAAGCTTGGCCCGGAGGGGAAGGGTGGCGAACAGGACAGTGATGGCGGAAGTGGCCAGCCCGAATGAAAACTGGCTGATGGAATGAGGTCAACTGACCTGCATAAGACACTCTGAGTAACTGGCTGATGGAATGAGTAACAGTATCGCAAACCGCAGTGCCTTAGAGGACAAAGATGGGGGCAGTTCTGCGGGCACAGACACCAGTGACAAGATGGTAGCCTTCACCCTGCACGGAAGCTCAATCAGGAGTGCCTTGCTCACTTGGCAATTCACAGTGATTGAATTAAAAATAATAATAAAAGAAATAGAAAGAAGAAAAGCAGACAGGTAAAGTAAATCTGGGAATCTCTGCTTAGAGATTCTATAACAATGGAGAAGGTTATAACAGACAACCTGAAGACAGGCTCTGGTCCCGTAAACTGTGCTTTCTATTACTAAAAATAATCCATCTATCTGTAAATAATTATGAGAGCAAGAAACCTGACAGCTAACAAGATGTGCAAGGTTGAATTATATAAGGTATATAGAATTATAAGGTATAGAGATGTTCAGAACTCAGAAAAGAGCTCACAACTCAGGGGGAAAGTGCCTGGGTTTTGACTGAGAAAAGGCAGATTCAAGGCAAGAGACAAAGCCAGCGGATTTTATTGAGTGAATACTTTCCATGTTGACCCAGGTCCCATGCACACTGGAGGGGCACGGGTTCAAGAGAAAGCAGGCATAGGGGCTGCACATCCAGGCGGCCAGCCTGCTGATATAAAAGGTGACCAACCACAGGAATTTTCCTAACACCTGCAGAGGGTGCTAAATACTTTCATACCAAATCCCCCAAATGCAGATGCTCATTCCCTAATGAGTGTCCGACGGCAGGCCAGGCTGCGCTGAGAGACAGAAGCGCAGATCAGGACGAGGCATGCGCCAGCCCACCCGAGCTCACTGGTGGGGGTGTGAGAGCCACACTCTGAGAACCAAGGACCACACACTGAGGGCAACTTCCCAGCACCTCATTGTTTTAATTTGGGTTTAATTTTAAATGATATGAACTTTCTTTGCAAAGAAGAAACTGCCATATGAATTTACTAAGATTTCCTATCACTGTAGCATTTTCACTTGATCATAGTCATGACACAGATAAGATACAGATTAGAGAGAAGCCAGACAGACAGACAGACAGATGACCGACACACAGATACTAGTTTGGAAACATTTCAGAGGAAGTCAAAGCTCGTTTTTCTCAAAGTCTTCAGTGTTTCTCAAAGCAAGATCATTCTCTTATAAAACCACAGCACAATGATCCAAATCAGAACATTTGGCATAGAATGTTATTGTCTAACTCAAGTCCACATTCAAATTTCATAGTTTATTACAATCACTGAATCACTATTTTTTTCAGACCATGACCCAATCGAGGGTCCCACATTGCAATCACGCACTAGATCTGTGACAGGACTTTGATTTCCTGTTGGGACGTTTGGCCGTGACACTTTGAATGGTACTGTCCAGGTTTCTGTAGAACATCTCTCACTTTGTGTTCCTGACTCTTCTTCGTGGTGAGTTATCACGGGTCGGCGTTGCGTACCTCAGCCGCTCCTGGCACTTGCCTGCCTGCTTAAACTGATTCTACCAGGTTTTCAGCGAAAAAGTCAATCAGTAACTAATTGGGCAATACCTAAGACTTTCGCATCAAACTTCCACTCACAAGTTTAGCTGATTATCTTATGAAAGCAATCTAATTCCATAAGTCCATCTACACGTATCAGCTGGTAGTATGTTATATCAAAGAAGATGTTCCCGTCTTTCATTTATTTATATCGGTAAGAACTCAATGATTCTTATATTATTCAATTAATTATAATACATATTTTATTTCTATTTTAATAAGTTGTTCCATATTTCCTGAATCAAAAGACTTCAAAAATGTTTTTTTTCCTTTTTATTCTTTTCATTTTATTTTTATTTTAAACACTGTGGTGATTCATTTTTTTAAATAATAGTATTCGAAGTACAAAAAGTTAAGGCAGGAAGAGAATTTCCATATAACTCACATTGAGTTTTCCCTTTATGATACTGATTTTTCAAGTTTAAATTTCTCTAATTTTTAAAACTTATTTTTAAAATAATTATCTAACTTTGGTTGGTTTTTATCTAAAATTTTCTATGCCAGGATCCCCTCCATTGTACCACATTGCATGTAATCATCAATGTCTCCTTAAGTTTCTCTTGCTATGACAATTTCTCAGATTTTCCTTGTTTCTGGTAATTTGACACTTTAAAGGAGATCTGCGCATGTCTTTTGAGAAATACCCATCATCATGATTTGTCTAGTGCTTTCCCATAATTTGTTGAGTGTCTGCAGTTTTGCTATTTCTCTTCCCACCCCCCACCCCCCCCCACCCCCCCTCCCTCGCCTTTGGCGATGGTAAAGGCCTGGCAGAGTCGGCAGTGGCTGGGCTCTGGCTGAAGTCCTTGCACACCTCCTGATTTACTGAGGCTGGTACTCCACTAGCCAGAATGTTCTGGCATGTGCTCACCAGGGTCACACTCAAGCTCGCTAGGGGAGTTCCTGCATGTTCGCACACGTGCTTGCCAACAGTTGCTCTTCCCAGCTGTGCTGCTTCCACATCTTTTCAGTGCTTGCCAGGGGCGTAGAGCCCATTTTATGGTACCTCACACCCTAGACAGTGCTGCTGGGAATGACTCGAGAGCCGGGAGCACAGACAAGAGAGCTGCCAGGACCCTGCGGGCTGTGTGTGGGGCATCAGGGATTAGACCTCAGGAGTGTGTCCTTCCAAGGTAGGTTCTCAGAGTTTCCGGGCGATTCCTCCGGGCTCCAGCTGGAGGGTTTAAGGAGGGAGGGAGACCAAAGAGGTAGAGCCAGACTTGGCACATCACGCGGGGCCCACAGGCAACAACTGTGTCTGTACCCTGAGGAGGCGAATCTGATCACCTCTGCTTAACGCTTTTCAGATTTTCTCCGGGTCATTCTTTACCCCTTTCCCACTGTTCTCAAACTGCAATAGGCACAAATAGGAATGCTCTACTATCCATAAGATGGAGTGTGTAGGAACTCACCCCGTGAGCATGCATTTGTTCACTTTCAGTACTGATTTATCCATTCCATTACTTATTTGTAGCACCATGGACTAACGAACGCATATTCTATAATCCATTGCTATTACATTTTCTTGTGGGCTGGAGCAGTAGCACAGCAGGTAGGGTGTTTGCCTTGCACGTGGCCGAACTGGGTTCAATTCCTCCACCCGTCTCAGAGAGCCTGGCAAGCTACTGAGAGAATCTTGCCCACACGGCAAAGCCTAGCAAGCTACTCATGCCAAACACAGTAACAAGTCTCACAATTTGTTGTGAGACATTACTGGTGCCCACTTGAGCAAATAGATGCACAACGGAAGGACAGTGCTACAGTGCTACATTTTCTTGTTCAACCAGTTCTGCTTTGGCCACTGGGGTCCCGTCCAGTCGTCTCTGTGTCCCTGTCAGGCACTCTGCATACGGATCTGTTTCTCACACTTGCTTGTCTCCTGGTGATGCCAGATTCCCCAGGATCACTTGATTTCCCATCTTAGTCCTAGGACTTGCTGTTTCTCAAAGAAGCTCTGGTTATGGGAAAGGATATTCGCTGAATACACATCTGACGAGCGGTTGATATCAAGGATATACAAAGTACTGGTTGAACTCCACAAGAAGAAAACATCCAACCCCATCAAAAAGTGGGGCAACGAAATGAACAGAAACTTTCTCAAAGAAGAAATCAGAATGGCAAAAAAGCACATGAGAAAAATGCTCTACGTCATTAATCATCAGGGAGATGCAGATCAAAACTACAATGAGATACCATCTCACACCTCAGAGACTGGCCCACATTCAAAAGAACAAAAGCAACCTATGCTGGCGTGGATGTGGCGAGAAAGGGACACTCCTTCACTGTTGGTGGGAATGCCGACTGGTTCAGCCCTTTTGGAAAACAGTATGGATGATTCTCAAAAAATTAGAAATTGAGCTCCCATTTGACCCAGCAATACCACTCCTGGGAATATATCCCAGAGAGACAAAAATGTATAGTCAAAGTGACATCTGCACTTGTTTGTTCATTGCAGCACTCTTTACAATAGTCAGAAACTGGAAGAAACCTGAGTGCCCAAGAACAGATGACTGATTAAAGAAACTTTGGTACATCTACACAATGGAGTACTATGTAGCTGTTAGAAGAGATGAAGTCATGAAATTTACATACAAGTGGTACAACATGGAAAGTATCATGCTAAGTGAAATGAGTCAGAAAGAGAGGGATAGACATAGAAAGATTGCATTCATCTGGGAGATATAAAGTAACAAAATATGAGATTAATACCCAAGAATAGCTGAGATCAGCACCAGGAGGATTACTCCATAGCTTAGAGACCAACTGAGCATTCTAGGGGAAAGGGCAGCTCAGATAGAGAAGGGAGCACCAAATAAAGGGTGTTTGGAGGATCCTCCCAGGAGGGGAGATGCATGTTGAAAGTAGACTATGGACTGAGCATGTTTGCCACTCAATGCCTCTTTTGCAGACCACAACCATCAAAAGGAGAGAGAACAAAAGGGAATGCCCTGCCATTGAGGCAGGGTGGGATGGGGGGGATGGGGGTGGGAGGGATATTATCCATGGTGGTGGAAAATGGGCACTGGTGGAGAAATGGGTATTTGATCATTTTATAATCGAAACCCAAGCACAAAAAATTGTAAATCTACAACCGTGCTTCATGGTGTTTCACTAATTAAAAAAATGTAGAATTATGCTTCTTGATTTAAAAATTTTCTATCATGTATACTAATTAAAACATTGTGATAGAACTATAAGTTTAAAATACAATTTTTATAGAATTGATAATACAGAAATAATATCTTTGGCATTTAAATCCAAGAGATTGTTGAAAGAATATGAAAACACTTAATGAAAGCATCATTTTTCTAATAAATTGTACATTAAACAACTTTAAAAAAAAAAGAAGCTCTAGTTTCCATCTTTACAAACCAAATCATGGTGCTGGGAGCACTTGTTACGACGACATCGCTACTTCTAGACCTGCGAAGCTGATGAAGCCACGACATCTGTGTGTATGTGGTCCTGAGCATATGCACTTGCACATCCTCTGCAAGTCCTCGGGACCATCCAACCGAGATGTTCTCCCAGCTGCTGGGCTTAGTCCAGGCACCTCTGCGTCCTCCTACTCCAGCGGGGCAGAGCCGACCCCACCATCCTCTCCTGAACATCCCAGTTCAGCCCAGATGCACAGAGATAGAAACTGGTTAACCTGAACCCCAAGGGAAAGCTTTGCTCCGCGGAGACCAGTGTTTATTACAAGGCTTTCCCTTGTAATAATCTTAATTAATAATTAAAAATTAATTTAATTTTCCCTTAAAGAATAATTCTTCAGCCCCACTCATTCCCAGCTCCCTTAGGCAAGCACATTCCCACCAGCCCCTTCGGGAAGGCGTTTCATCTTTTGTCAGTTTCTCCTTGTCATGAGTACAGGCATTCTTGTCATGTGTGCAAGAGATATTGGGGTCCCCAACACCCTCAAAGATCTTTCCATTTGAATTTAAATTTTTGTCTTTAGTGTTTCCTTTCTCTGTGCTGTCTCAAGGTTTGGTCTGTTCTTGTTCTCATCTGGTAATGCAAGTGGGCCTTCCGGCTGCCACTGGCCTCTGATTTCCTCACAGCTGAGTTACAAGCACTGATTTCACTGCATCACGCATGTTTTGACCAGTAGTACTTTGCATTTCATTTTAAAGCATTTTATATTTTTTATTTACTTTTTAATTTCTGGTATAGGGATCACACCCAGCAGTGCTCAGAGTTTACACTTGGCTCTGCGCTCAGGAATCACTCCTGCAGGGCTTGGGGAACCATATGTGGTGCTGGGGATCAAGCCCAGGTTGACCGTGTGCAAGGCGAGTGCTCGGCCCCCCTGTACTATCATTGTTGCCTCTAACTGAAGGTATTTTTGAAATATCTCTTGGACCTGTTATTCAAAAGGGTGCAACTTGGTCTCTAAATAACTTGATGTTTTCAATGTGATGTGGAAATGTTTCATCCTTATTATTTTAATGTTGAAAATGTGTTTTAGGGTCCAGAAGGGGGTCTCTCCTCATGGACGTTCCACACGGCTTCATAAGCAGGTGCATTTCGCTCTTGTTTGAGTCAAGTGGAACAAGTGAGTTGACAGTGTTATTCAGGTCATCTTGGATTCTCGCTGATCTTCTTGTTAGATGATACACTGGCAGAGGGTGTTTAATTTTCCAACTGTAGTAGCAGACATGATTTGTCTGCTTCTACCCTCTCTTCCGGCCCCCTTTTGTTAAGTACACGTGCACTGAACATTGCTCGTCTCTTCTTGGAAAATGGAGTCCTTTGTGATTCTGTCTCTTTGCTCTTGATAATCCTTACTGCAAAGTCTTATTTGTCAAAAAGTTAGTTACCCTAGTCTTTTGTTTCCTTCCAGTTTTCTTTTCATTGGTCCTAGTATGTCACATCTTTGTCCCCTTGCTTTTAAGCTCTGTGGGTTTCCTTATATTTAAGACGTGTTTCTTGTAACAATGGAATGATTTTCAAGCCACTGTCAATCTTTTCTTCCCTTTTTATATTTGGGCGACAGTGCTCAGAGGCTGGGCCAGCTCCGTGGTTGGGAGCACTCCCAGGGGTGCTCAGGGGCTGTGCTGGGCTGGGGACTGAGGCTGGACCTCCCCTAGCCAGCATGTGCTCGGCCGCTGTGCTTTCACCCCAGTGCCCAGTCTGTAAATCTTTTGTCTTTTAATTGGTGTAATTAGACCACTCGTACTTAAAGTGATTGTACATGTAATTGGATGTAGTTTTATCTACCAGCTTTCTAACTGTTTTCTACTCACTGACTTCACTCCTCTTCTTCTCCAGTTTTAAATGAACATTTCACTCTCGGCCAATGTCAGTTATATATATTTTTAATTTAGTGGTGGTCTCATAATTTGTAATGTGTACTTTACACTAAATCTAGCTGATATTCAACTAACAGGAAGCATCTCACCCCAGGCACGACACCTTTTACCCGGAATTCTTCTCTCATCTCACTGGTCCTGCTCGTGCCAACTGCCCATGTGCTCTTAGCCACTGCATGGCACTAGGCTTTTGATCAATTAAGAAAAGAACTTAGTCAGAGTGTATTTTTTTAATTAAAATTTTTAAATAGTGAGACATCATGAGGTACAGTTGCAGACTTACACATTTTTGTGCTTGGGTTTCAATTACACAATGATCAAACACCCATCCCTCCACCAGTGTGCACCTCCCACCACCATGGATCCCAGTATCCCTCCCACCCCCCATCCCCTCCCCCATCCCACACTGTCTCTGTGGCAGGGCATTGCCCTCTGTTCTCTCTCTCCTTTTGGGTGTTGTGGTTTGCAAAAGAGACATTGAGTGGTATTCATGTTTGGTCTATAGTCTACTTTCAGCATGCTTCTCCCATCCTGGGAGGATCCTCCCAACACCTTTATTTGGTGTTCTCCTCTTTATCTGAGCTCCCTTTTTCCCTAGTATGTGTGGTTGGCCTCCAGGTCATGGAGTAAAATTTCTGATCCTAATCTCGGCCATTCTTGGGTGTTAGTTTCCCATTTTGTTACTTTTTGTTCCCCAGAAGAATGCAATCTTTCTATGTCTATCCCTTTCTTTCTGAGTCATTTCTCTTAACATGATGCTTTCCATGTAGTATCACTTGTATGTAAATTTCATGACTTCATCTTTTCTAACAGCTACATAGTACTCCATTGTGTAAATGTACCAAAGTTTCTTTAACCAGTCATCTGTTCTCGGGCACTCAGGTTTCTTTCAGTTTCTGACTATTGTAAAGAGTGCTGCAATGAACAAACAAGTGCAGATGTCACTTTGACTATACATTTTTGTCTCTCTGGGATATATTCCCAGGAGTGGTATTGCTGGGTCAAATGGGAGCTCAATTTCTAATTTTTTGAAAATCATCCATACTGTTTTCCAAAAGGGCTGAACCAGTCGGCATTCCCACCAACAGTGAAGGAGTGTCCCTTTCTCACCACATCCGCACCAGCACCAGTTGCTTTTGTTCTTGTGGATATGGGCCAGTCTCTGTGGTGTGAAGTGATATCTCATTGTGGTTTTGATCTGCATCTCCCTGATGATTAATGATGTGGAACATTTTCTCATGTGTCTTTTAGCCATTCGGATTTCTTCTTTGTCAAAGTTTCTATTCATTTCATCTCCCCATTTTTTGATGGGGTTGAATGTTTTCTTTTTGTGGAGTTCAACCAGTACTTTGTATATTCTTAAAATTAACCCCTTATAGATGTGTAGTTGGCGAATATCCTTTCCCATTCTGTAGACTGTCTTTGTATTTTGGTCACTGTTTTTTTTTTTTTGAGGTGCAGAAGCTTCTTAGTTTAAGATAGTCCCATTTGTCTATCTCTGTTTTCACTTGCTTGGCCAGCGGTGTGACATCTTTGAAGGCACCATTAGCTTCTATGTCATGAAGGGTTTTGCCAACATTTTCCTCAATGCATCTTATAGATTCCGGTCTGATGTTGAGGTCTTTAATCCACTTAGATCTTACTTTTGTACATGGAGTTAGGCAGAGATCTGAGCCCATTTTTTTTTTGCATGTAGCCGTCCAGTTTTGCCAGCACAATTTGTTAAAGAGGCTTTCCCTGCTCCACTTCACTTTTCTTGGCTCCTTATCGAAGATTAGATGCTCGTATGCTTGGGGGGGGGGGGGGGGGACGTCAGTATATTCAACCCTGTTCCATTGGTCTACAGCTCTGCCTTTGTTCCAGTACCATGCTGTTTTAATTATTACTGCCTTGTAGTAGAGTTTGAAGTTAGGGAGGTTGATTCCTCCCATTTTCTTTTTCCCAAGAATTGCTTTAGCTATTCATGGGGGCTTATTGTTCCATATAAATTTCAGGAGTGTTTGCTCCAATTCTTTGAAGAATGTCGTGGGTATCCTAATAGGAATCGCGTTGAATTTATACAGTGCTTTGGGAAGTATTGCCATTTTGACAATGTTAATTCTCCCGATCCATGAACAGGGGATATTTTTCCATTTCCTCGTATCCTCTTTTATTTCCTGAAGTAGGGTTTTGTAGTTTTCTTTGTACAGGTCCTTTACTTCCTTAGTTAAGGTGATTCCTAGGTACTTGATTTTCTGGGGCACAATTATGAATGGGATTGTTTTCTTCATGTCTCTTTCTTCTCAGAGTGTATTTTACCTTCATTTAGTTTTCCCCCCTCTGGTAATTCTCTTTTCTATGGATCCAGAACTTCTGGCTGAAGAACTTCCTTGTACATTTCTGAATATGTCTGCTGATGAATTTGATAGGAGCGATAGCACAGTGGGTAGGGCATTTGCCTTGCATGCAGCCAACATGGCCGACCCGAGTTCGATTCCTCCACCCCTCTCGGAGAGCCTGGCAAGCTACCGAGAGTATTCAATATGCCAGACACAGTAACAACAAAGTCTCCGATGGAGACGTTACTGGGCCCACTCGAGCAAATCGATGTTCAACGGGAGGGCCTTTACTTACTTTACTTTTTACTTTTACTTTTAAGAAAGTCTTACCTCATGCGGGACCCGTGGCTGAGATATCCAAGACTGCTGGGTCGGGACTGGGCCTCCTTCACCCAGCTCCACAGTTTTCCAGTAGCTTGGCAGTCACACCCACAAGCTGCCCTGGGTGCCATGTAATCCCATCAACGGCCAAGACCCAGAGACTATAAAGCAAACCTCCCAGAAGAGAGTGATGCAGATTTCCTGGAGTGACCGCTTACACTCCAGCCCACTGATGTACCAAAAGCAGCACATGGGTGTTTGGTTCTAACATACTTGCTTGTATTATATTTATGGCTTAAATGGCCCCGGAATGAAATACAACAACCTTCACATACTTCCCTCTTAGTGTGGTGGGAAGATGCTCACTGGTTGGGTGGGTGTTTGAATACTATCTGTAATGAACTATTGTGAACTACTTCATGGAAATAAAATGTATAAAAATCGCAAAAAAAAAAAAAAAACAAGAAAGTCTTACGTCTCCTTCACTTCTGACGGATCATTCTGCCACACAGATTATTTCTGTCTGGGGACATTTTCTCTTTCAACTCAACTGTTTTACTCTGCGCTTCTTATGCCCTACCATTTCCGATGAGAATTCCACCATCATTCCACCATCAACCTTCTCTATTGGTAAGTTTGGTTTTCTCCATATTTTCTCTGTCTTTTGATGTTCTACATTTTAAAAATTACATGTTTTTTTTTCTTTTTTCTGCCATGATTTTACTAATTACCTGTGCATTGTTGGAGCTTCTTGGATCCATGATTTGGAATCTGTGATTGTTTCCCAAAAGTTCTCCTACAATGTATGACTAAAATTCAATCATGAAAAACTTGGTAATTGCGCATCTCACAGTGATTCAATAAGTAAATAAATAAATAAATAAATAAACATGAGACCTATACTACAATTAAAAAAATAATTTTAATTAAATAAGCAAAAGTTCCACTCCTAAAAAATGTTTTTTGAGTTCTAATTATTCTTTGTCTTTTAAGTAAAATAGTTTTATTAAGGGAAGAAGGTAATTTTTTTTCTGAGGGTACTGATTCTAGAGCCCAGCAAGCTACCAAGAGTATCTTGCCAGCACAGCAAAGCCTGGCAAGCTCCTCGTGATATATTCAATATGCCAAAAAACAGTAACAACAAGTCTCACAATTTGTTGTGAGATATTACTGGTGCCCGTTTGAGCAAATTGATGAACAACGGGAGGACAGTGCTACAGTGCTACTGATTCTAAGAAGAATGTGGGATTCTCCAGAGAGAAAAAGAAAAAAGAGGGATAAAAGGCAAAAAAAAAAAGCAACACGTGCCTTTGAGACATCCGTTAGCTAAACCAGGCTATCGGGGGATAAACAAAGTGTACCTACTATGTGCCCACGGCTGGGCGGGAGATGATGCCAGAGGAGGTGACCTCTCGGCCATTATTATCTCTATCAACTACTTTTCTGCTTCATTCAGTTCCCCTGCCAGAGAATTATAAACATTATTCATTTGTTTGAATATTGCCCCTCCAGTTGGTGAATGTTCTATTTATCACTTCCTCTCCTTACATGTCAATTTTAGAAACTTTTACTGACCCGTCTTCTTCAACCTATTCTTTGCTTAGTCACGTCAATTGATGATCTACATATCAAAGTCATTCTTTTTCACTTAATTTTTTTTTGCTTTTTGGGTCACACTTGGCGATGCACAGGGGTTCCTCCTGGCTCTGCATTCAGGAGTTACTCCTGGCGGTGCTCAGGGGACCATATGGGATGCTTGGAATCGAACCCGGGTCAGCCGCATGCAAGGAAAACGCCCTACCTGCTGTGCTATCTCTCCAGCACCTTCACTTAATATTTTATTTCTAACACTTTAATTCTATCTTACTATTTCAACTTCTTCTGCTTTTATTACCCATGTCTTTTTTTTTGCATGTTGTCTACTTTTTTTTTCTTTCTTTTGCTTTTTGGGTTCCTCTGCCCCTCTCCAAGAGCCCGGCAAGCTACCAAGAGTATCTCACCTGCATGGCAAAGCCTGGCAAGCTACCCGTGACATATTCGATATGCCAAAAACAATAACAACAGGTCTCACAATTTGTTGTAAGACGTTACTGGTGCCTGCTCGAGCAAATCGATGAACAGTGGGAGGACAGTGCTACAGTGCTACAGTGCTTGCTTTTGGGGGTCACACCTGGCAATGCACAGGAGTTACTCCTGGCTCTGCACTCAGGAATTACTCCTGGCGGTGCTTTGGGAACCATATGGATGCTGGGAATCAAACCAGGTTGGCTGCATGCAAGGCAAACACCCTACCCACTGTGCTATCACTCCAGCCCCTTGTCTACTGTTTTCATTAAACTTTTAACATTATTAATCAGGATTATTTTAAATTTCCAGACTGACAATTCTAACCTTAGAACCAGTCAGACTGAGATTGGTTTTGAAGATTGCTTTGCTATCCAAATTGTGGTTTTCCTGCCTTCAGCATGCTTTACAATTTTATTTTTTAACTCAGACTTGTTGAATTTGGCAATAGTAATTGTGATTAATAGTGCTTTGGTCTGAAGGCATATATTAATCTGCTGAGAAGTTGTGCTGCTTAAAGTTTGCTGTACCTGGGACTGGAGCTATAGCACAGTAGGTAGGGCGTTTGCCTTGCACACAGCCAACCTTGGATTCCATTCCCAGCATCCCATATGGTTCTCCACGCACTGCCAGAAGTAATTCCTGAATGCAAAGCCAGGAGTAATCCCTGACCATCGCTCAGTGTGACCCAAAAAGAAAAATAAAATTTGCTGTACCTACTGGTACCAAAATTTATTGGGTTGAGGGGGAGCTGAAGGGGCAAGTGCTCAAAACTAGGCCCTTACACACACACGGGAAAGATGCTCTGTCAGAAAGCTGTGCCCTGCCCCCAAATGCTTGAACTCCAAGCATGTCTTTGTTTCTTCTCCACACTTGAATTGAGCCTCCCTCCCTCCCTCCCTCCCTCCCTCCCTCCCTCCCTCCCTCCCTCCCTCCCTCTCTCCCTTCCTTCCTTCCTTCCTTCCTTCCTTCCTTCCTTCCTTCCTTCCTTCTTTCCTTCCTTCCTTCCTTCCTTCTGTCCTTCCTTCCTCCCTCCCTCATTCCCTTCCTCCCTCCCTCCCTCCCTCCCTTCCTCCCTCCCTTCCTTCCTTCCTCCCTCCTTCCCTTCTACCTCCTTCCCTTCCTTCCTTCCTCCCTCCTTCCCTCCCTCCCTCCCTCCCTTCCTCCCTTCCTTCCTTCCTTCCTTCCTTCCTTCCTTCCTTCCTTCCTTCTGTCCTTCCTTTCTCCCTCCCTCATTCCCTTCCTTCCTCCCTCCCTCATTCCTTCCCTCCCTTCCTTCCTTCCTTCCTCCCTCCTTCCCTTCCTTCCTTCCTCCCTCCTTCCCTTCCTTTCTCCCTCCCTCCCTCCCTCCCTTCCTTCCTTCCTTCCTTCCTTCCTTCTGTCCTTCCTTCCTCCCTCCCTCATTCCCTTCCTTCCTCCCTCCCTCATTCCCTCCCTCCCTTCCTTCCTTCCTCCCTCCTTCCCTTCCTTCCTTCCTCCCTCCTTCCCTTCCTTCCTCCCTCCCTCCCTCCCTTCCTTCCTTCCTTTCTTCCTTCCTTCCTTCTGTCCTTCCTTCCTCCCTTCCTCATTCCCTCCCTCCCTCTCTCCCTTCCTTCCTTCCTCCCTCCTTCCCTCCCTTCCTTTCTCCCTCCCTCCCTCCCTCCCTCCCTTCCTTCTTTCCTTCCTTCTTCCCTCCCACCCTTCCTCCTTCTCTCCCACCCTTCTTCCCTCCCTCCCTCCCTTTCTCCTTTCCTTCCTTCTTTCTTTCTTTCCTTCTTTCCTTCCTTCCTTCCTTCCTTCCTTCCTTCCTTCCTTCCTTCCTTCCGCTGAAAACTATCTGGCGATTCACTCAGCTCTGACCCACGATCACTGTGCTTGTTCCCTCTTGGGGTGGTGGTCTAGTGGGAGGGGAGGAAAACATTCTAGAACTTAGAAGTGAAAGTTCAGTCTTGGTGTGTGAGCTTTACTTCCCCCCTTCATGGCACTGCTGCCAGTGAATTCTTTTTGGAAGCTGACATCTGTTCACTCTGTTCTTCTCCTCTTCCCTAAGGTGAGACAAGAAAGCTGAAGGGCACGAGAGGAGGGAGATGTTATTTTATCGCAACTGGAGAGAAGTTTCAAAACTGAACTCTGGGGAAGCCCTAGTCCCTGAGCACTGTTCGGGAGAGCTTCTTCCTTGCCTCCCCAGGGGAAGCTGGTGTGTTAGAGGAGGCTCGGGAGAATGTGTCTGGGGTTTCTCCTCACAGGGACATGAGCCTGGTCTGCCCCAGCAGCAGCATGGAGACTGGCACCGGAAGGTTCCCTCAGTAACTCCAAGGCCCTGCAGCAGCTCCATGGCTCCTGCTACAAAGGGTCACTTCTCAGCCACTGTGTCCTCCCGGACGCACACCAGAGTCCTGGGTCCCAGGGAGCCGCAAGCCCCACGGCTGTCTGACAGTGGGCTCATGAAAACCCACTGAACTCTTAGTTTGTCCAACATTTTCTTGTTCTTGGAACAGAAGGGATGCCCCCCAAAACCTTGACAGAGTTGGCACTCCTCCAGGCCTTACTCACACGTCCACCCTGCCCCTCATGTCCACACTGCCCCTCATGTCCACACTGCCCCTCATGTCCACACTGTCCCTCACACATCTACATTGTTCCTCACACAACCACACAGCCCCTCACATGGCCACACTGCCCCTCATATGTTCACACAGTTCCTCACATGTTCACATTGTTTCTCACATGTTCACACAGTTCCTCACATGTCCACACTGTCCCTCACATGTCCACACAGTTCCTCACATCTTCAGGTAGTTCTGCCAGCTCTTTTTCAATTTCCGGCACTACCAAACTCACCTTGTCGTTACCCTGACACTCTAAGGAACTGTTTCCTCAGTGAGGAGGAGAACCTAGAAGTCAGGATGTCCACGGGTGCTGATCTGTTCACCTCCTTACTATCTTTGCTGCGAGGACTCCCATAGCTCCATACCCGCCTCTTCAACTATTTATGCGCATACAAACATATACATACACATCTATCTATAGCTTGTGAGTTTGTACTGACACCTCAAACATTAATTCAACACCAAAGGGTTCCTTATAGACTTTCCCCCTTGGATATTTTTAACTCCTTTTTTGAATAGTGAGAAAACTGGTTCCCACTAGCCTTAGTATATTTATTCATTTACTCAAGCTTAAAATATACAGAAAATAGTCTCAGAACAGATTAACATACCACTGTAAAAAGCAAAATATTTGTTTCCGTTTTTTTTTCACTTGAGGTATAATTTACATATGGTGAAATGCCCAGACCTTTAGTGTGCAATTTCAATATGCCTGAACACAAGTTTGCACCCATAGGACCCATACCAATATCTTCCTTAATAACCCATCCAAGCCCTTCATCACCCTTCCCAATAAATTAGTTTTGTTCCTTACAACACTCACATAAATGGAATCATATGGTTTTAAGTCTTTTGCTTCTGGCTTATTTTATACCACAGAACATCTGTGAGATCCATCCAAGTTGTTAAATGGAACTGCTGTAATCGAGAATGAAAACTCTTTGTGATAAAAAGGACTAAATCTTCTTCCCTGCCACCATGTCTGATCTGGATGTGTGTTCCAGCTGCCTCCCACCCTGCCCGTGTTTGGTGCTATCTGTCACTTTAATGCCGTCATTGCGCGGGGCGTGTGCGCGCCCTGCACAGCCCAAGTCTGTCTCCACCTGACGGTAATGACGCTTGAGCATCTTCCATGTGTTAATTGGCCATGTGTTTGTTTCAGCTTTTTGCCCATTATAAAAACAGGTTATTCATCTTAGATTTCTATACTTTGCAGTTCATTACATATTCTCTCCACAAGCATGTTGTCAAATGTGCTTTATAAATATTTTCCTCTATTTTGGGACTTGCTTATTCATTTTTGTTTGTTTTTGTTTGGGGGCTAGGCCCACTCCTCTCAGTTCTAACTTTTGGCAGTGCTTGGGGGACATATGGGTTGCCAGGGATCAAACATGGGTAGGTCTCATCCAAAGCAAGAGTGCTACTTGCCATTCTATTCATTCTTAATACCTATAATGAACATGATGGTGAACATAACACAGGCTTTTTAAACTTAATTCTAATTTTAAAAACTTTCCCCTGTTATTGGTGATTTCTGTATCTTTTTGAAAAAAATCTTTTAAAATCTTTTTTTAAAAAAAAGGTTAGGATTTTAGCCTATGCCTTCATCTAGAAGTCTGAGCTCATAAATATTCATGCAGAGAGAGAGAGAGAGAGAGAGAGAAGAGAAAAGTATCTGTCACAGAGGCAGACTGGGGGTGTTGGCAAGGAAACTGGGGACACTGGTGGCTGGAAATGTGCACTGGTGAAGGTACAAGTTTTGGAACATTGTATGACTGAAATCCAATCATGGACACTTTGCAACTGTGCATTTCACCCTGATTCAATTTAAAATATTTTTAAATAAATAAATATATACATACTCATGCATAGTGTGAAGCAGGATCAATAACTTTCTCCCCCTTATATTCTTTCCATTTGTTTCAGTGCGTTTATTAAAATCTTTGATACTGGCCAGTGAGTTTCTATGGTATTTTAGTTTAAAAATCTTGTAGAGGGCAGAGCAGTCATATACTGGTAGGACATTTGCCTTGTATGCAGTCAACCCCAGTTTGAGCCCCCAGCAGCCCACGTGGTGTCCCAATACCTACCAGGAGTGATCCCTGAGAACAGAACAAGGAGTAAGCCCTGAGCACCACTGGGTGTAACCCCCCCAAACAACAAATATATATATATATAAAATATACATATGTATTTATATATGTATATATGTATATGTGTGTGTGTATTTCCACACGCTCAGGCCAAGCCTCATGTATGAGTGAAGTCCTACGGAACCCAAGTAATGCGGAACTTTGTGACCTTGGACTCTGGGCTCAATGGGACCCAGGAGCAGAGATCTTCTGCCTGCATCCCCCAGTCTCCGGTGAACCAGTGATCACACCCATAAGCCACCTCCTGCTGGCACCAGATAATCTCCTCATCGGCCACCCTCCAGAACTCATGGCTGCTTCTCCCAGAAGGTAGCATAATCATGCCACCAGACCCCGCACAGGCCACCAGACTCTGTGCCAGGCTGTTTCCACTCGGGGTGCCCCAGAGCGGGTTGGGTGAGAGCCCAACCCTGGCAAGGGACCCAGCCCTGGCAGCTGACCACTACCCAACCGCCACGCTCCAGGCCACTTTATACATGCTTGGGCCGAGCCTCGCATATGAGTGAACATATTCCTGGACCACACGACACATCATAAGACACTTAAGATGCATTTTCCATAATTACCACACCATATATGACGGGGTTCAGACAGTAGGCAACAAATCATAGATATAGATATAGATATAGAAATAGATATAGATATAGATATGCCTCCTGGAAAGCCCGGAAAGCTACCGAGAGTATCCCACCCGCATGGCAGAGCCTGGCAAGCTCCCTGTGGCATATTCAATATGCCAAAACCAGTAACACTAACGAGTCTCATTCCCCTGATCCTGAAAGAGCCTCCAGTATGGCAGCATTGGAAAAGACGAGTAAGGAGAGGCTGCTAAAATCTCAGGGCTGGGACAAATGGAGACGTTATTGGTGCCCGCTCGAGTAACTTGATGAACAACAGGATGACAGTGATAGTGATACACACACACACACACACACACACACACACAAAATTAGGACAAGGGAAAGAAGCCAAAGTATGTGTGCAGCGCACATCAAAAATCCAGATTCAGTCCCTAGCACCACGTGATTCTCCCCCAAAACCAAGCCAGGAGCACCCTTGAGCCTGCCAAGTGTGGACCCAAAGCCAAAGTGATAACAATAATATTCATATATATATGGAATACTGGTATATTTTGAGTCCTATGCCGTTATTTTTAATTATTAATTATTACTCAAATTCCACACTACCTTAATTGCTATAACTTGGCAGTGCACACTAAATCAGATCCTGTAAGTCCTCCAACTTAGCTCATTTTCAAAATTATTTTGACTAATTTTTTCTAGTATTTTTAACTTGCCATCTACATTTTAAAATCTACCTTGGAATTCTCCTTTTTGGTTCGATCAACTTGCCAACTGAAATCATATTAAACTTATTGCTGAGCAGAAGAAAACTAACATCGAATGATTTTTCCAATACACCAACACATCATTCCATTTATTTCAGTGCTTTTTAGTTACTCCTAACAACAATTTATAATTTTTAAGTGTACAAATCTTACAGATAATTTAGTATTCATTCCTAAGGAGTTCATAACTGTGATGCTAGTATAACAATACTTTTGTTTCAATTTCTTTGCTACAAGAACATAGGAAACTATTTTAATGTCTATGGAAATTGTACATTGCAGAATCATTTAATTTATTTGAGTTTGTGTTGTTGATTTGCAAATTCCTTCGACTGTTTTACATAAGGAAATGCCATGTATGTCTAAAAGCTTTACTTCAAATCCAACCTTTATAACTTTTCTTTCTTGTGTTTACATTTACCCTCGACAAAATCCTAGAATATGGTGTACAGGATGGTGTACACGATAACTGAAAGTTCTGTACATGGTTGACGGGGGGCTGACCCCTCGGGTCTGATGTCCAGGGCAGATGAAATCCCCCAGACATGCTATTCATAATAAAGGAACCCCAGGAAATGGTGAAGAGGACAGACGACACCCATGTACGCATGTGTCCATGTGTGTGGGTGGGTGCCATAACACACACAGTGCAGAGACAAGAGGGCAGTGCGTGTGCTTCCCTCCCCCCAGCTTCCAGGAAAAGTGCTGAGGATTTCTGCTAAGAATGGACACTGGCCCAAGGATTTACATTCATGCCCTTTATCATGCTGAAGAAGTTCCTTCCATCCTGGTTTGCTAAGAGTTTTCTCCCACTCTCAAAAGCATTAGATTTTTTTCAGGTACTTTATCAGTATAATTGGAAATAATCAGAAGATTATTTTCTCCTTTTTTCTGTTAATAAGGCAAAGTGACGTAAAAAATGCCACCCTGGGATAAATGTCACTTGGTCATTGAGTTATTATTCATTTTATACCCTGTTGAATTCTAGTTGCTAAGGATTTTTTAAATTCTTTTCTGATGGAAATAGATTTATAATTTTTTTTCTTCTAATACCTTTGGTTTGTTTTGGAACAAGAATTATCTTGACCTTACAAAATAAGCTTTGAACTGTTCTCCCCTTATTTTCTGAAAGAACTATATGTAAACTTGATGTTAAGCCTTCCTAAAATATTTTATAAACTCTGCCAATAAAACCACATGGAACCAAAGTTTTCTTCATGAAAAAAAAATTTTAGTAATGAATTTAATTACTTTATAAGCAGGGGATGTTCAGATTTTCTATTTATTGATTTAGTGTTGAGAAGTTGCATTCTTTCAGCGATGAATTTGATCTGAGTTGTTAAATCTATTGCCATAAATTCCTTCAAAATTTCCCCTATCCTTAATGTCGATAAAGATCTAGTCCTATCCTGACTTTCATTCCTAATATGGTATGTTCTTTGAAAGATTAATTTTAGGGTCCAGAGAGAGAGCAGAGTGGTTTGGTTCTTGCCTTGCCCGTGGCCAATCTGTGCTTGATCCTGGCACCCCATGAATTAATTTTATTAATATCTACAAAGAAACAACTTGTAGTTCTACTAATTACCTCTATTGTTACATTTTCTATTTTTAACTGTATTCTTGACAGGTTTTTCTAGTTATTTTGTAGTAACTGTGTTATCTTTAGCTCAGAGTCCCAAATTTTTTTTGGCCTACTGTTCAAAAAGAGAACTCCCAGAACAACCACCAACTGGGAACTCTTTGGCACTATTGCGGCAACATGGGAAGATGCCATTGTTGACAACATTGATGAGGAATACAATCGACTGGTTCAGCACCTCCATGAATGTGCGAGGAATGCCAAGAGAGAGATAGCCACAAAAAAACGCCTGTCTTCGAAAACTCTTGAGCTAATTCGCCAGCGTGGTTTGGCGCATGCCTCAGGCAACCGCAAGCTAACATCCGAGCTCGCAAAGCAGTGCAGAGATGCGATCAAGGAAGACCTCAAAGAGAGAAGAGCAGAAGTACTGGTAGATGCGGCAGAAGCTGGGAAAAGTATTCGTTACGCCCGCCTGCCCTTCGCCAACTACAAGACCAAGATGACTGCCCTCTGACGTCCTGATGGATCCGCCACATCCTCCAGAACGGCAATGGAGAAGATTATCCATGACTTCTACTCAAATCTCTTCGATAGCCATGTCCACTTGCCGACATACCAAATTCCACAGGATGGATATGTCGTTCCCAACGTTCTCCCTTCCGAAATCCGACACGCCATTTCGTCGGTAAAGAAACAAACAGCACCCGGCCCAGACAAGGTCAGACCTGAACACCTGAAGAACCTGCCATCAGTACTCATCAATACACTGGCTCGGCCTTTCACTCGCTACCTGTCTGAATGCAAGGTTCACTCGCTACCTGTCTGAATGCAAGGTTCCGTCCCAATGGAAAACCAGCAGGACCGTACTACTGTTCAAGAAGGGAGACATTCATGACATTGGCAACTATCGCCCGATCTGCCTATTGTCGGTCATCTGTAAGTTGTTCACTCGAGTCATCCTAAATAGGATTGGCAGAACACTAGATGAAGGACAACCATGCGAGCCAGCCGGATTCCGCAAAGGATTCAGCACCATCGACCATATCCACACAATAACCAAACTCATTGAGGTTTCTCGGGAATTCAAGATGCCGCTCTGTTTAACGTTCATTGATTTAAAGAAGGCCTTTGATTCTGTTGAGACGGAAGCGGTCACTGAAGCCCTAGCCAATCAGGGCATTCAAGCTGAATACATCAAGATCCTCCGTGAGCTGTATTGCAGATTCACTACCAAGATCTCACCATTCTACAAAGAAGTGATCGTTGATGTCAAGAGAGGGGTGCGGCAGGGTGATACCATTTCACCGAAACTCTTCAGTGCCACCCTCGAGAACATCATGCAACGACTGGAATGGGAAGGAATGGGAGTGAAGATAGATGGTCGGCAATTACACCACCTCCGCTTTGCTGATGACATTGTTTTAATAACACCAAACATCAGCCAAGCGGCACAAATGCTGGCCGACTTTGACCGTGAGTGTGGAAAGGTAGGACTACAGCTGAATCTTATGAAGACAATGTTTATGAGAAACAGCCTCGTTCCTGACGCCCCATTCGCTCTCAATGGAATGACCATCTCCGAATGCAACAGCTATGTGTACCTAGGTCGAGAAGTCAACATGACAAATGACCTGGCACCCGAGCTGCGCAGGAGGAAGAGAGCGGCTTGGAACGCCTTCAAGAACGTCGAAGAAACAGCTAAGAGGACAAAGAACCTCCGGCTCTGGGCACATCTCTTTGATTCCACTGTTCTTCCTGCATTAACATATGCCTCAGAGACCTGGGCCCTACGCAAACAGGATGAGAACGCTATTCAGGTCTCCCAAAGAAGAATAGAAAGAGCTATGCTTGGAATATCACATTTCACTCAAATGAGAGAAAAAATCCGGAGTTCCGACATCTGTCAACGATCAAGAATCAGGGACGCTGTCTCATTTGCCAAGGTGTCTAAAATCAGACGGGCTGGTCACGTAATGAGATTTAAAGATGACCGCTGGACTAGAGCTGTTACTGACTGGATTCCACGGGATGTCAAAAGACCGCGTGGCCGCCCACCTACCAGATGGTCAGACTTCTTTGTCAAGATCATGAACGATCGGTTTGAGGCTCTTCATGTTCCCAGGGCGAACAGATGCCATTGGGCTACACTTGCACGCGACAGGGACAGATGGAGACGTTACTGGTGCCCGCTCGAACAAATCGACGACTAACGGGAAGTTAAGTGATTAAGTGACTGTCCTTTTGGCAGAAACAAAGAATTTATTCAGCATTCCGTGGAAATCAACCTTCCTTCAGTGAAAGGCAGAAAGCATCCCTCGCACCCACCCCTCAATCCCACCAGAGGCTCCTGTGCTCCCTTGGATGGCTCCAGAGTTCCCTGGGGGGCAGCAGTGATTACTCTGGGAAACGCTGATGCAGCGTCTGTAATTAGATTCAGATATTGTAACACTTCTTTCCTAATATAAACATTTAAAATTACCAACTTTCCTGGAAACTCTGTGTTGGCTGCATCCCATAAATTTTGGCATATGGTATTTTTGTTTTGTACTCTGTTTAAATATTGCTTAATGTACTTTGTGGCTTTTTTTCTTTTATTCAGATATTCTGTTGCTTACTTTTCAAAATTATTGGAAATTTCTACATATCACATTGATTTCTAACTGATGCTTTCAAAATCAGAAAACTTGAGAAAACTCACGATTTCCCTCTTGTGAAATTTATTGAGATACAGTGTCCAAACTTAGTTGACCTATAATCCCCACTTCAGGAAAAAAACAAAAGGACTCAGTGACCAGTTGCAGGAAATCTCCCTTCTTTAAGTGTGCAAACCAGAGGCGGTTCCTGCCTGGCTAGAACCTTCCAGTGACTAGGAGGGGATGAGAGGAGGGAAAGGAGGGATTTTACCCACTCTGAAATACTGTGTGTACTTAATTTTGGTGCATTCCTCATTTGTGGAGTATAAAACAACCTAACATGAGACTGACACCTAAGGATAGTAGATACACGGGCCAGGAAGATTGCTCCATAGCTGGAAGCCTACCTCATGAGTGGAGGGGAGAAGGCAGCTGGAATAGAGAAAGGATCACTAAGAAAATGATGGCTGGAGGAAATGGTCGGGATGGGAGATGTGAGCTAAAAGTAGATAATGGATCAAACATGATAACCTCTCAGTGTCTGTATTGCAAACGATAATGCCCCAAAGTAGAGAGAGTATGGGGAATATTGTCTGCCATAGAGGCAGGGGGAGGGTGGGAAAGGGGGGGGGGTATACCAGGGATATTGGTGGTGGGGAATGTGCACTGGTGGAGGGATGGGTGTTTGAACATTGTATGATTGTAACCCAAATATGAAAGCTTGTAACTATCTCATGGTGATTCAATGAAATGAAAAAAAAAAATTTTTGGTGCATTTTTCTTGTAGAGCTTTAAAGAAGGTGAGATGCTTGGTGATTGGTCTAGTGATAATGAATAGGAAACAGTCCGGCTCTTGGATGGCTCGCTCTGCATCTTCCCTCGCCAGTATATCTGAGAGATGGTCCAAGAGCCATGAAGATAACGTGCCACAGAGCCATGTGGAGAGAGCCAGGGTACCACCACCCACCTCTGCTCAGCCAGGCGCACTGCCCACTACACTGCCCACAGCTGCAGTAGCCCCTCACTCAGCAGGGGACTGCCCCAGAGGCAGCTCAGCCTGAACCCCCCAGCCCAGTTCCAATGGGACTGCAGGCTGACACCCCTTCCCTTCCCTCCCTTGCTTCCCATCCCCCACTCCCAGATGTTCACCTTGTTTCACTCCTCCCCCAATAGACCCCTTGCACCACTAATTCCCTAGCGAAGCTCACGTCCCCATGACACAAGCTAATAAAGAAGGGTATTAAAATCCCTAACAAAGGTGAATTTGTCTCTTTCCCCTTTGTTTTGTCAGCTTCGCCTCAGGTCCAGGCGTCTTATTTTATTGTGCTTTGATTTATCGTGCTTTGCAGATATTGTTTTTTCAAACACACACACACACACACACACACACACACATTTTAACCATAGGCAACCCTGTATCAAGTCTACTAGCTCCAATTTTTCAACAGCCTGTGCTGCTTCCTCTGCCTCTGAAGGGTGCAGACTGCTCTGAACCTACTGCTACTATGTGACCGCCTGCCATCCAGTGCAAATACAGCGTCAGGGTATGGTGCCAGGGATGGAACTCAGAGCCTCCAACATGAAAGACACATGCTCTGCCACTATATCATTCGTCTGAGTATTTAAACTACATCATTGGTCTGAATATTGGGGGCAGGAGTGGAGCAGCAATAATGAAACCCAGGACCTCAGAGATTTGATGCATGTACTCCCCTTAGCCTTGCACGTAGTTGACCTGGGTTTGATTCCTCCATCCCTCTCGGAGAGCCTGGCAAGCTACCAAGAGTATCGCGCCTGCACAGCAGAGCCTGGCAAGCTCCCTGTAATGTATTCGATATGCCAAAAACAGTAACAAGTCTCACAGTGGAGACTTTACTGGTGCCCGCTTGAGCAAATCGATGAACAACCAGATGACAGGGCTACAGTGCTACCCACCACACACTCTGAGCACACCCCAGCTAAACAAGACTTTCATAGACGGTTCCATAGAAGCACGTTGTTTGACCGACCCGCTGCCAGGACTCGCCTTGTGTGGGGGTCAGAACCAAGCTGCTGTGTCCTGAAGGTTCGCTGGTACAGTGGGTTCTCTCCCTGGGGAAGCACTTCGTCATCCTGGTTTTATACTTAACCACATGTTTGCTATTTTCTGTCTTTAATTCCTTTCTGTAAATATGAGTTTCCTTCTAGTATGATTTCTATCACAACTAGCACTGTAGCACTGTCCTTCTGTTGTTCATCGATTTGCTTGAGCGGGCCCAGTAACGTCTCCATTTTGAGACTTGTTGTTACTGTGTTTGGCATATTGAATATGTCATGGGGAGCTTGCCAGGATTTGCCGTGCGGGCGAGAAACTCTCAGTAGCTTGCCGGGCTCTCCGAGAGGGGCAGAGGAATCGAACCCAGCTCAGTGCGCAAAGCAAATGCCCTACTGCTGTGCCATCACTCCAGCCCAATACAAATAATTTTATTTTTATTTTATTTAATGCTATCCGAGAACAGGGTCTAGCTGTGATGAATTTCACGTGTTTTAATTCCTCTGAAAATGTTTTCTTTTTTAAGAAGTCAGTCATCATTCATATCAATAAACTCTATATGGAAAGGTACTATTTTGGGGGTGTGGTTGCTTTCAATGTTTTTATTTATCTCTAGGTTTTAGAAATTGAATATAGGTGATTCTGACTTTTACTCAATTTAACACTTGCTGAAGATGCAAGTCATCTAGTACCAGAGACCAAAGTACCAAAGACTCTGAATCCGTGAGACTGTTTTCCTCCAATTTTGGAAACTTTCAACATAACATTTGGAGACATGATTTCTGTCCCATTATCCTCCCTTTCACACCCCATCCCTACCCCCTTTCTGCCTTTTCTCAAATCTTAGGGCTCCAACCAAACACATTTTAGGATAGTTCTCTTTACCCCAGAGGGAACTGACACTCTGTTCATTATTTCCAATATTTTTTTTCTGAGTTCCTTAGATTGGACAATTTCTTCTGTACTATTCTGAAGTTCAGATACTCCTTCTATTTCCAATATGCTCAGTAAGCTGTCCATTAATGTCCTTATTGCAGCTAACTGAACTTTGCAGTTTGAGAATTTCCATTTGGTTCTTGTTTATAACTTTCATTGATTGACTGGGATTCCCCATCTGTTTATTAATCTTTTATTTTAAGGCCTTGATGATATTTTAGCAGCTTCATTAAAGCCTTGGTTTGCTAATAATACCTTTCTCCCATCTTGAGGTTGATTTATATGAACTGCTTCATCTTTTTTTGCTAGGAGCTGCATTTTACTGTTTCTCCATATCTAATGATATTTTAGTGCTCTTGACACGGTGCACTGTGTGGCAGAGTCTTGGAATTCCATTCTCTTCCTCTAAAGAGAATTAATTTTTTCTAGCATTAGTTCCCTTAGCTGGATTCATTTTTGAAGCATGCCTGCAGTGTGGCGGGCGACTGCTAGAAACTCTCCCTAATTCTTCTACTTTCAGGATATTTCCCCTCCCCCCCAGTTCCTCCTATCCCCTCACTCCACTTCTCTTGTGTTTTGGGGGTTAGGCAGGTATTTGATGGGACTGACTCACAGGCTGGGTGTTCCCCTTTGTGTGGGTGCCTCCTGCACTTACTTGCTCCCATGCTGTCCTCAGGGCCAGAAGATGCATGGATGATGGAGGGATGACAGAGATGTTTCAACGGACTGAGCGAGCACTTGGCATGCAGGAGGCTTCACCCCTGGCACCACAAATGCTCCCCTAAGCACCACCAGATGTGGCTCCAAAACAAAATGAAGCAAAGAAAAAACAAAGTCTTGGGGCCAAAGAGAGGACAGGCAGGACCAAGGTGGTACCTTGCATGTGACAGACCCAGGTTAGAGCCCCAGCAAATATATGGGTCCCCTGAAGACCTCTAGAAGTGATCCCTAAAGTTTGTCCCACCACTTTCCAAACCAACAAAGTCTGAAGTAATTAAGATGGAGAATTCTCAGACTAAAGGACACAACGATTCAAATATCGCTCAGTGCATCTTTCTATAGTAAAGAATCCATTGTCTTCTAGTTCTGTTCTTCCCAATGTGTTATTGTTATTGTTGTCAGTTCTGTCTAGAGCTAAGAATGGCTATCTCTGTGAGGGGTGGTCCAACACGAGCTACCCGACACAAAACACTTTCTGGAGACACAAGTCATCTAGTACCAAAGACCAAAATAAAGCATTCTTTGAAGTCAAGCAATAGTACAGGTGAGCAAGGCTCAAAGTTGTATGTTCTGAATTGGGTCCTAAATGTCTAACTTGCTGCCCACTGCATCGAACCAACATGGAACTTGGAAATCACAGAGCACTTTTACCTCAAACCTAGTAGAGAAGGACAATAAGGCAATGTCTATCATGGGGAGTATGTATCTGCTCCTATTAGCTGATTATCAAAAAGCCTTAAAAGCTGCACCATGCAATTTCCTGCGATGATTATTTCCTGACCTCCTGAGGAACAGCCAGCTTGAGAACTTTCTGGAAGAGTGTCATATATGCAAGGGCTTTGTACTTTCAATCTCTTTATAACCCTTAATACCCTTGTAGGAATAACAATGACCAAAAAATTCACATAGGAGACAAAGAAATATGTAAATACTCCAACACAAAAGCCATGGGAGTGGAGTAGGAGAGGAAGATTGAGGTGTGGGTGAAGGGAGCAGACGAAGGGACCCGAGAGCCCCACAGCACCACACTGTGAAGCAACTGCGGAGAATCTGCCGAAGAACAACAGCAGCTTCTTTTCTTCAAAGAGTTCAGACCCCTCAAACGCAAAGAAGTATCAGAATTTTCTAAACTATTCGAGCGATAGCACAGCGGTAGGGCGTTTGCCTTGCACGCAGCCAACATGGCCGACCCGAGTTCGATTCCTCCGCCCCTCTCGGAGAGCCCAGCAAGCTACCGAGAGTATCTTGCCCGCATGGCAGAGCCTGGCAAGCTCCCCGTGATGTATTCAATATGCCAAACACAGTAACAACAAAGTCTCCAATGGAGACGTTACTGGGCCCGCTCGAGCAAATCGATGATCAACGGGAGGGCCTTTACCTTTTTTACCTTATTCCAAAAGAAAACTTCAACATTTCTTTTATAGATTGATTTTTTTCCCCCAGTGCCAGGAACTGAACCCAAGTTCCTCATGTGTTTTCTGAGCCATATCTAATCCCGGACTCTCAACATTTCTCTCAGAGATCTTGGATTAAAGGCCAAAGAGATAGTACAGGAGGGAAGGTTCTTGCTCACCCAGGGAGAATACAGTTCCATCCCCAGCACCACCAGGAGGGACCAGAAAAATGGGGAGTAAGCCCTGAGCACACCTGGGTATATACTCCCCCTCACCACCCCCCAAAAAACCGCTTGGGTTATTTGTTCTCAGGAGGTCTGCATGGACCAAAGCACTAGTCTGTTATAGTTCTTGATGGTTCATGCATTCAAAGAAAGTGTGACAAGAGTCAGCCACAGTGTCACTGAGGGAGGGAGAAGGTATGAATGCCAGGAGCAAGCCCTGGGGTGGGCAGGAGCAGACCTCAGGGCTGAAGGTTTCTTCCCAAGAGCACTGGGCCATCCCCAGGAGAAGAACCGTGCGACCTTCACAGGGAGGCTGGAGTAGGTTCCAGAAACCCACTGCCGGACTGAGGAAGGAAGCATTCTAACAATAAGCAAAGATACAGTAAAGCTTCTAACTGTCGAATTCAATTAGGTGTTTAATCACTGGATGTAAGGGTCCGTCTTCAAGCCCAGAGCCGTGTTTGAATATAGAACTGGAACAGGGATGACTTTATTCTGCTCCCAGGCTACTGGCATGCTGGTGGCTACTCCTGGCGAGAACCGTCTCCTCCCTGTCCTCACTCGAGAGTGTCGGGAGCAGAGCCCATGTGGTTTTCCTGCAGCCTTGCTGTGAGAACAAGAAATGGCCATGTTGGGTTGTCAAGACCCCCTGTCGTGCAAGATGCAACCTTGAACCCCGGGTCAGCTGCTGCGGCTCCGGAGGCATTTCACTGTTTTCTGAATGGATGCACCAGCTTAAAAGCAACCTAATCTGATAATTATTTGTGAAGCATTTTTGCAGTCACTCTGTTCCCAATTTAGATCTTGCAGCGGTGCGATTTGCAGCCACTGGGATTCTGTAGAGCCCTCTACATTTTTTTTCACCTTCCAATAATTCAAGGAATGTTTCAGCGTACATTTTGAATATGAAGAAGCATGTGTGTGAACTGAGGAAATAAAAATACACCAAGGTTTTTTTTTTAAAGAATATATACTTAAGTACTTCCAAAGCATGCATATTTTAACCAGAAGAAAGCTACATGGGAAGACAGCTCTTATTTCAACAATAAAAATCTGACAGCCCTTGTTTCAACAATACTTGTACTATGCCTCGCATAGAGGAGGCATTCCTTAAACATCCCAAGAATGCACAGATGTACATACAACATACATGCACACGTACATATATATGTATATGTGTGTGTATATATATATATATTTTAAGGGTGCATCCATGGGCATGTAAACTATTTCCCCATTCTTGATAACCATGATCTTTTGAATAAATAAATAAATAAATAAATAAATAAGGATCTCTGAGAAGAGCTAAGGCTGAGCTCCCAGTTCCTGCCTGAGCTTCCTGCCTTGCCTCAGACCAGGGTCTCTCCTGTCGGGGCCCGGGGTCACCTCTCCAGCCCTTCAGCAAGTCCCTTTCACGCCTTGCTCTGAATTTGACTGAATTTCAGGAGGGCACATTTTGCTATTTTACAATTAAAGTGAAAGACAGAAAGCAGACCCATCCAAAATATCTTACTTTTTCACTTCGCTTAAATATGAGCTTAAAAAAAAAAAAAGATTTACCAAGAATAGCAGGTGACTGCATTTGTTTTTATTATCGATGTTTGGAAGAAGCCTTTCCAAATGCAAGAACCCTTCCCCTTTTCAGAGGGGATATTTACAACAGGCGGAGATGTCTGAGCACACACATCCCTTCCTCTCTGACACTGAGGCTTGGGATGTGACAGAAAATTTAATTCGGGAGTTGGATGTCACAGTGGGAAATGAGCCCAGCCCCCAGGGGCTGGCCAGCTTCCTCCTCCCCCTGCTCTCTCGCCACGGTGACACCCGCGGGGAGGGGGGGGGGGCTCCAAGGCACCCCTCCCCCACACCCAGTCTCCCTCTAGTGCCTGCAGCAGCCTGCAGTGGCCACTGGCCTGCCCAGCATCCAGGAGAGCAAACACGCGGCCCCAGCCCCAGAAGGGAGGCACAAAGGAAGCTGACAAAGGAGGGCAGGACAGTCCTCTGCGGAGCTGGACCCAGAGAGCCCAGCCTGCTCGGAACTGTTCTTTAACACCCACGGGGGGCGACAGTTTGCTCCCTGAAAACCAAGGGCTGGCAGAGTTCCGAGCAGTCCTCAGGAACCATGCGGGGCTGGGGGAGGGTCCCATCTCAATTATCGCCCTGGGAGCTGTGGCACACACGCAGCTCAGGCTGCCGCTCCTCCTGAAGTGCCTCCAGAGCCTTCAGGTGCTGGCACCTAATGAGTTAAAGTCCAGGGACTGACAATTAAGGCTTTGAGGACAACAGCTCAAGGTCCCTGGCAGGCGGGGGAGGCTCTCTTTGTGCCGTGGGGGGCCGAGGAAGGGGAGCACAGGCTTCCAGAGCACATTCAGCCGGATCACACACTTGTCCCGACCATCCCGGGCCTGTCTCCATAATTAGGAGGTGCCACCCCCTCCCTGGGCTGGGAGCGCCCGCCAGGAGCGTCAAGTTAAGCTAGCATACATCAAAAATAATTGACAATGGTTAGGCTCCGTCGCCGGGAAGCCTGCTCGGGCACTGCAGCCACCAGCCCACCACCCACCCACCCAAGAATTATTATTTGAAAAGGATGTCGGAGGATTATAGAGGATCCTGGTGTCTGCTCCAATTAGGATCAACACTCTCTGCCTGCTCGCCCAGCTCTCGCCCAGAACGGTGCGAGCATGCTGACCCCTGCTGGGGCTCTGCACAACTGCAGCCTTCCCGGGGCCAGGCTGGCCGGGGGGACAACCACCAGGACCAGGACCCGCTCCAGCCTGTCTGTTGCCCACTGGACCACAGCGGTACAGCCCTTCTTCACCCTCAGTGTTACCTCACCACAGCCCACGGCACCCAGGCAGCAAAGCTCTTCAAGACAGAGTCTCAGTTCCTGTGGATAACTAGGTGGAGGGAACACCTGGCTGAAAACCAATCATGAACAACTTTGTAACTGTGTAACTCATGGTGATTCCATTAAAAACTATATAGGTAAGAGTCGGGCTGGAGTGTTAGCGCAGCAGGCAGGGTGTTTGCCTTGCACACGGCCAACCCGGGTTCAATTCCTTCATCCCTCTTGGAGAGCCCGGCAAACTACCGAGAGTATTCTGCCCTCATGGCAGAGCCTGGCAAGCTCCCCTTGGCATATTCGATATGCCAAAAACAGTAACAACAAGTCTCACAATGGAGACGTTACTGGTGCCCTCCTGAGCAAATTGATGAACAATGGGAAGACATTGTCAGTGATAGGTAACAGTCAACTAGCTTCAATGTTTGGTCCTCTATACTAGTTCTTAGATTCCTTGGGCATTCTGTCAACAAACTGCAGGAATATTTTCAAAGACATCCAAAATCTGAGAGAGACACCCAGATTTATGAGGAATATTTTTGTTTTCACTGTGACTGTGATTCCCGAGTTCGAATCCTGATGCTTTTCCCATCTGAGTTACTATTCATAAGAGATGGATAGGGCTATAAACTTGTGTTTTATAGATAGATACACACAGATAAATAAAATGTAATATTCTTGCAAAACTTTGCACCGAATGAATTCTTAAAGAGGAGGTCAAGGTAAAAGCCCTAGCATCTCTTCCCACACCCCAAAGCTGCCACCATGCCTTGAATCAGACCCCACAGCCTCAGGACTGAGACCACAGAGAACCTAATCTGATGGCAACCTCAGGTGCCAGGTCTTTGTGGCGGAAAACTCCAGCCTTCTCACAGTCAGGATAAGCAACCTTCCCACACCCCCCATCCTTCAGAAGACCCCGCAGTCACACCCAGTTAAAGAGTTAACTTCCCAGGTAACTGCCCAGCTAAATCCTCTGGGTTTCCTGGAGCACGTGGCCACAAATCTCCAAACTGCTCAACACTGACATCCCAATAGGAGCTCACCAGACTGGACAGGAATGTAACACAGAAGCCTAACAATCTTGGCTAAGAAATGCATAAAAACAGAAGGCTCAACTTGGAACAACAGCTTAATAAACCCTCAGACAGGGACTTAATGCCCCCCTCCATGTGAGGTACAACAATTTTCACAAATTTTATTCTACAGAAATATTTTCTGATCGTTCTGTTAAAATAAATTATTGTGGGCCAGCTACAGTGCCAGGTGCAGGGGTGGTTGGGATGCTGGGAACAGTGGTAGAGGGAAGGGAATAGTGGTGTTGGGACGGGGGGTGGCATATTGAGCGTCTGTTAAATTACAATCTGTAAACCAGTGTTTAAATTAAATGGGAAAATAAATAAATAATTTCGGTAGTTGCCAATGTCATGGATGTCTCCTTTCTTGTACAGTAGAACAGTCCTGCTGGTTTTCCATTGGGACGAAACCTTGCATTCAGACAGGTAGCATGTGAAGAGCTGAGTCAGTGTATTGATGAGTACTGATGATAGGCTCTGCAGGTGTTCGGGTCTGACCTTGTCTGGGCCAGGTGCTGTTCGCTTCTTTACCAATGAAATGGCATGTTGGATTTCGGAAGCGAGAACATTGGGAACAACATATCCATCCTATGGAATTTGGTATGTGGGCAGGTGGACGTGGCTATCAAAGAGAACTGAGTAGAAGTCATGGATAATCTTCTCCATTGTCCTTCTGGAAGATGTGATAGATCCATCAGGACGTCGAAGGGCAGTCATCTTGATCTTGTAGTTGGCGAAAGACAGGCGGGCACTGCTGCTCTTCTCTCTTCGAGGTATTCCTTTATTGCTTCTCTGCACTGCTTTGCAAGCTCGGACGTCAGCTTGTGGTTTCCTGAGGCTTGCGCCCAGCCACGTTGGCAAATGAGCTCAAGAGTTTTTGAAGACGGGCATCTTTTTGTGGCTTTCTCTCCCTCAGTGTTCCTCGCACAATCATGGAGGGACTGAACCAGTCTATTGTATACTTCATCAATGTTGTTAATGATGGCATCTTCCCATGTTGCCGCAATAGTGCCAAATAGCTCCCAATTGGTGGTTGTTCTGAGAGTTCTCTTCTTAAACTTTGAAGCCCTTTCTCCCTGCTCTATGAAGCAGAATTTTGCACGAAGGAGATGGTGGTCCGATCCCGTTTGGAATTTTGGGACAACAGCAACATTGGTCAGGCAAAACCGTCGATTGAATATGATGTGGTCAATTTCATTGTGGAATCATCCACTGGGAGACTCCCATGTCCAACATTTAGATTCTGCCTTCTGGAACTGGAAGTTACCATGGATGGTCTTGGTCGACATGATGAACTCAGACATCATCTGCCTGTTGTCTGTCATCTACAAGCTGTTCACTCAACTCATTCTAAATAGGATTGGCAGAACACTAAATGAAGGACAACCATGAAAGCAAGCCAGGTTCCAAAAAGGATTCAGCATGATCGACCATATCCACATGGTAGCCAAGCTCATTGAGGTTTCTCAGGAGTTCAAGATACCGCTCTGTCTAACATTCATTGATTTAAAGAAAGCCTTTGTTTCTGTTGAAACTGAAATGGTCATAGAAGCCCTAGCCAAACAAGGTGTTCAAACTCAATATATCAGGATCCTCCGTGAGCTGTATTACAGATTCACTACCAGGATCTCACCATTCTACAAGGAAGTAATCATCCATGTCAAGAAAGGGGTTCAACAGGGTGATACCATTTCACCGAAACTCTTCAGTGCCACCCTCGAGAATGTCATGTGACGACTGGAATTGGAAGGAATGGGAGTGAAGATAGACGGTCAGCAACTATACCACCTCTGCTTTGCTGATGACATCGTTCTAATAACATCAAACATTAGCCAAGCAGCACAAATGCTGGCCGACTTTAACCGTGAGTGTGGAAACAGTTGAATCAGTTGAATCTCACAAAGACAATGTTTATAAGAAACAGTGTCGTTCCTGACGTTCCATTCGCTCTCAATGGAATGAACATCTCTGAATGCAACAGTTATGTGTATCTAGGTCGAGAAGTCAACGTGATGAATGACCCGGCACCTGAGTTGTGCAGGAGGAAGAGAGCAGCTTGGAATGCCTTCAAGAGCATCAAAGAAATAGCTAAGAGGACAAAGAACCTCCAGCTCTGGGCACATCTCTTCAATCCCACTGTTCTTCCTGCATTAACACATGTCTCAGAGACCTGGGCCCTATGAAAACAGGATGAGAACGCTATTCAAGTCTCCCAAAGAGGAATTGAAAGAGCTATGCTTGGAGTATCACACTTCACTCAAATGAGAGAAAGAATCTGGTTTTCCAACCTCCATCAATGATCGAGAATCATGGATGCTGTCTCGTTTGCCAAGGCATCAAAAATCAGATGGGCTGGACACGTAATGCAATTTGGAGATAACTGCTGGACTAGAGCTGTTACTGACTGGATTCCATGGGATGTCAAAAGATCGCATGCCTGCCCACCTACGAGATGGTCAGACTTCTTCATCAAGACCCTGAACGATCAGTTTGAGGCTCTTTGTGTTCCTGGAGCAAGCAGATGCCATTGGGCCACACTAGCACACAACAGAACAAATGGTGATGTTACTGGCGCCCACTCGAGCAAATCGATGAGTAACGGGATGTCAAATGATCAAGTGAAGAAATAATCTTCAAATATTTTTTTAAAAAGATCAAGGTGAAAAACTTTTTCCACCATAATTCGGGTCTCCACGTGGTTTTGCAGCTAAGTAGGAAGGGAACAATGAAGACAGAGGGAATCAATGAAGTTAAAGGGAAGTGATCATCAAAGGGAATCAATGAAGTCAGAGAAAAGTCTTGGGCTCTGCTGAAATGGTGCCAGTGTTCAGAGAATACTGCCCCGAGCTGCCAGAAAGAGAAGGTTCCTGAGCCAGTTCATAGAACAGTCAATCCCAACGATGTCAGCACAGTCGCACTGGACAGGACAGTTCCCCAGTCACACCTTGGAGCTGGTGCCCACATACTGCGAGCCAAAGGCTCTTGTGTGTAGAGATATTTAGCCTCTGAAGAGTGGCCACACCTCCCTCAGCTCACCCAACTTCTCAGGAAGTACACACTACCGGTCCAAAACAAAACACAAAGAAACTGCAGGCTCCATTCCTGATTCGTATCAAGAAAGCCTGACGGGTATGTTGTACTCTGACAGGTATAATTTATTCTCATTTGGTGGTCCTCCTAGTACTAGAGCAGGCACTCCCTTCAAACGAATAAAAGGAACTCATGATTAGAGTGAATTAAGTAACTCATAATACACTGATTATATGAATGACGTCATCCATCCTGGTCTCATATTCATAGAGAGAAATAACAGAAAAACAGATTGATCCTTTTACTCACTAGCCTGTCCTCAATGCCATGGACTCTACATATAGTAGTTTCCTTAAATAATTTAAATTTGTGAACTAAAAATACTAACAGTGTCCAGGAGAGAGAAGGTGATGCTGGTGGTGAGAATGCCAGCCTCACAAACGTGGGCTCCATCTCTAGCATCACCACAATAGCACGTAGCACTGTCCTCCTATTCATCAACTTGCTTGAGTGAGTCCAGTAACGTCTCTGTTGTGAGACTTGTTACCGTGTTGGGCATATCAAATATGTCACGGGGAGCATGCCAGACTTTGACGTGTGGGAGAGATACTCTTGCTAGCTTGCCAGGCTCTCCGAGAGGGGTGGAGGAATCGAACCCAGGTTGGCTGGGCCGGCGGCATGCAAGGCAAACACCCTACTGCTGTGCTATCGCTGGAGCGATCACAACAATAAATAAATTTAATTCTACTAGATAATATGACTCAGCTCATGCCATGTCTTTTATTTTCCAAAATTATCAACAGAGGCAAAATACTTAATTTCTCTAAAATCTGATTTCTTTAACTACAAAATGAAAACAATTACAGCTACCACCTTGCTAAAATGGCATTAACTATATAGAAATACCTTATATATTTTTTAAAATATCCCACAAATTGCATTACAAGTGCTACTATGCACAGAGTAAAACTCTTAATTATTTCATTCTTAGAGTTAAGAAAATTTCAAGGTGAAGAATTAGAAACATAAGGAAGAATAATGGCTCCTAAAGGTGTTAGGATCTGAATCCAGCAGCAATTCATGGGCTTTCATGAAAAAAATGAAGCTGATGGCAGTTGTTAAAGGAAAATCATTTCAAAAGAGTCCCCTAGTCTATTGTGTTATAGCATCTTACTCAGAGACAAGGACACGCAGGACCAGGAGGTACAGACGCTCATTCCATGGAAAGGAGAGCGAGAATTCTGCCTGCATTCCTAGCAAGAGTGCTGTGGGATCACATGGCCCGGGCCACATGGAAGTGGCTGGCCCCAGAGGGCCATGGGAAAGGTCCTTCTTCATGCCACTCACTGCTCCTACAGGCCCAGAAACACAGCAGCTGACAGGAAGACACAGAACCACATCCCATGAAAAATACATGTTCAGCAGAAAACAGCAACCAAAATGCCTACTTAGATTAGGAGAAAAATCATACAGGCTTGAAGTAAAAAGTAAATATATTTGGGAATCTCTTGAGGGGGGAGGAGGAGGAAGTGGAGGTAGAGAAGGAAGGGGAAAGGAGGAGGAAGAGAAGGAGGAGGAGGAGAATGAGGAAAAGGGGGAGAAGGAGGAGAGGGATAGGAGGAGGAGGAAAAGGAGGAGAAGGAATAAAACAAGGACCAGAAGAGGAGGAAGAGGAGGAGGAGGAGGAGGAGGAGGAGGAGGAGGAGGAGGAGGAGGAAAGGAGGATCATGACAAAAGACTGAGCAAGAGTGCTCCTGCAGTGGTTTCCCAATCCCGCCCTTGGGAGTGTGATGAAGTGATGCGGTGATGCAGGGGAGAGGCCTGAGTGAGATGCTCAGGAGAGCAGGGCTGCGGGCAGGTGAGTGCGCTTCCTCACCTCTGTCCAACAGACAGCTGCTCTCCAACTGGAAGACTTCACCTACCTCAGGCCAGGCGACCAATTAAACCACCCTCAAAAACAGCATTTACTATCCAGGGCCCCAGGATAACCCATGGTAAGATCACATAAATTAGAGCCACGGGTTGGGACTAGGGTACCAATGTGGGATGCAGTCAGGGGGAGGTGTGGGAATGAAGCCACATGAGAAGCAGACCATGGTTGGAACAAGCTTGAGAGACATGGGTGTAAACCATGCCACCACACATTATTTCAAAGGAAATGTAATTTATACCCAAATGTGTTCCACCAGGTCTAAATATTTCTATTCCTTACACACTGGCTATTCATCACGACCATCCTGTTATTCGTCGATTGCCTCGAGCAGGCCCCAGTAACATCTCCTTCATCCTAGCCCTGAGATTTTTAAGAAAGTGCTATATTCAAGGCTCTTTAGGAGAATGAGACCCATCATTGTTACTGGTATTTGGCATATTGGGTACGCCACGGGGAGTTTGCCAGACTCTGCCGTGTGGGCAGGTTACATTCGGTAGCCTGCCAGTTTGTCCAAAGTAGGAATGAGATCATAAGATGTCATAATAAGATGTCGCGTGGCCGCGAATGCCGCCACGCGGTTCCGGGAACTGGTTTTTATAGTCCATTATTCTATTATCTATAGAATAATCTGTCATCAACTATCCAATAAGGAAGCCCCATACCACAGAAACAGAAGTTCCCACAGTAACTTTTTCTTATATAAAATGTTTGGTGCAGATACAACACAAGTAACCAGGCTATAAAAGATATTCCTAGGTTTATTATTTAACTAAGCTAAATAGAACTTATGGGATGGTGTGAAAGCTCATGGAAATTTTGGTTATAATTTATGCTCCTTTAAAGTACTTTCTAGGGGCTGGAGCGATAGCACAGCGGGTAGGGCGTTCAATTCCCAGCATCCCATATGGTCCCCCCGAGCACTGCCAGGAGTAATTCCTGAGAGCATGAGCCAGGAGTAACCCCTGTGCAATGCCGGGTGTGACCCAAAAAGCAAAAAGTACTTTTTAAATCAGAATAATGAAAGTTGAAAAATTAATCCAAAAGAATTAAACCATGACAGAAGGAAATCAGTGTAAGAAAAAAAACCAGTAGCATTCTTTAGGATGACCCTCAGTCATTTCTGCTTTGTCCAAATAATGACATTTACCTATTATCTAGCATTCTTCATTTTTAATTGTTTTCTATCATCACTTTAACTATATTGCCCAAACCCACTCATTATTTAAGTCACTGCTTTGATTAGTAGCTTGGGGGAGCTTGGAGCATTACAATTTTAAAAGTGAAATATGTGTACTATCATTATCTTAAACTAATGATCAAGATCATTTCAATAAAAAAAATTTCCCTTTCAATATTACTTGTTATTCCATAGTCATTGTTTACATGAAAATCTTAATCATTAAAGTAGGGAAATGCTTTAAAATTAAGATTGGCCTAAAATACAGCATTAGATCATACAAATTGCTCTTATGTTACCAAGCCCTGGTGTGGGAGGGGGGGGGGCAAGCACGGCATACTCACCTTCCTCCCTGGGTGAGGTTACTTCCCTCCTGCAAATAGAATCCCCCTGGCACCCCCCACGCCCGTCACCAGAGGCCAGAGGCCAGGAGACTTCTGCCTGCCTGGAGACTTCTGCCTGCCTGAACTCCCCTCGGACTTGATGGTCCCCCCAGCACCTCCCAACTCTCCACAGGTACCGTTCCACCTGCCAAGGGTGTTTCAAAGGGTGGGTTCAATCAGTCGCCTTGGTGTGTCGTGTGTCTGACTCCCACCGTTCCGGGATGAAACTGGCCTTTCCAGAGGGCGTCAGAACCTGTGCGGGGGGCCCATCCTGCTGGCCCCGGGCCTCTGCTGCCTGGAACGCTGCCCTTGCTCCTGTGTCCACTCCTCTCGTCTCTGCACACTCAGCGCCTGCACACCTCTCTGTGGCAGCTTCCTCAAAGAGCATCCCTGATGCCCCAACTCTTCCTAGTGCCCCCCTTTGAGCTCTCCCAGAACTTGCCTAGAGCCTTTCTCACAGCTGCGGTTTGCCATGTGTGTTGGAGAACTCATGGTAGAGGGAAACATTCTGGCTGGGAGGGAGAGTGGTTTGGAGACAAGGCATTCTTGGAACCCTGTCATCAAAAGAGGTAGCGCCTCCTGGAGAACAGGAAGAGAGCTAGTGGGGTGGCGAG
The DNA here is from genome assembly GCF_029834395.1 of Sorex fumeus. Lineage (NCBI taxonomy): Eukaryota > Metazoa > Chordata > Mammalia > Eulipotyphla > Soricidae > Sorex > Sorex fumeus. The sequence goes on along the minus strand of NW_026606081.1, from coordinate 17,703,063 downwards.
AAAGCTGGAGCAGAGCAGTTCCAGCAGGAAAATTTTTTAAAAATAATTTAGTATTTTTGTCTAGGGGGCAGACAGATAATACAGAGGTAGGGCACTCACCTTGCACGCAGCCAACCCAGCCAGAACCTATCTCATATGGGCCCCCAAGCTCTCCAGGAGTGATTCCTGAGCACAGAGCCAGAAGTAACCCATGCCAGGGTTGTTTTGGGCTCTTTGGGGGCAGCGCCAGGTGTAGCCCAACAAAAGAAAACCAAAAGAGAGAAATATTTGGTCTATGCTTTTGCTCTCTGCTCTTAGAAGCAAAAAGCATCTGCTTTTGACACAAATGACCAAAAGTCTGGTGCTGCTCTATTTTTAAGAAACAAGTATCTAGGCAACATTTTCTGTGAGGTTCTGTTACTCGACTTTGATATTTATCTTTAAATAGCTTACCATTCATATGATGAAAGGGCACACCTTGCCATGCATGCTCAAAGTTAAAGAAATATATTAAGGGGTGGAATCTCTCTGATATTTAAATTTATTGCATACACCTCATAGCTGATATGAAAATGATTCTAATATTCAGAAGGGATTCTGAGTAGGTTCTACTCCTCTGTGAACTCTAGTGGTAGATAGAGTCAAAAATAAAATATCAGAGAACACAGTCGGGCTTGTAGCCTTAAATTCATTCCCAGCCAGACCCCAAGTGACGTCGCTATTGGCAAGTGGGTCAACCCAGAGATTTTAGCACCTTGAAGAACATGAAGATGTGTTACAAAAAAGTGTTAAGCTAGTCCAAATGATCAGAAAGTGTTGACTCGGACTGGGCACTGTCATCAAGGCAAGTCCCTCATTTGGCCAGCCCTGGGCCTCCTCCTGCTCCTGGCTCGCTCCACACTATCTCTCTCTCCTCTTGCCACCCTCTTCCCTCCTCTTCCCTCTTCTCTTACACCCCTAACAGGACCCCACACAAGTTTCACGACTCATGACTCTCACGGAGAAGTGAATGGACAATTACTTCAAAAAACATGCTTTGCTGTTGTTTAGAAAATTCAGGACATCCTCTTTTAAATAATTACATCTTGTCTCTTGAAAAGTACACCCCAAAAGTCTTCAGATCTGTGATAGATAAATGCCAGCACCCACATTTCACAGTCACCATTCATCACTAACTGCACACAGCCCCAAAGTCATGACGTGTCACTGGAAGGGCACAGTTTCCCTGCTGATTCCATTCCTGAATGTGTCTCATCACTAGATTTTTTTAATGTCCTTTTACCTTTGTTTAAAATATTCTAAACTGCTTTTTCTATAATTTTCTTCTTAGTTAAATTACTTTAATATGCATTTCTTCTAAAGAGAGGAAACTTGAGAAATCCTAATGAATTGGAGATATCGTCTCCTAATAAACATCTAAGAGAAACACTTTCTTGAAATTAATAAACAAATTTGAATTATTGAAAGAAAGCATGCAACAACAGCAGGGTGTACCATTCAGAATGGCAGCAGGAAAACATGACTCTGGGCCCCTCTGACCAGGCTTGGCTGGCAGCAAGTTTGCTGAGAAGCACACACATCTGGGAGGTGGGGTTAGGTGGGGCGAAGAGCTGCTTAGGCTCAGGACACTGCACCCATCAGATGGAGCCATCTCTTCTCAGCACGAGGTGCAGTGTTCATGTGGTAGGAACTGGGTGAAGTAGGGAAGGAAAGGCTGGTGCCTTACTCTCACAACCTCAGAAACAACTTTACTCTTCAATTCACGGCAAGACTGAGGAGCACGTTGCTCTAGTACCTACTGAACATTGAGTACTAAGGTTACCGTCAGATGCTGCACACTTCCCAAGTATGTGTCATGAAGACTCTCTTAACTCCTTTTCGTTTATTTTAAAGTCAGAATTTCAAGGACCATTCATCTACAAATCAAACTGCTTCCTTAAACATTTACATACTTTTTTTGATAAAAGATGATGTGATTCTTATTTTTATTACTATCATCTAGCCAGGAGCTTAGAATTATACATTAAGTAGAGAGTTTTCTAGCCAACATGATTAGCTTCAGTCCATCTCCTACTGTCACACACACACGCACACACACACACACACACAAAACAACTCCTGTCACAATTGGCCTCAGAGACGCAGATTCACTTCCTGCAGGAAATGCTTCCAAGGCAAATGACCTTTTACTCTGGACATTACTCCAGTTTGTGTCAGTAATAGTTTTATTATGGTCACTTGTGTATTACTTGGCAAATATCCCAAGTGTATGTTCTGAAGCTTCAACTAGAAAGTAAGTTTGAAGAACAAAGAATAAAGTTAAATGTTCAAAGAAAAAGTACATGCTGGACTTTTTTTTAAAACCAAGTTCAAATACCACTGCCATCATTTTCTGTTGGGCTGACAACAGACTATTTAACCTTCCTATACCTCAAATTTCTATTGATAAATCACTGAAACTAGTGGTATCCAGATGCAGGACCAATTATTAGAAATCCATTCTATAAAGCTCAATGACTGGAACTCATGAACACATCAAATACTTATTACTATTAAGTGCCTCAAACTTAGAATCTTTTCTTATAAGTCTTCTTTCTTCAGAGACATATGCTCATCTGTTATGGCAGGTCCCTGATATAGGTCAAGCTGAATGATAAGAACTAGTATTAGTTATTGTTACTGTTGCCAATAATATTACTAGCAGAGTAAGTCTGATGAACAGAGAATTCATACTAAAAACATCATCTGATTGCAAGCAAATCAAGTGACTTTCTTCTGTTCTTCTACATTTATTTGGAAAGACATCCCTGGGTATCGAGGGTAATTGCAAGCAGTAAGAGTTACATCACTTACAGAAACTAAAAAAATGATGGGGTCATAGGTGTTGGCTTTGGGGTAAAGATTTCTTCGAACTGGCTTTGGGGCTTTGCGTTTTCAAGCTGGACACCACCAGAGAGACGACTGTGTAAGGCTGTTCACTCCTTGGCTGCCTCTCATCTTACTGATGGCACTGCACGCATCGGGCTCTTTCCGAACCCTGGGAGACAGCAGGGACAGTCACAGGTCACACCAGGCCCCCCAGGAGTCACAACGAAGCAGACTCCAGAGTCTTGAGGGTGAGTTCAGCCCTCCAGAACAGCAGGCCTTGCTGGGTTGGCCCAGACGGTACCATCCAAAGCTAATGAGATGTCACTCGGCTGTTCTGAGAAGGCCATCCTTAGCCTAGTCTCCATCTGATAACATTTGTCATCAGATGAATTGGAAGAAATCCCTCAAGTTTCAGATATGCATGTGGAGGAAGGTTCCAGCAAGAGAGAGCTGGGGAGACTCAGAAAGCAAGCCTCTGACAAACACTTCCTATTCAAATTCGTTTCAGACAGACTGAGCCTTTCACAAGAATAGGATTCTTATTCTACTCCGTTTAGCCTCCTGGACTTGACTCAGCTGGCGAGGAACCATTAGGAAAGTATGGAGTCTTCTCCAACCCAAAGTAACACGAAGAGTTTTCCTGAGCCTTTTCCCATTCTACTCCGATATCTGTGTGTTCTACACAACAAGTTTATGCATGGTTCAGACGCTTTCTAAATTTATAGCCTCCAAAAATACGGATAAGTCGAATCAAATGTCAAAGTCTAACACCTGTTACGAATAAACAAGTTAAGCAATGTCCTCTGGACACGCTGGTGGCAAGATCTAACCACTGCTGAGAATTAATGAAACGTTTACGGGAGCTGTATAATTCACAGGAAAATCCCCACGCTTTCCTGGGGGGTAAAGAATGTCTGGGGGAGGGAGGCAGTGAAGTCAACTCATTGTTGTATTTTGTTTCTCCCAATATTTCCAAGGGTTTTTATTTAGAAAGAATTTCAAAGAAAGAAAAAAATAGTTCAATCATTCACAAGCAAGAAAATGTGAAAATGTTCTGTTTCAAGAACAAATCCTAGACTGCAGACTTTAGTTATTTTTAATAGTTCACTTACTGCCCTCCCTCCTCATGGCTGCTGTGGGGGTAGCCGGTATCCTGCATGGACCCAGGTGCAGGGCGCTGAGACGGCCCGGACCCCCGAGAGCAGGGCGCTGAGACAGCCTGAACCCCGAGAGCAGGCATGAGGCCCAGTGCCCATGCATGGGGCAGGCGTGCAGAACCATTTACCAGGAGAGGCACATCCTCACCCCTCTACTGACCTTAGATATAGCCTAAATTTTTTTCTTTTAATTTTAATTTTTAATTGATTTTTTTAAGCTGAAAGAGAAAAAGTACTGAACAGAGAAGTAAAATTCCATCACCATAACAGAACAAAGAAAGGCAGAAGAAACGAGGTGTACTTAAGAAAAGCTGTTTTGCCCCCGCGAGCGGCTCTCCAGCACGGCCACGACTCCAGAACACAGAAACCAATTTCTTAACTATCTGACTTTCAGTAGAAATACTTCCAGGGTCAATAGGTAAAATAGCAGAAATCCAAAACCAACATTTAATTCTTGAACCCAGCTGTAGAAAGCAAATTACTTCACAATGCTTTTTCAGCATGTCTGATTGGGGGGGGGGGGGGGGGTAAACTCTAAATAATAGTGGTGAATCTTATTGAAACAATGAATCTAATCAAAGCAGATAGAGTGTTAACTAGAATTCATCTGCCTCACAGGGACGGGGAGGGGTGGGGGGTGGGGTTTTATTGGGGTTCTTCAGGGTAAAAAATAAGTATTGGTAAAGGGAAATGTGTTTGATATTTGCATGACTGAGACATAAACCTGAAAGCTTTGTAACCTTTCCCACAGTGATTCAATAAATAAATTAAAAAACAAACAAACAAACAAAAAAAAACAAAAAAAAAAAGTGAAAATATCAGGGCAGAGATAGTGCATCAGATGGGGTGCTTGCCCTCCGTGCCTGGCCCTGCTTCTATCCCTGGCATCCCAGGTGGTCGTGATGTACGCAGGTAGGCAGGGAAAGGCCCTTGGCAATGAAACTTAGGTCAACAAAACTTTTGGGAAGGAAAGTTGTAAGGTTGATCTTAGAACTTTCTGGACTCTTATCTGGGGGCAGGCCCCACATGGGGGCAGGTTAGAGAAACCCTATAAAGGCCATCTTGAACAAGGAAGGGGCGCATATGCCACCCGAGCCTATGTGCTGCTTGCGCCCACGTGCCTGAGCATATGTGGTGCCTGCATCTCCCCTCTTGTGAGGTGGACTTTCATGCTTTTGTGTCTAATGCTGGGGTGTGTGTAGGGGCTCTATCTCTGCTCTTGGAGAAGCCCGCGTTCTCTTTTAAGCACGTTACACTCTCTTTCTCTCTCTTTCCTCCCTCCCCCTAAAAAAAACACCAAATAAAATCTATTTACTTCAAAAAAAAAAAACAAAAAAGGGAAAAAATAAACAAAACAAATAATGTTTCCATCATGGAGTTGTGTGCCTGAAAAAGAACATGTCTCTTTTGTAAAAACTTAAGTCATAGTATGAATCAATAAAATAAATTTTAAAAAATTGGAAAAAAAAAAAAGAAAAGCTGTTTTGAATGGGAGATAACACCCAAGGATAGTAGAGATAAGTACCAGAAGGATCACTCCACGATCTGGAAGCCGGCCTCACATGCTGGGGGAAAAGGCAGCTCAGATAGAGAAGGGAACACCAAGTAAAGGGTGTTTGGAGGGCCGACTCGGGATGGGAGATGCGGGCTGAAAGTAGACTATGGACTGAACATGATGGCCACTTAATACCTGTATTGCAGACCACAACACCCAAAAGGAGAGAGAGTAAAAGGGTATGCCCTGCCACAGAGGTGGGGGGGTGAGGGGGGAGGGACAATGGGAAAATTGATGGTGGAGAATGGGCACTGGTGGAAGCATGGGCACTCAATCATTGTATGACTGAAACATAAGTACAAAAGTTTGTAAGTCTGTAACTGTACCTCACAGTGATACATTAAAAAATTTTTTTTAAATTAAAGGGCTGGAGTAAAGGGCTGGAGTGATAGCACAGCGGTAGGGTGTTTGCCTTGCATGCAGCCAGCCCGGTCGAGCCGGGTTTGATTCCTCTGCCCCTCTCGGAGAGCCCGGCAAGCTACTGAGAGTACCTCACGCGCACGGCAAAGCCTGGCAAGCTACCCATGGCGTTTTCAATATGCCAAACACAGTAACAACAAGTCTCAGAATGGAGACGTTACTGGGCCCACTCCAGCAAATCGATGAACAACGGGAAGACAGTGACAGTAAAAATAAAAAAAAAAAAAAGAAAGAAAGAAAGAAAGAAAGAAAGAAAGAAAAGCTGTTTCTTGGTGTTTTTTTTTTCCTTGCTTTGATTTTAGGCTAAATTTGATCGGTCCTTGACTGAAAGAACTTTCTAGAACCGACTGGTAGTGAGAATGCATTCTTCGCCTTCTTCGAGTCCATTGGCATAGCCACTGGGTCCTGGGCCTTAGCTCTTTTCGTTCCCGTGCCTGGACAGTTTCCTCCACCATTAGAACCCTCCCTGAGCTCATTCCTTCCCTTCCCTCAGGTCTGAACCCAAAATTACCCCATTGCTTCAGATGCTAGAAGCCCATTTCCCCGAGGAGAAGGCCCTACACCAGAGTCTTTCTTCTTCATTCCATTCTGTTTATGCTCCCTGCCCGCTCGAGCATATTCCCCCACACTCCCCCACCCCCTGGCTGGTGCCATCTCAGAGTCAGTCTCACTCTGCAGTCATCAGCCTGGGGCAGAGGACGCTAGCCGGGAGACGGCACCGCACAGTGATGTGTTCTGGATCTTCTCACCACAATTACCTGTGCCGAGAGAATTTAAGAAACATTTTTCTAATGGGTGTGGAGTTCTATTTCCCTATTAGAGTAAGCTTTTGATTCTTGGATTTGAAATGCCAAGCTAACTTTCACACCTACCCTGAAGCTTCTAGCGGTGCTAATCTCTACTTTGAGTCTGAATCAAAGTCTCTCAGGGACAATTTCTCAACAGGCCAGGCTGCTTCCCACTAGTGATTATTTACAGATTTTATCTGCCACCAGACTATTTGCAATTGGGAGATTTTTGTAAAGTTTCAGAGTATATGCCTCATCTTTGCCAGCCACAGTGCTCCCAGGGCAGGACTGAGCATTTCAAACCCACTCTAGGCCGCAGCACCTTGCCTGAAGCTGTGCACAATATCCGGAAGTTGACCACAGAGGGCAGGGATGAAACTGGCCACAACCGTGTCCTCGGGGAGGACACAACCGTGTCACTCAAGAGAAAGGAAGAACCAGCTGTGGCCTTGTAAGAGACGCCTCGAGCTCATATGAAATGCAGTGATTCCAGTTGTTCATAAATTGCATTTAGTCAAAATTGTTGAGAAGAAAACATCTTCTGATACTTTGTAGAAGAGCGAGGATGGACCCATAGAGCTCTTACTGTAAAAACAAAAAATATGTTTAAAATGAAGAGAAGCTTGCGGCTACTAGCCGAATGTTAAAAATAAAATGAAACACTAAACCTAATCTACATCAGTACCCAGGACTTGATTGGTTTCAAATGCATTTCCCAGTGAAAAGATTGAGGGGGTCTGTGAAACCAATGGCTGTTTGCTTGGTTGGAACAGAAAATAAGCTGTGATCCAGAATGGGCTGCAGTTCTACAAGGGGAGAAAATACTCAGAAACCAGAGGGAAGGGCACGAGCCAGGGGAACAGGGCTGGCCAATCTGAGGGGACAGAAGTCGTCAGTTAGCAAAGTGATGACAATTCAGATGAAGAAAATTAAACACCCAAGAGTTCAAACTGATAAAAATGATTAAATAAATAGGGATGAAAGACAAACCTTCAATACCTGACAGGGAACCTGAGGAAAGTCCCCACCCGTATCTGCACCAGAGCCCTCTCTCCTTGAGTGCCGCTTATACTTCAAGGCTCTGACTTGAAAAAGTCAAGAATTAATATCCATGTCAAAAAACAAAAAAAGAAAAAAACACGAGGGCCAGGAGGACTAGTCAGTGGTTGCAACCTTCCACAAGTGTGTGTGGGGCTGAGGATAGGTAAGACAGAGAAGGGACCAGAATAACAATGTTAGTTGGAAATCACTACACTGGACAAGAACTGAGTGTTGAAGTAGGTAAATGGATATACGGGAAAACCTTTCAGTGTCCAAAAAAGGAGAGAGAGAGAGAGAGAGAGAGAGAGAGAGAGAGAGAGAGAGAGAGAGAAAGAGAGAGAAAGAGAGAGAAGTGCCTGAAGAGGCAGGGGTGGGGGTGAGGCAGGGAGCTGAGGGGTTTGCAGGAGGGAAACTTCGGACATCAGTGCTGGAAAATGTGCACTGGGGGAGGGACGGGTGTTGGAACACTGAAACCCAATCATGGGCAGCTTTGTAAGTGTCTATCTCACAATGATTCAGTTAAAAAAATTTTGAAAAACAAAAGAATCAAAATGTACATAGCCAGCACCAAACCATCACAAGATCAAGGGAAAAAATAAACTAAGTAAGGGCTGGAGGGATAGCATAAGCAGGTAGAGTGTTTGCCTTGCATGCGGCCAACCCAGGTTCAATTCCCAGCATCCCATATGGTCCCCTGAGCACTGCCAGGAGTAATTCCTGAGTGCAGAGCCAGGAGCAACCCCTGAGCATCGCTGGGTGTGAACCCAAAAAGGAAATAAATAAATAAATAAAAGAGTGGTCTCAGTAGTGTCTGTGTGTTACTGCTGTCACGTGCATTAAAGTAACAATAATAATAATAATTAATAATAATAATAAATCGAGTGCTGAAAGGTAAAGCCAGGCAGGTTTCCCTGGGGCCTGACAAGCACCATGTGAGCCACACCCACACAGAGGGCAGAGCCACCATCGCAGCTATGCCGACAGCTCACGGGAACCCTGAGTGCAGGGTGTGTGAGGGGACACATCTCTCTGACCCTCCTTCCAAACTCGCTTCTCAGTCCAGCCCCGGCCAGAGTTCAGGCATTGCACAGCATCCCCACACCCCACGGGCAGGCAGTCAGAAGTGCCACAGACAGAGATAGAGGGACATGGTGAAGGTAGTGAGCTGGATTCAGGGGTCGCCCAAAACAAAATAAGCCAATAAAAAGAAATACCATTTGTAATACCAGGGCTGGAGCGATAGCACAGCAGGTAGGGTGCTTTCCTTGCACGCTGCCGACCTGGGTTCTATTCCTCCGCCCCTCTCAGAGAGACCAGCAAGCTACCGAGAGTATCTCGCCCGCATGGCAAAATCTGGCTAGCTCCCTGTGACGTATTCGACATGCCAAAAACAGTAACAATAATTCTCACAATTTGTTGTGAGACGTTACTGGTGCCCGCTCAAGCAAATCAATGAACAACGGGAGGACAGTGCTACAGCGCTACCATTTGTAAAATTTTAAAAAGGCAAGATTCCCATTGTAAAAATGGATGCATTAGAAATACTTAGGACTAAAATAATGTTCCCCTGAGTCCTCAAGTAATAATGCAAATATGAGGGACAAGGGCGGTCATTTAGGATAAAGGACGAGGGCAGCAAAACTGTCATGCCCCGAGTGCTTGCCCAATGTGTGGCCAGCTCAGAACAACCCCGGGTCACCTCGTCTGCTGGCGCAGTCTGTCCTTGAGCCTGGTACTAATGCCCCTTTTGAGAGAGCGGGAAACCGAGGCAAAGGGATTGATGGTCAAGCTACAGACCCAGCTCATCAGAATGTGGCTCAGGCCAGCAAAGTGGTTCTTTCTATTTCTCTGATTAGACCCTCTCCCTCAAATACTGAGGGTTTTTCATACAGAGCACTAATTAGACATTATAATAGGATGGATTATTCCTGCCAGGACAAAGAATTTCATCAGACGTGTTCCCTGAGCTCCGGGTAGGCAAGAGCAGCCTGAGCATATTCCACAGCGCTGAGAGGGGCATATGGACTCTGCTCACTCGAGGACCCTGAGAGAAAACGGTACTCACACAGGCCAGCCCTGACTTGGGAAAGGCCAATCTCTGCCAAAGACCGGAAGTAGAGGCCGTGAGAAGGAAAGCCGGTGAGAGCTGCCTTCCTTCCAGAACAGGGTTCCCAGGAGCCATAACTGTGCCATGAGTCCTTCCAGAGGAGCCGAAAAGGAGAATTCTCCAGGCCACTTGGACTGTCCATGTCCTGGGGCTCGCTCGCTGAGGAAGAGAAGGGAGTGTCGTGGGGCTCAGGACCACAAGGGTTGTACCTGGGTTTTCGGGTCACAGTGTGAACAACACAGAGAGACACAAGTGCAAAGGGGTTTTGTTCCAGTTAACTGGGGTCAACTATCTCACCCAGAAAGTGGTCTCTTGATAGCGACCCCAACCTCCAAGTGCAAGCAGTTTATATAGGTCCCAAGGTTGGGCAAACACTATGATAGCAGTGACCAAGCAACACTTGTCAGAGATTAGTCAACATTTGATAATAGTTTCTGTTGTTCCAAAAAATGGACATAGTGACAGTAAGTCATTTTCTGGTTGTTCCCCCCAAAAAAGGACATAGTGACCCCTCAGGACCAGTCAGATTATCTAGCAGTTTCCTACCAGAAATTACAAGTTCAGTTTCTGGGAAACAGAAACTTAGGCCTAGTCAAAACTTAATGTTAGCTGAGGCCTGTCATGGCTGCAGTCTGGCTCTAGGCCTGGCTTTCGGGTACCTAACACAGCAAGGACTGCTGGGAAGGGTGGGCCGGGGGTTCTGATGGAGAAGCACAAGGTCAAGAGCAGCTGCCCAGCTCCCAGCCAGGTGGCCGCCAGTGGGAGTACCTGTGTCCATGCCAGGCCCTGAGGGAGGGCAGGGAGTGAGGCAGGGAGCCTCTGTCAGTACAAGAATCTACCCTCCAGCCAGTCTACACCCGAGCCCCTCAGAGAGGAGAGACTTACCAGGAAGTGCTCTCTAGTCAATTTCTGTGCATTAAATGCCAATCTAATTAATGCCAGCTAATTAGATCCTGGTGATTCTGATTAGTCAAAATTCAAATTCACAGAGTGAGGACGAAATACAGAAAGAGTAAACTGCCCAAATTTTCAGCATCAATTCACAAGGCTTATTTCTGGATTAGCTTTCTATACATAAATTATGGCTTGACACTCTGAGAATAGCTAATATGCATTCATTGCTCAAAAAAAAAATTTATCAACCATTTGCTATGTGTCAAACTCATATGTGTTTTTGGGGACACAGTGCTATATGCAAAATGGTGCGTTCCTTTAAAAAACCAAGCACCTTGGGACTGGAGTGATAGCACAGTGGGTAGGGCGTTTGCCTTGCATGCAGCCAACCCAGGTTCGATTCCCAGCATCCCGAATGGTCCCCCGAGCACCGCCAGGAGTAATTCCTGAGTGCATGAGCCAGGAGTAGCCCCTGTGCATCGCCGGGTTTGACCTGAAAAGAAAAACAACAACAACAACAACAACTAAGCACCTACTATTATAATAGAGATCATGAGAATGGTGGTAAAATGTAGCACATGTGTACATACAGTACTCTTTTGAAGCATTATTGTCTTAATCCTCCCAATAAGTGTATAATTTCTTTGTATTTTTCCAGATAATAAAACCAGAACTAAAAGATCTTGAGAAAACTTTTCAGGCTATATAGCTAGTAAGTGACAGACATAAAATCAGAACCCAAGAAACTTTGATACTAGAACACAAGTACGAAACAATACCCTATGAGCAATTCTCACATACTCTATACCACGGACCTCATAAATGCATGCCTTATGAGCTATTCTCACATACACAATACCACACACCACACAAATGCATGCCTGATGAGCTATTCTCACATACACAATGCCTAGTGCAGTGAAATGGTGACACCCAGATGTTCATTGGGTAATCTGAGATTCTTTTAAGCCTTTCCAACCTGAAGGATTCCTGTAGACTGGGTCTGGGGAACAGGGCAGGAGTGTGGTGTGAGGGGGTGGGGAGGGACAGTGGTCTAGAAAACATCCTGCTTATACCAACACTGTACAGACCTGACAAGCAGGGGCTCGGGTTTCACGGGAGCCAGCCTCTACACTCTGCATTTAGAGTGGAAAGATGCCAGTGACTTGGGCGTTGCTGGAGTTTTCCAGGCCCTTTGTTGGTCCCCTCCCTCTGTGCTATGGCCTCAAAGGATGGCCAAGTCCCCCTTGCTGTTTTTTCTAAATAAAACCTTCATGGAGAAAGATGTACTCAACGTAGAGCTCGGGAACAGGGGGAGGGGGGGTGTTCCTACAAACCCAATGAAGGGGAGGCACTGCAGGCGAAAGGTCACAGGACAAGTTTTCCAGAACAGCTGGAAGAGAAACTATGCAGAGAGAGGAATACGCTGGAGAGATGCTGGGGTTAGCCACACACAGCTTAGCAGCTTACTAGAACAGACACTTCCCAAAGGAAAACGTGTGTGTGTGTGTGTGTGTGTGTGTGTGTGTGTGTGTGTGAGAGAGAGGTGGGGGGGGGGAGTAACACGGACGCCTCTGAAAGTGAAGCAGTGCCCTGCGAAAGACGAGGGATGGGTGACAATGTCATCAAGACTCACTAACAAATCACACCTTCCATCATGTTTCCAGAGTATAAATGCGGAGTGCTGTTCTGTTACTTCTTCATGCCCCTAAACCCACAACGCAGAAGAGGAACCCTTGTGTTCTCTGATGCTTGTGAGTGCTGAGAGGTGGTACCCTCACTCCAGGCAGAGGAAATAAACAGAAGGGGAGATTTGTTGCTCTGTTTGTTATTCAAAGTACATTTCCAGGGAAAACAATGCACTTAGTTCTGAAATTCTTCAGACATTAATAAGGACAACCAGGTAGAAATGCTGAGGAGAGAGAGAGGTAGAAAGAAATGTGAGGAGAAAATACTCAGAGATTAGCTCTCGGTTAAGCAAGGATGAGATAGCAGTGTGAGAAGAAGTCCTGTGACCGCTCCCTTGGCGGGAAATTAGGGAAGCAAGGGCATTGGAGGAACTGTACTCTCGACGCCAGAGAGTTGGACAGCGGGTAGGACACTTGCCTTGCACGCATCTAACTCAGGTTGATCCCGGCATCCAACCTGATCTTCCAAGCACCACCAGGAATAATTCCCGGTGCAGAGCCAAGAGTAACCCCTGAGCAGCACCAGGTGTGGCCCCCAAACAAAACAAAAAAAAGGAATCACACTTTCTTGAAATATAGCTAGCTCCACCTTAAAGAACCTTCCAGAGCCAATTCACCTTTCAACCGTTTAGGGGACATTCCCCATATTTTATTATGTAAACCCAGGGGGCCTGTGTCCAGGATGAAATGCATCATCTCCCACACACCTGACTGGTGTTTGTGGAATTTTACTTAAAACTGGTTCCAGGAATTTAGCTGCATGTAAAAAAAAGAATTGTTTTTAAAGTACCATAATTGACAAAGTTATTCACAGTTGAGTTTTAGACATACAACCCCACCACCAGTGTCATTTTCCCTCCCCTAATGTTCCCAGGTTCTCTTCCATATCCCCCACCCCCAGCCTGCCCTCTTGACGCACACCTGGTCCCCATTTTATCTCATCTCTCTTCACACCTGCCCCTCCGTTTTTTTTTTCCCTATACTTGGGGTCAAGGTTGATCTGGGCCTTGATCTCTGCCGCCTCCCCACCCCTTAAAACATTGCATTCCTCCAAAAGGAAAGAAAGAGAGTGAAAGAGAGAGAGAGAGGGAGGGAGGGAGGAAGGAAGGAAGGAAGGAAGGAAGGAAGGAAGGAAGGAAGGAAGGAAGGAAGGAAGGAAGGAGAAAGAACAGTACCTGCCACTAAGGCAGGCTGGCAGGAGGAAAACTGGGGACATGGGTGGTGGGAAATGTACACTGGTGAAGGGACAGGTGTTGGAACACTGTGTGACTGAAACCTAATCATTAACAGCTTCGTAGCAACTTTGTATACTCGTGGTGATTCAATAGATAAAACACTGCATTTTCTCTTTCAGTTATCCTAAATGCCACACAGAAGTGCCATCATCCTGTGTGCATCCTTCTGGCGAACTTCATCTTCCACTCCAGCCATGTTACAGAGAATTGCATGATTTCATCCTTCCTTACATTCTGTACATTCTACCTATGTACACCTCAGAAACTCTGCCATCCTGGGGCTGGAGAGGTCATACAGGGGGGACGGCGCTTGCCTTGCATGCAGCCGCGACCAGGGTCTGATCCCTAGCAACTCACATGGTCCCCAATCACCTGAATGCATAGCCAGGAGTAACCCCCAAGCATCACTGGGTGTGGCCCAAAAGTTAAAAAATACAAATAAAATGAATAAAAATTCTTCCCATCCCAACTGCCATTTCCCTGGTCACAGTCTTTTCTCAGCAGCACTCTGATCCCCCTGCACGCGGACACACACACACACACACACACACACACACACACACACACACACACAGCCCCTCCCTCAGCTCCCCCGTGTGCCATTACTCTCATCCTATCCCTGACCAGCCCCTCTAGGCATTTAAATTCTGCCCCAGAGGAAATGTCCAGCCCCATATCATGGCAAAACAAAACAAACAAAAAAACCCTGTTCACAAGTCCCCCAGCATCAACTGTCTAACACATGAAAACTCCGTCTTTTCCTGAACTGATTCCAACACACATTTCTGCTCCTCACATGCCCCACCCATCTCCAGAGCAACAGCCCCCTTTGCAGCAGAACAGCCTTCCTGACCCAGAGATCTCTCCCGACCTAGAGATCTCTCCCGGCCCAGAGATCTCTCCCTGCCCAGAGATCTCTCCCAACCCAGAGATCTCTCCCGCCACTATGGAGTTTGTCTGGAAGCTCCTCCAGAGTGAGCTTTTGTGAGGAAAGATGAAATTAGTCTTAATTAAACTCCCCTTAAAGTGAGATTATAGAGGGTCTCTAGCATCTGGGCTTGAAGCCTCCCACTATTGTCAGGATGCAAGCCCGAGCAAGTTTATACCAAGTGCTTCACCCCTTACTGTCTCCAGAGATATTTGAGACCCCGAGAGCACTTGGGTAGACTGAGATACAGATGCTTTGTTGGATAGACAGCTAATTTTTTTTTTTTTTTTTTGCTTTTTGGGTCACACCCAGCATTGCACAGGGTTTACTCCTAGCTCATGCACTCAGGAATTACTCCTAGTGGTGCTCAGGGGACCATACGGAATGCTGGGAATCGAACTCCGGTTGGCATGTGCAAGGCAAACCCCCTACCCACTGTGCTATTGCTCCAGCCCCGGCAGCTAATTTTTTACAGATTTTTTTCCTAACAGTACTCAGGGCAGATGGTGATTCACAGCCGTGCAGTGTCCAGAGCTGTTCGTAAATCAGGGAGAGACCAGAGCAACAGTAAATGTCAACGACAGTCCTGAATCAAGTACAAGAGTCACTGATTTGTGGTGACAAAACAAATTCTTTCTCTAAAATGTGGAAACACGCAGGACAAAAATCAGGGCCCTGTAGGCTGCCTTCCTGAGAACTGGTGACAAAAAAAAATGGAAACTATGAGGTGCCATGTGCTGTGTAGATCCCCAGCCTCCCATTTGTGGAAAACATCGACATCCTGCAATGTGAGGTTGCAGAGAGCGAGCTGCCCAGGCACGTAGGGATTCTCCACTCTGCGCACAGTAGGACTCATGCTTCTCCTCAGCACCTGTCCCTGCCACCTGTTTGGAGCCACAGGCGTGGCCTTCAGGGGACTCGCTGGGGTTCCCAGGTGTCCAAGGATGGAGACGGCAGGCTGTCACCTAATGGGGCCTCTTCTGCTGCAGCACCTCACGGGGCTCTCTCTGTGCACTCTCTAGGGAAGTTCTCTGAAAGAAGCAGTAGCGGGGCCCTCACCTCCTGGCAACCCCGAAGTCCTGAACTAAACCTCACATTGCGGGATGTCAATGTTTGCCACAGATGGGAGATTGGGGATCTACACAACACGTGGGCCCTCACAGTTTTTATTTTTCTGTCACCAATTTCAGTCGCCTTCATTTTCACTCTCCCAACTGTGGGCGTTAACAAAGGTAGAACTGCATGCAGAGGGATGCCCTCCTAACATTAGGAAAGAGGGGCCAGCAGCTCCTAGAGGAAAAAGTGCCAGGAAATAAGTATTCTTACCTCTTTCCGCTTCTAAAAAATGCCGTCACATTGGACAAAATGCTAAAGCTTTCTATTTCTCTAATATCTCTAATGTGCAGACAAATATTAGTTGTGAGTACTCAGTGAGATAATTTACTTGTTTAAAAAAAATTCTATCCCAAACTGATTATAACACAATGTTGTCACTGTCACTGTCATCCCATTGTTCATTGATTTACTCGAGTGGACGTCTGTAACTTCTCCATTCGTCCCAGCCCTGAGATTTTTGCAGCTTCTCCTTGCTTGTCCTTCCCAACGGTGCCACATTGGAGGCTCTTTGAGGGTCAGGGTAATGAGACCCGTTATTGTTACTATTTTTGGCATATCTAACACAATGTTAGATTCAGAAAACCCAGGAGAACTTCCTGTCCCCCATTACTGTAGGATCCATTTGCCCCACTGTGAACTTCTCCTTAGCTCCATGAGCTGCCTGCCAGCTCCTAAGGAAAGGCAGTGCAGACAGTGAACGTTTGGGCTGTTTGCTCCAAAAGTAAGAAAACTGAAAACTTCACACATAGAACTCTGATCAGAGTTCACGTCTATTAGCTAGCAAAACACCAACCCTTCAAAGAAAATCAGACGCAATGAGTCATCATATATAGGCTTCGTTGAAGCATTTAGGTTGAATCTAAGTTGCTTTTAATTGATTCTTCAAGCACATTTTGAAGTTCAATAAATGTTACAGATCAGTTTGAAGTCCATAAGCGGAAACAGTGACACTCATGTCAGTGAAAATAGCTCATTAGCACGTCAGCCACTAAATATACATGAGCCCAACCATGTCATTCACCCACCTCAAGGAAGGAACCTCTACTCACACACTGCTACCTTAAAAACTCCACATTTGAGAAGACTAACACCCAAGAATAGCTTAGATAAGTACCAGGAGATTTACCCCATGGCTTGGAGGCCAGCCACATACTCTAGGGGTAAAGGCAGCTCAGATAGAGAAGGGAGCACCAAATGAAGGGTGGTGGGAAGATCTGCCCAGGATGGGAGATGCATGCTGAAATTAGAGTATAAACCGAACATGATTGACACTCAATGCCTCTTTTGCAAACCACAGCACCCTAAAGGAGAGAGAGAACAAAAGGAAATGCCCTGCCACAGAGGCAGGGTGGGATGGGGGATGGGCGGGTGGGAGGGATACTGGGATTAGTGGTGGTGGAGAATGGGCACTGGTGGAGGGATGTGTACTCGATCATTGTATAACTGAACCCCAAGCAAAAAAAATCTGTAAGCCTACAACTGTACCCCATGGTGTTTCACTAATAAAATTTTAATAAATAAATAAATAAATAAATAGGCCCTCCCGTTGATCATCGATTTGCTCGAGCGGGCCCAGTAACGTCTCCATTGGAGACTTTGTTGTTACTGTGTCTGGCATATCGAATACTCTCGGTAGCTTGCCGGGCTCTCCGAGAGGGGCAGAGGAATCGAACTCGGGTCGGCCATGTTGGCTGCGTGTAAGGCAAACGCCCTACTCTCTGTGCTATCGCTCCAGCGATATTATTAAAAAATAATTTTTTTAAAAAAACTCCTCGCACAGTTGCAGCCGCGTGACATCTTATTATCTTATTCTTATTTTAGACAACCTGGCAGGCTACTGAATGTAACCTGCCCACACGGCAGAGTCTGGCAAACTCCCCGTGGTGTACCCAATATGCCAAATACCAGTAACAATGATGGGTCTTATTCTCCTAACCCTGAGAGAGCCTTGAATATGGCACTTTAAAAATCTCAGGGCTAGGGTGGGAGCGGCAGGGACCTCATGGGAAGGGGGGCGTAATGGGCCGTCCTTCACGCCCGACCAAGGTCGCCAGCTGCCCCCCACGAGCGGCTCTCCGGCACGGCCACAACTCCAGGGCACAGAAACCAATCTCTTAACTATCTAACTTTTAATAGAAATTCTTCCAGGGTCAATAAGTAAAATAGCAGAAATCCAAAACCGCGCGGCCGCTATTATTCTTAAATCAAGTTGTAGAAAGCAAATCATTTCACAACGCTGTTTCAGCATGTCTGATTGGGGGGGCGGGGGGGTCGTAAACTCTAAACAATAATTGTGCATCTTCTATCGAAACAATGTATCTAGTCAAAGTAGATAGAGTATTAACTAGAACTCATCTGCCTCACAGGAATTGGGAGGGGTTGGAGGTGGGGTTCTATTGGGGTTCGCGGTTAAAAATAAGTATTGGTAAAGGGAAATGTGTTTGATATTTACATGACTGAGACCTAAACCCGAAAGCTCTGTAACTTTTCCCACAGTGATTCAATAAAGAAATAAATTATAAAAAAAAATAAATAAAATAAAAAATAAATAAAAAAAACTCCTCATTAAAATTAGTGACAGTTGCTTCAGTCGTGCCCCATAGCAATGCAACCCTCCGCCCCCCTGTTAGGATCTGGGCCAGGCCTTTCAGACGACTTGTATCCTGCCAACACAAAACAACTTCCACGACTGCGTTGTAGAGCTTACCCTGTTTCAGGGATAGGCGCCCTCTCTGTACACTGGTATGGTTTCAATTCTAAACTTTAGAATGTAGGACTTCCTGTTTATACAAAATGATAGCAAGGGCTCCAAAAGTAATGAGCAGTACTAGTAGCAACATCAGAACAGATATCTAATAAAAGGACCACAGCACATTCATTAAGCAAATATATTCTAGAAGAATTAATTTAATTAAATGCTCCTATTTCAAATAATCTTATTCTCACAGGCCTGAGGTTTACTTTACAGTGAGAGAATTCAGGACGGGTTTTGATTCTATTTTGGGGTAGCTTAAAAGATTAAGATTTGGGGGAACATGTTATATAGAATCTGCCCTGAATTAGCAATTTCCACAATTAAAACCCAGACCAGGGTTTTAATACATGAAAAATATTTTCCAATGTTATGACTAGGTGGAACACTGGATTCATTATTACCATTTAATTTTTAAGTCTTTAAAAGGTGTTTGACACCGACATTGTTTATTTTGACTCATCAGCTAGCCTATTTTAGAAACAATGCACTCTAAATTAGGGAGAATCTAAATGAAATAATAAAAGATTATTATGAATAATAAAACATTATAAATAATAATAAATGAATTATAAATAATGAATGGATAATAAAACATTAAATAAATAATAAATAATAATTTATCCTTTAAAACAAAATGCCCAAAAAGATCTTCCCTTTTCTCAGTTTTGCTAAATAAAAAAAATTGCCACTCATTAGCATTCAGAATACTATACAAAACTGCTTTTATCTTGGATAATCTACTCTGGGTACCTCTCAAACTTCTTGACAAGTCCTCTGAAAGCAGCAAGCATCTTTTTTCTTACATGGGAAGTTTCACAGGAAGCGTGAAGGCTCCCTGCTCCTACCTTTTCTCACTGCTGCAAATCCAAATATCCACAATCCAGATGCACGAAGCTGTTGGTGCAAAGAATGGGCAATGTTCTGGGCCTATGGAAACCAGCTCCATCACTTCAACTTCTGGCACAAAGAACAAAACACATGAGAAAGGGGGGAAAACAGGAGTAAATTCCTCATCATCTCAGGCTAGGCAAAGACTGCGTAGTACTTAGACATTGCACCCAACAAGACCCATAAAAGAACAGATTAATACATAAATTTTGACTGAAATTAAACACCTTGTTTGTGAGTGTTTTGCCAAGGTAGAACCCCGAGTATTGCACAAGCAAGGAGTGTGTTCTTCCACTAAGCCGTATCCCTGAGCCCCATGATCTCATTTAAAAAAATAGAAAAAAAAAAAGGCAAGCTACCAGCTGACGTGTGACACTGCACTCTATGTGTTTGATAGAGGTTCAAAGAATAGTCACTCCAGTGCCAACTCCAAATAGATCAGAAGTCATCTCATGAAGGAAACATCACTCAAGACCACAGTGAGGCGTCACTGTGTACCTACTAGGAGGAGCAAAATTGATCGAGTGTAAAAACAGTCTTTAAGAATGTGAAAGATGAATGCAATCTTTCTATGTCTGTCCCTCTCTTTCTGACTCATTTCACTTAGCATGATACTTTCCATGTAGTACCACTTGTATGTAAATTTCATGACTTCATCTTTTCTAATAGCTACATAGTACTCCATTGTGTAGATGTACCGAAGTTTCTTTAACCAGTTCTCTGTTCTCAGGCACTCAGGTTTTTTCCAGATTCTGGCTATTGTAAAGAGTGCTGCAATGAACAAACAAGTGCAGATGTCACTTCAACTGTACTTTTTTACGTCTCTGGGATATATTCTCAGGAGTGGTATTGCTGGGTCAAATGGGAGCTCGATTTCTAATTTTTTGAGAATCATCCATAATGTTTTCCAAAAGGGCTGAACCAGGTGGGAGGGATACTGGGATCAGTGGTCGTGGAGAATGGGCACTGGTGGAGGGATGGGTACTCAATCATTGTATAACTGAAACCCAAGCACAAATATTTGTAAGTCTACAACTGTACCTCATGGTGTCTCACTAAAAAATAAACAAATAAATAAGACAATTTTGTTTTAAACAAAAAGAATGTGAAAGAACTGGAACCCTCAGGCACTGCTAATGATAATGTAAATTGGTGCAACCACTCTGGAAAACAGCTTCTTAAACGCAAGTACACCATCAAGTGATTCAGTCGTTCTGTTCCTAAATATTTACCTAAGCAATCCAAAAGCATCTGTCTACATATAGACATGCACATAAATGTGCATACAGCTTTATTTGTACTAGCCAAAACAATGGAAGCAATCCAAATATCAGCAATATGTGACAAGACAAATACTCCTTTATCCATATGAAACATATGCATATAAGTAATTATTAACATGCGAAAGTCATGATGAGCTATATTTTTTCTAATTTCTTATGATAAACCTTAAAATAAGTATAGAAAGTGAATTAAACAAAATAATATATATCATATCATGCTATTTTAAATCTATTTACATAATTCTTCAAAATGCAAAGTCACCTAGAGTAGCTTAAACATAGACCAGTGGTTGAAAAGTGTGGGAAGAAGGAAAAGGAATTATAAGGAGCCACAGGAAGAAACTCTTAGGGGTGACTCTTGAATATGAAAATGGTATTCAGTGCCTGTTCCCCCTTGGCGGCTCGGTGGACGTCATCCTCCAGAGGCCATTGGACAGTCAGGCTTGGGCCCGCAGTGACGAAACTTGTTGGGCCTCACGGGATGGGGGTGGAGCTGGTCCTGTCCTCCCCATCCCAATGTGACCCCAAGTCATCGCCCACAAACGGCCTCTCTGGCTCCTGATCAAGCTGCTTAACGGCCATGCTCCCAGAGACTCAGGAGCAAATCTCGCAACCCAGCAGGTTTTGGCAGAAATCCCTCCAGATTTAAGTGTTAAAATTTCGGAATTTCAAAATCGCTCGGCCAGTACTGCAGCCACGTGACATCATATGTTATTCATAACCAGCAATAGAAAACAAATTATCTACTGTTGCCTTTTCAGCAGATCTGAGTGTTGGGGTAAAATCTCAAATAATAATGGTGGGTCTGGTGTCAAAATATTGAATGTGATCAAAGTAGAGAGAGAGTAATGTGGAAATCATCTGCCCCACAGGTAGGGGGAGGGTGTGGGATGGGGGTATACTGGGGTTGTTGGGGGTGGAGAATGGGCACTGGTGAAGGTATGAGTGTTTCATTGTATGACCGAGACTTAGACCCGAAAGCTTTGTAGCTGTTCTCACGGTGATTCGATAAATAAAATTATAAAAGGTAAAAGGTAAAGGTAAAGGCCCTCCCGTTGATCGTTGATTTGCTTGAGCGGGCCCAGTAACGTCTCCATTGGAGACTTTGTTGTTACTGTGTTTGGCATATCGAATACTCTTGGTAGCTTGCCGGGCTCTCCGAGAGGGGCGGAGGAATCGAACTCGGGTAGGCCATGTTGGCCGCTTGTAAGGCGAATGCCCTACCGCTGTGCTAAGTAAGGTGGAGTTCATGCACAATTCAATCAGCTAACCAGTGGCTGAATAAATAGCAGTACTCCTACATACCGTCACGGTCACGGTCCTCCCGTTGTTCATCGATTTTCTCGAGCAGGCCCAGTAACGTCTCCATCATGAGACTTGTTGTTGCTGTGTTTGGCACATCGAATACATCACGGGTAGCTTGCCAGGCTCTGCCGTGCAGGCAAGATACTCTCGGTAGCTTGCCGGGCTCTCCGAGAGGGGTGGAGGAATCGAACTCGGGTCGGCCATGTTGGCTGCATGCAAGACAAATGCCCTACCCGCTGTGCTATCGCTCCATCCCACTCCTACATTAAAAAAAAAAAAGAAAGAAAGAAAATGGTATTCAGTGTAGTGATAATTTTGCTGATAAATACATTATTCAAATGTATCAGGTATACATTTTGTGTACATGAAATTCTACTTCCAGACAACTCTGTTTGGAAAAGAAGAAAAGAAAGGCAAACAGTCCCATCAGAATGTCCTACAGGTGGAAATACAGCAAGTTATCTACTCTTGGAAACCATTAGACTTCCATTCACCCTCATACGATCAACACATTTTTTTTTTTTGCTTTTTGGGTCATACCTGGCGATGCACAGGGGTTACTCCTGGCTCTGCACTCAGGAATTACTCCTGGCGGTGCTCAGGGGACCATATGGGATGCTGGGAATTGAACCTGGGTCGGCCGCATGCAAGGAAAACGCCCTACCTGCTGTGCTATCACTCCAGCTCCTCAACACATTTTTGGATGATCAACTATTCCATCGTCATCCATAAAATATAGCAGCAAACAACGAGCATGCTCCCTACCGGCCCAGGAGCAGAACACTGCATGTATGATAAGGAAACTTTGATTTGCTCCGTCACCTCCTGAGAGAGAGAGAGAGAGAGAGAGAGAGAGAGAGAGAGAGAGAGAGAGAGTATTTACATGGGGGAGGGGGCAGTTTCCTTCCCAGCCATCTGGTGACTCAGTGCCCCTTTCTCCTCCCTGTCGGGTCCTCATCTACCTGGAGCTCTTGGGCACTCTGTAGGCCGTTGGCTCTGTGCTGGGAACAGATGGAAGCGCGCTTTCTGCCAGGAGTTCCACAGGACACTCATGCTGTGGCATCCCCGAGTCTTCCCCGCTGACTTTTCCTGTTGGCAAGTGTTAATTTGGCACTATACCTGCTGACAAGATATCCCAGAGCAGAGGTGCCAAGCTGTAATGACTCACCCCAAGAAAGACATCAGGGGATCATTCCCTCCGCTTCCGTGCCCCCAGCCCCGAGGTGCAGGGTGCTAACGCTCTGGACGTGGCCTGGTGAATGTTGACATTCTTAATATCCACTCGCGATGTTTTTACAGAAACATGCCTCTTGACTTCCGCTGTGCGGGAGCATGACCAGCACTTCCCTGGCTCTGTATTCTCTAAGGAAGTCACTAATGGCTTAATTAGAGGACGGCTGTCGGCCACCTGGAGCTGCCTGGGCCCGTGAAGCTGCCCAGCACAGCTGAGAGCCAAGCATCTCTGACCTGAGTCTGGTTTCTGCCAGGGTCCCCCACCCCGACTCACCCCCACGTCAAGCAGCAGCAGGGGGGTTGCAGTGCACAAAGCTGTGAGCTGGCATATACAGTGCTGGGTGTGTGTGTCCTACACAGTGTGTGTATCCTACACAGTGTGTGTTATACAGTGCTGTGTGCGTCCTATACAGTGAGTGTGTGCTATACAGTGTGTGTTCTATACAGTGTGTGTCCTATACAGTGTTTGTGTCCTATACAGTGTGTGTGTCCTATATAGCACTGTGTGTCCTATACAGTGCTGTATGTGTCCTATACAGTGCTGTATGTGTCCTACACAGTGTGTGTCCTATACAGTGCTGTGTGTGTCCTATACAGTGTGTGTCTATACAGTGTGTGTCCTATACAGTGTGTATGTCCTATACAGTGTGTGTTCTATACCGTGTGTGTGTCCTATACCGTGTGTGTATCCTATACAGTGCGTGTGTCCTATACAGTGTGTGTATCCTACACAGTGTGTGTTATACAGTGCCGTGTGTGCCCTATATAGTGAGTGTGTGCTATACAGTGTGTGTTCTATACAGTGTGTGTGTCCTATACAGTGTGTGTATCCTATACAGTGCTATGTGTGTCCTATACAGTGTGTGTGTCCTATACCGTGTGTGTGTCCTATACAGTGTGTGTGTCCTATACAGTGTTGTGTGTCCTATACCGTGTGTCCTATACTCTGTGTGTGTCCTATACAGTGTGTGTGTCCTATACAGTGCTCTGTGTGTCCTATACAGTGTATGTGTACTACACAGTGTGTGTCCTATACAGTGTGTATGTCCTATACAGTGTGTGTCCTATACCATGTGTGTGTCCTATACAGTGTTTGTGTCCTATACAGTGCTGTGTGTCCTATATAGTGTATGTCCTATACAGCGCTGTGTGTCCTATATAGTGTTGTGTCCTATACAGTGCTGTGTGTGTCCTATACAGTGCTGTGTGTGTCCTATACAGTGTGTGTCCTATACAGTGTGTGTCCTATACAGTGCTGTGTGTGTGCTGTCCAGGGAGATTGTTGACCGCACAGGCAGTTTCCATGGCTCTTCATACAGACACTGCAAAAGATTTTGCACCAACAGTGACCCATACTCAGTGCTGTCAGTTTATCAATTCACTGCATTGGGAGAGAAACGGCAACTTTGGGTTTGAACCTTGGCGTGTCAGACAATCAAGCACTGCTAGATCCCTCATAAATAGTGGCGTAGTGAATAGTAAAGCAGACATTGAACACCTCGATTCCTTGCAGCAGAACTGGATGGGAAACAAGCAGTAGACGTGCCTTCCCTCCCCCGTGAAGCAGGGGGTGTGCTCTCTTCAGGAAGGAAGGGTACACAACCAGCTCATGTGCTGAGCGCCCTGTGGGTTCAGCATGGAAACGTACTACCTTGCACAGTGGCTTCAACCTCCCATCCATGCATCAACTGTGGCTGGTCTGCAGGAGTCAAATGATGAAAATCATTCTCCGTGGCACGTGAAGCCAACCACGAGCCAATTCCCCAGAATTCTTAGCAGGCAAGAGATTCAGAAAGGATCATCTCAGCTTGAGAAAAGGCAAGAGTACTGCACTGTTAGTGAGGGGCTTCGTCCCCCTTCCCGGATCTGACAGTGAGCCCAAGGAACCCTCTTCCACCTGGAGAAAATGTAAAACAGCACTTTCCAGACCAAGTGTCTCGAGTAAACTTTGGACAGAGTTCACATCTTAATATTTTAAGAGTTGCTCCATTCACACTTTTTTTTTTTTTTGCTTTTTGGGTCACACCCAGCGATGCACAGGGGTTACTCCTGGCTTTGAACTCAGGAATCACTCCTGGCGGTGCTCAGGGGGCCATATGGGATGTTGGGAATCCAACCTGGGTCGGTCGCGTGCAAGGCAAATGCCCTCCCTGCTGTGCTATCACTCCAGCCCATTCACACTTCTTAAATTACCTCAAATCTTGAATGTTGGATATTTGATCGCTCTTTGTCTGCCATAATTAAAGTATTTTCCAAAGTCAACATTTCTAGGTCTCTAAAGGATATTATAATGACTTAACTTACTTCCTAGACCCCTGAGTCTAATCCCTAGCACTGCCAGGAGTGAGCCCTGAGCATCAGGACCAGCCTCTGGAAGCCACCAGGTGTGTCCCCTCCATAGAATACATCCATACATATGGATATGCCTCTGCTGAGAGGGCTTCGGTTAGTTCACCACCACTGTGATGTACAATGTTAAAATATTACAATATTACAATGGAAAGCCAAGCAAAAATGTATTAATTTCATAGTATAAGTACCAAGCCGCTCGCCTAATGTAGTGAAATCATATAGAGTCATATTCCTTATTCGTCAAGGGTTTCCCATCAATTTAAAAAAAAATACTAAGTCTAGGGGGACTGGAGCAATAGCACAGCGAGTAAGGCGTTTACTTTGCATGCAGCCAGCATGGCCGACACAGGTTTGATTCCCAGCATCCCATATGGTCTCCCGAGCATCGCCAGGAGCAATTCCTGAGTGCATGAGGCAGGAGTAACCCCTGAGCATCGCCGGGTGTGATCCAAAAAGCAAAAAAATAAAATAAAATAAAATTAAATTAAATTAAATTTAAAAAACTAAGTCTAAACATCTGTTTAAGCAGCATACCTAGGCAGAGTTCATGTCAATTTTGACAATGTAGTAAAGTACGGGAGCAAATACGGCTCTTAGGGGGACGGCAGGACACAGGTGCCTCTCTTGGTTTCCAATCTACTTTAATATCCCCCAGAATAACATCTTACTAGGAAGTAAGCTGGCAGCGTTTTCTGCCCCCCTCATGCTGTGTTATAGCCACATGAGTGAATGCTTGGCATGGGTGAGAGCACAGAGAACGGAATCCTCCCTGTAAAGTAGGAATCTTGATCAAACAAAACACTGCCGACTGTGTGCCCTTTTTTTTTTTAATGTAGGAGTGCCGCTATTTATTCAGCCACTGATTAGGCTGATCAAATTTTGCATGAACTCCACCTTACTTTTTTCCCATTTTTTATACTTTTATTTATTGAATCACCATGAGAGCAGTTACAAAGCTTTCGGGTTTAAGTCTTGGTCATACAATGAAATACCCGTACCTTCACCAGTGCCCATTCTCCACCTCCAAAAACCCCAGTATACCCCCATCCCACACACTACCCCTACGTGTGGGGCAGATGATTTCCAAATCACTCTCTCTATACTTTGATCACATTCAACATTTCGACACCACACCCACCATTATTATTTGGGATTTTACTCCAACACTGTATGCCTTTTATACCCAGCACAGACTTCCCTCATTGCAGGAGACCTGTAAGTTTGAGCATTAGGGACCAATTGACTTTACTTCTGGTCCAAGGATCCTTGATGATGGAAGGGATAGAGAGCTAACTAGCACTGCTTTCACGAAAAGCACCAATTCCAGGCCTGAATGACAGGCTCTCATCACCTAATCACCTCCCAAACGCACCTCCTAATACCATTTGAGAAAGCCTGAGCATTTACATACAAAAATTTTGAAGAGAAACAAACATCTAAACCTTGGGGCCAGCAATAGCATAGCGGATAATTTGTTTGCCTTGCATGCAGCCTACCTGGGTACTATAGCACTGTAGCACTGTCTTCCCATTGTTCATCAATTTGCTCGAGCAGGCACCAGTAACGTCTTCATTGTGAGACTTGTTACTGTTTTTGGCGTATCGAATATGCCACGGGGAGCTTGCCAGGCTCTGCCATGCGGACAGGATACTCTCGGTAGCTTGCTGGGCTCTCTGAGAGGGACGGAGGAATCAAACCCAGGTTAGCCGCGTGCAAGGCAAACACCCTACCCACTGTGCTATTGCTCCATCCTGATCTCTGCCTCCCAGAGCCACCCTTGCACCCACCTGAGGCCTTGGCCAGTGTGGGGCTCCTTGAGGCACCTGATGCCGTTGCAAAGAGTTCAGGCTCTGACCTGGGTACAGTTCCTGATATCTAATATGGTCCTCTGAGCACCGCCAGGAATAATTCCTGAGTGTAGAGCCAGAGTAACCCCTGAGCATTACCGGGGGTGACCCAAAAAGAAAACAAAACTGAACCATCACTCTGTTGGTAAGGGCGTTTGCCTTACAAGCGGCCAACATGGCCGACCTGAGTTCGATTCCTCCGCCCCTCTCGGAGAGCCCAGCAAGCTACCGAGATTATTCCATATGCCAGACACAGTAACAACAAAGTCTCCAATGGAGACGTTACTGGGCCCGCTCGAGCAAATCGACGATCAACGGGAGGGCCTTTACCTTTACCTTTACCTTTTAAATATTGGTGTCTGTCATATTCTGAAACTTAAGTGTCCTTATTGCATGTCTTCATCACAATACAAAAGAGTCACAGTCTGGATTGATAATAACTGCCGTGCATTGATCACCTACTGTGCCAAAACTGGTACACAGTAGCTTTGCCTTATGTCCAAAAAGCCAGAATCCTCACAACAGTATTCCAAGGCAAGCATGATCAGTATCCACATAAAATGAATCTAAGATTCGGAGAGGGCAAAAGGTTCACCGGCAGATAATGTTCAGCAGCAGAGCAGAGCTTCAACCATCTCCTAAACCAGTGTTTCTTCACTTTGTTTTCGACCTTCTCATGTGATAACGGCCACTAAGATTTCCCTGAGAGTCAGCGTGTCCCTTCCAGTCTGCAGCAAGCCTCCCTTCCACTGCTGACTCGGACTCCTGCGATTTGCACCCGGCTGTATTCGTCATGCCCGGCTGGAGCTGCAAGTATGGGAGGGCACGCAGTCCCGCTTCCCACCACAGGAAGTGAGGGGGACCAGAAGCATTTGCCTCCGTGGTGTGTGGAAGGCAGAAGCACACAACAAAGCCTACGCATAAGTCACTGATTGACATGGTTCTATTCATGGGACAATTTATAAGAATCTGTTTTTACATAACCAAAGAAACCCGTAGTTTAAAAGAGAGAGAGAGAGAGAAAGAGAGAGAGAGAGAGAGAGCAAAACAAAGCAAATTCTTCTGAGAGATCACTGGCCTGACTTGAAGTCTCCACTTTGCAAGAACATGATCCCAAGTTTAAATCCATGGTATCCCCTGTGCCACGCGTGACCCTGGCTGCTCCGCAGTCTCCAGCACTCTAAGGATTCCCAGTCACACCGCAGTCAGTGTGGGAGCACCACAAAAAGAGCAGCAATGATGCCTCCCCAAATATTACTGCTAACCATGCATGGATCATGGTGACTAAAGGAAACACTTTTAAACAAAACTAAAAGCAGTAAACCCTTCAGCAAGGACTGTGACCAGTGACATGCACAGGGTCCAGAGTCAGGAGGGGCTGCTAAGCACTGTGTGAACACTCAGACCCTCAGCGACCACTGCTAGAACTTCAATGCCTCAACTAAATGTGCGCTCCTAAACGTGTGCTCCTAAACGTGTGCTCCTGAACGTGTATTCCTCAGCAAGCAGTGTGCGAGAGCCACAACGAAAACCATATCAACAAGAACCATGACGGAGTGAGGGTTAGAAATGGATCACTGGCTTTCTCTGCTCCCCGCTCCCCTGCCGGCCAGGTGGCCACCGCCTCAGAGCTTATCGAAAAGCCTGATTTGAGCCCGCAGTGACGGGGCAACTGCAACCTCATGGGAAGGGGAGCATTACCAGCACGCCCTACCAAGGTCACGAGTTGCCCCCCACGAGTGGCTCTCCAGCACGGCCATGGCTCCAGAGCCTCAAAAACCAACCTCATAATTATCTGGCTCTTGGCAAAAATCCCTCCAGACTGAATAAGTAAAATATTAGAAATCCAAAATCGCATGGCCACTATTGCGGCCGCATGACATCATATGGTTCTCATAACCAGCTATAGAAAACAAATTATTTCACAATGCCTTTTCAGCAGTTCTGATTGCTGGGTGGAAACTCTAAACAATAATGGTGCGTCTTTTGTCGAAATGATAAAATGGATAGAGAGTTAAGTAGAAATCATCCACCTCACAGGCATTGGGAGGGGTGGGAGGGGGGTATATTGGGGTTCTTGGTGGTGAAAAATGAGTACTGGTGAAGGGAGAGGTGTTTGATCATTGTATGACCAAGACTTAAACCTGAAAGCTTTGTAACTTTTTCCACAATTATTCAATAAATAAATATATTAAAAAAAAGAGAACATCATGCGACGACTGGAATGGGAAGGAATGGGAGTGAAGATAGATGGTCGGCAACTACACCACCTCCGCTTTGCTGATGACATTGTTTTAATAACACCAAACATCAACCAAGCGGCACAAATGCTGGCCGACTTTGACCGTGAGTGTGGAAAGGTAGGACTACAGCTGAATCTTACGAAGACAATGTTTATGAGAAACAGCCTTGTTCCTGACACCCCATTCGCTCTCAATGGAACGACCATCTCCGAATGCAACAGCTATGTGTACCTAGGTCGAGAGGTCAACATGACAAATGACTTGGCACCTGAGCTGCGCAGGAGGAAGAGAGCGGCTTGGAACGCCTTCAAGAACGTCGAAGAAATAGCTAAGAGGATGAAGAACCTCCGGCTCCGGGCACATCTCTTTGATTCCACTGTTCTTCCTGCATTAACATATGCCTCAGAGACCTGGGCCCTATGCAAACAGGATGAGAACGCTATTCAGGTCTCCCAAAGAAGAATAGAAAGAGCTATGCTTGGGATATCACGTTTCACACAAATGAGAGAAAGAATCCGGAGTTCTGACATCCGTCGACGATCAAGGATCAGGGACGCTGTCTCATTTGCCAAGGTGTCGAAAATCAGATGGGCTGGTCACGTAATGAGATTTAAAGACGACCGTTGGACTAGAGCTGTTACTGATTGGATTCCACGGGATGTCAAAAGACCGCGTGGCCGCCCACCTACCAGATGGTCAGACTTCTTTGTCAAGATCATGAACGATCGGTTTGAGGCCCTTCATGTTCCCGGAGCGAACAGATGCCATTGGGCTACACTAGCACGCGACAGGGACAAATGGAGACGTTACTGGCGCCCGCTCGAGCAAATCGACGACTAACGGGAAGTTAAGTGATTAAGTGATTAAGTGAAAAAAAAAAGAAATGGATCACTACTAAAAAGAAAACATTTCTCAGGTAATCTCAGGTAAATTTCAGGTAAAGCTCATTTTGCCTAAACTAGTATGATAACATAGGATTTTACAGCAAGCCCAACAAAGGAAACTCTGAATTTGGGGAAGGAGAAAAATATGAGGGTTGAGACTCAATCAATGCAGACTTGTAAGCTGGATGCTTTATTATCTCTATCGTCTTCAGACTACTTTATAGCTAATAAAATAATGTCGTTTTCTCTATACTCAAAAGTGCTTCAGATTTGAGCAATTTATTCTTCCTTGTGGAGCCTCTAATTTATAGATTAAATATAAACTTCTTATGCTTGAAAACAATAAAATTAATAAAGATGTAAGGACCAGATAGTCATAACATGGATATAATTAAGTTATCAAGTTAATGGGATAGATGATGTTATTTTATTAAAACAAGAGTGTTGGTATTGTAAATAGTAGATAATAAACCTTCAAGTCTAGTTTTTCATGTTAATTATTTCTATTAGATTAAGTAATATTAATGCAGAAAAATGTCTTTATGACTAAGCATGCAAAATAAAGTTGAATATTCTTAAGAATTCTTTGCTACTTCAGAATAATCAAACCTTACATTTAATCAAAGCTACAGCTATTTTCACCTGCAAATGTCAATAAATGCTCTCAATAACTCTAAAATATGACTGGTTTAGTTGAAGACAGGGTTACTACGATAAACACAAATACAGATTAGTCTGGTAATAGAGAAGAATACCAGCAGCTTAAATTTCTTTTCTTTATTTCCTCTTTTTGCTTTTGAACCACACCCAGTAAAGCTCAGGGCTTATTTCTGACTCTGCGCTCAAGGATCACTCCTGGTGGGGCTCAACAAACCATATGGGCTGCTGGGGTTCAAACCCAGGTTGGCTGCATGCAAGGTGAGTGCCCTGCCTGCTGTACTATTTTCTTTTATTAATAGCGATAGCACAGCAGTATTTTATTAATAGCCTTGCACACAGCCGGCCCAGCCGGGCCGGGTTCGATTCCTCCACCCTTCTCGGAGAGCCCGGCAAGGTACTAAGAGTATCTCGCCCGCACAGCAAAGCCTGGCAAGCTACCTGTGATGTATTCAATATGCCAAACACAGTAACAAGTCTCATGATGGAGACATCACTGGGCCCGCTCAAGGAAATCGATGAACAACGGGAGGATGGGGCTACAGTGCTACAATAATAAGTAAATCTAAGTGACCACATGTAGTCTGAATGTCATCCACCCAAAAGGAGAGAGAGAGAATAAACGGGACTGTGTCTGCCACAAAGACAGGGGGTGGGGTGGGGGTGGTGGGAGGGACACTGGTGACATTCGTGGTGGAAAATGGGCACTGGTGGAAGGGTGAGTACTCGATCACTGTGCAACTGAAACATAATCACAAAAGTTTGTAAGTCTGTAAGAAAAATTAAAATAAAATGTCATCCACAATCCCAACTCTAAGTTCTGTGTTGGCCCCGTCTGGAGCTTGCACTGAAACGCCCGTCACTGTTCCTTGTGATGGCGAGCGAGCAAGGAGTAGAAAAGGGCTCCCACTCACCAAATCAGCCCACTCCAGACATTCTTGCTATAACCTCAATGCAGTATTTCCACCTACTTCTAATTTACGGAAACTTCATCAGATGCCCTTGCCTATTTGCGAGGGAAAGAGAAACACACAGATTTGTTTGTTTTCTGTTTCCAGGCAGCGATCTTCCTGGGACTGCAACTGAGGTGAGAAAGCAAAACAGGTGTTGCTAGTAGCAACCCTCCGTCTTTGCCCTGTGCTGTATTTTCAAACTCTAATGCAGCTCCTAATATTATTAGAGCTCTCGTACTTACTGCTAATAAGCTGCTGCCATTTGGTACGTGAGAAGATGACATCTATTCACTTTCTGCAAAATAACAACAACAAAAGCATTAGTTTCTGCCCCTGGTTCCTGCACAGACCCCCAGACCCTCGTCATTAGCAAGCGCCTGAGAGAAAGAGCATCTTGAGTTAGATAAGCCCTCGTTCCAAGAGAACTTCAGGAAGACATGAGAGTATTTGCTCTAAGGAGGGGGCTCTGTGTGGGCTCCTGAAGAGATTCCGACACCAGGAAAACCAGCCAAGATTAGAAGCGTGCCATCCTCCTGGAAACATTGAAGACTGTATGCAGAAACCATCGTGCTGCTACAAGAAATCAGGCTTCTAGAAAGATCCCGAAAGAATGGGCTCAGAGAGCTTCTAATGATCAGTATCAGCCACTGCCGGCCCATCAACAGAAGCCCCTGCCCAGGGTCTCTCTGGACCCCTCCTCTGGGCATCCACCTCAGGCATTTATGTAGATCCCTTCTACAAGAACTGGGTCAGCAGAAGTAGTTCCCTGGTTCCTGTAAGCCATCCCAGCAAGCAACTGAGAAGGTGTCAGGGTCACCCCAGCTGAACCATTCGGTCAGAAGGACCCGAGCTTCATAGCACCCCCGACTGAAGGCAGCATGGGCGGTGGAGCTGAGTCCTTCCTCAGGGCTGATGTCACCCCCAGGGAGAGAATGTCACGGCTGAAGTGAAGGGCAGGACCCCCAGCTGGGATTTCCTGGGCTGGGGGAAGCTGCACACTCTTGTGGAAATGTGCTATGTGTGCAAAGGAGAAGCATGGGAGTCACCCTCCTTGCACCCCGAGTCTGCTCACACTGTGAATATGAAACAGCTTCACAGTGCAGGGACCTGGGGCTCTGCTTCTTTAAACATATTTATGCAAAATCTCGGTCTGGCTCACCATTATTTTTCTCCTCTAGTACGAGAGCAAAAGCAAATTGGTTCCTACGTACACGACAACTTTTCAATGGCTAATACAGCCTCCAGGAACACAAGGGATCATAATGATCTCTCTCCCTCTTTCCCTCTCTCTTCCCCTCTTACCCTCTCTCTCTCTCTTCCCCCTCTCTTCTCCCTTTCTCTCCCTCTTCCTTCCTCTATTTCCCTCTTCCTCTCCCTCTCTCCCTCTTTCTCCCTCTCTCTCCCTCTTGCTCTCTCTCCATCTCTCTCCCTCCCTCTTCCTTTCTCTTTCTCCCTCTCTTTTTCCTTCTCTCTCCCTCTTCCTCTCTCTTTCTCCCTCCCTCTCCCTCCCTCTTTCTCCCTCTCTTTTTCCTTCTCTCTCCCTCTTCCTCTCTCTTTCTCCCTCCCTCTCCCTCCCTCTTTCTCTCCCTCTTTCTCTTCTCTCCCTCTCTCTCCCCCTTTTTCTCTCCCTCTCTCCCTCTCTCTCTCCCTCCCTCTCTCTCCCTCTCTCTCTTGCTCTCTCATTCTCTCTCTCACTCTCTCTCGCTCTCTCTCTCTCATTCTCTCCCATATTGAGGAAGAATCTTCACCTGAAAGATCAGCACAGCTGCCCAAGGTCGCGAGCCTGAGCCTGGCCCTCCTCCTAGTGACACATGATGCTTCCCCAGTGGGTCTCCTGGCAAGATTGCAGGCACGGGTACGAGGTCCCCTGAGCACCATCGGATGTGTGTGTCCCAGGCTAACTCTGCAGTCCAGTTATTTTACCAAACCTAATACTTCATTACCCCCTGCAACCCCCTATTGAGATTTCCTAGTGACCTGAAGAATGAACATGCTTGCCTTACATCTAGAACCATCACCTGTGTATCAGGTAAGGTGAATCCGGCTGCCAGACCCGGTGATGGAGGTGGGTCTCTTCACTGTTGAGTAAACATAAGCTTTGAGCAATGATTATTTTCAGAAATGTTGTTTTGGTTAAGGGCACTAATTCCAGGGCTCAAGAATGTGGCTCCGGTGTCAAGGCATGATGGTGATGCCACCGGTTGGATAGGTCACCAGTTGGATTCCTGGCACTGGCCCCCATGCTGAGTGTGACCCAGGTACCACACTCAGGGTGCAAGCCCGGGTCACTGCAGTAACAGTGATGAGAAGTTTGGGGAGCAGGTGAAAGAGAACAGTAACTCAGGGAGCACATCACAGTTCAAAACTGGCCTGAGTCATCCTTATTACAGTTACAACCTGTGACCAGCTTCTTCACTGGGACAATACAGGTAATAATAGTATCTCAGCCACAGAGTTGCTAGAGTATAAGGAAGTTAATATGGAGCACTTCAAATAGAGCCTGACACAAAGCATTTTCCCTCATTTGCAAAGTTGCCACATTATTTGTATTAATATTATAGGAAACTTAGAGACTTCATTTTTTCATATGCTGAAAAGGGGATTAATTTTTAATATGCTGAAGTATATTAATTTTAAGAAACTAAAGAAAAGGTAATTTGGAATATCCTAGAAAATACCGATGCAGTTGAGAATCACATAGATCATAAATCAAATAAGTTCCCATATATGCATCCTCACGTTCATTGCAGCACTATTCATTAAGCAAAATGACAGAAAAAGGAAGTTGCCACAAATAATGGAGCAAAACAAAAATTGTGGGAAATGTTTGAATGTAATGGAACTGGCTAGCTTTAAAGAAATAATTAAAGAGCATGTTAAATTAAATAAGACAATTGGGGGTTTGGGGGGGTTGCAGGGTTGTTTGTTTGTTTGGAGGCCGCACCGACAGGAGTAATCTGGCTCAGGGTTTCCTCCTGGCTCTGCACTCAGGAATCATCCTGGCAGTGCTAAGGGGACCCTATGGGATGCCCAGAATTGAACTGCATCAGCCGCTTGCAAGGCAAATGCCCGACCTGCTGTACTAGCTCTCTGGCCCCAGAAAAACAATTTTTTAAAGAACTTGTTAGTAGCACTGTAGCACTGTCCTCCCGTTGTTCATCGGTTTGCTCGAGCAGGCCCAGTAACATCTCCATTGTGAGACTTGTTGTTACTGTGTTTGGCATATTGAACACGTCATGGTAGCTTGCCAGACTTTACCATGCAGGCGAGATACTCTCATAGCTTGCCGGGCTCTCTGAGAGGTGCGAAGGAATCAAACTCCAGTTGGCCAGGTTGGCCTGGTTGGCCATGTGCAAGACAAACGCCCTGCCCGCTGTGCTATGTTAGAACACTTTAAAGAGAATAATAGACATTAATAAGATCAGTAGCTGGACCCTGAAGAGCACTAGGGCCAGAGTGGGCACGGGACCACAGTGAAAGAGTGTGCCCCTGGGAGCATCACAACAGAGAGTGACCCCAGGCATTGCCTAGAGCACTGGGATAGAGAGTGTGACCCCAGGCATCATAGCAGCAAAAGAAAGGGGTGAAATAATACTTTTTCTGGACTAGAGCAATAGCAAAGCAGGTAGAGCATTTGCCTTGCACGTGGCAGATCCAGGTTCGATCCCTGGGTATGACCCCCCAAGTAACGCCAAGAGTAATTCCTGAGTGCAGAGCCAGAAGTGACCTTTGAGCATCGCTGGGTATGACCCAAAAAAGCAAAAAATATATATATTATTTTTATTATTAAGGGTTCAGGGAAATAAATCAAGCAGTTGAGCCTGTGCAAAGCCCCATTCTACGTGCACCACTCCCACTCCAAGCACCTCTGGGTACGGCCCTTATAAAAAAATATTTTTATAAATTTTTTAAAATATTTTTTAAAAATTAAAGCACAATAACTGATCTAGCTAAGGCAATAGACAGGTTTCTCGGTAGAGAAAATTAGCTGATAGAGCTGAGTTAGGTAGGATGGCACTGGAAAACATTGAAAGTGGGGACAAGGGCATTTGAAACAGGAGATGGCTTATAGAGGATGACATCAAAAGTCACAGCATCCGTGTCTTGGAATCCCAGAAGAGAAAGACAAAGGGATATAAACCCTATTGGAAATACATAAAAACTGAGAGCTTCTTGATGGAGATAAGAAACATAACAGATATGAGCATCTCAAACAGTTCCAAATAAAATAGACCCAGACATCCTAAAGAGATAATTTAATTGTTAGAAACTAAAGATAAAAACAGAATATTATAAGTGTCTAATAACAAATAAGGAAACTCTCTAAGATTACACAAGGACTTTCAGATAAAAACATACTGCATACAAGAATATGATATGTATATAAGCTAAAGTTCTGGAAAAAATAGATTTTTTTTTTTTTAAGAAAAGTTCCTGGCAGCTGAAGACCTCTGGTACCCAGTCACAGCCATGCTGGGACCACTTTCCGCGGGCTGGGACAGCCTCACGCATGAAGGAACTGGCAGAGGAGCCCAGATGTGCGGGACCCAGGGCTGAGATCTCCAAGTGTGTTCAGTTCGGGACTGGGCTTCCTCTCCCAGATACCCCATCTTCCAGTAGCTAGACAGTTACACCCACCAACTGCCATGTAACCCCATCAATGGCTAAGATCCAGAGACTATAAAACCAAGCTCCCGGAGGAAAACAATGCAGAGTCTCCTGGCCCAGCACCTGGCTGTCCTCACCAGGGCCCCTTGGAGGGGTGCAGGTTGAGTTTCCCTCTCCACCCTGAGCAGAGCCCCGGCAGCAGAAGACCTCTGGGACCCAGCCACAGCTTTGCTGAAACCACTCTCCACAGGCTAGGACAGCCTCACACATGAAGGAACTGGCAGAGGAATCCAGGTGTGCAGAACCCGGGGCTGAGATCTCTAAGCCTGCTCGGTTTGGGACTGGGCTTCCTCCACCCCATCCTCCAGTAGCTACACAGTTACACCTACCAATTGCCATGTAACCCCATCAATGGCCAAGATCCAGAGACTATAAAACCATACTCCCAGAAGAGTGTGGCTGCGTTTTTATGGCCAGGCGACCTCTTATTGTCTAGTTCTCACTATCAGAGAACCCAGCAGGCTACCGAGAGTATCCGCCCACATATATGCCTGACTGGGAATACCTGTAAAGGTGATTCGAGGCTGCCCCAAAAGCCTCCATCCCTCTCAGAGAGCCCATCAAGCTACTGAGAGGATCCTGCCCACACGGCAGAGCCTGGCAAGCTACCCATGCCATACTCGATATGCCCAAAATAGTAACAATGATGGTCCTCATTCCCCTGACCCTGAAAGAGCCCCCAGTATGCCATCGGGCTATACTGGCACTTGACAGGAATGAATGGAGACATTACTGGTGCCCGCTCGAGCAAATCGATGAACAACAGGGTGATAGTAATAGTGATAGTGAAGAAAAGTTTATTGGAAAATAGAAGAGAAGGAAAAGGAGCTCCACATGTGGGGAGAAACTCAGCATAGGAATAAGTTCTCTATTTTTTTTCTAGAAAAATATTTTCAACCAAAAACATTCTTCTTTCAGATAATTTAGAACCTGAAAAAGAATAAAGATTTTTACAAACAAAAATTAAAGAAATTCTCCACCCCAAACCAGCTTGCAAAAAATATTAAAAGGATTCAAAAATGAAGAGCATTTTCAGCTACAAATAGTAAGACAACAAAACTATACTGTGCTGTGGATGTGTGTGTGTGTGTGTGTGTGTGTGTGTGTGTGTAAAGGAAGATAAGAATGCAACTGGTTATGATGACATAAGATCAATCCACCTAATAGGTCAGACGTACAGAGCCTTAAAATAAACCCCAGGATAGTCTTAAAATAAAATGTGCAGAAAAACACATGGAATTGGAAAAAGAACTCAAGCATATCACACAGCAATGATGCTAAACTGTAAGAGAGTGTAACAGAAACAAAAGATTGATCAAGAAAACGGCTAAACAATAAAATGCCAATAAATATTTATATTTCAATGATTACCCTGTATTACCCTGAATTCACTGACAGAATGGATTAAAAAGAAATTTCAACTTCATGCAATCTACAGGCAACTCAGCTCTAAGACAAATACTAAGCACCAAGTTAAAGCCCAGAAGACCAGGACGATAGTTCAAAAGGTTGAGTTCTGGGGCTGAAGCGATAGCACGGCGGGGAGGGTAGTTATTTGCCTTGCAAGCTGTCGACCAGGGTTCGATTTCCCACACCCCATATGGCCCCTCTGAGCACCGCCAGGAGTAATTCCTGAGTGCAGAGCCAGGAGTAACCCCTGAGCATTGCCAGGTCTGACTCAAAAAGAAAAAAAAAAGAAAGGTTGAGGTTCATGTCTTGCCTTCACACAGCCCTGGGTTCAATCCCCATGACTGTATAGGCCCCCAGTACTGTGAGGTGTGGCCCCTGGAACACTCAGGCCTGTGCCACTTGACCCAGAGTGGCCCAGCTCTCAACGCTAAAGACAAACCCTATATAAAAAAAATTTTTATATGCAAATATCTGTTACAATTCAACATGAAAGTAAAAGAAGAGCAGAAAAAATCAGAAAACAATCTCACGCATAATTACATCCAAAATAATTAAATACTTAAGAATAAATTTGCCATGCTGAATAAATTCCACAGGTGAGGAAAGTGCTCTACCACTGAATTACATAACTGGCCCCATGAATTTTTATTTATTTATTTATTTAGGTTTTGGGAACATATTAGGCTGTGCTTAGGGCTTATCCTGGCTTTGCACTCAGAAATTACTCCTGGAGGACCCAAATAGAAAACATTCCAAGATACACTGTACTCAGAATTACAAAAGACCTTGATGGGGGGTCACATGGGGTGCCAGGGTCAAACCCAGATAAACTGCACACAAGACAAGCTCCCTTTACCTACCATACTATCACTCCGGCCTAAATTTTCACTTTTGAGGAATCATTATAACCTAATATACATTCTAGGTAGGTGTGGCTTATAAATTAACATGTTTTTAATTAGGATCTTAAACTGATCCATATGTGACAGATACGTGTGAAACTTGCCTTTACTTGTTCTTCACATAGTCTGGTGAAATCACCCACAGGTCCCCCAAGAGAATTTCAACTGCATTTCCTCCTCTTCATGTTTCTACTACATTGAATCACCACAAGTTCCAGTCTGTTTCTTTTTTTTTCTCCCTTTTTTTGTTTTTGTTTTTTGGGTCACACCTGGCGATGCTCAGGGGTTACTCCTGGCTCTGCACTCAGGAGTTACTCCTGGCAGTGCTCAGGGGATCCTAACAGATGCTGGTTATCAAATCCTGGTTGGCCGCATGCAAGGCAAACACCCTCCCCAATGTCCTATCATTCTGGCCCAAGTTCCTGTCTAGTTCTCACCAGGGCACTGACTTCTTCTGACTGATCCACCTACATCTGGTGCCATTTTTCAACCTTCTAAATTCTGCCCATATCAATGGACTCAGCTCCACGTCTCCAGATGCTCTACTCATCAAATTCACATGCTCACACGTAGACTTCCTGTTACTGGGATGGGCAGGGGAGAAAAGAACAACCCCCAACCAGACCCCACAGAGTCTCTGGGGCTTGCCAAGAGTCAGCTCAGCTCCGCAGAAAACCATTTCCCAGACTTGAGGAGTACAGACAACCATATCTAAGAGGCCCCCAAGAGGACCAGCGAGAAAACCCAAATAGAAAATATTCCGAGATACACTGTACTCAGAATTACAAGACAGAATGTTGAAAGCAATAAAATGAATAAAAAAGGAAAGCTGATGATATTCACAGCAGATCTCTCTATTGAGATCCTAAGAGCCAAAAGATAATGAGGGATATTAAAAAAAAAAAAGGAAATAAACACCTCACAAGAATACTGTGTCTGGCTGGATTAACATTCAGAAGGAAGGGTCCAGAACTTAGGGCAGAGGTGATGTTAGGGAACTCAGAGGCTTGAGAAAAGTTTTGCAAAAAGCTAAAGGAGCATCTTTAAAAGACAAGACAAAGGTCCTAGCACTTGGTATTGAGTGCGGCATTCACTCCTATACTTACGGTTGCCCTCTACTACATTAAGAAAGCTCTACTATTACATAGCTTTCTGAGAGATATTATGTGTTCGCCCTAGCCAAACAGGGCGTTCAAACTCAATACATCAGGATCCTCCGTGAGCTGTATTACAGATTCACCACCAGGATCTCACCATTCTACAAAGAATTGATCATCTACATAAAGAGAGGGGTTCAGCAGGGTGATACCATTTCACCGAAACTCTTCAGTGCCACCCTCAAGAACATCATGCATCGACTGGAATGGGAAGGAATGGGAGTGAAGATAGATGGTCGGCAACTACACCACCTCCGCTTCGCTGATTACATCAGTCTAATAATAACAAACATTAGCCACGCAGCACAAATGCTCGCCAACCTTGACCGTGAGTGTGGAAAGATCGGACTGCAGCTGAATCTCACTAAGACAATGTTCATGAAAAATGAACTAGTCCCAGATGTTCCATTTGCTCTCAATGGAATGAACATCTCCAAATGCAGCAGCTATGTATATCTAGGTCGAGAACTCAACATGACGAATGACTTGGCACCAGAACTGTGCAGGAGGAAGAGGGCAGCATAGAATGCCTTCAAGAGTGTCGAAGAAGTTGTTAAGAGGACGAAGAACCTCCAGCTCCGGGCACATCTTTTCGACTCCACCATTCTTCCTGCACTAACACACGCCTCAGAGACCTGGACCCTACAAAAACAGGATGAGAACGCTATTTGGGTATCCCAAAGAAGAATTGAAAGAGCTATGCTTGGAGTATCACCCTCCACTCAAGTGAGAGAAGGAATCCCGAGTTCCGACCTCCCTCGATGATCAAGAATCAGGGACGCTGTCTCGTTTGCCAAAGTGTCAAAAATCAGATGGACTGGACACGTAATGCGATTTAGAGATGACTGCTGGACTAGAGCTGTTACTGACTGGATTCCGTGGAATGTCAAAAGGATGCGTGGCTGCCCACCTACGAGATGGTCAAACTTCTTCATCAAAACCCTGAACAAACGGTTTGAGGCTCTTCGTGTTCCTGAAGCAAGCAGACGCCATTGGGCTACAGTAGCACGTGACAGGGATAGAGACGTTACTGGCACCCGCTCAAGCAAATCGAAAATCAATAGGATGACAAGTGATACAAGTGATTATATGTTTTCAGTAATGAATTACATACATGCTGAATGTTTCATGCCTGATCTGATCAGTGTTTTGTTTTTGTTTTCTTTAACATCCATAGAGATTTTATTAGAATATTTTATTTATTAATTAATATACTTAAGCAGTATCTATAATTCTATCATAAAGTCAATATTCCCTTTCTTAAAATACACTTTTATATGTTTATAGGCTTACTCGGATTTCTCTTAAATTTTTCTTCTCTTCATTCTCACCAAATGTTACATTTTTAATGTTTATCGATTCATACAAATTTTTAAAGTGTTAGCACATAATTATCCATAATATTGACATTTTAAATTTTTATATCTGTAAAAAATAGGCTGTTTTTTAAAAGTACATATCAATTGTCGTTGACTTATGATTTTGTATTATTTCAGGAGTTTAGCTATTCTCATCTACATGTTGGATGCCACCACCTCTACAATAAAAACAAAATCTCTCCCGTATGTGGAATAAAGAGAACATAGTAAGGGAACAACAAATGGTCGAAGTCATCTGACCTGAAGATTCTCTCTTTAGGAGGGGGGTTATTGGGGAGAAGAGGTGGGAGAGGGCCTTCTTCAGATGCTGAGGGAGGGAAGTGACCCCCATGAGTAGATGAAAAGGATAATTAACAGTATTTAAGTCCTGGTACTTCAATAAAAAATGGTTCAAAAATAAAATTTTAACTCAAGTTCTTGCCAGCAGCTGTTTTATTGGAAACCCTTTCTTTCTCCCGTTCTCTAAATAATACACTCGCGCAACCTCTCCCCACACGCGCCCGAGCTCAGTGACATTCTGTGAGCAATCAATAAAATTTATTATAACTCCCATTCACTCAAGAAAAGGGAACTGAGTACAAAGTGAAATCCACAGATTATTTTGTACTTTTTCATCAGGAAGTCTTAAGACTCAAAAGAGTGAACAAGGTTTTTCTATAAATAATGTATTTGCCCGAGCTCAGCCTAACCCGGAGTCTAAGACCCAGGTGTGACAGGAATAAGAATAAAATGCTCAAATCGCACACTTCAGAACTGAATCCACAATGCTGTAAATATGAAATATCCGCCCCGCCCCAGTAGGTTCAGAATAAACCGTGTCCTTAATTTAGGTCTTGGACTATTCTTGAAATCTTTCCCACACGAGCTCCTGGGGGATGGAGCTTCACAATATGCAACTGCTCTTTCTGTCCTGGGCCTTCCTCGGGAGCTCCCAGCCGCTGTCACACATGGCCCTGCGCTTCCTACTGCAGAGGGTTAAGCTGCTATTGATTTCCATGGCTGGGGCTGGGTGTTGCAGGTCAGATGTATTTTATGTGAGAGGCCCAAGTGTGCCAGGCCGCTGCAGGCTGGCGCTCCCAGCGGGAGGCAGGTGACCACACTGTCCACGGAGCATGAAGGAAATTGGCAATTAGCTTTCCGCTGCTTTCCCACAGAACCTGCATTTGCATTTTAAATCACATCTTGGTACGCTTTATTTTCATCCCTCTTCTGGCTTTTAAAACTGAGACTGAACTCCAGACAAAAACGCTAGCGAAGATTGGCATTTATTAGGGGAGGAAAAAAAAATAACACAACCACATGATTTTTTTTTTCTAAAACATTCCACTGAGATTAGTTATTTCAGAAATTCGTATTGACAGGCAGAAGGAGGAGAATACGCAAGATGACTTCCAAGATTCTAGGAATCGTCACGCCTGGAGTTTTCATTTCAACATTTCGATCTCTTGCTGGTCACCGAGTTCCTCTAGCTTTCTCTAGCTCGGTTTATTTTAATGTGCTACCATAATATATGTTATATTTTCTCTCCTGATACATGCTGACAATTACATAGTTTATCCCACCAATGAGTTTATTGAAATCAAATTAGACTCCTTGTCTCTTAAATCCCTGTAGAGATGCTCTTTCTGGAAATTAGTTAAGCTTGCTGTATTCTCTCTTCACTTGGTTATTCTAAACGTTATCAATTAGCAAATGTTTTCTCCCAAAGAGATTAGGGTGTGAGATGGAATGCAAGACTCCAGGTCACAGGAAACAGGCTGATGTCAATTCTCGCTTCTCGGAAATGGACCAATTTCTCCTAATCAAACGATAAACTCATTGACATACGCATGATCTTTGGTCAGTGACCTTATGGATGGGGTTACCAAAAGGAATGCCTTGCATTTCATTTTATAATTAATTAATAGGGAAGATCTATAATTAATAGGAAGATTAAGCCAGATGTCAAAGAGGAATATATCGTAGAATTATTAAACTCAGGTTTGTAAGTTTCATTCTTT
Organism: Sorex fumeus; assembly: GCF_029834395.1. Classification (NCBI taxonomy): domain Eukaryota; kingdom Metazoa; phylum Chordata; class Mammalia; order Eulipotyphla; family Soricidae; genus Sorex; species Sorex fumeus. Next base: position 17,659,371 of record NW_026606081.1, on the reverse strand, counting down.
TATTAAGGTACCCTGATTTAAAGTCATTCATAATAGAAGAACGCATTTTCCTTAAAGGTAATCCTAATAAGGAAGTATGCTAATGGGATTGACTCACATGGAAGAAAAGACTTTAATTTGTGGGATACTTCTAATTCTCCACAATTCCAGAGAATTCCAACCTTTCGTATCTTATTAGTTAATGCTAATGATCTATGTCTGAGTTCATCCTAGTCTTTTTTCCTAGCCCTCAGTAATTTCTTGTATGTAATAATACTGAACCCCTTTTTATTTTATTTACTTGCATATGTATTCATTTAAAAAATAGGGACCAGAGCGATAGCACAGTGGGTAGGGTTTTTGCCTTGCACGCAGACAGCTAAGTTTTGATCCCCAGCATCCCATATGGTTCTCCAAGCACCACCAGGAGTAACCCCTGAGAATTGCTGGGTGTGACCCAAAAAGCAAAATAACAATAATAATAATAATTGGGTCTCACCTAGGGAGATACTGGTGTAAAAATCATAAATAAAATGGCCTCTAGATCTTGGAAGTTCACATTCAAATTAGTCAAGGAATCCTTGAACAGGTCAGTTGACAAAACATTGTGGGTAGTTGTGGGTCATGCAAAGAAAACTAGATGGAGGAGGCTAGAGTGATATAGTACAGTGAAGAAGGCACCTACTTGCCTTGCACACAGCCACCCCAGGTTCTATCCCTGGCACCCCTTTCCCCCTACAGTCCCCCAAGCCCACCAAGAGTGATTCCTGAGTGCAGAGCCAGGAGTAAGGGTAACCCCTGAGCATCACCGGTGTGCCTCCCCCATCCCAAGGAAGAAAGTAAATTGAGAAGCCAAACGTGCTGCGTCCCACTGAGCGAGCAGGAGAGCCCAGTGAAAACGGGGCCACTTGTCTCATGTCAAGGGGACAGTGACAGAGTCCATGGTCACAGTACAAATAGGGGGCCCAGCTTGCCCCCAGGCCCAGCACAGCTTACAGGCAGAGAGCCCAGCAGTGAGGAAACAGAGGAGGAAGGACACACAGCAGAGCTTGCGGTCAGGGCCTTGGAGACGACTGGGCTGCTCTGGGCCCCGAAAGCTTAACAGGCTTCCAGCTACCCCTGGGTTGGTCACGATTCAGAACCTGAGGCAGGAGCGTGCCCAGAAAGCTGCCCTCATGCTGGGCGGCCAACTAGGACCAGGACGAGAGGCCCCATCCCAGGGGTCTTCAGGGCATGATTGCCTCATGCTCCCCATCTCTCTGAGGGGTCTTCTGGGGAGTCAGCCTCAAAACGAGCCATCCCAGAGCAGGTCGGGGTCAAGCTCCAAATCTTCTTCCGACTCTCTTGCAGTGCCGAGAAATGTGGGTGATTCTACACTCCTCAGGTAGCACTGTGGGAGGAGGGTCACACTTCTCTCTCGGGCCTGAGGGAGTCTGCAGTCCACCCCAGGGGCCAGGCCAAGTGTTCTTCATTTTATTCTGAGCATAATGAGAAGTCGGGGGAGGCTATAAAACAAGGAAATAACGTGACTTTGTCTTGTAAAGGCCATTTAGGCTGCTAGAGAAAACAGGACCAGGGGCCGGAGCGATAGCACAGCAGGTAGGGTGTTTGCCTTGCACGCAGCTGACCGGAGTTTAATTCCCAGCATCCCATATGGTCCCCCAAGCACCGCCAGGAGTAACTCCTGAGTGCAGAGCCAGGAGTAACCCCTGTGCATCGCCAAATGTGACCCACAAAGCAAAAAAGAAAAAAAAGAGAGAGAGAAGAGAGTATCAGAGATGGTCCAGGGGCTCACACCTCATAGGCGGCAGCCCCCAGCTCTGTCCCTGACACCGCATGGTCCCCTGAGCATCTCTGAAAGTCTCCAGGTACCAAACCCCACGGGGGCCCAGGAAATCCCCAGCACCAAACAACGCCACGAGGGTTGCTGAGGGGCTAAGACAAGGGGACGTTTTGGTGGGAGTGGGGGAGGCAGGCTCCCCAAGGAGCAGGCTGAGGCTACACTCACTAACACTCATCATCGCATTGCCCTATCCCTCCCTGAGGAAACTGGTACGTCTTGGGCCTTTGGGGGGTGGGGGTTGTTTTGTTTTGTTTTAGGTAACATGGTTTCGGACGCTTTTTCTATTACCGTTTGACAGTTGTAGTGCTGCTTCCCCGCACACCAGAACAAGGTCACTGACCCTCTGCCACTGTCCCTGGCCCCTTCTCCCCCACCTGCCCTGCCCCACTGAAGCTTTCCTCCCTGAGCTGTTGGCATATCTCAGCGCCTGTTTCCATCAGAAGCGTCTGATCCGTTTTCCTTTCTTTATCCTCCATATGTGAGTGCTGTGACTCAGTACTCATCGTCTTTTTCCTTTGGACTCGTTTCACTTGGCATGACACCCTCCAACTCCATCCAGGTAGGCTTTATTATCACTACCGATCTCCTCCCTAATGAGCAAAACGGGATTCACGAAAAACAGACGGGGAGGGAAGAGAGGATGATGGAGGGGGCAGCGCAAGGTTTTCCCAAAACACTGCTGGGTGCTGCACCCCTGTCCAGGCTCAAGGCCGCTCACACGGCTCCCGCCACACACAGTGACTGTCAGCCAATAGGACAGCAAGCTCAGATTCCCAAAGAATGTTTCCTTCTGAGTAAGATAGAGAAGGGACCAGTATGACAATAATAGCTGGGAATGATCACGCTGCTCAAGAACTGGGGGTTAAAGGTAGGTAAAGGGATATTCCTGATAACATTTTAGTATCAATATTGCAAAACACAATGAAGAGAGAGAAAGAAGTAAACCACCTGCCATAGAGGCAGGCTGGAGGTAGGGGGTAGGGGGTGATGGTAGGGAACCTGGGGTCACTGGTGCTGGGAAATGTACACTGGTGGAAGAACGGGTGTTGGGACACTGTACAACTGGAACCTAGTCGTGAACAGCTTTGTAAGGTCTATCTCACAGTGATTCAATTGAAAAAGTAAATTTTTTTAAAAAATTAAGAATGAGAAAACAGTGTAAGATGAACAAAAGATAAGGCTTTGATCTTATGATTACAAAATTTAAGCAGAGGATTAAATATCTGAGAGTCCCTGCATTTAGGTCAAATTGATTTTTATTCTGACTGTGAAATACCACCCACTACAAACAAAGTCTGAAGTTCAATCTAGTGTCTAAGTAAACAGATGTTCTGGGTGTTCAACTTATATTTGTGCCTTTGAAGTCAAATAACATAATCAGAGTCTCTTAAATTCTATGCTTCCTCATCACCAAAGCATTACTAGTTTTATCAACTATATCATGGGTGTGCTCCTGGAAGCCCGCGACGCAACCTCTTATAGTCTACTTCTCCTTCTCAGAGAATCTGACAAGCTACCAAGAGTATCCTGCCCACACGGCAGAGCCTGGCAAGTTCCCGTGGTGTATTCGATATGCCAAAACCCAGTAACAATGATGTGCCTCATTCCCCTGACCCTGAAAGAATCTCCAATGTGGTACTTTTGGGAAGGACGAGTAAGGAGAGGCTGCTAAAATCTCAGGGCTAGGACAAATGCAGACGTTACTGGTGCCCGCTTGAGCAAATTGATGAATAATGAGATGATAGTGATACAGTTACATCATAGGTTTGTAATGAGGAAGGAAAATGGTGGGAGAAAAATGTTTTTCTACACTTCAAAATAAGTAGCACTATAGCACTGTCCTCCCGTTGTTCATCAATTTACTCGAGCAGGCACCACTATGGTCTCACAACAAATTGTGAGATTTGTTGTTGCTGTTTTTGGCATATTGAATACGTCATGGGGAGCTTGCCAGGCTTTGCTGTATGGGTGAGATACTCTCAGTAGCTTGCTGGGCTCTCCGAGAGGGGCGGTGGAATGAACCCAGGTCGGCTGCATGCAAGGCAAACTCCCTACCTGCTGTGCTATCGCTCCAGCCCAAGCTTTTTGGTCCCATTAAAAAAAAATGCAGGGCTAGAGAGACAGTACAGGGTTTAATTAGGCACTTGCCTTGCATTATGTGCAGCCAACACCAAGTGATTCCTGAAGAGAGTCTAGGAGTAATCCCTAAGCACCACTAAGGTGTGACCCTAACCCATCCCACTACCCAAATGAATGCAGCGGCTTTTTTTGAATTGTTTTAAAGGGTTTAAAAAAATTACAAAAATCTAAAAAGAAAAAGCCTTGTGGGCTTAACTTTTAATAGCGGGCATCTGTGGAAAGTGAAGCTACCATTTTTACTTTATGTATATCTAAATATCTATATACGTACATCTATATATATATATATATTTTGCAACTTAAAAAACCTTTTAAAGTTCCCATTCATAACAAAACCTACCAGGTCTGGTAATAAAAATCTTAAAGATTACAAATATAATCTTGATGATGAGGTACAGACATCAAGCTGTAGTAAAATGTACTTACAAAATCTGCGTGCCCAGATCCAGCTGCAACCTCAGGTCACTCAGCCAGCTGCCTCCTAGCCACCACCCCAAGCCCAGGTCTTCTGCTCCAAGTCCAAGGGACCACCTGAGGTGTGGGGATCGAACCCAGGTCAACAGTGGAGTCAGGGGCCAGAGCAATAGGAGTGCTCTCTCTGGTACACCTGGCTCTTATTTTCTATCAACCATGAGAATATTCACTTGCCAGATTTGTATAAATTGCTTCCAACTATCAGGAAAAAATGAGAGTGGAAAGTAACTTGGACATCAGATCAATGTCTGCATCTTAACCTTGTTCCCTGACCATTTCAGAGTACCAACTTTATCCAGGTCTCTGGACTAAGTAGCATTTGCTGTATCATTTTACTCGAGACATTAGAAGTTTTTATTTGGAATTTGCATCCTTTGAGTTCTCTTTTGTTGAGGAGGAGGCGGCGGGAGGAAAAGGATGTGTTTGCGTCAGTACCCTGTTTGTTACTCTGAGTTTGTGTGAATGGTAGAAAAAGAACTATTAAAGTGCCAAAAAATGTTCCCTTTTCTCATTTCATTTTTAAGCGGCAGATTTGAAGAAATGGGAAGGGATTGGAGGAAGAGAAGAGTCTGTCATGACAGGTAAAGGGTAACTTGGTTGGTGGTAGAATTGGAGTTATCTCTTTAACTTCGGGGGCAGAACCATTCACTTTCATCATGCTGCTTAAACCCCAACCAACCAGTGCTGTCAGTTATGAGTCTAGTTTGCTTCTAAAGCCATAGTATTTATGCTCAGTGCTTGCATCTATGGCTGACACTGTTACCAAGGAGTCAGCATATCAAAATAAGTGGAATGGTTTAACATTATTGTGACTTCCCCTAAACCACATTAATCTATTTTTTCAATTTCAGCACAATATATTTATTTCCAAATATGAAAGATACAAAAACTAACCAAAGTTACTCTGAGTAGAACCTGTACACACATTAATCAGCAAGCAACACTTCACAGAAAGGTCTCGAGTCAGTCCCCACACGGAAAAAAAAACCCACGTGGGAGAGAAACAAGCATTCAAGAGAAATGGCTTCATGGAAACTGCATGACTAGTAGATGCATTCTGATAACCAGTGGCAACTGTTTGTATCTCTGATGCTTTTGCCATCCATTCAATAGTTGGTGACCGTCAGCGCTTACTGTTTCATGAAGGCCTAGAACACAGCTGAATCATACACATGCATGCAACTCCTGATATTACTTTATTCACATGGGACTATAGATCACTCCTGTTCCCTCCTACGGGACCAAGAGCAAATAAGGCTAAGTTATCACTGAGTGATTTGGCCTGCACATATCTTCTTCCACTAAAAGAACCAGAACCATCAAAACTCCACAGCTGTCTTTGGACCCAGCATCTCCTAGGCACCATCGCAAAGCCATGCTGAACAGAGGTGGTGCGGGCAGCAGCTGACAGTAACAAGAAGACCATTTCCCCGCCATTTGTTTTGGGATTTTACCAGCTTGGACATGCTTAAATAAAGAGAGGTAGGGAGAACGCTTTCCGAGAGAGGGATAGAGGCTTTTGATCAAGTACGACATCATTGGTCTGACCGAGAGACAAGAAGGCACGAATCTCACCATGCCGTTTTCGACACTGGAGAAGAATTGTTCCTCGGAACATGCGATAAAAGAGGTGTTGGAGGCGTTGGTTTCCTTGTCAACACAAACTTGGCCAAGAGCATTGATTCATTCGAATGCCTAACAACCCAAATCGGACGTTTACATTTGTTTTTTTTTTGTTTTTTTTTTTTTAAATTTATTGAATCACCTTGGGAAAGGTTACAAAGCTTTCAGGTTTAGGTCTCAGTCATGCAAATATCAAACACATTTCCCTTTACCAATACTTTTTTTTTTACCATGAAGAACCCCAATAAAACCCCACCCCCCACCCCTCCCACTCCCTGTGGGGCAGATGAATTCTAGTTAACACTCTATCTGCTTTGATTAGATTCATTGTTTCAATAAAAGATTCACCACTATTATTTAGAGTTTACCCACCCCCCCAAATCAGACATGCTGAAAAAGCATTGTGACGTGATTTGCTTTCTACAGCTGGGTTCAAGAATTAAATGTTGGTTTTGGATTTCTGCTATTTTACTTATTGACCCTGGAAGTATTTATACTGAAAGTCAGATAGTTAAGAAATTGGTTTCTGTGCTCTGGAGTCGTGGCCGTGCTGGAGAGCCGCTAGTGGGGGGGCAACTGGTGGCCTCGGTAGGGCGTGAAGGGCGGAACGAAACGCCCCCTTCCCATGAGGTTTTAGTCGCCCCCACTCCCCCGGCTCATACCTGCTGTCCACAAGGCTCCCATGCGGCCGCCATCTTTCTTTCCAGAGAGGAGAAGGCGACTGGGGCAACACCCTTTCCCCTCCGGACAGACATGATGGCCTGGATTAACGCATAGTCCTTTCACTTTTCTGCTCCAAGCTGCTGGGTTCTGCATTAAGTCCCTGTGCTTCTGGGGCTGTGGCCGTGCTGCAGAGCCGCTCGCGGGGGGCAACTGGTGACCTCGGTAGGGCGTGAAGGACGGACCGGAATGCCCCCCTTCCCATGAGGTTTTAGTCGCCCCCACACCCCCGGCTCATACCTGCTGTCCACAAGGCTCCCATGCGGCCACCATCCTTCTTTCCAGAGAAGAGAGGGCGAATGGGGCAACACCCTTTCCCCTCTGGCAGACTTGATGGCCTGGATTAACGCATAGTCCGTTCACTTTTCTGCTCCAAGCTGCTGGGTTCTGCATTAAGTCCCTGTGCTTCTGGGGCTGTGGCCGTGCTGGAGAGCCGCTCGCGGGGGGCAACTGGTGACCTCGGTAGGGCGTGAAGGACGGACCGGAACGCCCCCCTTCCCATGAGGTTTTAGTCGCCCCCACACCCCCGGCTCATACCTGCTGTCCACAAGGCTCCCATGTGGCCGCCACCTTTCTTTCCAGAGGGAGGAGGGCGGAAGGGACCAACACCCTTTCCCCTCCGGGCAGACATGATGGCCTGGATTAACGCATAGTCCTTTCACTTTTCTGCTCCAAGCTGCCGGGTTCTGCATTAAGACCTTGTGCTTCTGGGGCTGTGGCCGTGCTGGAGAGCCGCTCGTGGGGGGCAACTGGTGGCCTCGGTAGGGCGTGAAGGACGGACCGGAACGCCCCCCGACCCATGAGGTTTTAGTCGCCCCCGCTCCCCCGGCTCATGCCTGCTGTCCACAAGGCTCCCATGTGGCCGCCATCTTTCTTTCCAGAGAGGAGAGGGCGAATGGGGCAACACCCTTTCCCCTCCAGCAGATTTGATGGCCTGGATTAACGCATAGTCCGTTCACTTTTCTGCTCCAAGCTGTTGGGTTCTGCATTAAATCCTTGTGTTTCTGGGGCTGTGGCCGTGCTGGAGAGCCGCTCGTGGGGGGCAACTGGTGGCCTCGGTAGGGCGTGAAGGACGGACCGGAACGCCCCCCTTCCCATGAGGTTTTAGTCGCCCCCGCTCCCCCGGCTCATGCCTGCTCTACACAAGGCTCCCATGTGGCCGCCATCTTTCTTTCCAGAGAGGAGAGGGCGAATGGGGCAACACCCTTTCCCCTCCAGCAGATTTGATGGCCTGGATTAACGCATAGTCCGTTCACTTTTCTGCTCCAAGCTGCTGGGTTCTGCATTAAGTCCTTGTGCTTCTGGGGCTGTGGCCGTGCTGGAGAGCCGCTCGCGGGGGGCAACTGGTGGCCTCGGTAGGGCGTGAAGGACGGACCGGAACGCCCCCCTTCCCATGAGGTTTTAGTCGCCCCCACACCCCCGGCTCATACCTGCTGTCCACAAGGCTCCCATGTGGCCGCCACCTTTCTTTCCAGAGGGAGGAGGGCGGAAGGGACCAACACCCTTTCCCCTCTGGCAGACTTGATGGCCTGGGTTAACACATAACCCGTTCACTTTTCTGCTCCAAGTTGCTGGGTTATGCATTAAGTACTTGTGTTTCTGGGGCTGTGGCCATGCTCAAAGCTTAACTATGATTTTCAGAGAGAAACGTTAGGTGGTTTACTTCCCATGGATCACTTTGTATATAGAGAGATGTAGTCCTTCTCTTCGGCTAAATGCTGTCAATATGGCGCTGGGGGGTGGGCTGTGGGCGTGACTTCCGGAATCTGAGGTTACCTGGGAGGTGTAGTCCCGGCATTTTTGAGGAAAAGTCCTAGTTCCCGCATACTCGAGCTGTGCTTGTAGAGGTTTCTGGTCACCGGGGTTCCATCTGGGGGAGGCGGGATGCGGTACCTACCCCATCTGGGACTTCCCGATGATCTCGGCTCTTTTTGGAACCTGTTTTTTTTTTTTTCCCTTCGGGATCTGTGGATCCCGCCCTCCATGTAGTCCTTCTCTTCGGCTAAATGCTGTCAAACGGACGTTTACATTTGAATAGATGTGACTCACTGCCTGCAGTTTCTATCTTCGTTGTCTACGCACCAACATCTCATTATGATGAAAGAGAAATCGAGAAGTTCTACATGGAGCTAGAGAAGTTCTATAAAGAAGACCACACCTTCTACAAGATCATTGTGGGTGATTTTAATGCCAAGATAGGACCGAGAAGATCAGCTGAAGAACTTCACATCGGAACCCATGGCCTAGAATGGAACGAACAGGGTGAGAGACTGTCTGAGTTCATCATGTCGATCAAGACCATTCGTGGTAACTCACAGTTCCAGAAGGCAGAATCTAAACAATGGACATGGGAGTCTCCCGGTGGATGATTCCACAACGAAATAGACCACATCATATTCAATCTACGGTTTTGCCTGACTGATGTCGCTGTTGTCCCAAAATTTCGAACGGGATCAGACCACCGTCTCCTTCGTGCAAAATTCTACTTCACAGAGCGGGGAGAAAGGGCTGCAAAGTTCAAAAAGAGAACTCCCAGAATGACCACCAACTGGGAACTCTTTCGTACTATTGCGGCAACATGGGAAGATGCCATTGTTGACAACATTGATGAGGAATACGATCAACTGGTTCAGCACCTCCATGAATGTGCGAGGAACGCCAAGAGAGAGATAGCCACAAAAAATCGCCTATCTTCGAAAACTCTTGAGCTAATTCGCCAGCGTGGTTTGGCACATGCCTCAGGCAACCTCAAGCTAACGTCTGAGCTTGCAAAGCAGTGCAGAGATGCGATCAAGGAAGACCTCAAAGAGAGAAGAGCAGAAGTACTGGTAGATGCGGCAGAAGCCGGGAAAAGTATTCGTAACGCCCGCCTGTCTTTCGCCAACTACAAGACCAAGATAACTGCCCTCCGACGTCCTGATGGATCCATCACATCCTCCAGAACGGCAATGGAGAAGATTATCCATGACTTCTACTCAAATCTCTTCGATAGCCATGTCCACTTGCCGACATACCAAATTCCACAGGATGGGTATGTCGTTCCCAACGTTCTCCCTTCCGAAATCCGACACACCATTTTGTCAGTAAAGAAACAAACAGCACCCAGCCCAGACAAGGTCAGACCTGAACACCTGAAGAACCTGCCATCAGTACTCATCAATACACTGGCTCGGCTCTTCACTCACTACCTGTCTGAATGCAAGGTTCCGTCCCAATGGAAAACCAGCAGGACTGTACTACTGTTCAATAAGGGAGACATCCATGACATTGGCAACTATCGCCCGATCTGCCTATTGTCTGTCATCTACAAGTTGTTCACTCGAGTCATCCTAAATAGGATTGGCAGAACACTAGATGAAGGACAACCATGCGAGCAAGCCCGATTCCGCAAAGGATTCAGCACCATCGACCATATCCACACGATAACCAAGCTCATTGAGGTTTCTCAGGAGTTCAAGATGCCGCTCTGTTTAACGTTCATTGATTTAAAGAAGGCCTTTGATTCTGTTGAGATGGAAGCAGTCATTGAAGCCCTAGCCAATCAGGGCATTCAAGCCCAATACATCAGGATCCTCCGTGAGCTGTATTGCGGATTCACTACCAGGATTTCACTATTCTACAAAGAAGTGATCGTTGATGTCAAGAGAGGGGTGTGACAGGGTGATACCATTTCACCGAAACTCTTCAGTGCCACCCTTGAAAACATCATGCGACGACTAGAATGGGAAGTGAAGATAGATGGTCGGCAACTATACCACCTCCGCTTTGCTGATGACATTGTTTTAATAACACCAAACATCAGCCAAGCGGCACAAATGCTGGCCGACTTTGACCGTGAGTGTGGAAAGGTAGGACTACAGCTGAATCTTACGAAGACAATGTTTATGAGAAACAGCCTTGGTCCTGACGCTCTCAATGGAACGACCATCTCCGAATGCAACAGCTATGTGTACCTAGGTTGAAAGGTCAACATGACAAATGACCTGGCACCCGAACTGCGCAGGAGGAAAAGAGCGGCTTGGAATGCCTTCAAGAACGTCGAAGAAATAGCTAAGAGGACAAAGAACCTCTGGCTCCGGGCACATCTCTTTGATTCCACTGTTCTTCCTGCATTAACATATGCCTCAGAGACCTGGGCCCTACGCAAACAAGATGAGAACGCTATTCAGGTCTCCCAAAGAAGAATAGAAAGAGCTATGCTTGGAATATCACGTTTCACTCAAATGAGAGAAAGAATCCGGAGTTCTGACATCCGTCGACGATCAAGAATCAGGGACGCTGTCTCATTTGCCAAGGTGTCAAAAATCAGATGGGCTGGTCACGTAATGAGATTTAAAGACGACCGCTGGACTAGAGCTGTTACTGACTGGATTCCACGGGATGTCAAAAGACCGCATGGCCGCCCACCTACCAGATGGTCAGACTTCGTCGTGAAGATCATGAACGATCGGTTTGAGGCACTTCATGTTCCCGGAGCGAACAGATGCCATTGGGCTACACTAGCACGCGACAGGGACAAATGGAGATGTTACTGGCGCCCACTCGAGCAAATCGATGACTAACGGGAAGTTAAGTGATTAAGTGATTAAGGGAGAACGCTACTGAATATCATACGATTTCTGGTTATTCAAAGATTTAATTAATGTTTTAGACAAAGTGCAGACAAAACACCTCTAAATTCCACTACAAGCAATATAGTTGGGTATTTCTCTAGTTCGTCATGTTGGGTTTTGCTTTGGCAGAAGCAGCTTCTGCAGAGGTGCTGGTTCCTCCCGGGAATAGCCCGGGGAGGTCAGTGCCAGTGATGGATCCTGGACTATTGAGTACCAGGCACACACTCCAGACTAAGGCCCACTCCCAAGCTTCCAAATGCCATCTACTGCTATCATTCCTTCCTCTCTTGTTTTGGAGAGAGCCACACCCAGTGATGCTCAGGGTCTAATCCTGGCTCTGTACTCAGGAATTACTCCTGGCAGCGTTCAGGGGACCATATGGGATGCCACAGATTGAAGCTGCAACAGCCACATACCAGGCAAACACTCTACCCATTGCACTATCGCTCCAACCCCACAACATCATCATGCTTAAAATTCAAATAACCAATGTTCCGAAACATTTTTGATGCATTTTCACCTCAAAATCTTCTTTCTTCTTTACATCTCGCTGATCGGCTGTAGATAATATTCTTACACATTCCTTTAGGCTGGAGCAATAGCATATCAGGTAGGGCGTTTGCCTTGCATGCAGCCAACATGGCCAACCCGAGTTCGATTCCTCCGCCCCTCTCAAAGATCCTGGCAAGCTACCGAGAGTATCTTGCCTGCACGGCAAAGCCTTGCAAGCTACCCATGACGTATTTGATATGCCAAACACAGTAACAATTGTCACAATGGAGACGTTACTGGGCCCGTTCGAGCAAATCGATGAACAAGGGGGGGACAGTGACAGTGACAGTGACACCTTCCTTCATATCTGTGGCTTCAGAGAAACTATGAGGCAGGCCCCAGACCAACACCTTTAGGGAGCTCCCACCTGCCTACCTATGATGACTTTTGCACACCCACTAATTTACCTTACACTAAAATTCAAAATTGGCTTGTGACATGATGCTGAATAATTTGTCAGCATTTCCTAGTGACTTCCAAATTGGCCAAGAGTCCAGGCGAGGGCCATCTCTTCAGGGTCTGCAGTCCTGGGCAAATATATATGCATTTTCAGGCCTACTGGTTATACACAGAATTTCATTTTAAATGTATTAAGAGTCCACAGGCCCCTCTGAAATTGAAAAACTTACTGATGAAGATAAAAGCGTAGGTGGAAAAGATGGACTTAGGTATTTGTCACCCACAGGGCTGGACAGATTCCTCAGCATCTGAAGTGTCTCCCTTGCCCTCAGGCCTGGGAGATGCCTAGTCATCAGCTCCTGGTGTTGACAATGCCTCGTTTGGTGCTGACAGGAATAATTCCTCATTTCTTACTTTTATTCTTGATATTCCAGAAATTGTTGCCAGACCTAGTCGGAGTTTTAAAATGATGTGTTTTTTTTCTTTTTCCCACATTGTTGTGAGTCAGAATGAAGGCTTCCTGGTGTCTGTATCCACACAACTTAGATCCCCCAGCCTCTGAAGCTCTGATAGTCCGTATGTAAAGCCATGGGGCAAGCCTCCACCCCTGACAACTGTGGAGTTCTTCGTGAGGTTACAAACCAAACCTCATCCACAGTTTTACAGGAAGCTAATGAGATTCATTTCATGGCCAGGTCAATTCTATTTCTCAGATTTTCAGCATGTGTTGCAGAATATCTCTTAAATTCTATTTTTGTCCCAAAAATTGTTAGGCGCTATTAATTCCTTCTAGAATGTGCTCATTTTAAATGTTGGCCAGATTTCTGCCTGCCAGACACCAATACTGTGGAGTGAAACTACCGCCATCTCTAAGCTAGCCAGAAAGCCGGCCCATTTCAGTAAACACCCACCCCAGCAGGGCCAGCCTGCATGACGGTGTGTGACGTCACCTCACCAAATGGAGGTGACAGGACTCACTCCAAAAAAGATTGAAGAGCTTTTACTAATGTCATATGAATGTAGTACAAAAAAACTGGAACTTTTGAATTTCATTTCTGCAATTAGCACAAATACCCAAATAGAATACGGGAAATAATGCCCATGGAATAAAGCCTACTTGTCACTGTCACTGTCCTCCCATTGTTCATCGATTTGCTCGAGCAGGCCCAGTAACGTTACCATCATGAAACTTGTTGTTACTGTGTTTGGCATATTGAATATGTCACGGGAAGCTTGCCAGGCTTTGCCTCGTGGGCGAGATACTCTTAGTAGCTTTCCAGGCTCTCTGAGAGAGGTGGAGGAATCGTGGAGGAATTGAACCAGCTCAGCCAGGCCGGCTGTGGGCAAGGTAAATGCCTTACCGCTGTGCTATCGCTCCAGATCAAAGCCTACTTAAATCAACAAAATAGAAAAGATAGGGATGGAGTTCAATTTTTCATTCATTCTTATCCTCGGTTTTTCATCAGAGGCTTGTAGTCTGGAGTCGTTTTCCTCACATGGCAGCAATGAACTACGGGAAGCCGTAGGGATCCATCTCTCTGAAGCGCATGCAATTCGATTTTATAGACTCACTTTCCCCCCAAGACTACACTTACTTCCACTTGCGGAAAATTAACAGAAATCTGGTTTCACCTTTGGATTTTGAGAGACTCAACTCTGCCGTGACAGCAGCCACAGGGGTTCTGGGTCAAAATGACGTGGCCAGATAAGCCTTGGGTGAGAGGGTTATCTCTCCAGGTTCTGCGGGGTGTGAATCTGGATGGTGTCTGGAAAGATGTCAGATGGAGTCAGAGTTTCCAGGAAGCGGATTGTTTTCCCTCAGTTCCTCACACCCCTTCCCGAGCACCCAGGGAGGAGTCCTGGATATTGAAGTGCATCTGTTGTACGACTGCTGACTTCAGCGCTCTCTGGGAGGCTGTGCAACCACGCAGATGGCGCGCTTCACGACCAGAACCACTTGCCGTGCGATGGCACGCTCGCAGAGAGCATGTAAATACTTGGCAGGGCCGCGGTGTCTGAGAGGTGTGACATTCACTCAGAGACTCGCAGCTTGGCGGGGCCGGCTTCCCGTTGGGAGCGCACAGGATGAATTCTTTCTTCCTTATTTTCACTCTTGACATTCCAGAAAGTGCTGGGCCTAGCTGGAGTTGGAGAAGAGTTGTGTTTTCTCCGTTCCCTTATCAAGAGAGGGAAACTATGCCAGTGGGGATGGGGGAGGAAGGGTTGGATGAGCAGGAAACTGATCCCCTGGCCTGCGTGGAGCCTCTGGGCAGTACCATGGGCACCCCATGTGCCCACAAGCTCCCCAGCAGCCATAGGTGTCATTTTCTACCTTCTTTCACCCAAAGTTCCTACTTAGAGGGCATCACATTTTTAAAGGTCTGTCGTCTGTGTGCTGGAGCGATAGCACAGTGGTAGGGTGTTTGCCTTGCATGCAGCCAGCCTGGCCAAGCTGGGTTTGATTCCTCCGCCCCTCTCGGAGAGCCCAGCAAGCTACTGAGAGCATCTTGTCCACATGGCAAAGCCTGGCAAGCTACCCGTGATGTATTCAATATGCCAAACACAGTAACAACAAGTCTCACGATGGTAACATTACTGGGCCCGCTCAAGCAAATCGATGAATAACGGGAGGACTGTGACTGTGACCGTTGTCTGTGGACATTCACTCTCCCATATAGTGGCTCATCTTATGCATTACTGAAGGCTTAATTATGAGTTGTGGCACTGTAGCACTGTTACACTGTTGTCCCGTTGTTCATTGATTTGCTCAAACAGGCATCAGTAACGTCTCCATTCGTCCCTGTTGCATGCTAGTATAGCCCAGTGGCATCTGCTCGGTCCAGGAACACGAACTGAGACTTCTTGTTACTGTTTTTGGCATATCAAATGTCACAGGTAGGTCGCCAGGATTTGCCGTGTGGGCGGGATACTCTCGGTAGCTTGCCGGGCTCTCCAAGAGGGATGGGGGAATCAAACCTGGGTCGGCCGTGTGCAAGGCAAACACCCTACCCGCTGTGCTACTGTTCCAGTCCTGTGAGCTGTAGCACTGTAGCACTGCCCTCCCGTTGTTCATCGAGTTGCTCGAGCGGACACCAGTAATGTCTCCATTGTGAGACTTGTTGTTAGTGTTTTTGGCATATCGAATACATCATGGGTAGGTTGCCAGGCTTTGCTGTGTGGGCTGGATACTCTTGGTAGCTTGCCGGGCTCTCCGAGAGGGGCAGAGGAATGTAGAGAGGGTAAATTATACTAATGTAAAAACATAAAGAGCCTCCACACTCTTCTTCGGGGTCTGAGCTGTCAAAGACAGGAAGCTGGGGAAGGACCTGGTTGGCAAGGAGAAGGGTGTAGTTGGCCCCAGGAGAGGAAGGATGAAAAGGACAAGCGGCATAGTGTCCGGGCCAGGGTGGCCTGTGGCCTGTCTCAGGGAAAGCGTGTCTCTGAGTGAGCTGTGCAAGTGGCTTTCTGTCTTCCTGCGATATATCCTTGTAAGGTTTGGGCTCAGGGCTGGATGCTGGATGGTGAAATGACCAGTAGGGGGCGTAGGAGAGAGCGCGCCAGCTGATAGCAGTTTCTGCCTGCAAGGGGGTCAAGTCTTACCACCACGTGGTTCTTTGAGCACCAGAGTCTGACCAGAAGTGCCCCTCACAAAAAAAAAAAATAAATAAAGGCACAGTGGATTCATAAAGGAATTTACAGCTCAGACAAAGACAAACCAATAAGCACAATATTGATAGGAGACCAAAGATTTAGCCCAGAAGTGAAGGTGTCTTACAGACAGCAGACCCCGGTTCGAATCTCCAGCTTATATGGTCAGAACCTCATAACCTTGAAACCACCTTTTCAAATAGCATTACAGGGTTTTCTTTAAGGTAAGATAAGTTTCGCAAACCTACATAACCTCTATAAGGATTATGACAACAAACTCCATCTGAATTTTCTTGCTCGATGTGTGTGGCCTAAACTCACCAATAAGAGACACAGAGTGGAAGGGTGGATCAGAAGCTTAACCCAACTTTCTGATGCCCACATGAGACACATTTGAACAGTCAGCACAAACCCAGGCTCAAGGTCAAAGGCTGAATTGAAAGCAAATAATTCCCTGTAAAGGCTGGCAGCAGGGAGTAAGGAAGTACAGTGGGTAAAGCACTTCCTTGGACCCCAATGAGACGAGTTTGATCCCCTCCCAGCAGCCTCTATGGTGCCCTGAGCACTGCCAGGAGTGACCCCTAAGAGCAGAGCCAGGAGTGACCACTGAGTATCTCCAGGCGTGGCCCCAAAACAAAACATACAAACATGCAAACAAAGCTGGGGAGGCCACGCTGTATCAAACAACATAGACTTCAAATTTTAAAATGTTACAAGGCACAAGGATGGTCACTTCTGGGGCTGGAGCGATAGCACAACGGGTAGGGCGTATGCCTTGCACGTGGCCGACCCGGGTTCGATTCCCAGCATCCCATATGGTCCCCTCAGCACTGTCAGGGGTAATTCCTGAGTGCAGAGCCAGGAGTGACCCCTGTGTATCACTGGGTGTGACCCAAAAAGCAGGAAAAAAAAAGGATGGTCGCTTCTTAGTGATCAAGGAATAGTTACGTCATAAAGAACTCACATTCCTAAACCGCTGGGCACCTAATGACGAGCCATCACAATATTTTAAATATTTAAATCAGATTTTAAGAAAGACCAGAGTGGTTAGAGACCCCCATAGCTAGTGCCATCAGTGCTGCATCAGCCGGGATTGTCCTGTGTGCCCTGCGGTTCCCTTCGTCTTGCTATTTCTCCATTTTGCCTGTGAGCCATGGGGAGGCGAGTCTACGGCCAGGACGCAGAGCATCTGAGCAGGGCTGAGACCCAGTGCCACACGGAAGCACAAGAACGCTTTGCTGAGTTCTGTCCATGAATGAGCTGCCGGCAGATTCAGTTCCCTTGACGGTGCCCACCGGGCCCCAGCCAGGACAGAGCCGCTGGCCTCTCCTCTCTATCTCTCATTTCCATTTCTACCAGCCAAGTGTTGGCCAAGCTCCCATAGAGGCCAGGAAAATGCGGAGATGACTTTGCCAGCAAGAACTGATAGGCATGTAGCCCAGGGGTCACGGGTTCTCCCCTGAGAATCATCAGGCAGTTACGTGTTCCTCTGAGGGGGTCTACCTGTCTCCGCCCGACCGATGTGAGTGACGGGTCTGGGTGCTAATCTCCTCCCTTGCAGGAACCAGCTGCCTTGGGTGGTCCTGGGGGTTCTGGGCTGCCGGTTCTTCTCCTCCCTGGCTGCTGACAGCAGCCAGCACCAGCGGCCTGGCTCCAGGTGAGCCTGGGCACAGCACAGGAAGAGCTGTGTGCTCGGCCCGTGGCTTCAGGGCCAGCGACTCCCAGCAGCCTTGAGGGAGAGTGTGGTGAGTTTGCTGAGGGACAGCAGCTGCCGTGAGAAACCCCCATCATCCGTTCAGTTGTCTGGTTGCCAGGTGCTCATGGATGTGCTTGTGCGTGTCCTGCCAAGTCGCCAGCACCCCCACAGTCCAGTCCACTCACTGGCCCCTCTGTCCTTTCCTTCTTTGCTAACAGAACCCCAACTTGGTTCAGCACCCACCACGTGTCCGGCTCCATGGTCAGTCCTGGCTGGGTCTCTGGGGTTGCAGGCCCCCCTCCCCATTGTGCCTGTCACAGCCTGAGGGAAACCACTGCCATTCACTGCCTGCCTGAAGGCAGCCCTGAGGGCTCAGGCCAGACCATTCTCTTCCTCGATTGTCCCATCAGCCCCAACCACGTCCGTGGTTTCCGACTAGCCGTCAGAGGGTCACCTTCAATGCCATTGGTGCTGCCTCTCTCCGGTCTGTTCTACTTCCTCTTTCCACCACTGCTCATTCTGACCATTTTCTGTGTAGGGTACGTGATGGATTTAATAATTAAACATTACACAATATCACTCGAAGCAGCCAAGGCTGTGGCAGGGTCTGTGGGTTCTTGGCGGGACTCACAAGCGTGTGCCCTGTGAGTTGTGACCCAGTTCTGGAAAACCCAAGGGACCGTCCAGGCTGCAGGGGACACTCCCTCGGGTGCTCACAGTCCGGGCTGGAGGGTGGCAGGCAGGGGGCAGGCAGATGGGAGTGCGTGTGCAGACCAAATCGCGTGTTTGACTACCAGGTGAATAGAACTGGACACCCTCGACCAGAGGAGGGAGACAGACTTGGTGAGCCCAAACGGCCCAAAGCAACAGAACCTAAGATCTGGTCCACACAGATGGTCTTCCCAGGACAGGGAGGCAAGGTGAGTGCGGGGGGCACGGAGAGACAGGAGGGTGAAGGCGGGAGTGAGGGGCAGAAGGGCAGTCCTGGGACGAGGCAAGCACAGGATGGAGTGTGTGTGTCCCTCTGGGACAGTGATGGCCCTGGGCTGGAACATGCACGTGCCAATCCCTATCATGATTGGGAAACTATGTCACAGTGGCTGGAATTTTTTAATTAACTGACTTAAAAAAAAATTAGTGGGCAAGAGCGATAGTACAATAGGTAGGGCATTTGCCTTGCACCCAGCCGACCCAGGTTTGATCCCTGGCATCCCATATGGTCCCCCAAACACTGCCAGGAGTAAACCCTGAGCACTGTTGGCTGTGACCCAAAAAGCAAATAAATAAATAAAAATTAAATTTAAAGGGGCTGGAACGATAGCACAGTGGGAAGGGTGTTTGCCTTGCATGCAGCTGACCCGAGTTCTATTCCCAGCATCCCATATGGTACCCTGAGCACCGCCAGGAGTAATTCCTGAGTGCAGAGCCAGGAGTAACCACTGTGCATTGCCGGGTGTGGCCCAAAAAGCTAAAAAAAAAATTAAATTTAAAAAAATATTAACTGGGTCAGAGCAGTAGCACAGCAGGCAGTGCATTTGCCCTGCCTATAGCTGACCCGGGTTTGATTCCCAGCACCCCATCAGTCTCCCAACCCCTACCAGGAGTGATCCCTGAGCACAGAGCCAGGAGTAAGCCCTGAGCACAGAGCTGGGAGTGAGTCCTGAGCACAGAGCCAGCAGTGATCCGTGGGCACAGAGCCCGGGAGTGAGAGCTCGTGTTCGGAAATGAGAGCTTGTGTTCGCTGTTGCTGTGAGCAAGAACCATTTCTGCAGAGGGTCCTTTGCCTTCCTCAGTGACGCGGCTTTGGTCCTGCTCTTCCCACTCTCGGAGGGAAGCTGAGCCCAGTCTGAAGCAGAGGAGCCTCGAGGTGTGTGTTGGGAGGTCATCCCTGCAGTAATTGCTAGTAGCAGGGTCAGCAAAGGCACTAACACATGCAGGGGGAACGAGTGTCACGCCCATGTCAACACAACACGCCTGAACTCGCTACCGGTGAGCCACATCGCGACCAGAACAGGCTGTGGGGCGGGCAGGGGACTCCCTGGCAGGCCAGCTAATGAGGTGTGAGCAGGCGGAGCAGGGCTGGTGGCTGGCGGGACTCCTGCAGGCTGATAGGCAGCTCAGCCCTGAGCCCCTCCCGCCCCGGGAGCTCAGCGCCTGCCTCCTCACTCCGTCACCCCTGGGCGGGGAGAACAAAGCAGCGTGAAAGGCATTTCCAGGCGCCCAGGGCCCATCTCAGGGCTGAGTGCACAGAGCCCCTCCCGCTCCCCCTCTCCCGCCCTGCTAGAGCCCGCGATGACACCCAGGAGGCTGGTGGGATGCAGGCTGCCGGTGCTGTTGGCCAACGTTTACGGCGCCTGGCAGAGCCGTTCCTGCGCAGTTCAGTGGCACGTGCTCCACTGCGAGCACTGTGGAGGGCGCCACTGCCCACGCCAGCACCCGCTGTCCTAGACACAGGGCTGACGGACAGATGCTGCCCCTCCAGTGCTGTGCTGAGCTGGGACTGCCTGTGACTCTGCAAAGGGAGACTGTCCCCTCTTCTCTGTTCCTCTTGGGCCCAGAACGCCGGGAGTGCTGGGGTCCTGGCCGGGAGACAGTCACTTCTCATTCCCTTGTGGGTTTGTCACATCCATGGGCAGCAAGGCCAACAGGGTCCCTCCCTCACACCCAGCAGAGACGTGAGGCAGAGAGAGCTGGTGCCCGCACAAGCAGACACATGGCCCCCATGGCCCTTGAGTCTCCAGAAACACGGATGTCCCCAGACTGGAGGGGGTGGGTGCAGACGAGGTGCTGAGTGCCACCACTGGGCACCCACAGGTACAACCCCAGGGACCAAGCCTGTGCCAGCAGCCCCTCGAGCAAGCATGCGGCCGCTCTACCATGATGGCGCTCACCCTCATCTGTCCGTCTGTCTTCTGTCTTCTGTCTTCTGTCTGCCTGTCTGTCTGTCTGTCTCTCTCTCTCTCTCTGTCACACACACACACACACACACACACACACACACACACACACACACACACGGGCGCATGCGCGTGACCTGTTCCATCTGCAAGACCGAGT
Organism: Sorex fumeus; assembly: GCF_029834395.1. Taxonomy (NCBI): domain Eukaryota; kingdom Metazoa; phylum Chordata; class Mammalia; order Eulipotyphla; family Soricidae; genus Sorex; species Sorex fumeus. Next base: position 17,638,628 of record NW_026606081.1, on the reverse strand, counting down.
CTTGGAAGCATAAAATGCATGAATACTTTATCATGCTTCTTTTATTAGGAGTTTAAAAAGTCTCTAATTAGATTACAAACTGAGGGAGGCTAATAAGAAAAAACAGAATTATAGAGCATTATAGACTGTCAGCATCAGGAGTACAATTTAGATATTATCAATGACAGAAATGCCCATCTCTCCCTGGGGCCAGAGAGACAGTGTAGCAGGTCAGGCACTTGTCCTGCACATGGCTGTCCTGCACCAATCCCGAGCTCAATCCTGGTACTCATACGCTCCCCCAGCCCACTCAAAGGGATCCCAGAATGCACAGCCAGGAGAAGCCCTGAGCACCACCAGGTGTGGACCCCCACCAGAGAGGAAGGAAAATACAACCCTATGCCCACAAATTTACTACAGTGTCACACCCGCTCAGGGCTGGAAACTGCACCTCGCTCCTGGGAGCTCGCTGGTCACACAAAACTCATTTAACTCAGGAGGACCTGAGTGTTTTCATCCAGGGAACATGTTTCTCAAATTCAATCTCAACATCCTACAGAACAATTATAGTTCAGTAGAAAAATTACTACTAGTCCTTGAAATTTCACTCCAGGTTCACACGCTTTCTGAGACCCAGTGGTGAGATTATTCACCAAGCTGGACATGGCTCAGGACAGACACCCAGGGAGCTCCCCTGAGGCCAGCCCAGGCCCGAGGCACCTCTGGGGAACTCCAGCTACGTGGGCAGCTGGTGTTACTCGGTGGGACCGGCAAGAGCCTGACCGCTTGCCAGTCGGGTGACTGCAGCTCTGATACTTCGTGCGGGGGAAAGGAGACTCTCCGAGCAGTGCTCGGGGACTCTGGAGCCAGTCCCAGCAATACTGGGTCATTGCTCCCAGCAGTGCTGCTGGGGACCTGCAGTGCAGGGGACCACCAGGGCCAGCCAGGCAGTGCCAAGGTGACAACCTGTGCAGGCTCCCAACTCCGCCCCTTTCCTGCACCCTGTCTCTGGGCTCTTGGAACAAGCAAGTGAACATCCAGCTCCTCACACTTCCCACCCCTGCCCGCACACCCACCCGTCCTCCCGGCTTCGGGGTCCACCTGTCTGCGCCCTGTACCTAAGGTAGCTGAATCCGTTTCTTCACTCCCAACACTGTACGAGGCTTGCCCGACACAGGAAGTGGTGAATGAGCCGTCAGGGACAGCCATGGGCCTGGGGAGGAAAGTTCTTCCCTTTTGGACTAAAACCCTAGCGGGGGGGTTCACAGAAAGCAAACTGGGGACAAGAGTGAGTCAGCAGCGTGGCGAGGGGGCAAAGGCGGCCACCAGCGGCCCAGAAGGAGCGGGGAAGAGAAATAGTGAGTGAGAGTCCGTGCTGTCAAGGCAGTGGTGGGCCATGGGAGCACGACCCTAAAGGGAGGGGTCTGGAGGACAGAAGGGGGATTATGGCCTTGTCCTTGCATGTGGCCAACCCTGGTTCAACCCCCAGACCCCACACGGCCTCGAGCACAGAACCAGGAGTGGGTACCCTGAGCACAGCTGTGGGTGCCCGAGGACTCTCCCCAGATAATGAGGAAGGAGGGGGCTATTAGTAAGAGCCAGGCCTAAGGCAAGGGGGCAGGGGACACGGGGGAGGTGTCCAGGGAGGGGTGCAGGGGTCCTAGCTGGGGCCCCGGGGGGAGGGGAGCAGGATGCACCTCCCAGAGGCGGCCACACCAGAACCTCCTGGGCTCCACACAAAGCAAGACGCATGTGTCCTGGGGTAGAGATGGCGTCTCGGCTGACCTTCCTGTGTCCTCTTTGGTTTGTTTTAGTTTGGGGGCACCTGGTAACTCCAGGGATCCCTCCTGGGGGGCGCCAGAGGTGGAAGGAAGGGAGGGAGCTGGTGATAAGAGCCCCGGGAGGGCGGGAAGGCTGGGCTGGGGGGCTTCCCCGGGCAGTGGTGGAAGCAAGGGCCCTCGCCAGTGGCCACATGCGAGACCAGCGCCCAACCTGCTGTGCTCGGTCCCCCGACGGACATTTCTGAAACTCTGCACTAACCTGACGGGTGTTCCCATAGCGGTGCTGCCCCTGGTAACCACTTGCATGGAGGACAGGCGGGCGCCACAGCTCTGCTCCCATCCAGGTCTCTCCCAAAGGTCCCACCCTCCCACTGTGCATGCTGCACCCAGCAGAGGCCCGAGCAGAGAGATGGGGTGAGGGCTCACGCAGGGCAGGGGGCCCTTTCCGGCCCTTCTGTCTGCTCAATCCCCCAGACAGGGATCCACGAGGCCTGGGAGCTTCGGGGATCATGGAAAACTGATGGTTCGAACTTCCTGTGCAGGGCTGTGCCTCGGAAATACACCGAGGTGACTCTGTTTCCGTCTCCACAGCCCAGGCTAGCTGAGGACAGACCCGCGGCGGGCCAGAGCAACACCTCAGACCCCGAGCCTCCAGAGACCAGCCTGTGGGTGGCCAACGACTGAAAGTCAGAGTGAGGCTGTGGGAGGCCTCGGAGCGCAGTCCAGCCCCCCACCTGCTGGGCCGGGAGTGGCTCCTCACACCTGTCGGCCCTGGTCCTCAGTAGATGCTCGAGAGAGGAAGGGGAGATGCGCAGCAACCCCTGGAGGCGGCCAGCACTCAGGATTCTGGCAGGTGCTGCGCCTCTCGTGCACCACGAGCGAGGGACAGGGCTGAGATGGCCGCTCCCGAGACAGTGCTCCCCAGCTGCTCCCTCCTGTCTCTGTGGACCCTCGCGACAATCAGCATCTGCGTGTGCAATTCTGTTTCCCTTTCCCATCCCGTGACTTGGGTCAGGTTTAGCCTGTGGCTCCCAGGCACGCTGTGGTCCACAGAACCCTAGAACCTTCCTGCTGCCACATGTCCCTGTCCCCAAGACAGACAGACAGACAGACAGACAGACAGGCAGACAAAGAGACAGACAGTGACAGAGACAGAGAGACAGAGGCAGAGAGAAGAGAGAGAAACAGAGAGAGGGAGAGAGGGAGAGAAAGGAAGAGAGAGAGGAAGAGACAAGAGAGAGAGAAGGAGAGAGAAAGAGAAAAGAGAGAGGAGAGAGGGAGAGAGAGAAGATAGAGCGAGAAAGAAAAAGAGAAGAGAAGAGAAAAAAGAGAGAAGAGAGAAAAAGAGAGGAGGAGAGGGAGAGAAAGAGAGAAGAGAGAAAGAAAAAGGATGAGAGAGGAAGAGAGAAGAGAGAAGAGAAAGAAAGAGAGAAGAGAGGGAGAGAGAGAAGAAAAGGAGCAAAGTGCCTGCCCTAGACCCATAGGAACAGGCTGTGGGAGGGTTGTCGGGATGGAAACTGCGGACACTGGAGCTGGGACTGGGCCCTGGTGGACGGATGCTGTTGGATCATTGTCTGACGGAAACCTGATCATGAGCAGCTTAGTAACTGCATCTCGTGGAGACTCAATTTTTTAAAAATCACAAATATATTTATAAATAAATAAATCGGATCTCAGAGCATCATGAGTGGCTTATGGCCCAGGGATTCTGAAGCTCCTGGCCCCCAGCAGTTTGGGCTCCCCGCTCTGCGCGTGCCCCCCACCCCATGGCCCTCTCGGCTCCTAGCTTTGGGCTGCTGAGGGACAGAGACAGCCCCACCTCGAATCCTCGCGGCTCTACGAAACCCGTGCCCCACACCAGCAGGCTCCGTGCTCCCAGTGGGATGCTTTGTTCTCGCTGGCGTTGGTTCAGGTTTCCCGCACAGCTGGGCCAGACCCAGACTGTCCGTGTGCTGCCTGTCACACTTGCCTGGGGCCTCTCCCGCCGCAGTTGGTCTGGCACACTCAGGGAGGAGTTCCTGTCCCCTCCAGAAGCCAGAGCCGTCCAACCGCCCCGAGCGCCCTCACAGCCTCGGCCCACTCAGCACTCACTCTTATTTTTTTCTTTTTTGCATCACACCTGGCAATGCACAGGGGTTACTCCTGGCTCTGCACTCAGGAATTACTCCTGCCGGTGCTGGGGGGACCCTATGGGATGCTGGGAATTGAACCCAGGTCATTCTCGTGCAAGGCAAACGCCCTCTCCCACTGTGCTGTGCTCCAGCCCCAGCACCCACTCTTGGTGCTGTTCCACGGATCTCTTCTTAGTCCTACTCTACACATTCACTCTACACATTCGGTGGCTCCCCAACACACACACACACACACACACACACACACACATACACACACACACTTCTTTAATTACTTCAGCCTCTCACTCATGCTGCAAATTGCCTCATCTAGCAATTATCTGTTTACACGACAGTTCCAACTGCTCCAGCACTTTGTAAGGGCTGCTGTCACAGGCGCCTGCTAGCAATGGACCTGCCTGGGAAGATGATCGCGTGCGCTCGCACCCACACACACACATACACGCGCATGCGCACACACACATATGCGCACACACATGCACACACACACATGTATGCACACACGCACACACGCGCACACACACATGCACGCATACACACATGCACACACACACACACACACACACACACACACACACACACATACAGGACAGACAGTTCACTGCCCCTCCTATACATGGGAATTCCCACCTGGTATCCTATCGGCACAGGGGGTATGATACTGTGAGCCTCAAAGGGTCTCAGCCTACCCAGACATCCGAGGGGAAGGTAAAGCACAGGCTGTGTGTTTGAGGCTCTGGGTTCAACTCCCAGCTCCACAGGGCCCCACAGACACCTCTGGGAGTGACCCCTGAGCACAGCAGATGTGGCGTGAAGAAATGATTGTTTTTAAAAAGAAAGTGAGTCCTTCCACAGCCTCCCCAGCCCTGCTCTACCGATTCACAGCTGTATCTCCAAGGAAACGCAAGCCAAGCACCAAACATTCATGGACACATCAGGACCCCTGCTGGAAGCTCTGGGGTGCCCTCAGGAGGGGGTGGGCTGAGTCGCTGCCCTGCCAAAGCCCTGGCAGTCACACCCACACCCACCACTACAGTCACACCAGGGGCCAACTCCACCACTTCACTAAAACCAGCTGAAGAAACCAAACTGCAAAAGATTTCAGGTACCCTGGTGTCCAGGCTCTGGGGTCCTCTGAAAGTGGGGCAGATAGCCCCCTCCACCCACTACATTGTCCCCCCAGCAGCCCTGCAGCTATGACCACTACCCAGGCCAGTCACTGGCCTGGACCATAGGTCCCCAGGTCTCTGGGCCATGCGGCTCCTGTGTGGTCGCACAACACCCCCTAATTGTTCAATACTGAAATTCTAGTAGGAGCCCCCCAGACTAGATGGGAAAGTAACATGGAAGTCAACTAACCAAACCAAACCAAAGACACAGAAGGCTCAACTCGCTACCAACAGCTCAGTAAATCTTTAAGCAAATCACTATTTTTACATTGAAAACCTGATTTTTAAAAAGTTATCAGTTTGGGGGCTGGAGCAATAACACAGAGGGTATAGTGTTTGCCTTGCATGCAGCTGACCCGGGTTCGATTCCCAGCATCCCATAAGATCCCCTGGGTAATTCCTGAGTGCAGAGCCAGGAGTAACCCCTGTGCATTGCCGGGTGTGACCCAAAAAACAAAACAAAACAAAAAACAAGTTATCAGTTTTAATATTGGACCTTTGTTATCTAATCAATTTTGACTCTAGAATTGTATCAATGGTTGTGGTATTTGTGGCATTAAAAAGTAGACAAATAACACAGAGAGAGTAAGTGCCAAGTGTGGAAGCGTGAGCCCGCCCCACCTGCACTACTGCTCTCTGAAGGCTCCTGTCCTCAACCCTCCTCTCCCACTCGGCTCTGGCTGATGACCACTCTGTCACTCAGACCCCAGAGAGAAGGGGACGCACACCCAAGCAGCCAGTCAGTCTGCGAGGAAAGTCGTGTAGGGGAAGACTGAGCCCGTGACTTGGAGGACTGAGAAGGGGGCAGTTGGTTCTGTAGCCTCACCGACGCTGGTCTCCAGAGCAGAGCTCTTTCTCTGGGTACGAAATCATCCAGAACCCAGAGTCCCTCCCGGGGGGGGGGGGGGGGGAGAGCAGCCCAGGGTCCCTCCCCAGGAGATGGAGCAGCCTCCTCCCTGCCCTCCGTTAAGCGAGCAGTCAGCACAACGCCCAGTCTCTCCCCCGATGGCTTTCTCCCTGCTTCTTCTTACACTGTAGCTCTTCAGACTCAGCCTATGTGTCACCCCCAGACAGGGACACCCTGGCCTCCCATCGCCCACTCACCACTCAGCTCCAGCTACCAGGGGTCACCTCTCCCAGGTCTGTCTCCCGAGAGAACATCACACAGCCCAGGATCTTGTCTTTGTCTCTCAACTTCCGAAGTCACACTCTATCTATCTGTCTGTCTGTCTGTCTGTCTGTCTGTCTGTCTATCTATCTATCTATCTATCTATCTCCCTCCCTCTCTCCCTCCTTTCCTCCCTCTCTTCTTTGGGGCACTGTGGTTCACCCAAACCATATAATATTTTCCAGAGGGGCCATTTCCAGTTATCATTGTCCTAGTGGTCCCTTCTCTATCCCAACTGCCTTCTTCCCCAGCACCTGAGGCAGGCTTCCAATCTTCCTGGCCCTTGTTTCTACTCTCCTTGGGTATTAGTCTCATACTATGATTTTTTTATATCCCACAAATGACTGCAGTCATTCTATGTCTGTCCCTCTCCCAATGACTCATTTTATTCAGCATGATACCATGTCCATCCATTAGTAAGAAAACTTCATAACTTCATTTTTCCTGGTGACTGCATAGTATTTCATTCTGTAGATGTACCACAGTTTCTTTAACCAGTTATCTGTTCTCGGGCACTTGGGTTGTTTCCAGATTCTAGCTATTGTGAATAGTGCTGCACAGAAGTGCAGATGGCTTTTCTGCATTGTGTTTTTTGCCCCCAGGTATATTCCCAGAAATAGTATTGGTGGGTTCTGTGGAAGCTCAATTTCTAATTTTTTTGAGGAATGTCCATATTGTTTTCCAAAAAGGCTGGACCAGTTCACATTCAAGAAATCACACTATTTTCTATCAAGAGTTCCATCCCTGGCACTGAAAAATAAATCAAGCAAAACATTTTCTAGTAATTATCAGAATAGGATGTTATATGAATGAGAACCACCAAATATAGATTGTTGTTTAAAAATAAGCTGGTTTGGGGGCTGGAGCGATAGCACAGTGGGTAGGGCATTTGCCTTGCACGCTGTCGACCCGGGTTTGATTCCCAGCATCCCATATGGTCCCCTGAGCACTTCAAGGAGTAATTCCTGAGCACAAAGCTAGGAGTAACCCCTGAGCATTGCCAGGTGTGACCCAAAAAGCAAAATAAATAAATAAGCTGGTTTGAGAACAAAAATAAGTTTAGTTTCATTTTGAAGTGAATTTCTTAAATTAAGAAAATAATATCTCTTAAAAGGTAAAGCATATCCTTCTACCCAATTCCCACATAACACATCCAAGGAGTCTGAAGTAGCTACATTTTCACCTTATATTTTAACAAAATCCACACTATAAAATAAGATGGAGTTTTATTCTTCTTAGTCTTCTTTATTCTTCTCAGCTAGTTTTTTGGTTCAGTTTGGTTTTGTGGTGTCAGGAACCAAACTCAGGCTCGTATGTACACTAGGACATACACTCAGTCACTGAACCACATCTGAGGCTCCACCAGTCAATTCATTTTCGTTCTATTTATTTATTTATTTTGGTCTGGGGGGTCACACCTGGTGGTGCTCATGGCTAACTAGTGGCTCTGCACTCAGGAATTACTCCTAGCGGTGCTCAGGGAACCATCTGGGGTGCTGGGGGTTGGACCCAGGTTGGCCATATTCAAGGAAAGCCTCCTACTGGAATACTATCATGACAGTCCCAGTCAATTAATCTTTAAAGGGGAACTATGATCTGCTTTAAGAAAGATGGATAATCAGATTGGGCTAATGTCTTTTAAATGAGATATGCATAAAAAATATATCTACACATCTAATAGTAAAAATAATTATTATTTTTTTGTTTTGCATACAAGGTTGGTCATTTCATTTCTCATCACTATAATACAGCCTTCTAGAATTTTACAAATGCCTTTGTGTTCTTCTGAACACTTCCACCAAAGGCATATTTTTCACATAGATAGTTGTTATAAAAATGCTATTAAAATGCAAAGGATATAAATAAAATTAAATAAGCTATTAAAATTACAAGTGAAGATGTGTGATATAGGGCTTATGCTTAGTAATTCTATCTTTATTCTTGACTTCATGTAGACGTCAAACTAAACATGCTGAGTCCTGAAGTGGAAGGCCCTTTACTACCCAAAGTAAGACACCTTAATGAAAATGATTTAATGGGCATTCCAGATTAGAAAATCAGTACGTGTGAGCAAAATTTCCTTTGTGCAAAAGTAGTAACCTTTATCAAATAATGAATTTAAATGGTGCCACTTTCCTTCATTTCATACGAAGTTTCTGGAAATGAAAGAATGTGAGATTTTCTCAATTAGGTTCTCAGACACCTTCAGGTTCCCAAGAATAAATGCTGCTTCAAGGGGCTTCTACATATTTTCATCGACTTTGCTAAGTAGCTTATTTTTAAATCATGCTCTACAGTAACAGAGCTTTCCTTTATGCTTATTAAAGAAAAAATTATAAGTTAAATCTCCTTTCAAAGTGTTGGTTCTATTTTTGGTGTGTTGGAGGATTCTGTTTTAAATATCAAATTGCTAACAAGGCATCTGGTAAATGTTAAGGTGACTGTTACACTCTTGTAGACTTTGATCTTGTTATTTAAGTTTTATGAGACTTTAGAGAAGAGTTCCACCCACTGACTTACTTAGACACTGTAATTTTTAGGAAGAAGTTATTGTAGCAGAAATACCCTATGTTCTCAAATCAAAATAAACTTAATTGTTAAATATGTGACACTGATACAAAGTTTAATTCCTGGTGGTTAACATAATTAATGTATCCATAATTTGATGGTATCAAATACATATGTGTAGTTCCTGGTTAAATATATTTTTCTAGAAAAAAAGCACAAGAAATTTACAAAAATTAATCAAAATAGAGATTCATTAAATGTTTTCTTTTAAAAGTCAAGGATAAATTAGTCAAGTTTGAAAAATACAAGTTTAAATATAGATAAAACTACATTACTTCAGTAGCTGTAAATTAGTTTGTGCAAGAAATATGAAGTGGAGCAAAGGAAAGCCTCTTGAACAAGTGGTACTGGGAAAACAGGGCAATGATAGTTGGTAATGAGCAGCTACGTGCAAAAAAAACAACTGAACATAGACATCTTCCTAATGTCATGCACAAAAGCCAGACCAAAATGGATTAAAGACCTTAATCCGTAAGGTATGTGCAGGAAAACATAAGCGGAACCCTCTGACATTGATGCTAAAGGTATTGAACTAAAGATGAAACACCGCTGAAGCAAACTGAAGCAAAGATAAACAAATAGACTACATTAAACTAATGCACCTCAAAAGAAACAGTGACCAAAATACAAAGACAGTTCATGGAATGGGAAAAATTATTTATCCAAATATATATCTGATAAGTGGTTAATGTCACGGCAGAGCCTGGCAAGCTACCCGCGACGTATTCAATATCCAAGCACAGTAACAAGTCTCACGATGGAGATGTTACTGGGCCCACTCGAGCAAATCGATGAATAACGGGAGGACCGTGACAGGACCGTGATCTTGTCTATATATTTTATACTCCCAGATGGGAGTATAAAATGAGGCCCCCATAGCCATACCACCAGACTGCGCGCCAGGCTGTTTTCACTCGGAGTGCCCAGAGGGGGGCGGGTGAGAGCCCTCCCCATCCCAAGGACCAAGCCCCAGCAACTGACCTCCACCACCCAGCTGCCGTCACACTCCAGGCTGCTTTCCACACGCTCCGGCCGAACCTCACATATGAGTGAACATATTCCTGGACCAACATATCATAAGACACTCCTACCCATTTTCCATAATTACCACACCATGTATGATAGGGAAATTATATATATATATATATATATATATATATATACAACTGTACCTCATGGTGTTTCACTAATAAAAATTTTAAAAAATAAAAATAAAGTGCCTCATTCCCCTGACCCTGAAAGAGCCTCTACTATGGCAGCATTGGGAAAGACAAATAAGGAAAGGCTGCTAAAATCTTGGGACTAGGACGAATAGAGACGTTACTGGTGCCCACTCAAGTAAATCGAAGAACACGGGATGACAGTGATACAGTAAATAGACAATGGGAAAAGACTAATTTTTTTAATTTAATTTAAAAAATACAAAATAAACAGGGACAAGAGTCTTGGCTGACTTTAAGAGTTTTTGTCTAACTTTAAAATGTCTGTCTGGGTGTATGATGCCTCCAGCAGGTCAATTTGTACCTGTGAGGAGAGTGCATCAGCAGCCTGATGGCACCATCAGGCTTTCAGATACCCAAAAGATGCTGCTGTGCCTTTGGTCAGACCCCAAAAACTTGGGGCAAAGTTTACCAAGAAAGTAAATGGCCAAAAGTTAAGTATGTGGGAGACACACCAACAAACCACCTCTGGCTCAGCTATATAATTGGAGGCATGGCCTCTCTGGTTCCTAATCAAACTGCTTAATAGCCATGATCCCAGAGACTCAGAAACGAATCTTGGAACCCAAAGGCTTTTGGCAGAAATGTGTCCTGTTCCTGCAGTAGGTTACTGGCTCTGGGCCAATCCAGGTGGAAATAGGTTTTGTGCCTTGGCCTGTTCCCCTTGGCGGCCCAGTGACCACCATCCTCCAGAGGCTACTGTACAGTCAGGTTTGGGTCTACAGGGACGAGACATGCAGGGCTTCACCAGATGGGGGTGGAACCAGCCCTTTCTTCCTCATCCCAGCGAGACCCCGAGTCGCCACCTACAAACGGCCTCTCTGGCTCCTGATCAAGCTAATCAACGGCCATGATCCCAGAGACTCAGAAACAAATCTCGAAACCCAGCGGCTTTTGGCAGAAATGCATCTGGACCGCATAAAAGGTGGCCTCTGCCTCAGAGCTTCTTGGAAAGCCAGGTATGAGCTGGCGTTGAAGGGGCAACTGCAGTCTCATGGGAAGGGGGAGTGGTACCGGCACGTCCTTCACGCCCTACCAAGGTCATGAGTTGACCCCCACGAACAACTCTCCAGCACGGCCTTAGCTCCAGAGGCAAAAGGACTTAATCCAGAGCCTGGCAGCTTGCAGCAGAAAAATGAATGGGCCATGCATTACACTATGGCTCCATGCCTCCCCGGGAGGGAAAAGGTGTTGCTCCCTTCCGCCTTTTTCCCACCCAGCAGCAAGGTGGCTGCCGCCTCAGAGCTTATTGAAAAGCCAGGTATGAGCTGGCATTGATGGGGCAACTGCAGTCTCATGGGAAGGAAGGCGGTACAGGCTCGTCCTTCACGTCCTACCGAGGTCACGAGTTGCCCCCCATGAGCGGCTCTCTGGCACAGCCATAACACCAGACTCACAGAAACCAATCTTGTAATTATCTGGCTCTTTGCAGAAATCCAATATCGAAAGGCTGCTATTGTGGCCATGCAAGATTATATGATTCTCATAACCAGCAATAGAAAACAAAGTATTTCACAATGCCTTTCCAGCAATTCTGATTGTTGGGGGGGGTAATTCTAAACAATAATGGTGCATCTTTTGTCAAAATAATGTTCATCAATTTGCTCGAGCAGGCCCAGTAACGTCTCCATCGTGAGACTTGTTGTTACTGTGTTTGGCATATCGAATATGTCATGGGTAGCTTGCCAGGCTCTGCCGTGCAGGCGAGATACTCTCAGTAGCTTGCCAGGCTCTCCGAGAGGGGCAGAAGAATCGAACTCAGGTCGGCCATGTTGGCTGCGTGTAAGGCAAATGCCCTACCGCTGTGCTATTGCTCCAGCCCGTCGAAATAATGAATGTAATCAATGTAGAGAAGAGTTAAGTGGAAATCATCTGCCTCACAGGCATTGGGAGGGGTGGGAGGAGGGTATATTGGGGTTCTTAGTGGTGAAAAATGAGTACTGGTGAAGGGAAAGGTGTTTGATCATTGTATGACCGAGACTTAAACCCGAAAGCTTAGTAACTTTTCCCACAGTGATTCAATAAATAAATATAAGAAGAAAAATAAATAAATAAATAAATAAAATTATGAAAAAAAAAGTTAAGGTGGAGTTCATGCCCAATCCAATCAGCTAATCAGTGGCTGAATAAATAGCAGTACTCCTACGTGGCCACAGTCACGGTCCTCCCGTTGTTCATCGATTTACTCGAGCGGGCCCAGTAACTTCTCCATCGTGAAACTTCTTTGTTACTGTGTTTGGCATATCAAATACATCACAGGGAGGCTTTGCCGTGCGGGCGAGATACTCTCGGTAGCTTGCCAGGCTCTCCGAGAGGGGCGGAGGAATCGAACTCGGGTCGGCCATGTTGGCTGCGTGCAAGGCAAACGCTCTACCGCTGTGCTACCGCTCTAGCCTAGTACTCCTACATTACAAAAAAAATGTCTGTCATGTTGTGACCAAAGAGACAGTGGAGCAGGTGAGTGCTTGGCGAACCCACGTTCAATCCCCAGCTCCACCTGTGGGACCCCTCAGCCACCAGGAGGGCTCCCAGAGCACAGAGCAGGAGTAAGCCCCGAGCACTTCCAGGGGTGACCCCAAACCCAAAATAAAACACATATGCTATTTTCACTTCATGTTAATTAAAACCAACTTTTTAAAAATGTAACACAGTGCGGTACAGTTACAGACTTACAAACTTTTGTGCTTACATTTTAGTCATAAAATGATTGAGTACCCATCCCTCCACCAATGCCCATTCTTCATCAGCAATGGTTCCAGTATCCCTCCTGCCAACCCCATTTGATCCCCTCCCCCCCCCCCCACTGCCTCTGTGGCAGGCACATTCCCTTTTAATCTCTCTCTCTCTCTCCTTTAGGGTATTGTGGTTTGCAATGCAGGTATTAAGTGGCCATCATGTTCGGTCCATAGTCTACTTTCAGCCTATATCTCCCATCCCGAGCAGGCCCTCCTAGCACCCTTTACTTGGTGTTCCCTTCTCTATCTGAGCTGCCTTTTTTCCCAGCATGTGAGGCTGGCTTCCAAGCCATGGAGCAATCCTCCTGGTACTTATCTCTACTAGCCTTGGGTGTTAGTCTTCCATTCTGTTATAAAGCCAACTTTTGGTTCCCTTTGAAATGTTCCCTTCAGATTGTGCTTCTTTCTGAAATTGTCTACCTGACCTTCTTTTCCGACCAAAACTTTCCCCACGATCAGAAGACAGTGTTCCTAGGGGGCTTCCCTAAGCCAAAACAGTGTAAAGTGAAAAGTAACGACTGTTGATTTAGATGGGGACATTTCTCAGCATTCTGTGCACGCACAGGCAATCTAATTATTCCAAATAACGTGAACTATACCAGCAGAGTGGATGTAGGGCTGCTGTGATAAGGAACAGGTGCTATGAGGACTTGGGAGGGTCCAAGTGATTGAGGACATGAATTACTAGCTGAGTTACTAGCAAAGCATGCCCCCTCCCCACAGACCTGCTGAGCACAGCCCCACAATGATTCCAAAATGAAAATATTCCAGGGAAGCTTCATTTTCTTTATGATGAAACATCTTAGAAATCTATGGGGTTTTTTTGTCTTTTTGGGTCACACCCAGTGATGCTCAAGGATTATCCCTGCCTCTGAGCTCAGGGATCACACCTGGCGGTACTCGGGGGACCCTATGGGATGCTGAGAATTGAACCTGGGTCAGCCATGTGCAAGGCAAATGCCCTACCTGCTGTGCTATCTCTCTGCCCAAAATTTGTGACAATTATTATATACTGACACTCTGGTTCCTTATAAACATTCCCCCAAAAGCAGCTGGATTCTACATGTGGTCAGTCCAACTCCAAAAATTCCAAAGATCCTTTTAGGGGATGCACAACGAAAAATGCTTCCCTAATAATACCAGAAGTTACTTGCCTTTTCCACTATGCTGATATGTACACCACAAAAGCAGCTGTGAGGCGAAGGACAAATGTTTTACAGCACAAGTCAAAGAAGTGTGGCTAAGCTGTGCCCTTCCACTGTGTCCCAGACATTGTGTCATATCTGTCCCCAGGTGCTCACAGTATGGAGAAGAGCTGATGAGGACTGTAAGATGGTGCGGGGTAGAGACCCTGTCTTGAGGTAGAAGGCCACAAGCCATGTCCCTGACACCACCTTGAGTGCCAAGTCCAGCCCTGGTGATGCCTTTCAGGATCCCCGGCGCAGGCAAGTCTCTGCAACTCACCTGGAGTGTACAGCCCCATGCAAGCACCACAACCAAGACCCAGCCCTCTGTCTCAACGCCACAACAACACACACAGCAGGTGATCCTGGGGCCAGAACAATAGCAGAGCAGATAGGGCGCATGCCTTGCACATGGCTGAGCTGGGTTCGATCCCCGGCATCCCATAAGGTCTCCTGAGGTCGCCAGGAGGAAGGAGAAAGAAAGTCCTGAACACCACCAGCTGTGGCACAAAAAAACAGGGTGGAGGGAAGGTGTGTCCTGGTAAAAAACAATAAAAATTATTCACTTTGTGGATCTCAGCCCTGGAGTCCAAGTCTTAAACGCCCCATGGGACCAGAAGAGAGGTGACCACGTGGCCATCCAATCTGCCTCAAGCCTCGGTGGGTGCCGGCTGTCTGCAGGAGGAGCGTCGGGCCGTCTGGGCTGCTAACAGAATCGCTCCTTCCCGTGCAACACCGCTTTGACTTGAGAGGACGAGTGATAAACAAAATGTGGTTATTCAGAGTCGGTATTTGGCAGTTAACTTCTTGAAAACAAACGAAGCGAGCCTGTCACTTGAAGGCCAAAAGCCTCACGGTACTTGTTGCCAGTGATAAAAATTTGAGCTTCCAAGTGAAAATTCAGATTTGCGGAAACTTCTATATGCTGTGAGCTTGACAGCTTCTGAATCCTTAAAGGCTTTTCTAAAGAGCTCAGTGGTGATATTAACAAATGATTTTTTATGTAGTGAGTGACATAATGTGTAAGTGTAACTCAATAAAACAATGTTTTTCTAAGTAACCCATTAAAAATGCTACAAAATAAAGCGTAGGTAAAAGGCACTTTATAAAACAAGCAAACTAATAAATTTTTATTTAAAATCATGTGAAAAATGTATTGCTCATATATGAATGTGATGTGCTAAAGACCATACATTTTGTTGTGCTGGAGAGTATGAATATGGTTTTAGTATTAAGATTTAATACGAGCTACCCGTGACGTATTCAATATGCCAAACGCAGTAACAAGAAGTCTCACAATGGAAATGTTACTGGGCCCGTTGGACAAAATCGATGAACAACTGGGAGGATAGTGCTACAGTGCCACTAAATACTCCACGTTGAGTATATAAGAAAGTAGGCAACCAATCATAGACGTAAATATATATATATTTACAAATATACATATGTATATACACAAAATTCACAAGGCTCAACCTTTAATAACATGTTAGTGATATCTTAAAGAAAGTCTTAATGGCCCCTGACAAAATAGAACAATCTTCACACTCTTTCCTTTATCGATACTTTTTTGTAGCATTTTCAGCAGTGTTTCATAATAAACAATACAAAATATATTATTTCAGTTCTTCTTTGGGACTGGCTGAAGTGATGGCACAGCGGTAGGGCGTTTGCCTTGCACGCAGCCAACATGGCCAACCCAAATTTGATTCCATCGCCCCTCTCTTGGAGAGCCCGGCAAGCTACCGAGAGTATATTGCCCGCACGGCAGAGCCTGGCAAGCGCCCCGTGACGTATTCGATATGCCAAACACAGTAACTACAAAGTCTCCAATGGAGACGTTACTGGGCCCGCTCGAGCAAATCGATGAATAATGGGAGGACAGGACAGTTCTTTGGGACAGGGATTGGGGTGGGGATGGAAACATCCCAAATATGGTGGTGGGAAGGTGGCATGCTGGGTGGGATTGGTGTTTGAATGCAATCAAATTAAATGTAATCAAATATTGTGAACTACCTTATAAAATAAAAAAATTAAAAATTAATGAAAAAGAGTAAGAAAGTATTACTTGTTGCATTAAGATGTTGTAATAACTTCGATACTAAGTTGTTGTAATAACTTCGATACATAATGATGAAATGGCTACTAAATTTTTTCCTTAAATAAGTATGTTTTCTTCACTGGTGGAGGGCAGTTGGGTAGTTGATCATCGTATAATTGAAACCCAAGCACAAAAATGTGTAAGTCTGCAACAGTACCTTACGATGTCTCCCTATTAAAAATTTTTAATATTAAAAAAAAGTATGTTTTCTTTTTTCCTTTTTTTAAAAAAATTTTATTTAGATTTTGTGTTATAATACTGTTAATAATGGTCTCTTGTGGACATAATGCCAACACCACACCCTTGTCCAGACCCTATTTGCGTCTCCCAGGGACTCTCACACTACCCCTCTCCACCCTCTTCCCCTTCAGACTCAGCTTTGATACATACATACATACACACATACATAAATACATACATTTCATACAGACAGACAGACCGAAATGAGTTTTCTCATGGTGTTGTCCTGGCCCTTGGTGCTCCCTTGTGGTGTGTCTTTAAGCCCCACCCAGGAGAGATCCTTCTGTCTCTATCCCTGTCCTTCTCACAGACTTCTCTCAGTAGGATATCCTCTCGTACCATCCACTTTGCAGCAAACTGCATGAATTTGTTCATCCTTAGAGCTACATAGTGTTCCATTGTGTATAGAGACCAGAGTTTATTGATCCATTCATCCGCTATTGGGCATTTGGGCTGTTTCCATATCTTGGCTATTGTACTGAGTACAGCAATGAGCATAACTGCGTGGATATCCCATCAAACTAATGCTTTTGTGTTTGGGGGGAGAAGTGGTACTGCTGGGTCACATAGGAATTTTGCTGGTATTTTTTCAAGAGATTTCCATATTGTTTTCCATAAAGG
Organism: Sorex fumeus; assembly: GCF_029834395.1. Classification (NCBI taxonomy): domain Eukaryota; kingdom Metazoa; phylum Chordata; class Mammalia; order Eulipotyphla; family Soricidae; genus Sorex; species Sorex fumeus. The sequence continues at coordinate 17,621,730 of NW_026606081.1, read as the reverse complement.
CTCACCCAGATGACATTCCCATCAGCAGTGGATAAGTTTCCTTTCTCATACCACCCTGCCAACAATGGCTGTTTCCAGATGTTTTGATATGTGCCATTCTCACTGGTGTCAGATAACTCAGTGTTGTTTTATTTGCATTTTCTTAGTCTCAGGTGATGATGAGCACTTTTTCATATGCCTGTTGGCCATCCATACGTCTTAGGGAGGGTTGAGGGGAGTGTCTGTTCATCTCATCATCCCATTTGTGGAGGTGTTGTTGGAATTTTCATTGCTGAGTTCTGTGGGTGCTTTACAGATTTTGAATGTCACCCCTTTATCTGATGTCCTGTGTGCAAATATTTTCTAAAAAGAGAGTAATCTTAAAAGAGGAAAGAGACGTACTGCTGTATGGCTTTCTTCAGATGCTTCCATAGCTCGTCAAGAACAGTGGGACCACTGAGTCAATGAAGAAACCAAAGAAAATCTAGATGTCTTTCATTAGCTCAACAGCAGTTTTGCAAAAACAAAGCAATGCCTTTGCTTTTACTAAATTTTTGGGCAAACGATCATAGGAATATGCTGCTTGCATTAATATTATGCACATAAGATCATGTTCAATTCATTCCATTTCTTTTCTCATTCATTGAAGGTTTTTAACTTCCTTGTGCTAACTTTAATGTGGTAGCTCTTGATAAAGACACTGTAGCACTGTCCTCTTGTTGTTCATCGATTTGCTTGAGCGGGCCCAGTGACGTCTCCAGTTTTTTTGAGACTTGTTGTTACTGTGTTTGGCATGTTGAATAAAGTCATTACTATTTGCGACCCTTGCTAGTTTTTAAGAGTAAAGGAGCTTGGGCGGGGGGTGGGGGGGGTGAGGGAGCGTGTCCGAGAACCACTGTCCAGAAGAAGAGATCAGGAAACCAGTATGAACCTGGAGTGCTTGTAAATAAGCCTGGCTGGCATCCTGCCCCCATCTGCTCACAGCCTGTCCTGGCTGTTGGCCAGCTCTATTAGGACTGAACGCTTGCGACAGCCACGGCAATGCAGTCCAAACACTCACAGATTTGCTAGCTGGTCCTTACCAGGAGAAGTGTGTGGGGAATTGCTGAGATTCTGGTTAGCATGCTCAGTGACACACTAGGATCACCTGAAAATTAGTTTCAAAACAATAACATGGCTCAGGAACATTTCAGCAGTAGGGCCCTTCCCTGAGACCTGAGACGGTTCTCTTCCCTGCCTCACCCCCCCACAGTGCCAAATGTGCCCCAGGTGTATGACTGTCTAACATCTCTAGTGCGGCAACAGGGGGTGGTTCTGGGATACCACGACTAAATGTGTGTGAATACACAGCTAGAAAAGGCATGTGATACCCAGGGAGCACCCCGGCCAAGACTGTCGTCCAACTGCCATTCAACAAGCACCAAAGTTTACAGCCCCGTGAGCACTGTAAGTGAGGCTCACCCTGCTGTCATCACAACCCAGGGGGATGGAAGATGGGTCCTCGGATGCATTTGTGTCATTTTAAGTCCCTGCGTGAATGGTGATTTGTTGCTGTCACAATAGAAAATGAATTCACCACTCAGTCATGTTCCCCAGTCCACATCCTGATTGGTTGCTCCCTTTCTCAAGATTCTTCACTCGCTCCTGATGGTTTCATTTCATAAATACACACATTTTAACCCCTGCAGTGGGTCACACTGGCCACCAGCAGGACTGCTGCACCTCGAGCCTTCTGGTTGCAGTCTGGAAGAGTTGCCGCCCTCCAGAAGAATGAACTGCTTTAATCCCTCCCTTCAGAGTTATCACAGGTGCCACACCAAGCAGCAGCATCGCTGTTTCTTCCAGGCTCTCCCCGATTTCTTGCTGCAGAATTTATACATACAACTTAGTACTTATTTTGTAGCCTTCCATCAGCTCCTTTCCCACCTCTCATTAAGGCTTTAGACGACTTCAGGGAAACATTCACTGTGAATTTACTCTTAAAGAGAAAGTGGTGATTTTCTTTGATTCTCTCAAAGTAAGCTCCTCATTCTGCAGAAAAATCAATTGTGCCCCTACAAGCCCCCACAGAAGGGAGCAGACGCACCTGTGTCTCCTGGGATAGTCTATCTGTTTCAGAGAACACACAATCCAGAGGGGTAATAGACAAAACAATCCCAGAAGCCTCCATAATGACAAGAAGAGTGAAAGCAGTTTCTATAAAACTGGGCTTCTGCATTGCTTCTTTTTTAATAAAATGCCTAAAATTTAGGAAAATGGATGAAGGTGCAGAGGACAAATTTAACATATGCCTGCAACAAATAACCCCACCAGAGAGTTAAGTTTCAATAATGTCACCCAGTTTGGAAATATTTTTTCATCTCTCTATAAGAAATAGAAGTTGATTGGAGGGAAAAAGAAGGCATTGGTATATGGAAGTGGCACTGAGGAAGGGACTGGTCTTGAAACATTGCCTTCCTGACACCTACTCATGAATAACTTTGTAATTCAGGGTAACTTGATTTAAAAAAATTTTGTGTGTGTTTGAGCCACACCTAGTGTTGCTCAGGAATTATTCCTGACTCTTCACTCAGGAATTATACCTGATGGTACTCGGAAGGACCATGTGGGATGCCAGGGATAAAAACTGGATTGACCGTGTGCAAGGCAAGAGTTCTCTACACTGTACATCTCTCTGGGCCCTTAATTTTAAAAAATTGTAAGTAAAGAGAGAAATCAGAGTTCTTATAAACCTTTCAAGTACAGAACATTAAGCTATATTGTGGGCAGGAATGCAGCTCTGCAGTAACACATATGCCTCATATGTGTAAGGTTCCATTCCCAACACTGAAAAAAATAAATAAAAATAAACCATGTTATGAAACTATTTTGTCATAATTTATTAAGTGTTTCTTGAAAGAGAAACAATAGTCTGCTACACACACATTTTCCTAATCCCGCCATGTGCTCCTACAAGATTTGCCCTTCGTTTAATTAAGATCACAAAAATCTTTCTCATCAATTATTAAACATCCTGCATCTGGATGCTTTATGTTCACCATAGTAAACATTAATGTCTGACTTAAAAACACATCTGCAAGATATTATTATGGTTTTCTAAATAATTCACTTTTATGGAGAATATTTTGATGTTATTGTCACTATGGAAGAACCAATTTTGCAGAGCCAAATTTTAATACATTCTCAACCATTTCTTTTTTTAATGTAAGAGTACTGCTATTAATTCAGCCATTGATTAAGCTGATTGAATTGGCCGTGAACTCCACATTATGTTTTTTTTTATTTTTTAATTGAATATCTGTGAGATAGACCATTACAAAGCTGTTCCTAATTGGGTTTCAGTTGTACAATGATCCAGCACCCATCCCTCCACCAGTGTACATTTCCCACCAACAATGTCCCTCATTTCTCCACCCCATCCCCCAACACCTCACCCCATCCTCGGCCTCCCTCCATGGGAGACACTTTCCTTCTTGCTCTCTCTCTCCTTTTCCTTTAGTGCATTATGGTTTGCAATGCAGGTGCTAAGAGGTCATGATGTTTGTTCAGGGCATTAGGTATTTTTATCCGGGACAGTAAGGCTGGAGTAGCTTTTCAATTGGGTGCCCACCTTGAGGTGTGGATGTGACTGCCGAGGCTTCCAGAAGTACAGGGAGGTAGGGGGAGATAGCCCAGCCCCACCCCGAGAAAACCTGGAGCTATCAGTCACAAAACCCGCATACCAGAATTTTCAGCAGGTTATATCTTGGCGAGGTCCTTCCTAAGACAGTGGAGTCAGGCTGGGAGTATGGCAGTGATTTTGGATTATGGAAGCAAGTGGCTGCCGGGGGCTATGCTTGGGTGGACACCAGACAAACTCACCCCCCTACTATTTACTCCACTCTGTTCAGCCAAACACTGGTTCAAGATTAACTGTGGCTTTTTCTTTTGAGATTTATGGATCTCTGAAAAAAGGCCAGTAAGTAAGCTCCTATACTGAGCCTAAGGTGGTTTGTGGGCATGGCTCCCACATGCCTAACTTTTGGCCATTTAAATTCTTCGTAAACTTGGCCCCAAGTTGTTGGTTCTGGTCAAAGGCACAGCAGCAATTTGGGGGTATTAGGAAGCCTGAAGGCACCATCAGGCTGCTGATGCACTAACCCCACAGGTACAGGTTGACCTGCTGGCGGCACCATAGCCTCACATTCTCAACTATTTCTAGAACAACTATTTGACAACTGCAAGCAGTGAAGTGCGGTGAGAGAAAAGAAATGCCTATTGAACGGCTGTCACCCATTTTATGGGGAGAACAGACTTCATTCTGACTATAGACATAATCTTCAACACACAAACCCTAGCTGTCCATTCATGAAGATTCCCCAAACCTTGTCTCTGCACCATGTTATGAAGAACTTACACCACACACCTAACAGACAATGAATTCCTACTGCCCTGTGCCTTCATTTCCCGCACACCACAGAGTTTAAAGAGTTAACCCTCAGACCCTGCGACCCTCAGTGACCAGACACACCCTCGGGAGGCCTGACCACCCTTGGACCGTGCTCTGGGCCCTCCAGACTCCAAGACATGAGAAATTGCTACGGTTCTTATAACCCACGTTCGATGACCAAGGGAACTCTGGCAAGTATTCCAGACTAGCTCAGGGATACTGGATCTCTGACAATGGGACTAGCGGTTTTTTCTTTTCATTTTCTTCACTTTCCAGATTTTCTAGCAGGAACATACATAACTTTTATAATCTCTGTGTGTGTGTGACAAATTAAAGAGAACCGGAAGATGGTTTGGGATTTACAAGTACCGGCAAGTGTAAGGTGATAACCTCAGTGTCCCTTGCTCCCCACCTGGGTGATTGTGGTTCCCACACTCTTGGTCTCAGAGACTGCCAAGTGCCACAACAGAGTGTGTGATCTGTGTCACACAGCCAAATGTGTCTGGCTAGGGCAACTAAAGTGCCCACCCTCTGGAAGCACTGGGACTATTAAGACACACAGGTGTCAAATCATCTCATCATCGGCCACTGTCCAGATCACATGGCTGCTTCTCCCAAAAGGGAGCATTACATGACACCCCCATAACCATGTTTCACACGGGGCACCCCAGAGGGGAACGGGTGAGAGGCCCGACACCGCCCCCCCCCGCCCCAAGGGACCAGCCCCAGCAGCCAAAATCCTCCACAACCCAACCACCGCCATGCTCAAGGTCGCTCCCCATGCGTTCAGGCTGAGCCTCATATACGAGTAAACATACTCCTGGCAAAAGCAGCCGCACAACGCATCATAAAACACTCCCTACCCATTCCCCATAATTACCACATCACATTTGATGGGGTTCAGATAGTAGGCAACAAATCGTAGAGGGAAATATATTTTTATAAATGCATACATACACAGGGCTGGAGAGATAGCACAGTGGTAGGGTATTTGCCTTGCACCCGGGTTCAATTCCTCCACCCCTCTCAGAGAGCCCGGCAAGCTACTGAGAGTATCTTGCCCGCACGACAAAGCCTGGCAAGCTACCTGTGATGTATTCGATATGCCAAACGCAGTAACAAGTCTCACAATCGACACATTACTGGGTCCGCTTGAGCAAATTGATGAACAACTGGAGGACAGTGCTACAGTGCATAATACATATTCTCAGATATATACGCCAAAGCTCACATCACCCAAACCTTAACAACATGTTAGTGATATCCTTTAGAATGTCTCAATGGTTCCTGCCAAAATAGAACAATATTCACACTCTTTCCTATATGAACACTTTTCTTTTAAGCATGTTCAGCAGTTCTTCATAACAGACTATATAAAATATATTATTTCAGTTGTGTTTTGGGATAGGGATTGGGGTTTGGGATAGAAGCATCCGGAATTTGGTGGTAGAAAGGTGTAATGGTGGTGGGACTGGTACTTAAATAGTGAATATAATCAAACATTGTGAACTAACTTATAAAATTTAAAACAATTTTTAAAAAAGTAATGTGGAGTTCATGCCCAATTCAATCAGCTTAATCAATGGCTGAATAAATAGAAGTGCTACTACATTATATATATAAATAAATAAATAAATAAATAAAAAGATACACAGGCGCCAAGGCCAAGACTGCAACACAGGTGATCGTGGGTAGTACCACAGCAGCTCCTGCAAAGTCCTACAGCCCGACGTGCATGAGCACCAAAGCTGAGACCACAGCAGTGCAACCACAGTGTGTGCACCCCCAGGGAGCCCCACAGCCATGCACGCACCACCCCGGTCATCACAACAGCGAAGAGGGGAGAGTCAACAGCAGCTTGTCAACAAAGAATTGATCTCAATCCATAAAAATAAAATACTGTTCGGTGTTTCAAATGCTAAATTCACTAGTGATTTTCCTCTTTGCTGCTACACCAGACACATTTATAATTCAAACAATAGCAAGCAAGCAAAAGTTAGGACGTCTTAGTCCTACTTTGTAGCAACCGTTCCTTCCAGGCAGACCAGAGAGGCCCTTGGAGGCTAAGTTACATTATTATCCCTATCACAGCCTATCAGACAGTCTCGCATCTTTCAAACCAACTGGAGACAAAAAACAATTTAGCTAACACCTCTGTCCCTCTGTCATTCTGTTCTCTCTAGAGTGAAGAGAATCCCCTAAAGTGTTTTGACTACTCCACCTGCCACAACCTTTAGTTTTACCCTTGTAACTCAATTTCTCAATTCGCCCTATATGTGATCATTTCCAAGCAAACCCAGGTAGGCTGCATGCAAAGCAAGCACCTTAGCCACTGTACTATCTCTTCCATTCCTCAATTCTTTATATTAAGGAGGCAATGCATTCACCAGTCAAAATGCACTTCTAACACTTGCATTCTTGATTATCAAAATTTTAGATATTAATAAAAATGTGAACAGGAGAATTAGGAGATAAGATGATTGCCTTTCATGCAGTCAACTCTGGTTGGACACATACGGTTCCCTGAGCAATGACATCTGAGCACAGAGGCAGGAAAACCCCTGAACAACACTGCCGAGGACCCCGTCCCCCGAAACACTAGTAAGAATATGAATGACAGGAACCTTTCTAGTGATTGCTTCTGGCGTGTGGCCTTTGGGACTAAATGAAGGCTGAATGGAGAATTGGCTCAGGGCAGGGATTTCCAATCGTTTTACACCTGCAGTTTAGCACCAAGCCAGAGATTGGCACCAGAACGCCACTGGGTTAGGCAACTATTGTCCCAGAGTTCAACTTTAAACTAACCAGGTTGTCATGTTGAAGTTTGGAAAGTAAATAATGTGGAGGCCAGCACAACAGTGCAGCAGGTAGGGTGCATGCCTTGGGTGTGGCTGACTGGGGTTTGAGCCCCAGTACCCCAGTAACCCCTCAGGTCCCCTGAGCCCCACCAGGCATGAACCCTGAATGCAGAACCCTGAGCACCTCCAGGCATTGCCCAATCACTTAATCACTTAACTTCCCGTTAGTCGGCGATTTGCTCGAGCGGGCGCCAGTAACGTCTCCATTTGTCCCTGTCACATGCTAGTGTAGCCCAATGGCATCTGTTCGCTCCGGGAACATGAAGGGCCTCAAAACGATCATTCATGATCTTCACGAAGAAGTCTGACCATCTGGTAGGTGGGCGGCCACGCGGTCTTTTGACATCCCATGGAATCCAGTCGGTAACAGCTCTAGTCCAGCGGTCGTCTTTAAATCTCATTCCGTGACCAGCCCATCTGATTTTCGACACCTTGGCAAATGAGACAGCGTCCCTGATTCTTGATCGTCGACGGATGTCAGAACTCTGGATTCTTTCTCTCATTTGAGTGAAACGTGATATTCCAAGCATAGCTCTTTCTATTCTTCTTTGGGAGACCTGAATAGCGTTCTCACCTTGTTTGCGTAGGGCCCAGGTCTCTGAGGCATATGTTAATGCAGGAAGAACACTACTTCCACTACCCAGCCGTTGCCACACTCCAGGACGCTTTCCGGACCTGCGCGGCCGCTTAAGACACTAAATACCCATCTTCCGGAATTGTTGTACCGTATTTGATAGGGCTCAAATATGGTAACACCTACAAGGGTGATTAGAGGTCACCCCAAAAGCCTCTATCCCTCTCAGAAAGACTGGCAAGCTACCGAGAGTATTCCGCCCGCACGGAAGAGCCTGGCATGCTATCCGTTGTGTATTCGATATGCCAAAACCAGAAGGCATTGCCCAAAGATCATAAAAAATAAGCCATATATCACTTGTTCTTTAAAAGAACATCCTCTAGACAAAAGACAACCTTCTCCATGACATCACTTACCTCACAGACACCAAGACACAAGCCATCTCTATCCCAAGATGATGAACATCTTTAACCCAAGACAATTATTTTCAAACAACCGTTTCACTTGTCTTCTCTTCTTTTAAATGGAGAGATCAAGCCTAAAAGTAATGCTGTGTATAAAAACTTAAATTTTAAAAGAAGCATTGTTAAATAAGTTTTATCTAATTTATAAAAATTGTGGTATTGCGCATGTGAACTTTGGAGAGTTATAATAACAATTTGCTTACTTAGGGCTTCAGGGCAATGCTGCCAACCAATAACTGTATAAAATTTGGAGAATTACGTTCTCTCTATAAGGTTTTCAGCAATAAAACAGGGCTGGGGGCTTCCGAGCTATGCTCAGAGGACACAGGGACACTCCCAACAGTGGTCAACAAAACAGGCAAAGAGGTCAGTGCTGAAGCCCAAGGAACAGTGCTGCCCTGGACCTGCAGTCAGAGCTGGAGGCCGGCAGGGTTACCCCCGCAGTGCTCAGGGGGCCACGTGGTTCTGAGAAGCAAAGTTGGGCCAGGTGGCCAGAGAGGTTAGGGTGCTTGCCAGGTTCAATCCCTGGCACTACACATGGCTCCCAAGCCCACAGCAGGGATCTCTGCACACAGAGCCAAGAGCAAACCCTGAGCACAGTTGGGTGTGGTCCCAAAGAAGAACACAATCACCACAAGGAAAACCCTGGGGTCAGGTTGGTCCCCTGACTGCTACACTATCTCCTGGCCCCTTCAGAATTCCTTTTTCCTTTGAACTCCCAAAAGTCACGAAAAGGTGTGTCCCTTACTTAAGAGCTACAGAAGAGTAATAGATTAACCAGCTTCTTTATTTTATTTATTTATTTGGCTGGGTTTGAATTGGGGTCACACCTACCAGTGCAGGGGTTACTCCAGGCTCTGCACCTAGGAATTATTCCTGGAGACACACTCATGAATTATTTGGGGACCCTGTGGGATGTCAGGGATTGAACCTGGGTTAGACACATACAAGGCAATGCCTTACCCACTGTACAGCGGCTCTGGCCCAGAACTAGCCAGCTTCTGTCAAATAAGGAGCTGAAATCCCACAGAAGCATCTGAATAGCTCCCTTGCATCAGTCACCTGGTTACTTAGGTTCTTCAATTTACAGTATCGTATTTATCCTCACTGCTACCTGGAAAGCAGATACATACTCCCATATCATAAAAAATAATTGCTAAAGCTTAATTTGAATAAACCTGCACATTCAGAGGATAATGAGAATTTGAACACAAGCCTCTAATTCCCCGTTTCTGGTCTGTTCTCTATGAACCTTTGGGAAAGAATTCTAGGATGTAGCTTTTTCTCACTCACTGTGCCTAAGAAAATATATCTCCTCATATTCCTAGGACACACTATTATGAAGTATTATTATTATTTTTTAAGAATAACACTTAAAATTTTTAGAACCTTTAGCAACCTGGTAATACTCAGAAGGTTTTTCACATGACCAGTGAGTATGAAAACGCAATTGATCTCATCCTATTTCCCAACTTGGAAATAACTCCCAAACAATGTGACTGCAATAAAGTGGGAAGTTTCAACTCTTAGCCTCCCGGCTAAGTTCTTCACTCTTCTCCCCAGTATGTCCAAGGGTTTCTACAACATTGCTCTCCTCTCAAAGAATAAATCTTGCCTGTTCTCCCCTTGCCTATGAATGCTCCCTCTCAGCCCGGAGGACCCCATGGTGGCTGCTCTGTCAGAGAGGGTGCCCAGGACTCTCTCTCTACTGTAGTTTTGTCTTCAGTGTTGCAGACTTGATATCCCCAACTGCCTCTGATGTCAGCACAATGGCCAGCCTTCAAGCACCTGTGGGCCCAGAGAAGACCCTCTAACATTGCCAGCACCTCGACAGACCCTGACCTTAGCTCTGAGTGGGGACACCCACTGTCAGCTATGGCTGTCCTCCCCAAGCAGGAACTCTGCACTACACACACACACACATACATATACACACATACACACACATACACACACATACACACACCATACACACACATATACACACACATACACTACACACTCACCACATATACATATACATATGTGCACACATACACACACATACATACACATACACACATCACATACATACACATACACACACATACACACACATACACACACATATACACACATACACACACCATACACACACATATACACACACATACACTACACACTCACCACATATACATATACATATGCGCACACATACACACATACATACACATACACACATCACATACATACACATACACACACATACACACATGCATATATACACATATACACCATACACATACGTACACACACAACACACACATACACACACCACATATACACATATGCACGCATATACACACATATATACACACATACACACATCCATACACACATACACACACTACACGCATACACATGCACACATACACACATATGCATACTTATATATACACACATAAACACACACCCCACACACACATATACACACATACACACACATATACACACATACCCTACACACACAGGCACACATGCACACAAACATACACACATACACACACACACACACACACAAACACAGTGGGCATTGTGGCTACCAAGATATTAGCGCTCCCAAAGGTTCAGAATCAAGCTCCTGTAGAGCCAAACCAACTTCCTCTTGGTGCATTTCCCTCTCCATTAGCTTGACATGGCCATAAGCTCTGAAAGTATTCCTGATCATACATCAAACCTCTTTTTTCCTTAAAGGTAAAGGTAAAGGCCCTCCCGTTGATCGTCGATTTGCTCGAGCGGGCCCAGTAACGTCTCCATTGGAGACTTTGTTGTTACTGTGTCTGGCATATCGAATACTCTCGGTAGCTTGCCGGGCTCTCCGAGAGGGGCGGAGGAATCGAACTCGGGTCAGCCATGTTGGCCGCTTGTAAGGCGAACGCCCTACCGCTGTGCTATCGCTCCAGCCCTTAATTGAACAAAAAAATGAATTTCTTAATTTTCTTCTTAATTTACTATTAAGACCATGTGATGCTCAGAGGCTCAGCGGTGCCAGAGGCCAGTGAGGCCCCACAGCCTGTACCCTGCTACCGAGCCAAGTCCCATCCCCTCACAGAGGCCAGTGAAGCCCCAGGGCCTGAGCCCTGCCACTGAGCCGCGTCCCTCCCCTCACAGCTGCATGTCTCTATTCTTTTATTTTTTTTTTTTCTTTGGTGTTCTGGGCTGCACCCAACAACGCTCAGGGTCACCCTCAGGAATTGCCCCTGGCAGTGCTCAGAGCCACGTGGGTGGCTGCTGACTGAACCCGGGTCGCCCAGTGCAGGCAGGTGCACTGCCCGCTATCCAGTCCCGTTTCTCAGCTCTTTCTTTACATACTAACTTGGTCTCAAGCACCTGGTGCCCGGTCCAATTCACAGCTATTTAAACTTTCAAACTTAAAAGGGAATTTCTTTTGGGGGGTTGGTGCGTGGAGAGGGTCTTCCAAGCAGTGCCCGGGAACCCAGGGGCCCTCCCAGGGATTATCGACCACCCAGGGCTGCGGTTCTGCTTGGGCCCTGTATGCTAGGGGATCCCTGGGCCAGTCTAAGGCCCTAGAAACAGTCTACTAGGGTTTCCGCTCCTCTGTTCCTGTGAAAGCTCCACGTAAAAGGCCAACCCAGCCTCATGTGGCAGGATCAAGCCTGGGGAACCCAGAGCTACCCCAAGGACATTTTGCATAAAATTTTCTGTTATGAAGCTTGATACAAATAGACATATCAGATACATACTCGCGTGTATATAAAGCGCGTCAAAACACCATAGAGCTAGAGAGGGAGGGAGGGCCAGAACGTGACCCCTTGGCCATGGCCGCCCTGCAGGCATGAAGCTGGCACACACGTGAGCAAGGACCCAGTGGCCCTGCCCTGGGACTCCCAGCCCTGTTCGTGTGTGATCTCTGTGTGTGTGGCTCTCAGCTAAAGTGAAGACACAAACCCAAACGCTTCAGGTCAGATCAGACTGCCCAAAGGACCAGCATTCATTTTTTTAATTATTATATGTATATATATATTTTCACTGAATCACCATGAGATGCACAGTTACAAAGTTGTTCATTATTGGGTTTCAGTCATACAGTGTTCAATCATACGTCCTTTCACCAGTGTCCATTTCCCAGCACCAATGTGCCCAGTTACCCCTCTCTCTCTGCCCCCAGCCTGCGTCTATGGCAGGAATCTCTTTCTGTGTCTCTCTTAGTCTTTGTATCTCTGTCTCTGTCTCTCTGTTTCTCTGTCTCTGCCTCTCCATATCTCTCTCTCTCTCTCTCTCTCTCTCTCTCTCTCTCTCTCTCTCTCCCCCTCTCTCTCTCTCTCTCTCTCTCACACACACACACACACACACCCTGCCACCATTTTGGCCATTATGGTTTGCAATACCAGTACTGAAAGGTTATCAAGGTTATCAAGTTTGTCCCTTTACCTCCTTCCAGCACTCAGTTCTCATCCAGGATGCTCATTTCTAACTATCACGTCCTAGTGGGACCATGACTGTTTTGTCATGTGGGGAGCCTCCTCCCTTACCTGTCCTGCCAGGGCATGGTGAGCAGCAAAGCTGCAAGTTAAAGCTCCAGATAAACGGAGAACAAAGAGTGAAGAAGAACAATTCTGAGCAGACACGCCCCTGTGACAGAATCCCACAACTAAGGAAACTTCAGTGTCCTGTAATTTCATAAATCATCACAGAAATAGCTTTAACCACCCAGACAAATGATAACAAAACTTTGCCCGTAAGGGGTTGGATGACATTAGAAGGGGAGGCGCATTGTCGATGTGCCTCCACACCCCACCCCTGCCCAAGGCATGTTGGCACACAGGAAAATGGTCTCTGGTAACAAAACCTAACAGACCGGACTTGGCTGTTTTCTTGAAGGAGATGCAACATGTCTAGCCAACAAGAAGTTACCTGTAATATTCACAGCTACCCCTACAAATGCATGTGCGCACGCGCGCATGCACACGTGTATACACACACACACACACACACACACACACACACGCCTGCAGTGGTCCAGATTCTGTGTGTGTTTTCCCTTTTGGGTCAGGCTGCAAGAGAAGACCCCTTCGATAAGAGAGATCACATGCTCTCTAGCTAGGACACAGCCCCTCTCCCCAGATGAGTCAAGTGTTCACCCCATCATAAGGAACTGGACGTGATCTGAGCCTTCTTGAATAAATGTAGGGGGTAGTGAAGCTGGCATGCCTTATTCCTGTGACTCGAATCATCGAAGAAAGAACCAGGAATTCAAAGGAAGCTGGGTTGGCTAGAATGTACAGTTCCCATGCACTGTTCCAGGTATAGACCCACAAGCTTTCCCGGCTCACTGTGGAATCTTTGTCAGGACCTTCCCTCTGGAGGCTGGAGCCGCAGTCTAGCAGATGGGCACTTGCCTCGCATGAAGTAGACCCGCTCATGATCCCCTGAGCCTGTCAGGAGTGACAGTGAGCTGAGGGCTGAGCCGGGAATAAACCCCAGGCACAGCTGGGCATGGCTCAAAAACAAACAAACAAAAGGATTCTTCCATCTAACAACGCAAGGTGTTTCCCCTCTGCTGCCAGCGATGCACAAACTCCAGTCGGTTCCCTGTAGCACAGTAGGCCTGAAAAGTCTCGTCCCGCTTCCTTTCCACAGCACGGGGCTCTGCTTCCTGTGAGGGTTTAACATTCACCTACCCAACTACAGCGAAGTAGAAACCTTGTGCTATATTTGTTATATAATTCTGATGGGTCAACACCCTTCACAGACGATCCAGTATTCTTCAAAACAGAAGTAGCTCATTTAGAGCAGCCAAAAATCGTGTTGGTTTGGGGCCTTTTTGTGAGAAATATTATCAGATGGTTATGTTCTCTGGGAGGCTTCTTCAGCCAGTCACAAGAAGAGACATGAGACGTCCTTTCATGGGCTAAGCATGGACTAATCATTCTTTTTTTTTTTTTCAGGCTTTTTGGGTCACACCCAGCGATGCTCAGGAGTTACTCCTGGCTCTGAACTCAGGAATGACTCATGGTGGAGCTCAGGGGACCATATGGGATTTCGGGGATCAAACCCAGGTTGGCCGCATGTAAGGCAAACACCCTACCTGCTATGCTATTACTCTGGCCCTGTACTAAGCATCCTTAATTGCATCATTCATTCTGAAATTCTACTTAATACTTTGTGAAACTATCTTTGTCAGTAAAACAAAACAGAGTAGTTTTAATCTGTTATTTGGTAATTAAAGGAATGTGGAACTGGGAACCCTCGTGGGCCTGGAGCCTGGCTTCTCTTTCTGACTGCACTTACAGCGTCTCACTGTTTGGTTTTCATTTTGGGAAAATTTTCTTTCATTCTGAGGGTTCAGCTCCCCCTCGGGTCTCTCCGGGAAAGACGAGCGGAGCGAGAGGAAAGAGTTGCCGGGGTCCCCATGCCACCGCCTTGCCCGTCACTTTCTCCAGGTCTCCGACTACCCACCCATGACCATCACTCTGCTGCACTCTGTCTGTGCTTCAGCATTTAAACAGCACATGGAAAGTTGAAGTGAAATTTTTGCAAATTGCTTTACCACAGAAGCAAAAGATAGACACTAAAAACGGTAGCAAAAGAAACTTCAATACAAGAAATGGTTTTCATATACGCAACTTGGGCTTGGAGAGGTTTCCAGAAAAGCCACGGACTCGCCTCAGCCTCCTCCCCCTGGAAGCCATTCACAGCTTGTTTCCCTCAGTGGCCCTGTTCTACCAGGTGGACTCATGCAATGGCCCCCACTTTTACAATTTCACCTGTGGTCTTGAACTAACTGGTGGTTCACAGCAGGGCCCTACGGCCTCTGGTTAAGAAAAGCTGATGCCTAAAAGTAGACTATAGACCAAACATGATTGCCACTCAATGCCTCTTTTGCAAACCACAACAGCCAGAAGGAGAGAGAGAACAAAGGGGAATGCCCTGCCACAGAGGCAGGGTGGAATGGGGGCGGGGAGGGATACTAGGATCCGTGGTGGTGGGAAATGGACTCTGGTGGAAAGATGGGTATTTGATTATTGTATAATTAAGACTCAAGCATAAAATTTGTAAGTCTACAACTGTACCTCATGGTGTCTCACTAATAAAAATTTTTAAAAAATAAAACAAAATATATTGCCTTAAAAAAAAAGAAAGAAAAAAGAAAGAAAGAAAGAAAGAAAGAAAGAAAGAAAGAAAGAAAGAAAGAAAAAGCTGATGCCAGCCACAGTCCTTAAAACTAACTCCTGGGCCTGGACTGATAGCACAGTGGGTAGGGTGTTTGCCTTGCATGCGGCCAACCCGGGGTTCAATTCCCAGCATCCCATATGGTCCCCTGAGCACTGCCAGGAGTAATTCCTGAGTGCAGATCGAGGAATAATCCCTGAGCATTGCTAGGTGTGACCCAAAAAGGAAAAATAAAACCTAACTTCTGTGTCCCTGCTCCAAAAAATGGGCACAATAGACCTACCATGCATTGGCTAGTCCTCAGGCGTGAAAGTTCTGAATTTCCAACAGACATAGATTGGAAGGTGCAGATCATGGTTATCCAGGGGAAGATTATTAAGGGAAGAAAGTCCAACATAGAAATGATTATAAACATGAGTGCAGAGATCTGTGAGGTTTCTTATATATATCACCAGGCTGAGGGGCGGGAGAGATGGTACAGCAAGGGTCCACCGTAGGCTAGCACATGATGAACCCATCTCATGCTGAGTGATCCCTGAGCACTGAGGGTGTGTCCCAAAACAAGGACAAATCACCGGATATTCTTAATTATCATGTCCCTACTGTGTATCTGTCTGTCACTGCCTCCAGCCCTGGCTCCTTCAATGAAATCTATCTCCACAGCAGTGATAGAACCTTGTTTGGAGATGTTAAATGACCATATTAAAACTCTGCTTTCTGATTGCATTCATCTGGGGGATATAAAGTAACAAAGTATGAGATTAATACCCAAGAATAGCTGAGATCAGCACCAGGAGGATTACTCCATAACTTAGAGGCTAGCCGGGTATCCTAGAGGAAAGGGCAGTTCAGATAGAGAAGGGAGCACCAAATAAAGGATGTTTGGAGGATCCTCCCAGGAGGGGAGATGCATGTCGAAAGTAGACTATGGACTGAACATGTTTGCCACTCAATGCCTCTTTTGCAGACCACAACACCCAAAAGGAGAGAGAGAACACAGGGGATTGCCCTGCCACAGAGACAGGGGGGATGGGGGGATGGGGGTGGGAGGGATATTATCCATGGTGGTGGAAAATGGGCACTGGTGGAGGGATGGGTATCTGATCATTGTATAATTGAAACCAAAGCACAAAAAATTGTAAATCTACAACTTAAAAAAAAATAAAATAAAATAAAGGAAAAAAAAAACTCTGCTTTCTGGGGAAAGTGTCTTAATGAATTGCCACGCTTTCATATTCCCCGTAGGAAAGGAATATGGTCTAATAGAAAGACCCTAATGCTTTGTCCACCAGAACATGTTCCTTTTCCTGGTATTTCATTGCAAGGCATGTGTTTTTGGGTAACATCTGCTTACCTCAAAACAAGTCTCTTAATTTTCTCTTTATATCCTGATTTTTTTTATTTATAATAAAAAAAACCTGCTGCAACTTGAACCCAGATTTCATGTACGCAGAGCATGTGCTTTAACCCTGAACCACATCTCCTTCCCTTTAAAAAAAAAAAAGGGTGTCAGCAACTCATAATGCTGTATACCTGAAACCACGTAAGGTTAACTCAGCAAAAATTTGTTTAAAATGATGCCAGGGGCTGGAGTGATAGTACAGTCAGTAAGGCACTTGTCTTGCATGTGGCCAACCCAGGTTTGACTCTCAGCATCCCATAGGATCCCCTGAGTACCGCCAGGAGTGATTATTGAGTGCAAAGCCAGAAGTAACCCCTGAACATCTCCAGGTCTGGTCCCAAAACAAAAATTTATGCCAGTTGGGCCAGAGAGAGAGTACAGAGCGTAAGACTCCTGCATGTAGCTGACTCAGGTTCAATCCCAGCATTTCACATGGTTCCCCAAGCCTTCCAGGAGTTATCCCTGAGCATAGAGTCAGGAGTAATCTGAGAGCACAGCCAGGTGTACCCCCAAACACACACACCAAAAAAGAAAAAAGATGAGTCCAGTAGTGGTTTGATTTCTTGCAAAAATCTAGAACTTATTATAAAGTCATTAAAAGACAACAAAACCTTGAAAAGTACAAAGCTTTAGCTCATTTACATAATCACTACCAAAATAGCAACAAGAAACACTGAAAAAAAACAAAGCAATTATATGACAAAATATGTAATTCCCATGCTGGATGCACACTGGACCACCCGCATGCATTCACTAAGAGGGAAGATACTTGATTAACTTCTCAGATTTTCTTTCTAACATAAATTCCTTAGAAGAAACGTTTTCCAAAATATTCTATACCAAAATATCATAAATAGCGGTATTTTAGACCTCCTCCTATCTAAGCAATATTAGTCAAAAGATATTGTTACTTTGGTGGAAAGTTAAATTTAAATGTTAAGTTAAATGATGATTTCAAGAGAGAGCTAAGTAAATGAACACTTAGCCATAACATGGGGACACACCACCATGCTAATTCTGTGTGTACAGATGGCAGTCTAAAAACATTCCATCACTATTTCCATGACATATTTAGACAGGAGGCATTGAGTAAGTAAGTGCTGACTATTTGCAAATCTTCGTCGAGGGAGATAGTCCATACGCTGGAGAGGAAACAGTCTGCCAGCCACTTGGCACGTCCAGGTTGTATGGACGCTTACATCACTCTTCCTCCTGTCCTCGTGGTTCTCTGAAGTCTCATTGGCTATTCTAGGGTAGTTCCGGCTTTGAGCAGATAAATAATAGGTCCATCTTTTCACATATTTTCCTGGTTATCTTGCTAAACAGTCTGTAAGATCCATGGGGCAGTAATTTTTTCTAGGATATGAAATTGGAACACTATGAGAACTTTACTCATGACAGTAAAGTCCTAGAAGTATTCATTCCATCGTTTATGACCATCAAGAACCCAATCCAGACTGAGATATAGTTCAGAAAGTAGAGCTTGCCTCAAAGAACTATGGGATCAATCCTGGCACTGCAAAGACAAACAAAACCCAATCCATTCCTTGGGGACTCACTTTATACACATCTTTTGTTGATAAAGCCAAGTTCCTATGACTACTTAAAAGGTCTGTTGGGTAGAAGAAAAGTGCCTGTCATAGAGGCAGGTGGGAAGTGGGGTGGTGATAGGGGGTGATGGGAGGGAAATTTAGGGACACTGGTGCTAGGAAAGATACACTGGTGGAAGGATGGGTGTTGCAACACTGTATAACTGAAACCTAATCACGAACAGTGATTTTGTAGAAGTCTATCTCACAGTGATTCAATTAAAAAATTATTTGTTTATTTATTTATTTACAGCACAGTGTAATCCCATCAACAGCCAAGACCCAGAGACTATAAAACCCAGCTCCCGGAAGAGAACAGAGCAGAGTCTCCTGCCCCTGTGCCTGGCTGTCCTCACCAGGGCCCCTTGGAGGGAGGCGGGTTGAGTTTCTCTCCCCGCCCCAAGCAGAGCCCCGGCAGCCGAAGACCTTCTGAATCAGCCACAACAATGCTGAGACCACTCTCCACATGCATGAAGGTACCAGCAGAGGAACAAAGGCATGCGGGTACTGGGGCTGAGATCTCCAAGCCTGCTCAGATAGGGGCTGAGCATCCTCCACCCAGATCCTCCATCTTCCAGTAGGCGTGGGGGGGGTCACACCCACCAACTGCCCCCCACCCCAAGCCCAACGCTGGCACCGTGTAATCCCATCAACAGCCAAGATCCAGAGACTATAAAACCCAGCTCCTGGACATCTTATTATCTCATTCTTGTTTTGGACAACCTGGCAGGCTACCGAATGTAACCTACCCACATGGCAGAGTCTGGCAAACTGCCCGTGGCATACCCAATATGCCAAATACCAGTAACAATGATGGGTCTCATTCTCCTAACCCTGAAAGAGCCTTGAATGTGGCACTTTTTAGAATCTCAGGGCTAGGACGAAGGAGACGTTACTGGTGCCTGCTTGAGGTAATCGACAAACAACAGGATGATCGTGATCGTGATCATGATCGTGATTTATTTATTTATTTTTAAAAACTATCTCCTTTATGAGCCTCACACATAAAGGAACCGGCAGAGGAACCCAGGTGTGCAGGACCCGGGGCTGAGATCTCCAAGCCTGCATGGATTGGGACTGGACCTTCCGGTAGCTAGGCAGTTATACCCACCAACTGCCGTGTAACCCCAACAACGGCCAGGATCCAGAGATTATCACACCAAGCTCCTGGGATTGCATGGCTGCATTTGCAGCCGCAGGACTTTTTATTCTCTAACTCTCGCTCTCAGAGAACCCAACAGGCTACCCAGAGTATCATAACAGCACATGTGACCGAATAAACTGTAAAGTTTATTTATGTTTTCAGGCTACTTTGAATATCCCACCCACACAGCAGAGCCTGGCAAGCTATCCGTGGTATATTCGATATGCCAAATCCAGTAAAAAAAATGGAACTCATTCCCCGACCCTCAATACAGCAGAGTTGAGAAGGATGTGGAAGGAGAGGCTGATAAAATCTCAAGGCCAAACTAGGCTGCCAAAACGAAGAAAGACAAAAATGATTGTCTGTACTTTCAATGCACGTACGCTGGCATCTGATGCATCCATTGAGGACCTGATGGTACAATCGCGAAAGATCAAGTACAACATCATTGGTCTGGCCAAAACGAGAAGGCATCAATCACATCACACCGTTTTCGACACTGGAGAAGAACTGTTCCTTGGAACTTGTGACAAAAGAGGCATCGGTGGTGTCGGTATTCTTGTCAACACGAACTTAGCCATGAGCATTGATTCATTTGAATGCCTAACAACCCAAATCGGATGATTACACTTGAATAGATGTGGCTCACTGCTGGCAGTTTCTATCTTTTTTGTCAATGCACCAACATCCAATTATGGTGAAGGAGAAATTGAGAAGTTCTACATGGAGCTGGAGTTCTATAAAGAAGATCACACCTTCTACAAGATCATTGTCGGTGATTTTAATGCCAAGATAGGACCAAGAAGATCAGCCGATGAACTCCACATCGGGACCCATGATCTAAAATGGAACAAACAGGGTGACAGACTATCTGAGTTCATCATGTCAACCAAGACCATCCATGGTAACTCACAGTTCCAAAAGGCCAAATCTAAATGTTGGACATGGTAGTCTCTTGGTGGATGGTTCCACAATGAAATAGATCACATCATATTCAATCTGTGGTTTTGCCTGACCGATGTTGCCGTTGTCCCAAAATTCCAAACAGGATCAGACCACTGTCTCCTTCATGCAAAATTCTACTTCACAGAGCGGGGAGAAATGAATGCAAAGTTTAAGAAGAGAACTCCCAGAACAACCACCAACTGGGAGCTCTTTGGCTCTGTTGCGGCAACATGGGAAGATTCCGTCATTGACAACATTGACGAGAAATATGATCAAATGATTCAGCACCTTCATGATTGTGCGAGGAATGCCAAGAGAGAGATAACCACAAAAAAACACCTTTCTTCGAACACTCTTGAACTTATTCGCCAATGTGGCTTGGTGCATGCCTCAGGCAACCACAAGCGAACGTCCAAGCTGGCAAAACAGTTCAGAGAAGCGATCAAGGATGACCTCGAAGACAGAAGAGCAGCAGTGCTGGTAGATGCGGCAGAAGCTGGGAAAAGCTTTCGTAATGCCTGCCTGTCCTTCACCAACTACAAGACCAAGATGACTGCCCTCCGACATCCTGATGGATCTATCACATCTTCCAGAAGGGCAATGGAGAAGATTATTCATGACTTCTACTCAGATCTCTTTAATAGCCATGTCCACTTGCCCACATACCAAATTCCTCAGGATAGATATATCGTTCCCAATGTTCTTCCTTCCAAAATCCAACACGACATCTCGTTGGTAAAGAAACAAAAACAACCTGGCCCAGACAAGGTCAGACCTGAACACCTGAAGAACTTACCGTCAGTAATCATCAATACACTGGCTCAGCTCTTCACACGCTACCTGTCTGAATGCAAGGTTCCATCCGAATGGAAAACCAGCACAACTGTACTACTATACAAGAAGGGAGACATCCACGACATTGACAACTATCGCCCAATCTGCCTCTTGTCTGTCATCTACAAGCTGTTCACTCGAGTCATCCTGAATAGGATTGGCAGAACTCTAGATGAAGGACAACCATGCGAGCAAGCCGGGTTCCGAAAAGGATTCAGCATGATCGACCATATCCACACGGTAACCAAGCTCATTGAGGTTTCTCAGGAGTTCAAGATGCCGCTCTGTCTAACGTTCATTGATTTAAAGAAGGCCTTTTGATTCTGTTGAGATGGAAGCAGTCATCGAAGCCCTAGCCAATCAGGGCATTCAAACTCAATACATCAGGATCCTCTGTGAGCTGTATTATGGATTCACTACCAGGATCTCACCATTCTACAAAGAAGTGATCATCCATGTCAAGAGAGGGGTTCGGCAGGGTGATACCATTTCACCAAAACTCTTCAGTGCCACCCTCGAGAACATCATGCGACAACTGGAATGGGAAGGAATGGGAGTGAAGATAGATGGTCGGCAACTACACCACCTCCGCTTTGCTGATGACATCGTTCTAATAACACCAAACATCAGCCAAGCAGCAGAAACCCTAACCAACTTCGACCGTGAGTGTGGAAGGTCGGATTACAACTGAGTCTCACAAAGACAATGTTCATGAGAAACAGTCTTTTTCCTGATGTTCCATTCACTCCCAACAAAACGACCATCTCCGAATGCAACAGTTACGTGTACCTAGGTCGAGAAGTCAACATGACGAATGACCTGGCACCTGAGTTATGCAGGAGGAAGAGAGCGGCTTGGAATGCCTTCAAGAGCATTGAAGAAATAACTAAGAGGACAAAGAACCTCCAGCTCCGAACACATCTCTTCGATTCCACTGTTCTTCCTGCATTAACATATGCCTCAGAGACCTGGGCCCTATGAAAACAGGATGAGAACACTATTCAGGTCTCTCAAAAAGGAATCAAAAGAGCTATGCTTGGAGTATCATGCTTCACTCAAATGAGAGATAGAATCCGGAGTTCCGATCTCCGTCAACGCTCAAGAATCAGGGACGCTGTCTCATTTGCCAAGGCATCAAAAATCAGATGGGCTGGACACGTAATGAGGTTTAGAGACGACCGCTGGACTAGAGCCATCACTGACTGGATTCCACGGGATGTCAAAAGATCACATGGACGCCCACCTACGAGACGGTCAGCCTTCTTTGTCAAAACCCTGAATGATTGGTTTGAGGCTCTTCATGTTCCTAGAATGAGCAGATGCCATTGGGTTACGCTAGCATGCAACAGGGATGAATGGAGATGTTACTGGTGCTGGCTCGAGCAAATCAATGAGTAATGGGGTATCAAGTGATCAAGTGATCTCCAGAGCAATAGTTCAGCAGAGCAAGCACTCGCCTTGCATACAGCAGACCCGGGTGTGGTCCCCGGCATCCAATATGGTCCCTCAAGCACCTCCAGGAGTAATTCCTGAGTGCAGAGTGGGGATTGATCCCTGAGTCTCGCTGGATGTGGCTGAAAACAAAACAAAGTTGGACAACCAAAAACTTGTCCAAGATGTTCCCACCAACTTCCTCTTCTTCCTCCCCCCCCCCCCTCTCCAGAGAGAAGCTGTCTTCCAGATTCCGTCTGGGTTCTGCAGTCAGACCCTGTCAGCATCCTCTCCTCTCTGTGGTGAGCAGTGACTCCCCTCCCAGAGCAGCTTCCCACCTTTGCAGTGAATAACAACCACAGGCCCCAATTACAGGGTCGGGTGTGGCCAGGCCCTCTTGTAGTCTCCCTTCCTGCACACCTGATACCTGGCATCTCAGGAGCCCAAGGAAAAACTGGAGTCCTCACCTGGGAGAGGAAATGGCCGTCAAAGGACTGAAAACAGAATGAAAAACTGCAAATACCCCTACCCTCTACAACACCAAGGATCATGGATATGGGGCCAAAGACCCCCTATCCTCTATGGTACTGAGAACCATGGTTATGGAGCCAAAGACCCTCTACCCTCTACAGTACTGAGAACCATGGTAATGAGGCCAACAATGGCCAATCTCCATCATTCTCGCTGTGTGAGAAAAATAAACCTATTTATTGAAGCTACCCTAAGTCATATTCTGTTACTTGCAGCCAAAGCAGACTGTCTGTACCTTCTGCTTAATTGCCAGCCTACACAAGCACAATTTATTTTTTTATTATCTTTTTAATTGAATCACCGTGAAATATACAAATCTTTCATGTTTGAGTTTCAATCATACAAGGATCGAACACCCATCCCTCTACCAGTGCACATTCTCCACCACCAATGTCCCCAGTATCCCCCCCTTCCCACCCTCCCCCTGCCTCTATGGCAGACAATTTCGCCCATACTGTCTCTCTACTTGTGGGCATTATGGTTTGCAATACAGATACTGAAAGGCCATCATGTTTTGTCCTTTATCGACTTTCAGAACACATCTCCCATCCCGAACGATCCCTCCAATCATCATAGTTTTAGTGATCCCTTCTCTATTCCAGCTGCCTTCTCCCCCAGCTTATGAGACAGGCTTCCAACTACGGAGCAACATCGCTGACCCTGTCTCTACTGTCCTTGGGTGTCAGCCTCATATTATGCTATTTTATACTCCACAAATGAGTGCAGTCCTTCTATGTCTGGCCCTCTCTTTCTGACTCATTTCACTTAGCATGATACTCTCCAAGACCATCAACTTAAAAGCAAATTTCATAACTTCATCTTTCCTAATAGCTGTATAGTATTCCATTATGTAGATGTACCCAAGTTTCTTTAACCAGTCGTCTGCTCTCAGGCACTCAGATTGTTTCCAGATTCTGGCTATTATGAACAGTGCTGCAATGAACATACAGGTGCAGATGTCATGTCTGCTGCCCAAGCACAATTTCTTATTGCCTCAAAGATCCCTTACTTTCTTCCCTTCCTACATTTTCTCCACTTAGATTTGCATATGGCATGTGTTTAATGTTATAAAGTTGAGAATTTATTGGTGAAATTTTAAGTTTATATAAATGGTCCATGAATAGAGCAACCAAAAATTGTCCACTGACCACACATAATAATAAAAGGTGAGAAGCCACAGATTTTGAGCTTTCAGTTAGCCCCATGCATCCCAAATAACAACTTCTTGCACTTTGCTTTTGTGAAGAAGTCAAAGGCTTGATAGTGGTTTGATATGCAGGGGTTTATCTAGAAGACAAGAACCAGTTCTCCTGCTGTGCGTTAGGGAAAATCGAGCTCACTGAGGAACTCGTCGAATCTGAAATTATAATCAGATATGAGTCTTTTCGGTTCTCTCCCATTGTTACAACTTTCTATTGTTTCTGAAGTGTGCAAGATCCTGCAATTAAAATGTTTTAGGGAACAGAAACATAGCACATAGTTCACACAATTGTCAATTCAGCCAGGTGGGCTCAAATAATGATGCATTTTATAATTCTGAATTGATGCGATTCAACTGCAGAAATATACAGCTACTAATTTATTGTTAGAGACTGCATTTTGTGAAGACTTCACAAAAACACTCTCTTGACTGCAACTATTTTTAACTCTAGTTGGGAAAAAAGGAATTATTCTTTCCCACAGAAAACCAAAGTAGGGTAAAAACATCTTTAAATCACAAACACATTCCTGAAATTTTTTTGTTTGGAAAACTAATACATTTTCCTTTTTTGTTGTTGTTGTTCTTTTTGGGTCACACCCAGCAATGCTCAGGGGTTACTCATGGCTCTGCACTCAGGAATTACTCCTGGCAGTGCTCCAGGGACCATATAGGATGTCAGAAATTGAACTTGGGTCAGCCACATGCAAGGCAAACACCCTACCCGCTGTACTATCACTCCAACCCAGAAAACTAATACATTTTTGCCTGAAGTGCTGGGATTGAACCCAGGGACTCACAAACCTAAGGCAGTGCTCTGCCTCTGAACCACATCCCTGGCCCAGAAACTAATATATGTAGATGAAGGAGAAAGGCACTTCTAACTCATTCTTACAATGATTGCTATACATGCCAGAGCCAAAATTCCTAAACTAATCAACTTTCACTAGCCATATATTAAAACTTCCACCTAAAGGTCTTGACACACCACAGCATTTTGCTTTCAATTTCCTTGGCTTATCAGCCTAAAGAACTACTGAAGGCCAGTGACTCCCTGTCATCCCACTGGACACTTCCTACTTCCTTCCTCTTCAGTGCCAGAGACGGGGCTCAGGGCCTTGGGGTTTGAGGTGTTTGTCATCAATAAGCCACACCCCTAGCTCTCTCTTTGCTTCATTCAAACTTCATAATCAGCCCGTCAGCTCTCACTGATAATCACTTGTCATCCTGATATTCATTGATTTGCTTGAGCGGGTGCCAGTAATATCTCTATTCAACCCTGTTGCATGCTAATATAGCCCAATGGTATCTGCTCACTGTTTGTTCAGGGTCTTGACGAAGAAGTCCGACCATCTCGTAGGTGGGTGACCAGGTATTCTTTGGACATCCCATGGAATCCAATCGGCTTTAGTCCAGTAGTCATCTCCAAATCACATTTTCGACA
This sequence comes from Sorex fumeus, assembly GCF_029834395.1. Classification (NCBI taxonomy): domain Eukaryota; kingdom Metazoa; phylum Chordata; class Mammalia; order Eulipotyphla; family Soricidae; genus Sorex; species Sorex fumeus. The sequence goes on along the minus strand of NW_026606081.1, from coordinate 17,595,735 downwards.
CTTGGCAAATGAGGCAGTATCTCTGATCTTCAATCGTCGACGGAGGTTGGAACTCCAGATTCCTTCTCTCACTTGAGTGAAGTGTGATCCTCCAAGCATAGCTCTTTTGATTCCTCTTTGGGAGACCCAGATAGCATTCTCATCCTGTTTTCGTAGGGCCCAGGTCTCTTAGGCGTATGGCGATAGGCGTATGTTAGTGCAGGAAAAACTGTGGAGTTGAAAAGATGTGCCCAAAGTCAGAGGTTCTTCGTCCTCTTTACCACTTCTTCAACACTCTTGAAGGTGTAACACGCCACTCTCTTCTTCCTGCACAGTTCCGGTGCCAAGTCGTTTGTCATGTTGAGTTCTCAACTCAGGTACATATAGCTGCTGCATTCGGAGATGTTCGTTCCATTGAGAGCAAATGGAGCATCAAGAACTAGTTCGTTTTTCATGAACATTGTCTTGGTGAGATTTAGCTGTAGTCTGACCTTTCCGCACTCACGGTCACAGTCGAAGTTGGCCAGCATTTGTGCCGCTCATCTAATGTTTGGTGTTAATTGAACAATGTCATCAGTGAAGCGGAGGTGGTGAAGTTGCCAACCGTCTGTTTTCACTCCCATTTCTTCCCATTCCAGAACGTCACATAACATTCTTAAGGGTGGCACTGAATAGTTTCAGTGAAATCGTATCACCCTGCCGAACCCCTCTCTTTACATCATTGATCACTTCTTTGTAGAACGGTGAGATCCTGGTGGTGAATCCGTAATACAGCTCACGGGGATTCTGATGTACTGAGTTTGAATGCCCTGTTTGGCTAGGGCTTCAGTGACCACTTCAGTCAACAGAATCAAAGGCTTTCTTTAAATTGATGAACATTAGACAGAGCGGCATCTTGAACTCTCAAGAAACCTCAATGAGCTTGGTCAACATGTGGATGTGGTCGATCGTGCTGAATCCTTTTCTGAACTTGACTTGCTCACATGGTTGTCCTTCATCTAGTGTTCTGCCTATTCTATTCAGGATGACTCGAGTGAAAAACTTGTAGACAAAGGACAACAGGCAGATAGGGCGATAGTTGCCGATGTCATGCATATCTTCCTTCTTGTACAACAGAATGATCCTGCTGGTTTTCCATTGGGATGGAACCTTGCATTCAGATAGGTAGTGTGTGAAGAGCCAAGCCAGTGTATTGACGAGTCCTGGCGGCAGATTCTTCAGGTGTTTGGGTCTGACATTGTCTGGACCGGATGCTCTATGCTTTTTTACTGACAAAATGGCATGTCGGATTTCGGAAGGGAGAATGATGGGAACGACATATACATCCTGCATAATTTGGTATGTGGGCAGGTGGATGTGGCTATTGAAGAGATTTGAGCAGAAGTCATGGATAATCTTCTTCATTGCTCTTCTCGAAGATGAGATAGATCCATCAGGATGTTGGAGGGCAATCATCTTGGTCTTGTAGTTGGCGAAGGACAGGCGGGTGTTGAGAATACTTTTCCTGGCTTTTGCCGTATTGGCCAACACAGCTACTCTTCTCTCTTAGAGGCCTTCCTTTATTGCTTCTCTGCACAGTTTTGTGAGCTCAGACATTAGCTTGTGATTGCCTAAGGCTTGTGCCAAACCACATTGGCAAATGAACTCAAGAGTTTTTGAAGACAGGTGTCTATTTGTGGCTTTCCCACTCTCAGCATTCCTCACACCATGGAGGTGCTGAACAAGTCGATTGTTTCCTTGTTGATGTTGTCAATGACGGCATCTTCCCATGTTGCTGCAATAGTGCCAAAGAGCTCCCAGTTGGTGGTCGTTCTGCGAGATCTCTTCTTAAACTTTGCAGCCCATTCTCCCTGCTCTGGGAAGTAGAATTTTGCACAAAGGAGACTGTGATCTGATCCCATTTGGAATTTTGGGACAATAGTGACATCGGTCAGGCAAAACCGTCGATTGAATATGATGTAGTCAATTTCATTGTGGAACTGTACACCAGGAGACTCCCATGTCCAATGTTTAGATTCGGCCTTCTGGAACTGTGAGTTACCATGGATGGTCTTGGTCGACCTGATGAACTCAGACAGTCTCTCACCCTGTTTATTCTGTTCTAGGCCATGGGTCCCGTTGTGTAGTTCTTTTTTTTTTTTTTTTTTTTTTTTTTTTGCTTTTTGGGTCACACCCAGCGATGCACAGGGGTTACTCCTGGCTCTGCATCAGGAGTTACTCCTGGCAGTGGTCTGGGGACCATATGGGATGCTGGGAGTCAAACCCGGGTTGGTCGCATGCAAGGCAAACACCCTACCCGCTGTGCTATCTTTCCAGCCCCCTGATATGGAGTTCTCTGGGTGACCTTCTCGGTCCTATCTTGACATTAATATCACCAACAATGATCTTGTAGAAGGTGTGGTCTTCTTTACAGAACTTCTCCAACTCCATGTAGAACTTCTCAATTTCTTCTTCATTGTAGTTGGATGTTGGTGCGTAGACGACAAAGATAGAAACTGCCGGCAATGAGTCACATCTATTCAAGCATAATCGTCTGATTCAGGTTGTTAGGCATTCCAAGTTCTTGTTGACACGGACACCAACACCATCGATGCCTCTATTGTCGCATGTTCTAAGGAAAAGTTCTTCTCTGGTGTCTAAAATGGTGTGATGTGATCGATGCTGTCTTGTCTCGGTCAGACCAATGATGTCGTACTTGATCTTCTGTGCTTGCACCATCAGGTCCTCGATGGATGCATCTGATGCCAGCGTACGTGCATTGAAAGTACAGACAAGTCATTTTAGTCCATTTTCATTTGGGCAGCCTAGTTCAGCCCTGAGATTTTATCAGCTTCTCCTTGCTCATCCTTCTTAACGCTGCCATATTGGGAGATCTTTCAGGGTCAGGGGAATGAGATCCATTGTTTTTACTGTTTTTGGCATACTGAACACGCCACAGGTAGCTTGCCAGCTCAGGGCCTTGGGGTTTGAGGTGTGTTGTCATCAATAAGCTACACCCCTAACTCTCTCTTTGCTTCATTAAAACTTTTCATAATCAGCCCTTCAGCTAAAAACAACATAAAGTCTCTTGAAAAAATTTTTTTCATTTGAGTAGTTCTTTAGGATGGAACAATTTTTATTTAAAACTACCCTAATTCTAAATGATCAAGCTGGAGAAGAACTGAGTGTTAAAAGTAGGTACACGGTTATACCTACTGTATAACCCTTGTCTATACCTACTCTATGTCTTATATATACTCAGTATATAGCTTGACAACCTTTCAGTATCTTAATCACTTAACTTCCCGTTAGTCGTTGATTTGCTCGAACGGGCGCCAGTAACGTCTCCATTTGTCCCTGTCACGTGCTAGTGTAGTCCAATGGCATCTGTTCACTCCGGGAACATGAAGGGCCTCAAACCGATCGTTCATGATCTGGACGAAGAAGTCTGACCATCTGGTAGGTGGGCGGCCACGCGGTCTTTTGACATCCCGTGGAATCCAGTCAGTAACAGCTCTAGACCAGCGGTCGTCTTTAAATCTCATTACGTGACCAGCCCATCTGATTTTTGACACCTTGGCAAATGAGACAGCGTTCCTGATTCTTGATCGTCGACGGATGTCAGAACTCCGGATTTTTTCTCTCATTTGAGTGAAACGTGATATTCCAAGCATAGCTCTTTCTGTTCTTCTTTGGGAGACCTGAATAGCGTTCTCATTTTGTTTGTGTAGGGCCCAGGTCTCTGAGGCATATGTTAATGCAGGAAGAACAGTGGAATCAAAGAGATGTGCCTGGAGCCAGAGGTTCTTCGTCCTCTTAGCTATTTCTTCGACGTCCTTGAAGGTGTTCCAAGCCGCTCTCTTCCTCCTGCGCAGCTCGGGTGCCAGGTCATTTGTCATGTTGACTTCTCAACCTAGGTACACATAGCTGTTGCATTCGGAGATGGTCGTTCCGTTGAGAGTGAATTGGGCGTCAGGAACGAGGCTGTTTCTCATAAACATTGTCTTCGTAAGATTCAGCTGTAGTCCTACCTTTCCACACTCACGGTCAAAGTCGGCCAGCATTTGTGCCGCTTGGCTGATGTTTGGTGTTATTAAAACAATGTCATGAGCAAAGCGGAGGTGGTATAGTTGCCCGCACGGAAGAGCCTGGCAAGCTATCCGTTGTGTATTTGATATGCCAAAACCAGTAACTGCAACTGGTCTCATTCACCTTTCAGTATCTATATTGAAAAATCACAATGCCCAAAAGGGAAGAGGGGAAGGAAGAGAGAGAGAGAGAGAGAGAGAGAGAGAGAGAGAGAGAAGCGAAGAGGTCGAACACAGACACAAGTGCATCTAATATATCAGGGCGGGTGGGCTGGCGGGGAGAGAGAGAGAGATGCAGGCTAGAAGTGGGCTAGGCAGTGATGGGAGAGAAATCGGGGACACTGGTGCTGGGCAACGCACACTGGTGGAGCGATGGGTGTTGGAACACTGTACAACTGAGACCCAATCATGGACAGCTTTGTAAGGGTCTATCTCACAGTGATTCAATTAAAAACAAATTAAAATAAAACGCTGCCCTCATTTTCTCACCGTGCAGCTACCTGAGGAAATAGCAGGCATCCTGGTGGAGAGATAACAGCGAGGCCAGGGGAATCGTCTTGCACGCAGCTGACTGGGCTGAACCTCCAGCTGGTTCCCTTGGGCATCCACAGAACTAAGCCCTAAGTGGCCCCCCAAATCAGAAGAAGTAACATTCTTGAGATGATAAAGTATAGAAACGAAGAGCAGAACTCCGATGCCAGCCTGAAGTTAGGGGAAGGCAGGAAGGAAGCGACTGCCGCGTGTGGGACCCTTGTGATGGAAATGATTTTTTTTTTCAAAATTAATGACAATAACTTGAAGTGATAATGTACATTAGTTTAAAGGATATGAGCGTTGGCATAAGTGGGAAAAGAAATTTATGTGCTCTTTTATACTGGGGCATGACTGCACAATCATCTCAAAATAAAAACTTTCGTTTACTTTCTCCCATCTCTGTCACCTCCTTGTAACGATGCCTGGAAGTTTCTTGGAACCATGTTTCCCCATTTTTCAGTCCATGTGGTAAAATGTTTAAATAAGCATCATGGACACATCTGTGATTAAACCTAGGATTAAAGCATCATCGGGGGCCAGAGTGGTAGTACTTGCATGCCTTGCACACGGAAACCTGGGTCCGATCCCCAGCATCCCATATGGTCCCCTGAGCAATGCCAGGAGTAATTCCTGAGTGCAGAGCCAGGAGTAGCCTCTGAGCATCGTCAGGTGTGACTTTATATATATATATATATATATATATATATATATATATATATATACATATGCGTTATCCATATCCTTAGTCCCAATTAATATTTAGTCCTGAAACTCTAGTTGTAGCTGACAGACAGGTGACAGGGCTGAGAAGGTTTTGTAGGACTCACACCCTCAAGCCACAGTGTCCAGTACCTGGGGGCAGCCCGAGCTGAAACCAGTGTAGAGAAAAGCAGAGCAGAAACCGTGAACAATGTCTGAGGCCCTGAATCCAGCCAGGGCTGCAGTTCACAGGCCTCCAGGCTTCCCAGTATGCAACTCGATGAATATCCTTTTCGATAACCTTTTTTTTTTAAGTTCAACTTTCAAAAGAACTATAGTGGGACCTGAGCAGTAGCACAGAGGGTAGGACACTTGTCTTGCACTCAACTGACCCGGATTCAATCCCGGGCACCCCAAATGGCCCCCTGAGTCCACCAGGAGTGACCCCTGAGCTCAGAGCCAGGAGGAAGCCCTGAGCACAGCCAGATGTGGCCCCAAAACCAATAAATAAGTAAGGAAGAAGAGCTATAGTGAAGAGAAGAATTACATTCAGTATATAATAAAAGCATTTCTGTGCATAGTAAAGTTGAAATACTTTGCACCATAAAATATTGTATTATTTCTCTAGAGAGAATTTTCTTTTTTAACTTTTAATTCCCAAATTTAATGTCAGAACTCCTCCTCTCTGATCTTGCTCTCTAATTCATTTTTTTTATGTAGGAGTATTGCTATTTATTCAGCCACTGATTAGCTGATTGAATTAGGCATGAACTCCACTCTCCAATTCATTTTTTAAAGAGCCAAAGGATTTCAGGTACGTGTTATATTTTTCCCATTTTTCTAACAAGGTGTACATTCTTTCTTTCTTTATTTCTTTATTTATTTTTTACTTTTTGAGTCACACCCGGTGATGCACAGGGGTTACTCCTGGCTCTGCACTCAGGAATTACTGCTGGTGGTGCTCAAGGGACCCTACGAGATGCTAAAAATCAAACCAGGTTGGCTGTGTGCAAGGCAAATGCTCTACCTGCACCCCACCTGGTGTACAGTTCCACAATTATAATAATAATTATTATTATTAATTCTTTATTAATTTGCAGTTTTTGTAATATTAAGAAGTATACCTAGCTATCATGTATGGGTAAAATGCATGTTCCTATTTGCCATCTGTCTTTCAATCTTAGTTGCAATATCTAATTCATATTTACCTAATTTTAGTTAATGGCTATAATTAAATATTCAAATTTTATATAATTTATATTACAAATAGTTTTAAAGCAGTATTTCATTTTGATAGTTAAACTTACCAATTTTCTAAATCATTTTTGACTTTCATTTTTTTGAGAATGCTCTTCGGGTCTCCCAAAGAGGAATCGAAAGAGCTATGCTTGGAGTATCACCCTCCACTCAAGTGAGAGAAGGAATCCGGAGTTCCGACCTCCACTGACGACCAAGAATCAGGGACGCTGTCTCATTTGCCAAGGTGTCAAAAATCAGATGGTCTGGACACGTAATGAGATTTGGAGACGATCACTGGACTAGAGCCGTTACTGACTGGATTCCATGGAACGTCAAAAGACAGCGTGGCCGCCCACCTACCAGATAGTCAGACTTCTTCATCAAGATCCTGAACGATCAGTTTGAGGCTCTTCGTGTTCCTAGAACGAACAGACGCCATTGGGATACACTAGCACGCGACAGGGACAAATGGAGACGTTACTGGCGCCTGCTCGAGCAAATCGACAATTAACGGAAAGTCAAGTGATTCCAGTGATTTTTGACTTTCACCTCATACTTAGAAAGTCTTCCCCACCCCAATATTATTGTTAAAATCTGTCCACATATTCTTCTAATATTTTTAGGTTTAAAAATTATTTAGGGGACTGGAATGATAGTAGAGTGGGTAGGGCAATTGCCCCACACACAGCTGACCTAGGTTTGATCCCCAGCAACCCACAAGGTCCCCCAAGAACCACCAGGATTGTTCTCTGAGTGCAGAACCAGGAGTAATCAAAAATTACTGCCAGGTGTGGCCAAAAATAATTATATAGGGGCCAGAGCAATAGCATATAGGTGAGGTGCTTATCTTGGGTTCAATCACCAACACCCCACATGGGCCCCCAAGTACACCCAGAAGTGACCCTAAGCATAGAGCCAGGAGTAAGCCCTGAGCACACCAGGGTTTGCTCAAAAAAAATTAATAAATACAAATATTTTTTAATAATTGTATTATTATATCAGAGCATTATAGGAATAAAATTTGTCCCAAATAATTATATATGAGGTAAATATTTTATAATAAAATGCTGTCTCTATATAAAACTGGGTCTAAAATTTAAAATTTTTTTATATTTTTAAAAATTTTTTTAAATTTCATAATTTATTTGTAAAACATTTGAAGTGTATACTATAGATATCAAATTTAAGTTCCATTTTCATTACATTGAACTTTACAACCCTACTCTATTGTTATAAAATATAACACAATGAGTTAGAAATAATGGGGACCAGACTCGCTCTTCAAGCCTGTTCTCTCGTGAACACATGCTTCCAGTCTTTCTCCTCATGTCTTTCTAAGCACGTTTCACTCACTAAAAACTATCTTGCTTCAAGAGGGATAAAAAGAAAGAAGGAAGGAAGGAAGGAAGGAAGGAAGGAAGGAAGGAAGGAAGGAAGGAAAGATGGATGGAAGGTGTGACCCCATCCCAAAAAAAAGAAATGCTTTTTCTTAGTATTCTCACTTTTACAATTCTTCAAGTTATGCAGATATGTTCATTCATCAGAGTAAAATTTAGAATCATTTGTCAGGGGCTTTACTGTACTTTCTATAGCAGATAGAGTTTGGTTGACAACGCATGGGTAGGGGTAAGCTTGAACTAAATTGACTTCTTTAAGAACGCAAGTTCCCATTTTCAAAAGTGTGTTTCTGTTTACTCAAATCTGTCTTAGTGTCAGTTCTTCCTTATTGAGAGGATTGGGCTGGAGAGATAGTACAGTGTGTAGGGCAGTTGTCTTGCACGGGGTTGGATTCTCCTTCAATCCCCAGCATCACATAATGTCCCCTGACCACCACTAGGAATAGTTCCTGAGTGCAGAGCCAGGAATAACCTCTGAGCACTGCTGGGTGTGGCCCCCCAAAAATCACATAGAATGTTATGACTTTATTCATCTATTTTCTATACCTTTCTTGTAAGACTACTCTAACTATTAGATGCTATTTGGTTATAAATGTAAATAGAGTATTTTCTCCTTATATTTTCTTTTAAAAGTATGGTATGTGATTAAAAAAAAAGTTGGAAATGATCACTCTAGATAAGAATTGTGTGCTGAGTGCCAATCCACCGCCTGTTCCCCCTGGTGGCTTGGGGTTCACCATCTTCCAGAGGCCAATGGATAGCCAGGTAGGGGCCCACAGTGATAAGACACACGGGGTCTCATGGGATGGGGGTGGAGCCAGCCCTTTCCTCCCCTGCCCCAAAGAGACCCCGAATCGCCACCCACAAACGGGCCCTCTGGCTACTCAACAAGCTGCTTAAGCCATGGTCTCAGAGACTCAGAAACAAATCTTGGAACCCAGCGGCTTTTGGCAGAAATCCCTCCAGATTTAATTATAAGATTTAGAAATCCAAAAATCACGTGGCTGCTACTGCAGCCGCAGGACATCATATCTATTCCTGTCCCTGTCCCTGTTGTTCATTGATTTGCTGAGCGAGCCCAGTAACATTGTGAGACTTGTTGTTACTGTGTTTGACATATCTAATACATCACAGGGAGCTTGCCAGTCTTTGCTATGTGGACGAGATACTCTCGTTAGCTTGCTGGGCTCTCCAAGAAGCACAGAGGAATCAAACTCGGGTTGACCGGGTCGGCCACGTGCAAGGCAAAGGCCCTACCGCTGTGCTATCGCTCCATAATGAGCAATAGAAAACAAATTGTCTTATGTTGCCTTTTTGGCAGATCTGAGTGTTTGGGGTAAAATCCTAAATAATAATAGTGGTTCTGGTGTCAAAATATTGAATGTAATCAAAGTAGAGAGAGAGTAATGTGGAAATCATCTGCCACACAGGTAGGTGGAGGGTGTGGAATGAGGGTATGCAGGGGTTTTTGGTGGTGGAGAATGGGCACTGGTGAAGGGACGGGTGTTTCATTGTATGACCGAGACTTAAACCCAAAAGCTTTGTAACTGCTCTCACGGTGATTCAATAAATAAATTTATAAAATTAAAAAAAAATTGTGTGCTAAAAACAGGTAAAGGAGCAAACATGATAACCTCTCAGTAGCTGTATTGTGAACCATAATGCCCCAGAGGGAAGAGAGAGAGAGAGAGAGAGAGAGAGAGAGAGAGAGAGAGAGAGAAGTGGGTGCTAGAGAGACAGGCTGAGGGGAGGGTGGCAGGAGAAAAACTGAGGGTATTGGTGGTGGGAAACGTGCACTGGAAGAGGGACGGGTGTTGGAACACTGTATGACTAAAACCCAACCATGATCAGCTTTGTAACTGTATCTCACAGTGACTCAAAAATCAAAATTTAAATTTTAAGAAAAGTATTTTAAGAAAAGAAATGTATTTATTTTTAATGATAGAAATATTTTTATTACTGGCTTTATTTATTTTGGAACCATCTGCCATGATGAATATCCCTATTTTCTTTAAACTTTCAGAAGTCTACAAGGTGTATCCTTTTTCAGTATTTTCAAAGAGATTAGGTCATTTAAAATTGTCAGAGAAAGACTGCAATGATTAGTATAATTTAAAATTTAAAAAGGCGAATGCTGGTTTAACATACACAGATATATGCATATTTACATATTAATCCTCTGGATTAAGACACTCTTCCTGCTAGCGTTTAAATACCAGCCAAAGCTCCAATCCAGTGGTACACTGAAACACTCCTGCTATCAAAGGACTTCCTCTGCATTGCCCGGTTTCTACTAGGAGATCTCCACATTCCTCACAGCAATTGCTCCAAGAAACCACTTGCTTTTAGCGATTCTCAAAAATCAAACATTGTGGTTTAAAAATAAAGGAACATCTCATCTGATGCTTCTGCTAATATTTTTTTAAGTCAGGCTCACAGCGTATGGTTAACAATGCACATAACCTTGGCTCTGATTTTGTGTTTAGATAATGATTGAAATCCATTAAACTATTCTTTTACGGTTGATGATCTGTCAGCTCTACATGCAGCAGTTTCTTTTTATAGAAATATGATTTAATCTGCTGTGCCCTAGAATATGTTTTTCCAGCTATTTGGCTTCGAGCTTAGGCTAATTGTCAACCATTATCTTCCACTTCTGGCGGCCCATAAACATTAAAATCCCACCTCCTCCTAGAAGCTTTCTTTGATGATGAATCTGGGACTTCTAAATTAAATACTTCAGGCGCAACTCAAGTGATAGGCTGGGTCTATTTCATTGCTTTAATATTTTTATAATAAATTTTATTTTCCATATATGTCATTTTTCTATGCCACTTTAAAAGCTTCTTGAAAGAAAAGAAAAGATGAATTAATTTTTCTGAGCTCCTACTAAGTGCTTGACTGATTGGGTTGTTTCCAGTACACCTTCTCCTGGTTTGCGTTGTGCAGGTGTGTCTACACAACCAGCTCCAGGGCTGAGGGATAGAGTGTCCAGTCTCCACAGTCCTTTGCTTCTCAAGCCCAAGTGGACCGATAGTTTTCTCTTTTCTTTTTTGGGTCACACCCAACAATGCTCAGGGGTTACTCCTGGCTCTACACTCAGGAATTACTCCTGGCAGTGCTCGAGGGACCATATGGAATTCTGGGAATCGAACCAGGGTTGGCCGCATGCAAGACAAACGCCCTACCCACTGTACTATGACTCCAGCTCCAGACCAGTAGTTTTCTTATCGTCAACAGTACTTTCCAGTAATAACAATAAAAGTTTACTGTTGTTCAGAAAATCAGAACAAACTAAATGGTTTGGTGTCTATTTGTTTCAAATTACAGGGTTTTTCTTAGTGTTGCACATTCTCAAGAGAACATCTACCCGCTCTCCAGTACTACTGAAGGAGAGAGAACACCTGGGAATAGCCTTCTGACCATACGGAGAGAACATTCATGAATTCCTACCTCCTCCCCCTGATTCTGTCAATGAGACATAGATCAGTCTGTGTCTGAATCCCAAACCAGAGGGTGTATCTCGCACACTCTCTGTGCCTGAAATGAGACTGTGATTGCAACTATGCATTGAGCTGGCACTGAGCTAAGTGATCTAGGTGGGTAATTTCAATTAGTCATCACAACAGACCTTGAGCATGATGCTTTTACCCAAATTTTAACAAGAAAACTCTGCTTAGAGGAGTAAGTCGGACAGAAAGCTAAGTGAGGCTGGAATGATCGTTTATTGAGTAGAGCACCTGCCTTGAACGCGGCCAACAGGGTTTAACCCCATGCACCTCACAAGGTCTCCTGAACTTCACCAGGACTGATCCCTGAGCATAGAGCCAAGGGTCAGTCCCAAGCACTGCAAACACCAAAAAGAAAGAAAGAAAGGAAACTTAGCTTGAACTCGCATCCCTTTATACCCCCTCCCCCACCCTTCCCCAGGGAGTATATATGAGACCCATTTTGACTAGTGAGTGTGTTAAAGCCACATAATAAGATGAATGTTCATGTTTTCTTAGATTCTGCATGTGTCTGCTTGGGGCACAATGATCGTCCGGGCCAGTCTTAACAAACTGTATGACTTATTTTCTTAATTTTGGTGCTCTGGCATGCGGGGTCTCATAGACCCTGCAAACAGATGCCCCTTCCAAAGCTAGCTCATTCTTAGAGATTGTTTTTTAAGACTGTACAGGAGTTATCTCTCATATGCGAACCAGCCTACCCTGAATCTATAGTCCTAACCGCCCCTTTTTAACTCACACTGAGTCCATCTTCCCCACTGCACACTGTCAAATACCAGGCTACAAAATGCTCCTGTTCCAGAAAGCCGCCAAGAATTAGCTGCACCAGCCAACCTTGACTCTTCAACCTGCCTTACCTACCCTTCTTGGAAACCCACAGAAAACTCTGACCCGGCCTTGGTGTTCTAACCACGGGGCCAGGACCAGCCACTGTTCTCATGACTCTGCCTGGGGTCTCAGGGTCTCTCTCTGGCACCTGTGAGCATAACTTTTTCTTTACAAGCCTTCCTCCTTCTTGGGTTGCTCCAACCTGAACATACCACCTCAAATGGAAGCATCATTTCCACTCTCATTTTAAAGCTGGTGAAACTGAGGCACAGAGTGTGTAAGCTACTTGCTGAGCACAGTCAGTCAGGATTCCAAGACAGGTGGGCATCTGCCCATTCTACGGAGCCAAGCTTCTTTCTTCTTCGCCCCCTCCCTCCCCCTCAGTGCTCCTGGGTCAATGTGGGCTTAGGATTTCTCTGTGTATTCAAGTCACAAAACACAAAACCACGAGTATTTTTACAATTTTCTCAAATGAGCAAGAGATTTAGAGTTTGAATTGGCAGTTGGCGCTAATATTGTTTTATTTTGAATTTTACTATTTTCTTATTTCTAGTCATTAGATTTCTGTATACTATTCCATTCTTTTCTGATACCCAAATATCTCTCAAAATTTGTGTCCAGCTGTCACACGAATCTACCCTGGTCATTTGACACAAGAGAAGGAAAAAGGAGACCATTCAGGAGACCTATTTGCAAGACAGGCCAAGTGGCGTTTGGGCAGTTTTGTAAGCGACCACGGCATATTTCAGTCACCACGACTTTAAAGCCGTGGCATTTGCACCACGTCCTCCAAAGCTCCCAGGATTTCTGCTACATTCAAGTAAGATAATCTGACATGATCTGATGTAAAACCAGGTATTATATCACCAAGCTCCCATAAAAAAGAAGCCAGTGAAAAGTGATTAACAGTGCATTAGTTTCGTTTCCCCAGAGAAACATATCTCAGTATAATCCCAAGACCTCTATGAAACCCCTTAACCTCCTTGATTAAACCTGGTATTAACTCATTTTCCCAAGGATCCTTTGGAAGAAGACTGGAATACTTATATGGAATTCTTAGACAAGAATTCACGTGTTTGCCCTAGAGCAAGAATGGATGAAAAACAGTTTTGCACTAATAAACAAACTATTTATAAACATGAGGGTTCTGCCTTCTGTAGTTTCAACTTTAGAGTTAATCAGAAAAAGCGTGTTTCTAATAAATAATTGCCACCATAGTTGGGAAGGAAAAACGTCCTTGGGGGCTGAGATGCTCGTAGTCTTGCCTTTCTAAGGATTCCAAGCGACATTCCCCCATCCACCCGCCTGCCCCTCTGTGCTGAAACAGGAGGAGACGGCGCATGGGGCTGAGTGTGGCCTGAGCTCTGCCACCCAGGGGCTTTGGGCAGGGCTGAGTGTGGCCCTGAGCCCTGTCACCCGGGGGCTTTGGGCAGGGCCGACTGTGGCCCTGATCTCTGCCACCCAGGCAGGGGGCTTTGGCCAGGGCTGAGTGTGGCCCTGAGTTCTGCCACCTGGGCAGGGGGGGCTTTGGTCAGGGCAGCTGAGGCCAGCCGGGGCCTGAGGAGAGAGAACAGACCAACCGAACTTCCCTGCTTGATTTGGGATCTCCCCTGGCAGTGTTCAGGGCTGACTCCTGGCTCTGTGCTCAGGGACCACTTCCGGCAGGGCTCGGGGCACCATGTGGGATACCGGGAGAGAATCCAGGCTGGTCCCATGCCAGGCAAGAGCCTCACCTTTCTGACCTCATTTCCCTGACGAGGCAGTGGAGGCCAAAGCGAGAGAGAGCTCGACACTGGTGTCTACCTTCTTCCCTCGCAGTGCCCCCAAATGCCCGTTCTGGCCATGCAAGCCCACACCTCAGTGCTGTTTCCTTCTCCTGAGCAAGCAAGTAGCAGAGAATATGGTAGAGATTTAACCTACACAGAACTATAGGCAGTGCATACTCTGCCACACAACCTTCCACAAAGACCATTTCAGGATTGTTTTAAATTAGTTTTCTCCTGACACTTACTGTGTTTCTGTTCTTATAATAATATTTTCCATCCCAGCATAGACAACATTTACCTCAGCCCCATTTCTTGGGTGGAAAACAGTTCAATGATAAATGCTGATGGAAACCATTAGTTATGCAAAACCATATTAAGTTGTTTCAGTAAACAGACAGGGATTGCTTAATGAAACATGTCTCCACAATAAATAATAATAATAATAAAGGGAAATTTACTGCCTTTGTGCTCCACTGGACATTTGTCATCCATGCCAGAGCACTGGAAATTAAAACTGGAAGTATTTAATTAAGTTAGTGTTTAAGTACAGAGGTTTTTAAAAAAGCTTAAAAGAGGTCAAATTACATTTCAGTCATCGTAAGTCTAAAAAATAGGTTCATCCCTAATATAAATATATGAGCTGAGTGTCACATTTATTACACTTGTATTTGCTGTCCCTTGTACATAATAATGTGAGTAGTGATTCTGTGCCCGGCTGCAGCACATTGGGGGGTAGTTACTGAGAGTCGGTGCTTTATGTTCCTCTACGAAAATTCTGACAAGTACTGGTCTTCCGAGTGTCACACTGTCCACTGCACGCAGAAGAACTCACAGTTTTCAGGGAGATTATCTGAGGAACGGGAACCTCTTCCCAGGGGGTGGGTCCTGGTGGGGCCCAGAAGGGACATCCTGGGTGGGACCCACAGGATGGATCTTAGGTGGGGCCCAGAGGGAGGGAGGTTCCTGATGGACCCAGAGGGGGGATCCTGGATGGGTTCTAGGTGGAACCCAAAGGGGTGATCCTAGGGGGGTCCTGAGGGGACCCCGCTACAGTCTGACTCCTCCATTCACACTGGAACCTTGTGGCTGAGCTAGTCCGTCACTGTGTCCTCAGGTGAAGCCATGACTTGCTCTAGTCTATTCCATCCCATCTTCTTCCTCACTCTGACCTTTTCCCTGTTCCATTCGTCCTTTCCGCCTCTTCCACCTTCTTAATCTCCTACGCTTTCTTCTCAGTGCTGGATCTAGAAGGTGAAGCACTGTACCTCTCCTTCCTTGTGGTACCCATAATGTCCAATCTCGAGTCCCTAACGTCATTGGTACTTGACTGTGTGTCTATCTGAACACTTTCAGGTGGAAGTATTTGAGACGCCCCCCCCACCCCAATCCATCTTATGACATTTGTAATAGACAAAGCTTTCTTCATAAAACTCCAGACATTTTATAGGTGAGGTAGGGGGAAAGTTTAAAGATGTCTTCTACCTAGAACTATATTTCCTCCTTACTGCTCTATTTAAGTAAATATATGCCTTACTATTTCCCACTTGTTGAACTATTTAAGAGTAACCATAACAGTTTTCCTCGATATTTTTGTTGTTCTTTTCCAATGCTCAAGAGTCAAACCTGGTGGTGTCCGTGGATATCAGGGGTCCAACCCAGCGATACACATGCAAGGCAAATGCCCTGCCACTTGGGTCTATCCCAGCCCTAGATAATCAACTTCACGATAAATAACATGCCCTAACTCAATAGGATTCTGATTCAATATGACAAATTCTTGAGGAGCTGGTTTTGAACCACACTCAATGATGCTCAGTGGTTACTCCTGGCTCTATGCTCAGGAATTATTCCTGGACGGCTTGGGGGACTATATGGAGTGCCCAGAGATCAATCCCCCGCTGGCCACATGTAAGACAAATGCTCTGAAAAAAAAGGGGGGGGGGGGCTGAAGCGATAGCACAGCGGGTAGGGCATTTGCCCTGCCCACAGCCGA
This sequence comes from Sorex fumeus, assembly GCF_029834395.1. Lineage (NCBI taxonomy): Eukaryota > Metazoa > Chordata > Mammalia > Eulipotyphla > Soricidae > Sorex > Sorex fumeus. Next base: position 17,579,724 of record NW_026606081.1, on the reverse strand, counting down.
CTCGGGTTCAAATCCCAGCATCCCATATGGTCCCCTGAGCACCGCCAGGAGTAATTCCTGAGTCCAGATCCAGGAGTAACCCCTGATCATCACCGGGAGTGACCCAAAAAGCAAAGAAAAAAAACAAACAAAAAAAATGCTCTGCTCCCTATACTCTCTCTCTGTCCCCTGTCCCCTCAATGTGAGAGATTCTTAGTGGCCCCTCTTACCAATTCTACTTAATCTTCCCCTCCCTTTCTTTTATCTCTATCTCCACTACTTTGGAGCAGCACACACTGAAGCATACCAATAGGAAGGCTGCTTTATTACTTCAATCATCAGTCTTCCAAGCTATTAAATGGGATTAATGTCATTTAACTCAGATTAGGGCTGGAGCGATAGCACAGCGGGTAGGGCGTTCGCCTTACAAGCGGCCAACATGGCCAACCCGAGTTCGATTCCTCTGCCCCTCTCGGAGAGCCCGGCAAGCTACCGAGAGTATTCGATATGCCAGACACAGTAACAACAAAGTCTCCAATGGAGACGTTACTGGGCCCGCTCGAGCAAATCGATGATCAACGGGAGGGCCTTTACTTTACTTTACTTTACTAACTCAGATTTTAAAAAAGTAAAAACCCATAACCAGGGGCGGGGGGAAAGCTCAATAATTGGTTGCTATCATATAAAGTATGCAAGCAATGTGTTTTGTTTCCTGATCTAATATTTTAAATGCCTCTCACAGTCTGGTCACCTATCACCTTTCTGAAGAGAAAGACTTTAACACTGAGAAAGAATTTATTCAATGCAAACTTATCTCAAAGAGAAAAGGATTCCTCATGGGTATCAAGTAATATCTCTCACATTACTAAATGAGAGAAATAATTTGAAAAATATCCCACCAAATTGTAACTCCTAGGAGGAGATTCTTAAGGAAAAAAAGAAAAAAAGCATGGCTGAATAAAATCCTGTCAGACTTTTCTAATCTTCTCTGACACAAAGTGGAAGATGCAGTAAAACCAGTGATGAGCAGCCTTTACATTTTTATCATGGAGCACACAAATTAGAAATATCTCCTACCAAATAACAGTTATGTGGCTATAAACCTGAATGGAAAACAACTGTGGAACTGATTTCTCACTGGAGACACAACCAGTCTCCACAGACTTGGTGAACCACATGTGTCTGGACAAAATGAAATAATAGGATTTTACCCATGTGAATCTTCTTTGTGCATTTTCTCAATTATATCTGATTAAACACTCACACCTTACGCCCAAGAACAAGGAAAGCAAAACAAAAAAGCCCCCCCCCCAAAAAAAAATTACAGGATGCACCTTGGTTCTATGCAGAGGGCAAACTTAAAATATAAAGCATCTTTCCAAATCAGAAAGGAAAATCGGGCTCGTGTTTTTTCTAAACATCAGGCCTTCAGAATAGGTTTTTTTTTAATGGGCACAAAAAGAATAAACAAGCATGTATAATAGGAAGTTCTTTTGTGATTTTTACCCACGGTGGCATTAACAAATGAAACAAAAATCAAAATTTCAATTTCAAAAACTAAAGCAACAGTCTTAGCTACAGAGGATTTACTTTGCAGTGCTCTATTCACAGACAGGCATGGTTGCTAGGGAGACCGGTTATTGCTGTTGGTTAGAAACATCCTTGTGTTCCCCGGTCCTGTTTTTTCACAGAGGGACGGGGAGGGGAGCCGGGAGCTGCCTCAGCAAAGCTTTCGGCCTGAAGCTTTAGAGAGGACTCAGACAGAGGAAGGCAAATCCTCATTGTAATGAGAACTTCAAGGAACACATTCACAAAACAACTTTAGTAAAAAGATACATTGTTCATATTAAATTAGGAATTATTCACCCCAACACGATTCCCACCTCATTTACATTCTATACAGAAAAGGTTTCCATTGCCCCTATGAGGAAGTAAATGGAAGAACAGATTTGAATTACAAATAAGAAGCAGCCTTCAAAAACAGGATGTGTGAGAGCCAAGGAGCACAGCCACTGCCCACGTGGAGCACCTCATCAGAGGAAGGAAAATCCCGCTGAAAAGCTCTGCATAGCCCATCCCAATAGGAGCACCAAGCACTGCCCCTAAGGCAGAGGAACTGCACGGGAGTGGGGGTTGTGGAAGCAATATTGTTTTTTTTTTTAACATTCTATAGGGTTCAGGTGTACATTGGTCTCCTCTATTCACTGCGTTCTAATCGTCCAAAGATTGTATGGTGAAGGACAGGAAGCAGATTTTTGGCGATGGTAATAATGATAACACTAAATCTCTTGGTGAAATTTCAAAAGGCCCTATCAAAAGTCAGAAGAGATATGGGGCCAGAGAGATGGTACAGTGGGCAGGGCACTGGCCTTGCACACGGCCACCCTGGTCTCAGACTTTGGCATCTCATCTGCCCCCCCGAGCACCACCAGGAGTAATTCCTGAGTGCACAGCCAAGAGTCACCCCTGGGCATCACCAGGTGTGACCCAAAGAGCTCAAAATTTAAAAAGCCAAAATTCAGAAGACAAAATCATATTAGGACTTGGTTATTATTCCAAACCTTTCCACTGTTCTTTAAATCATATTTATGAGGCTTATTTTAATTGTGTTCTAAATGAATTACCAAGTAGCTTCTCTCATGGGAATTTGAATGCGAATGGGGGGGGGGGGGGCATGGAGGGTGTCGTTAAACAACTATAAATTCCATGTCACTGGGGAAAAGTTGAATACCTTAAAAATCCACAAAGTAGGGGCTGGAGAGATAGCACAGCGGGTAGGGCGTTTTCCTTGCACGCAACCGACCCAGGTTCGATTCCCGGCATCCCATATTGTCCTCCGAGCACTGCCAGGGGTAATTCCTGAGTGCAGAGCCAGGAGTAACCCCTGTGCATCGCCAGGTGTGACCCAAAAAACAAAACAAACAAAAAAATCCACACAGTATAAAGAGTGAGATCTAAGTTTATGAGAAAGCTAAAAGCACTGAGGAATTATATACCCTCAGAAAGGTTGCTTTACCTCTCAACTCAATTTTATTATTTGCAAAACAATTCTGTGCATTTGTTGGGAGAACCCCAAGAATGGACACACCACCCTGAGGAGCTTCCCAATAAACAGGAGCCCACACCACCGATGCTGTTCTCCTACAGAGATTAAAATAAAGAGCTCAGGATGCACGTTTGCTTTTAAACTGAGAAAGCTCTCAATGCCTTAAAAGGAATTATAATCCTAGGCTTTGGACAAGATTATTATTCTTCCTTCCAAAACACTTTTCATTAAAGAAATTCCTTGTAAATGGGGAATATGAGACAGGAGGATATACTCTTCCTTTAAGCCTGCAGTGTTATTATTCTGCACTTATTCTTTAAGTGAATCTTTTGAGTTACGTTCCTGAGAGAAGAGTGTGTGGTCCCGGCATCAACACCAGAGTGGCCTGTGGTAAGGAGGTGAGTTGTAAGGAATCCTTCTCAAAGCTCCTGTATTTCTACCTTCCCGGAAACAGAAATTCACCATAATGGGCATGACTGATAATGCTGAGACTGACAATGCAAGAAAAAAATAATAATGACAGCTGAAATCACATCCCCCTGCCCCAGAATCCTCACATAAAATACTGAGAGAAAACAGAAATAGAGCTGCCCATTTTCACACACACACACACACACACACACACACAATCACAGAGGGGTATACAATGAGTGATTCTTTAAAAGAGTTTAGGCAGCGGGGCTGGAGCAATAGCACAGCAGGTAGGGCATTTGCCTTGCATGTGGCAGACCTGGGTTCGATTCCCAGTATCCCATATGGTCCCCCAAGCACCACCAGGAAGAATTCCTGAGTGCAGAGCCAGGAGTAAATCCTGAGCATCGCTGGGTGTGACCCAAAGCAAATTTTGTTTCCAGCGTGAATGCACTGTAAGGTACAGAGTAACTGCACCAGACTCCCGAAGTGTTTTCACCCAACACCACTGTCCCAATGTCACGTCTCGCTGATGTCCATGGCTTCCCATCTCTACCTCAAGATTTATAAATCAGTCATGTAGCCAAAGGCCAAGGGTTTGTCACTCTTGGATACTGTGTATTGCCTTATTCTCTGTCTCTTTCCATCGCACAGATGGGTGAGAATATCTGATATTTGTCCTCCCTCTGTCCTGACTTACTTTGTCCTGGTGCTGTCCAGTTCTACTCATACTGCAGAGAACTGCATGACTTACAGAAGCACAGTATTCTGTTGTGTAAATATACGCCACAACTTCTTTTTCCTTTTTACACCACAAATTCTTTATGCATTTATGTTTTGGGAAATTCATGTTGCCTTTCTACCCTTGTTATTGTACTAAGCACTGCCAGGAACATAGTCTCACACACACACACACACACACACACACACACACACACACACATCTTTTCTAATTAACGTTTTGTGTCTTGGGGTAGAAACTAAGAAGTGCAATCTCTGGCTCATATGGGAACTCTTTTCTTACTATAAAATCTCCTTAATGTTTTCCACAGAGGCTGAGCAAAAATGAAAGTCCCTCTTCCACTGCACCCCTTCCAATACCGGTGGTTTCCAATCTTTCCGATACGTGCTGCACTTGCTGGTGTAAGACGATTTCTCATGGTTTTGATTTGCATTTTCCTTCTTTGGGGAAGTGTCTGTTCATCTCTTCTCTTTCATTTTTTATGGTATTATTGTTTTGTTTTTAATATTGAGCTTTACGATACTTACCTATCCTGGATATTAGCCCTCCACTGTATTATATACAAATACTTTCTTCCATATATAGGCTATATTTGTATTCTAGCCTCAGTTTCTTTCACCATACAAAACCTTTTTAAGCTGATATAGTCCCACTTATTTACTTTTGTGTTCTTAATCTTTGCCAACAGATTCAAATCACTGAAGCACTTTAAGGTCCGACCCTAAAGAGTTCTGCCTGTGCTTCTAGCCAGTAACTATCAACACACACCTACAGTCAGAAACAGAGCCTGGAAGTATGTCAGACGTTTGTCTGTGCCACGAGGCTTCACACACTGCAGAATTGAGGAGGAGGTGGAAGGCCAGGTGTGAGGAGGCATCGCTTCTCTCTGAGTCAGGGGCCAACTCCCAGGTTTCTTCAGCCTCCCTCCAGAATGTCCGACTCATCGCGGCTCCAAGCCCTGACACCAGCCTGCTGACAGCTCCGTAGACTCCTGCTCCCACAACCGCCCGCCTTTCACTTCTCAAGACGCAACTCCTCCAAGTACCACTTTCTTATTCAACCCAGGAATTGATTGATTGATTCAATCACTTGTTCGCCTTCATACCTGGCTTCTAGAAGTAGCAGAATCAAACCTGAGTGAAACTTTCCATCAGTTGTTCCATCTGTTGCCAGTGAAACTTGGGCCAAGCCCAAAGGAAAGGCTTCTTCCCTGCCTTCGAACTGAGACCTAGGTGTTCCACCTGTTGGGGCTGCACACCCTCCACTTCCCATCATGTTCCAGGGCAGAAATGAGAGCCAGGAGCCAGAGGGGAGGTACCGTGCTTAGCGCATTGTATATGGTCCACGTTCAAGTCTCTAGTGACCCACATGTAAGTAACAGTCCTGTCAGTTGTGTTGTTTGAGCTTGGCCACTGCAGGTACCATGTTATTTCTGGCTGTCAGATGATACGTAAGCACTGCAAAAGGGGTGCTACCCTGACAAACACTATAACCAAAATGTGCAACCACCATTAACCAGGAAATGCGAGCCTAGAAAAATAGGTGTGTGAACAGTGAGCACCAAACCATAATTTGGTGCCTCATCTAAGAATGCTCACCTCTAGAGGACTGAGCCATAGAATGTCAGGTAGGACTTGCCTTAGATTCCCAGCACCCCATATGGTCCCCCCCCCCCCGGAGGGATCCCTGAGTGCTGAACCAGGAGTACATCCTGAACACCGCTGGATGGGACTCAAAAACAAAATTTTTTTTTTTGCTTTTTCAGGTCACACCCAGCAATGCACAGGGGATCCTCCTGGCTCTGCACTCAGCAGTTACTCCTGGCGGTGCTCAGGGGACCATATGGGATGCTGGGAATTGAACCCGGGTCGGCCACGTGTAAAGCAAACACCTTACCTGCTGTGCTATCTCTCCGGCCCCTCAAAAACAAATTTTTTTAATTTTTTATTTATTTTTTATTTATTTTTTGCTTTTTGGGTCACACCTGGCGATGCACAGGGGTTCCTCCTGGCTCTGCACTCAGGAGTTACTCCTGGCGGTGCTCAGGGGACCATATGGGATGCTGGGAATCGAACCCGGGTCGGCCGCGTGCAAGGCAAACGCCCTACCCACTGTGCTATCTCTCCAGCCCCAAAAACAAATTTTTTTTAAAAAATCGCTCACCCTGGCAAGTAGGTGTGCAAACTCTGCAATACAGGAGTGCAAATCTCAGTGAGCACTGTGCTGCAAAATGTGCAAGAACCACAGTCAGACATGTGTGACCACAGGTCATTGCACACCGTCAGCGGAGAGAATCACCTACACTCAACCCCTGCTTCAGTGCATGCATAGTCTATCCTCTGTCCCACTTGAATTTCTTCCTCTTCTTAGAAAATGAGTGAAATGAACTAAAGATCACTGTCAAGTGCTGGTTGCAGAGTCGAGGCATACTTCCTGCAGGTGGGCGCACAGGAGCCCTGAGGGAGGAAGAGCAGGAACAATCTTATAATTTAGCTGTGACTTATCCATGGGAAAAGATCCAAAGCAGAGTGGGAGGCGGGTGAGTCACATCAATGACATTAATTGCCACTTTGGGCATCTTCACCAAAGAAATCCAGGACTGGTTTTTCCAGAATTAAGAGATCTCCGGGGCCAGCTACTGTTGCCCAGGGCCTGCTTCTGGCTGCACCCCAAGCGCCTCTTAATCTCTGGTCTCCATGGGAAAGCTCGGCACAGGGCAGGAGTCGAGGGAGGAGCGAGAAGGAACATCAAGGGCAGAGGAAGAGCCTTTCTCAGACTGTGAGTCCAGCTTTGAGGCAGGAACTCCGGATGCACAGGGTCAGAGGGCAGCGCTGGGCTCCCCTGATGAGTCTCCTGTTATCCAAGTCAACCTGACATTTCCGCTTTCCTTTCAAATAAATAATCCATTCCTGGAGGTTCTCCCGAGAAATATAACCATGTTTTCACATGTTCCCTGTGCTCTTGTGTGCAAACTCTGCAATACAGGAGTGCAAATCTCTTGGTCCAGACCAACGGTTTATCTTCTCCTCCTCTTCCTTTTTCTTTGTTTTGTTTTGGGGTCAGGGGGTGGGGGTGGGGGGGATTTAAAGTCCCTCCTGGCTTTCCTCAGAGCTCAGGCTCCTGGCCCTGGTGACTTGCTTTCTCTCCTGCTCCTCCAAAAGCTCCCCAGATGGCTGGGTGCAGTTGACCGGGGCTTGCTGTGGTCTTGAACTTTGATCTCTGCTGCCAGAACTAAAGTGATTTAGTGGAAGGATTTGACAGCACCTCAGAGATGAAAAATCTAGCTGATATCCAATACCCGTTCCTGCCACCAGGGTGGAACGAAGATTCAGTTCTATCCCAGGCTCCGCCCCTCACTCTCAGTTCACCCAGCAGGAATGTCTAAACTTAGAAAGTACCCAACAGGAGTTTCGGCTTTCAGCCAGGCCAGGTAGTTATTAGTGGATGACACCTCTTAGCGAATTTTATGATTTTTTTTCCTACAAGGTTTTGAGCATAAAACTGTGCCATGAAGATTTTATTTTATTTTTTAATTTAATTTTTTTTTATTTTTTTATTTTCTAACCAGGGAAGAAGTTTGGGTTTTATGCCACACCCAGTGTGCTCAGGGGGACACCAAATATTTCTTAAGACCTTAGGATTGACCAACAGTTATAACAAATAGCTCCCAAATTTCACTGAGTATATAACTCATATACAAATTCTAAGCAGAAATCCCTAATCAGCTTTTATCCAAGGGATGATAAAACCCCAGGCATGTCCCTTGGTGACTCTGCGGCGCCCTAAAATCTTTTAGTACCCATTTCTGAATGTTCTATGCCTGGTCATCTGAACCAGACTGCAGGAAACACAAAACAACCTCAGAAAATTGAGGACCTGATGTGTGATCACTTCAACTTGTACCACAAGCATTTTCACAGTGTTGGCAAGAGCTAGTGGCCTGGTGGCTGTCAGTGGCACGGAGCTGGCCAGGAACTAGAGAGCCACTAGGCAACCAACCACACTGGAGAGGAGTGATTCTGTGTTTCTCAGCGACCCGTCTACGCCAAAACACTCCGGATAGGACAATTAAAAAAAAAATCAAATAGCTTCTTCGGGACATTTGGCATTGTCCCTGGGGAAAAAAAATTGCTACTAAGAATAAAGCAATAAAGTTTCCCCCAGGATATTGCTCTATAGAAAACTCTTTTTGGAAGCGGGGGGGGGGGGGGGGGGGGGAGGGGAGAATCCCTCTCCTGGAGTTCACAGGAGGCTCAGGAGGCTCAGTCTAGACTGATTAAAATGCCCCTCGCTAACAGCTCTGTGGCTCAACTGCCTTTGCGCAACTCGACCCTTTGCACCGGGCTCGTGGGTGGAACTGCAAATCCCAGAATCCCTTTCCAGTGGGACTTTGCATCCCAGAATCCCTTTCCCGGTGTCATGCAGGGTTAGCTCCAGCCAATGATGCATCCTCAAAGTTGTAGAGTCGGCGGCTATTTTCTTCACAGCAGCTGTTTGCAGACAGATGAGGTCACTGTTGGCAGCTCCCCTGGGTGTCAGCGCTTCTCCCAGGAGCCACCTGCTATAAGCAGGCAGCTGACATCATCGAAACAAGTTTCCAGTGTCCGATGGTCCTCCTCAAAATTAACTATTTCAGGACTCCTTGCAGTTCACTAAGACCCAGAGAGTGGACTGCCTTACAGTTTCTAATTTGCTGGAAAATGGTCTTCAGATCTTTACTCCCACAGCCCTTCCCTGGCTGTGACTTTTTTTTAACTACCCAAAATACAGAGTGATTTCTATTTTCTGACACAATTTTAACATAATCATTTTTCAAAGTTCAAAGCAATTATTCAATAAGCTTTAACAGTTGGGGACAAGGGGCTTGGAGAGATATTATGGTAAGTAGGGCACTTGCCTCGCAGGCAGACAACCCAGGTTCAATCCCCAAAGCACCACCAAGAGTAATTGCTGAGTGCAGAGCCAGCAGTTACTCCTGAGATGTGTTCCCCAATTTTTTTAAATGGGCAAAAATCCTACCTAGATGCTAGAGAATACAATTTTACAAGCCATATAGATAAACTTTGGTTTTCTATAATCGAAGTGTGTTCATTTGTATTAAACTCAGTGAGAAGAATATTAGAAAACCAAAAAACAGAATATAGAAATGGAATCAGAGTAGTCTGGCAAGTGTCCTAGAGGAAAGGTGAACAATGCTGCCATGTTCCACGAGAATCGCTCTGGAGAGATTACAGGGTTCAAGTCCCCCCCATCACTCTTACCCCTAAGCACCTGAGCATCACAGGAACCGGCCCAGTTCCCACCCCTGCCCCCCAAAAGAGAATCAGGTGTTTTCATGTAGGGTGAAATGAGAGCTAGATGGGTAGATTCAACCAGCAACATCAGGTTAAAAAGGAATAAGGAAAATCAAGACAAAGACCACATCATGTTACTGGTCACGGTCACGGTCCTCCCGTTGTTCATCGATTTGCTCGAGCGGGCCCAGTAACGTCTCCATCGTGAGTCTTGTTGTTACTGTGTTTGGCATATCGAATACATCACGGGTAGCTTGCCAGGCTCTGCTGTGCGGGCAAGATACTCTCGGTAGCTTGCCGAGCTCTCTGAGAGGGGAGGAGGAATCGAACTCGGGTCGGCCATGTTGGCCGCTTGTAAGGCAAATGCCCTACTGCTGTGCTATCGCTCCAGCCCTAGTCGAAAGAATTTGGCAGATCCTTACAAGTAGATGACTAAATATCTTTCATGCTTCTGAATTGCAAACAGATGATATGTCAAAATTAGAGGTCACAGTAAATGTATTCTAGAAGCAAGATACTCTATTTTGTTTTTATGTAATAGGACAAAATATTTTATATTAGCTATATTATGTGTGGCTTTGAATCATCATCAAAAAACAACTGAGATAAATATTCTGTCACAGACTCTCAAATATATGATCACTTAAACTTTGGTAAAGGAGAAAGAAATGTGAAGTAGAACAAGGAAATCCTCTTCAACAAGTAGTGCTGGGAAAACTGGACAGCTACCTGTGAAAAAATTAACTCTGACCTCTGTCTAATGCCAGGCACAAAAGTCGGATCAAAGTGGATTAAATACCTCAATATCATACTTGAATCCATAAGATGCATGGAGGAAAATGTAGGCAGAACCCTCCATGAAATTGAAGCTAAAAGCATCTTTAAGGATGAAATACCACTGACCAAGCAAGTGGCTGAATAAATAGCAGTACTCCTACATAAAAAAAGAAAAGAATTTTAGAGTAAAAATCACTAGAAAAACAGGAAGAAATAGCATAGAGTAGATTATTTCTCTGGGTAATCCTGGTAAAGCAAAGATAGCTTTTATACTCCCACATATTAAAATCCCACTTGTTAATGAGAAAAATGCTTACTCATTTTCTATAAACTAGTCTAGACTGTAGAAAGAACATCAATATTCACTACTCACTATTGGTATTTGGTATTGGTGTTTAAGCAATGGAAATTATAAGATATGACTATCATATGCCCTTTTTCTTTTAGTCTCTATACTTAGTTACTAAGTAATATTCTCTGATATTATGGAAAAAGAAAAAATAATGATTGTGCAACCACCCTAACCATAAATAGAATAAACAAAATTTTTATTAAAACCTGGTTAGTTGTTTTTTTTAACTCTTTACTCTCCAGTGATAGACCCTGAAGTAATCCCTTCCTGCCCTCCGAATAAATCAAAGAGACTGCTTGTAGCCTCTCTTTAGAAGCTCAGAACTCAGCACCTGACCAGTCCAGCTGTTTTCATATACAAGCATTATTGCCCTGAGCCAGAGACCAACCCTGCTTTTTTACAAAGCAGCCTCCAGCATACATTTATCCAACCAGTTAGAATTTAGAATTTGTGTTAGTCTAGCGGTGTCCTATGTCTTTTGGGTCCTGGGGAATAAACTGAAGATGCTCTTTAAGATCACTATGGTTACAGGATTTGGGGGAGTTGCAAGTAAGTGGGGGTATATATGGGAGGAGGAAGCTCAGCGGTAATTAAATCAAATAGAATAAGTTTGGAAGTATTACCCTGAAGAAATGTCTTGGAACCAAGACCTAAAGGACACTAGGAAAACTATTCTATCAGAACTTTTGGCAGAAGGCAGGACACTGAAAACTCTGAAGGGGAGAGACTAGCCGGTGCCCTGTTAGGGAAAGCGAGGGACATGTGATGCGACTGGATTTTGAAGCACAGACTGAGCAAAACTATAGACATCATCAGAAAATTCAGACTTTTTTACAGACCTGAGAGACCATGGTAGAGAGTTCAAGCTTTGAGAGCACTGGGAACCACTGATAAATCAGTTTTGCAGTTTAGAAATTTCCAGGTGCTGTGTGAAAATCAGAAAGGAAGGAAGCCAAAACAGGAGGAGGAGGAAGAGGAGGAGGAGGAGGAGGAGGAGGAGGAGGAGGAGGAGGAGGAGGACCACCACCACCACCACCACCAGCAGCAGCAGCAGCAGAAGCCACAGAGGAGACTTGAATGTTAGCTCAAGTCAGAACTTGCCACCATCAGCCGAATGGCCTTGGATTCCCCCAGACTTACTGCTGGCACCTGTTTCATTTAGAGTTAACTGAGCTTCAGTCATTCCTACCTGTGGAAATCCAATTCCACAGGTAGTGGGATGTCTACTCAGGATTCCAAATGCGTTTTGAAAGCCACTGATTGACAGGCATCTCTCCACTGGTGACCTCATGATGTTCCCCTGTCGCCCTGTTCTACCCTGTGACACATACTTCCTGCTTACTGCAGACCTGCCCCTAAAGGCTCCTACTTCTCTACTGCCTGTTTTCCGAGAATAAGACCATCCAGCCTGCTGCCACTTCTCTTCGCAACTCTCTGCCCTCCATCTTCTTGCCTTAACTACGCCCTGGGGATGCCCTCTTTCCAACCTAAACTTCAGTGGGAACCCAGTAGCAGTGCTTTATACTTCTCGGTTATTGGCTCTCTGTCAAGCGAAGGGTCAGTAACCGTTTTTCCCAGGCTGTGGGTGTCTCTTACTTCTGCTCATTTTTGCTCATGTGGTGCAGATGCTTCTTAGTTTGATATAGTCCCTTTAGTTTATCTCTGCTTCTGTCTGCTTGGCCAACAGCATTGAGGAAACCTCTAGATTCAATGCCATGAAGTGTTCACCTATATTTTCCTCAATATAGTTTCTGGACTCAAGTCTGATATCAAGGTCTCTATTTTATTTTGACTTTGTTTTAATGGATGTTGTTAGAAAAGGGTCTTGCTTCATTTCTTTTGTATGTGGCGGACTACTTTCCCCAAACCTATTTGTGAAAGGGGCTTTCCTTATTCCATTTTATGCTTTTTCTACTTTGTCAAAGATTATATCCATGTATGTAAGGATTTGTCTCTGGACTCCCATTCCATTCCATTGGTCTGAGACCTGTCCTAATGCCAGTTTTTGAGTTTTGCACTTTTATAGTATTGTTTGAGGTTTAGGAGAGAGAGACTTTCCATCTTCTTGGTTCCTAGGATTACCTTGGTTCTTCAGGGGAGGTTTTACTCCATATAACTTTCAACATTGTGTGTTCAAAAAATAAATTTGAAAGGCCACGGCGGCTCTCTCTCTCGCCACCTGCATTCAGTGGTCTCGGGCCACTTCCCCCACCCTGGGGTGGCCAATGGCAATGGGTTGATGAAGGAGGAAACGAGGGCCAGGCTGCTCAGTAACAACTGCAGTTTATTCCAATCTCATCTCCATTCTCCTCTGATTCTCCTCCATTCCCCTGATTCCCTTGATCCTCCCTCTACATTCTACTTCATTCTCCTTCTCCCGATTTTCCCTGGTTCTCTCCCAGATCTTCCCCTTGCCCACTCTTACAGCCTTAGTTAAATTCCAAATCATGAGGGGTTGGGGTAATAATTACACACAGGTGTTGTCATACAATCAATGGATGTAAGGTCCTTCCTTCAGGGGAAGCTTCTTCTTGGACAGATCCTCATCCAGCAAGAGAACTCGCTGGAGGGCAAAATATGGGTGTGTTTCTCCTCTCCTTAGTCCAACATATAAACATTCATAATATTAGTCATTTTGTTATGGACACAGTAAGAGATACATTAAGCTTATAGGATGGCTCTCCTGGGGGCATCTCGCTATAGGTCTCAGACTACAGTGCGCAGGCCAGATTAGTCTTTCCTAACCCTAGCAGGTTCGGTTGTTACTTTTTGTATCATGACAGAATTTGTCCATGATCATGCTCTTAACTTATATTTTATTTTATTTTATTTTAGTATTGTGACACTTTAGCCTGGCCCACCAATGCTAGGGTAGCTCACAGCTTGCCCTGGATCAAGTCAGTTCCTTGTTGGGACCCTGCTTTTGGGGTGCTAGGAACAAAGGGCAACTGAAATCAAGAAATCAGATGCCCAGGAATGGATATTAGTTGGAGTCAATTAACTCCCAGTTACCAAAACTTAGCATTAACTTGTCTTCCGAAAAGGACATTGCTTTAAAGTAAACTATGCAAAAGGATATAAGAAAAGGAGAAAAGCAACATTTCATTCACAAATATAAAATCATAGATTTCTGAGGAATCTGACCTTGCAAGTTAACAGAGTCTGATTAGAGGGGGAAAGTGTTGGACCGGTTGGGGAAGAGAGTACAGAGAAATTACAGATAAACACAGGAATGGAAGTGCCTCAGGAGCACTGTGATAAGCCTAAGTCCCTGTGGCAAGGGAAACAGGACATACCTATGTTATCCTAAGATGTTTAGAGTTACATTCCGATAAACACAGAGAAATGGAGGTGATTCAGGAGCATTGTGATGGTATTACTCAGTAAACCTAAACTCCTTGTGGCAGAAGAGAAAGCACAAACCAAAGTTATCCCACAAACATTGTTTTTTTTTCTTCTTTTTTTGTAGTAGTACTGCTATTTATTCAGCCACTGATTAGCTGATTGAATTGTGCATGAATTCCACCTTACTTTTTTTTTCTTTTTCCATTTTTTATAATTTTATTTATTGAATCACCGTGAGAGCAGTTACAAAGCTTTTGGGTCTAAGTCTCAGTCATACAATGAAACACCCGTACCTTCACCAGTGCCCATTCTCCACCACCAAAAATCCCAGTATACCCCCATCCCACACCCTCCCCCTGCCTGTGGGGCAGATGATTTCTACATTACTCTCTCTCTACTTTGATCACATTCACTATTTCGACACCAGACCCACCATATTATTTGGGATTTTACCCCAACACTCAGATCTGCTGAAAAGGCAACAGTAGACAATTTGTTTTCTATTGCTGGTTATGAATAACATATGATGTCATGTGGCTGCAGTAGGGCCATGTGGTTTTGAAGTTCTGAAATTTTAACACTTAAATCTGGAGGGATTTCTGCCAAAAGCCACTGGGTTTCGAGATTTGTTCATGAGTCTCTGGGATCATGGCCGTTGAGCAGCTTGATGAGGAGCCAGAGAGGCCATTTGTGGGCGATGACTTGGGGTCTCCTTGGGGTGGGGAGGACAGGTCCAGCTCCCCCCCCTCCATCCCGTGAGACCCAACAAGTTTTGTCACTGCGGGCCCAAGCCTGACTGTCCAATGGCCTCTGAAGGATGACAGCCACCAAGTCGCCAAGAGGGAGCAGGCGGAGGGACAGCACCCATTCCCCCCTGGGATGGCCCGGCGACAGTAACCTACTGCGGGGTCCAGACACATTTCTGACAAAAGCCACTGGGTTTCGAGATTTGTTTCTGAGTCTCTGGGATCAAGGCCATTAAGCAGCTTGATCAGGAGCCAGAGAGGCCGTTTGTGGGCGATGACTTGGGGTCTCGTTAGGATGGGGAGGACAGGCCTGGCTCCACCTCCCCCCCATCCCGTGAGACCCAACAAGTTTCGTCACTGCGGGCCCAAGCCTGACTGTCCAATGGCCTCTGGAGGATGACAGCCACCAAGTCGCCAAGAGGAAGCAGGCGGAGGGACAACACCCTTTCCTCCCTGGGGTGGCCCGGCGACAGTAACGTACTGTGGAGTCCGGATGCATTTCTGCCAAACGCCACTGGGTTTTGAGATTTGTTTCTGAGTTTCTGGGATCATGGCCGTTAAGCAGCTTGATCAGGAGCCAGAGAGGCCATTTATGGGCGATGACTTGGGGTCTCGTTGGGGTGGGAAGGACAAGCCCGGCTTCACCCTCATCCCGTGAGGCCCTGTGTGTCTCGTCACTGGGGGCCCAAATGTGACTATCCAGTGGCCTCAGATGGATGGAGGCCACTGGGCCACCAGGGGGAGTAGGCCAAGGCACGAAACCTATTCCCACCTGGGTTGGCCCAGCACCGGTAGCCTACTGCAGAGACCAGACGCATTTCTATCTAAAGCCACTGGGTTCTGAGATTCGTTTCTGAGTCTCTGGGATCATGTCCATTAAGCAGTTCAATCAGGAACCAAAGAGGCCTTGCCTCCAATTATATAGCTGAGCCGGAGGTGGTTTGTGGGTGTGTTTCCCACATACCTAACTTTTGGCCGTTTACTTTCTTGGTAAACTTTGCCCCCAGTTTTTGGGGTCTGGCCAAAGGCACAGCAGCAATTTTGGGGTATCTGGAAGTCTGAAGGCACCATCAGGCTGCTGATGCACTCGCCTCACAGGTACAGATTGACCTGCTGGTGGCACCATACCCCCCCCCCCCCCCCGCCACAAACATTGTTGATGTATTTTTTTTTAATGTCACGAGCCCGGCAAACTACCGAGAATATTCCACCCTCATGACAAAGCCTGGCAAGCTCCCCCATGGCGTATTCAATATGCCAAAAACAGTAACATTACTGGTGCCTGCTCAAGTAAATCAATGAACAACGGGAGGACAGTGGTACAGTGCTAACGTCGTCGTGGGTGGGTCTAAAGAAATAGAAGAGTGGGTAGGGTACAAGGGTCGCCTTGTACACAAGGGTCAGTCCCAGGTTTGATCCCCAGCACTTCATATGATCCCTAAATCCCACCAGGAGTGATTCCTGAGCACAGAGCTAGGAGTGAGCCCTGAGCACCATTGGGTATGGTCCAAAAGATAAGCCAAAAATATGCCCTGGGTATTTTCTATAACATGCATTGAATCTGCATAGTCCTGTGCTCATTGCACAATGGAATGCTATCAGATGTAAGAAAAGTTGCAATTCGCAACTACCTGGGTGGCTCTGGAGAGTGTCATGCCGAGTGAAGTTAGTGAGAAAGGGAGACAGGGAAAGAACAAGGGAGCCCCTCGTGTTGGGATTCAAAGAAACACAGTGAAGAAATGGAAAGTGCCCCAAGGTGCCTGAAGCTGAGAACTGCTGTTGAGCAGGAAGCTGAGCACTGGCAGGGCACAGGTTAGAAACGGGAACTGGAGGGCGTGAAGGGGGCATGGACACTGGGGACCTGGGTGGGTGGGGAGAGGTTAACGCTATTGCCACTCACGGCGCCTCAAGTTATTTTTAATTTTAGTCAATAATGCAAAGCAAAAACAATAGCGGTAGTCTGGGCTGTGAGATGCTCTGACATCAGACCACTTTGAACCTGCCCTGACATCGTCTTAAACTGCGGTCCGACCTCTGGCCCATTTTTCACCTGTTTAAATACAGCTGTTCGGAACTTTGAAATGGCACGGGCGGCTCACTGTTTATTTCTGTTCGACACCATTGGGCCAGAAATAGAGAAAAATCATAGGAACAAGAGCATGGGAAATGGTGAGGACGAAGAAAGCCAGAATTTATGTAATTAAACATGAAGAAAGAGCGTGTTCTATGTTTCTTAGCCTCTTTAAATTATAGTTTCTTGGGGCCAGAGCGATAGCACAGTGGGTAGGGCATTTGCCTTGCACACGGCCAACCTGGGTTCGATCCCCGGCATTCCATATGGTCCCCCAAGCACTGCCAGGAGTAATTCCTGAGTGCAAAGCCAGGAGTAACCCCTGAGCATTGCTGGGTGTGACCCAAAAATAAATAAATAAATAAATAAATAATAAATTATAGTTTCTTGGGGGCCAGAGCAATAGTACAGCAGGGAGGGTACCCTCAGCTGGTGTGAGGCCATAATAACAAGGGCAGAAGAAGGAACAGCAGGTGAAAGGACAGGGTTCAAGGAACTGATGCTGCCCGTGAGGATCTGGGCCATAAGAGACCATGGTCAGTGCCCACTTAGTGCTGAACGCACATTTCCTCTGTCCACATCTTCAGAGGATTCGTTTCCTAACCAGGTAAAAAGTTGGGCAGTTCTAACTTACACTCCTGTCAGCTGTAGCATGGCTGAGCA
This sequence comes from Sorex fumeus, assembly GCF_029834395.1. Lineage (NCBI taxonomy): Eukaryota > Metazoa > Chordata > Mammalia > Eulipotyphla > Soricidae > Sorex > Sorex fumeus. The sequence continues at coordinate 17,562,298 of NW_026606081.1, read as the reverse complement.
CTCAGGTCCTCTTGGCCGGCCTGACCCTAACAATGAGAATTACCATCACAGCTCTCAGCATAAGTCACGAACAAAATTCAATTTAAATTTTTCTTCTACTCCAGCAAATTTCTGATTTAAATGTGCCCTCATAAGTAGGTACAAATAGTGTTTCCTGGCCTTTTTTAAAATTTTTTATAATCCTTCTAATAAGATTCCATAGCTCACCCGCTGTTCTAAGATTACCCACCAGTCAGTAATGGTACATTTTTCCCATGAAAAATGAATTATATTGGGCCGGAGTGATAGTACAGTGGTTAGGGCATTTGCCTTGCACACGGCCAACCTGGGATCAATCCCCGGCATCCCACATGGTCCCCCGAGCACTTCCAGGAATAATTCCTGAGTGCAGAGCCAGGAGTAACCCCTGAGCATCACTGTATGTGACCCCAAAACAAAACAAAATGTATTATCTAGGGAGTTGAGAGGGAGGAGAGGGTGTTTGCCTGGCACACAGCCAATCAGGGTTTGACCCACAACACCCCATATGCCCCCTGAGCCTGGCCAGGAGTGACCCCTGGGTACAAAGTCAAGAGTAACCCCTGAGCATGCTCACATATGGCCCAAAAACAACAACAACAACAAAATTATTCTGTAGAGATCTGGGCTGGAGAGCTAATATAGCAGGTAAGATGCTCACCTGGAACATGGCCAACCTGGGCTTGATCCCCAGCATCCCATATTGTCCCCAGAGCACTGTCAGTACCGATTCCTGAGTGCAGAGCCAGGAGTAAGCCCTGAGCACTGCTAGGTGTGGTCAAACAAACATAAAAACCACATTATTCCCTGAAATAATGAGTAGGTTGTGGACTAGGGTTGGTCCCCACTGAGATTACATGGCGCCAGGAAGAAGGAGCTAATAAATGAAGCATTTACCATAATCTTCCATATATAATTTGAAACCATATATAATCTTCTATATAACCAACTGAGGGCTCTTTTAAAAATATGGATTAATTAAATCTGTTTTCCTACTATTTGAACATCTCTGACTTTCCCTATTGCCCATTTGTGGAATATAGGTGAAAAACAGTCATCATAACACTAATACACTAAAGGACACCAATTCAAAATAACATTTTATGGGGCATAATACTTAAGAAAAATGCCTGCCTCTGTGGGATTGTACTTTGCATAACAAAATATTCAGAGGAATTCTGCCAGTGCCCTAGACCCGGCTTCCCTAGCTGGTATTTTGGCATCTCTTATGGCTTTTTTTTTTTTTTTTTGCTTTTTGGGTCACACCTGGTGATACACAGGGGTTACTCCTGGCTCTGCACTCAGGAATTACTCCTAGCAGTGCTCAGGGGACCATATGAAATGATGGGAATCGAACCCGGGTCGGCTGCGTGCAAGGCAAACACCCTCCCCGCTGTGCTATCACTCCAGCCCCTCTTATGGCTTTTAATTCCAGGTCACAATGGATGACGAAGGCCTCAGCTAAGACTACCTTAGTTAAAGCAGTAAAAGTGAGAAGGAAAGACATGCCATCACTTCCTCCAATCTGCCCCCACCCCCATGTTAACTCCATCAGATTTCTACTAAGGGTTTATGAACCAGAAATGAGTCTGAAAAATGCCCTCCCTGTAGCGAAGATGCTGAGAAAGCAAACCTTGCTAGATGTCATCGAGCTTGTTGGCCAGGCGAGAGGTTCAGACAATGGAAAGGTCCTAGACGTGGAGGCACCCAGGAAGGAAAAAGGTATTCGGAGAGAGGCTGTCATGTGAGGAAACCGAAGAGGGGGCATTCAACAGAGTGGACACTGCGAGCTGCAACTGAGGTTTTTTGTTTTGTTTTTCTTTTTGGGTCACACCCGGCGATGCTCAGGCGTTACTCCTGGCTCATGCATTCGGGAATTACTCCTGGCAGTGCTCAGGGGACCTTATGGGATGCTGGGAATAGAACCCGGGTCGGTCGCGTGCAAGGCAAACATCCTACCCGCTGTGCTATCGCTCCAGCCCCCTGCAGCTGAAGTCTTGATCTGAAGTGTTTGAAGCTGCTGCTGACCCAGGATTCGAGGGTCACAGGTGTCCAGAGGTTGAACGAAGGAAGAGGAGCAGGAAGAGGAAACCATGTCTGAATGACTGCCACAGACCTGGTCCTGCCCCATGACTGAGCAATGGTAGGCCCGCCAGTCTCTGCCGGCAGTTTTGATGTCACTTCTGAGATGAGACCCTACGTCCAACAGCTTTCTCATCTCCAGCATCCTGTCAGCACCTAACCTCAGGGCACCTGGGCCCATCAGAACCCCTCTGGTCTTTTCCCTGCTAGACTGAGCAGATCCAGTTACCTCAGCCAGTCATCTAGGGGCTTTTCTTCACTCCTTCTCACAGTCAGCACATCACCACTTACGGGATTCAATAATGCTGAGTTTCCTCTTTATTATTATTTCTTGTTTCCTGCAATATCTTACTCAGACGTGTATCATTTCTTAAGAACTTTTAAAAAGTCCGAGGCTGGAGCATTAGTACAGCAGGTAGGATGTTTGCCTTGCACACGGACAACCCAAGTTCGATTCCCAGCATCCCATATGGTCCCCCAAGCACCGCCATGAGTAATTCCTGAGTGATTGAGTCAGGGGTAACCCCTGTACATCACTGGGTGTGACCCAAAGAGAAAAAAAAGGACTTTTAAAAAGTTGTTAAATTATCTACGATCACGATCATCCTGTTGTTTGTCGATTTCCTCGAGCAGGCACCAGTAACATCTCCTTCTTCCTAGCCCTGAGATTTTTAAAAGAGCCATTTCAATGCTCTTTCAGCAAATTATCTACATCTACAAAAATATGACTTTTCAATTAAAATAGTATTTTGTGGGGATTCACATCTGGGTATTCTCATAGTTTACTCCTCTGGCTCTGCACTCAAGAATAACTTTTGGTGGTGCTAGAGAAACCATATGGGATGCCAGGAATCAGACCAGATCAGTCGCATGCAAGGCAAGCACCCTCCCCAAGACACCATCACTCGGGTCCCTCAATTAAAATGTGTCATGTCCTGACATAGCCCTCAGGGAGTATGCTCCAGAGCCAGGAGTAACTCCTGAGCACTGCCAACCAAAACCAACCAAACCAAAAAGCCACATTAACCCAATCAATCTATACAAAGTACTTATCACTCATTTCTACCAGCCCTCTATGAAACCGTCATCACCTAGTTAGCAACATAAACAGTCATGAAGAGGTGTTTTGGGAGGTTTTTTTACAAAATGGGCTATATCTAAGTGAAAGTTGGGGTATTCGGCAGGGAATAGATACACTACTCTATGCTAATTTAGAGGTTCCTGCAGACAGATCTAAAGTATTGATGCAGCTAAGTAATTTGTGGGTTATCTCTCAGTTACTACTTGACTACAGGTACTACTTGACTACAGGTACTATTTGACTACAGTTACTACTGTGACTACAGGTATGTGGTTCATTGATATGGGTCTACTGCCCAGCATACGGTCTCATGTCAAATGTTTCTTGAGTGAGTGAATGGTTACATAGCCATAACAAATATGTCATGAGACTAACACTGAAATTGACAAAGTACCATGCCAGTGCTCTGAATGCATGTTCTATGTGTGTGTACATGACCTGTGGACACTCCAAACCAAGAAGGTAGGTTCTATTGGCCCTCTGATTTACAGATGAGGAAGCTGAAGCTCCGTGTCCTGTCCCTTGCTCGGGGCTGTGGCTACAAGCTGACACTCTTCAATCACGGACTTTCTGACTCAAAGCTCTTGGGATTATGCAGCTAACTCATGAATTTCCTTTTTAAGCATTTGAGCATTATTGCAAATTTCCCCGCAAATTAGTCACTTACTTGAATTTGATGAGAGTCTCTGCAGTGGGACACTTTTTGTTTTGTTTGTAATATATGTATGTTTCAGTTGCAGGCCTTACCAGTAGTCACCTCCCTCTTGGTATATGTGGGCCATTGGGGACTTGCACTCTTGACCTTCCAGGCAGGTGCTCCAAGTCACGTCACTATTCCTCGGGGCCCAAGTAGGACATTTTAATTGCGCTTGTACAGGCGTGTCAGGGAGTCTCGCTGCCGCCTCTCTCCTCTGCTAGGGCCTCGGGGAGTCATCTTTATTTACAGTCTTCAGTTATAAGGATTGAACATTATCGTGTGATTATTTCCTTGTTTGAGAAAGGGATTTTTCTAATTGAACAACTTTTCTATCTGATCAACAGAGCAACTCATGTTAATATTGTTGCTGTATTAAACCACGTTTTCAAGAGTAAACTCTATTGAATATATTTTGCTCTAAGGCTGAGGCAGCTACAACCAAGTGTATAAAAGAATTCTTAAATATTATAAAAATGAAAGTCTTTCTTTTATCCTGGTATAATCTAACATGGAGAAATTTCGTTTTCTGGGAAATTTGAAATAAGAGGAGGAGTGGCATGAAGCGTCTCCAAGAAGCATTTCTATAAGCAATAAATGTTCCCATATCGGATTTTAGAGAAATGGGGTATCAGCTGTGTGACGCTGACTAGGGACAATTCTTTCTTTGCAAACTGGTACAAAAAAGAGAAAATAGCAAATGAGGGACTTGGACTGGGGACTAAGAATTTTGAAAACAGGATTAGTGGGAATGTATTGTTTCTATATGTGTATACTATAATTTCCTGTGCAGAAAAGGGTCAAAATGCGTGTCTGCCTTCAGTCTCCTGAAGAGGTCCTGCTTTTATCAGGCTGCCTGCTGGCTGGGCCAGGGGGATGGGGCTGCAGGGGTGCAGAGGAAGCATTTACACAACCCCAGAACAGATCCGAATAGCTCACTGTTAAAATGCACTTAACAATGTTGGTTTATCCTGAGCCCTTCTTTTCTTCTGGGCTGTGGGGTTGGGTGTCAGGTAGAGGATGCTGCTGAAAGCAGTCTCCAATAAAAACCCAAGGCATGGGGCTGGAGCGATAGCACAGCGGGTAGGGTGTTTGCCTGGCAACTCGTCCGACCCGGGTTCAATTCCCAGCATTCCATACGTTCCCCTGAGCATTGCCAGGAGTAATTTCTGAGTGCAAAGCCAGGAGTAACCCCTGTGCATCGCCGGGTGTGACCCAAAAAAGCAAAAACAAACAAACAAACAAACAAAAACAAACCGAGGTATGACTTGGAATATCACATTTCATTCAAGTGAGAGAAGGAATTGGAGTTCCGACCTCCATCGACGATCAAGAATCAGGGACACTGTCTCGCTTGCCATGGTGTCGAAAATCAGATGGGCCGGACATGTAATGCAATTTAGAGTTGACTGTTGGACTAGAGCCGTTACCGACTGGATTCCACGGGACGTTAAAAGATTGCGTGGCCGCTCACCTACGAGATGGTCAGACTTCTTCATCAAAACCCTGAACATACCATAACATTTGAGGCTCTTTGTGTTCCTGGAGCCAGCAGATGACATTGGGCTACTCTAGCACATGACAGGGACTAATGGAGACGTTACTGGCACCCACTGGAGCAAATCGAAGATCAACAGGATGACAAGTGATACAAGTGATGACTTGTACCAACTCCCCAACCAGGAGCGATCCCAAGTCATTGTGGGAGACCTTGCAAGTGTCCTGGACCCCCTTGGAGGTAGACCCCGGCTCTTCCCAACACTTCACCGTTTGTGTCTTTTCTCCTGACTGATCATGGCTTCATATAAGGATTCTTACAGTCCAGTAGCTATGGCACTGGCCTTGCCTGGGCTTCACCCATCTTTCACCCCAGCTCCGAACACCACCAGGAGTGATCCCTGAACAAAGAGCCAGGAGTGAGCCTTGAATACTGCCAGGTGTGGCCCAAGAGCAAACAAATCAAAATGACCTCTTTGAAATCAATTTTTAAAAATTGCCACCAGCATTAAATGTGAAAGTCTGTTCCTAGCCTCATAAATAGTCCATTTCATTTTAAACAAGAAGAGATTAATTTGATTTTTTTTTCTTTTTGGGTCACACCTGGTGATGCACAGGGGTTCCTCCTGGCTCTGCACTCAGTAGTTACTCCTGGCGGTGCTCAGGGGACCATATGGGATGCTGGGAATCGAACCCGGGTCAGCCGCACGCAAGGCAAATGCGCTACCCGCTGTGCTATCTCTCCAGCCCCAGAGGTTAATTTGATTTATAAGTCAAAATTAAAGATAGCAAAATTCAGCATTGGGAATTGTAAAGAGAAACACATGGTATCAACCTTTTATACAGAGCCAGTTACTGCGTTTCACTCAAGCTACTCACAAGGATTTCTCCACAATGAAGGTGCTCGTTCTCTTGACCCCACAAGGCTGCTACTATGAGCTGGTCCTTTTCATACCAAAGTGTTAGACTCCAAGCACTATCATGTTACGATATGTCACAGCAAAACACCAGAAACAGTCTTGCCACTAGAAATCAGCTTAATTACAACAAATTGATACCCCAAGCATGTTTCCATTTTGTGATTTCAAAAAAATATATATATCAAGTCTGAAAGACTGGGAGAGGGGAGGAAGAGAAACAGTGTGGAAAATAATTACTTTTAAAATGACCAATGGGATTGTGGATGCGGCTGAGTCGATGGTGGAACACGTGCTCAGAACCTGATAACTCGGATTCTGATCTCTGACATTGCAAAATAAACAATACTCTGCCACCAATTACAAAATGGCCTGAAGTAAAACATGAAAGTGTTCTTCTCGGGGCTGGAGATATAGCACAGCAGGTAGGGCGTTTGCCTTGCACACGGCCCACCCGGGTTCGATTCCCAGCATCCCATATGGTCTCCTGAGCACCAGGAGTAATTCCTGAGTCCAGAACCAGGAGTAACCCCTGTGCATCACCGGGTGTGATGCAAAAAAAAAAAAAAAAAAGTGTTCTCTACAGCTCGCCTCCTTCCCATAGTCACTGCTGACAGCTTGGTGTGTGCCCTTCCTGAAACGCTCTCTGCCTATTGCACAGCCAGGCCAATTCCACCTTTCCTAAACAAAGGTATATTTGTTTTTTTTTTAAGGTGAACAACATGGTTATTTCTCACACACACACACACACACACACACACACACACACACACACATATTACAAAATGATTACCAATATTACCGTAGTTATCACTTGCAACATTTCACAATTATAATCATTTCTATTATGTGCTAGAAGGTCTCTACTATGCTAGAAACTTATAAGCATGTCACATGTGAGGTTTTAATACCTCAGGAATAAAGTGCAGGGGCCAGAGTGATAGAACAGTGGCCAGGCTCTTGCCTTGCCCATGGTTAACCTGGATTTGATCCCGAGCACCCCATAAAGTCACCTGAGTTTCATCAGGAGTGATCCCTAAACACAGAGCCAGGAGTAAGGCCTGAGAGCTGCTAAGTATGGCCCTAAAACCAACACACACACACACACACACACACACACACACACGAAAGAAAGCAAGAAGATTCGGAGGTGTACAGCATACCACAGTAACTAACATCTTTTTAATTGAATCACCGTGAGATAGAGCATTAAAAAATTGTTCATGATTGCACTTTTCAGTCATACAATGTTCCAACACCCATCTCTCCACCAGTGTAATTTTTCAGCACCAGTGTCCCCAGGTTCCCTCCCACCCCGTCAAACCACTCCCCCCACCCCAGCCTGCCTCTGCCTCTATACTATGGCAGACACCTCCCTCTCCCTCTCCCTCTCCCTCTCCCTTTCCCTTTCCTCTCTCTCTCTTATTTTAGGCATTATGGTTTGCGATACAAACGCTGAAATATTATCATGACTATCCCTTTACCCACTTTCAACACTCAGTTCTTGTCCAGAGAGATTATTGCCAATTAGTATTGTCATAATGGACCCTCCTCTATGTTAACTACCCTCCGTCCCCCACACCATTGACCAACCACTGACCTGTCCTCTTGGTCCATTTTCCCTGGCCTTGGATATTAATTTCATTGTTTATTTTTTATATCCCACAAATAAATGCACTCATTCTATATCTGTCCCTCTTCTTCTGGCTAATTTCACTCAGCATGATACTCTCCATTTATAGGCAGATTTCATGACCTCATTTTTCCTAACAGCCGTGTAGTATTCCATTGTATAGATGTGTCATAGTTACTTTATTTAGTTGTCTGTTCCCAGGGAACTTGGGTTGTTTCCAGATTCTGGCTATGGTGACTAGTGCGGCAATGAACATTGTAGGTGGTATTTCTGCTGTGTGTTTTTGGACCCCCAGGGTATATTCTCAGCAGTGGCATTGCTGGGTCAAATGGGAACTCAATGTCTCATTTTATGAGGACTGTTCATATTGTTTTCTGAAAAGGGCTGGAGCAGTCGGCATTCCCACCAGCAATGACTGAGCGACCCTTTCTCCCCACTACAGTAACTAATATTCTGAGTCTACCTTGCCCCTAAGAACTGCCATCCCAGTGGACTTCAGAGAGAAGTCATGACACACTAACGACAGCCAATGTTGGAAACGGCACAAACAGCCTCACACTCAAACCCCTCCAAGGCCAGTTCGACAGCTGCTCAGGGGACAGAGCCCTGGAGGGAAATGGGGATAGAGGGGCGGGGCGGTCAGAAGTCTGACCATCTCGTAGGTGGGCAGCCACGCCATCTTTTAACGTCCTGTGGAATCCAGTCAGTAACGGCTCTAGTCCAGCGGTCATCTCTAAATCGCATTACGTGTTCGGTCCATCTGATTTGGCAGCAATAAGCCACAGGCTGAGGCCAGCGGGCTGCAGCCCTCAGGACCCTTCTCACCTGTGCGGTCACCTGAAGCAACTGGTGAGGAGGAGGCCAGGAGGACGGTTTCCAGAAAGGGCCAGAGGGCCCGGGCGGCCCTGGGGCTGCTCAGATGCATCTGGAGATCTAAAGAAAGGTTCCTAGTGGGCTGGAGGGGGGGGGGGGGGGGGGAGGAGGCAAGATAACAAACTCCTGCTTTTATTCTCAACAGCCCTGCCGAGAGCCTGCTGTGGTGGAAGCCAGGGTTTGCGCCACACCTGTCTGTGCTCAGGGCTCACATCTAGCTCTGTGCTCAGGACCACACCTGGCAGTGCTTTGTGCTCCAGGATGACTCCAGGTAGTGCTCAGGGGACCATTTCCAGTACCAGCAATCCAACTGGCATTGGCCGCATCAAGACAGATGGAGTTTTTTGTTTTGTTTTGTTTTTTGCGTCACACCCAGCGATGCACAGGGGTTCCTCCTGGCTCTGCACTCAGGAATTACTCCTGGAAGTGCTTAGGGGACCATATGGGATGCTGGGAATCGAACCTGGGTCTGCCGTATACAAGGCAAACACCCTCCCCGCTGTGCTATCGCTCCAGCCTCATCATCTATGTCCTTCTTTGGATAAATGCCCACTCAAATCCTCTGTGCTTTGGGAGTTTGCTGTTGTGATGCATGAGCTCTTCGTGTATTTTGGATACTACTCCCTTGGATGTATGATAAAATATTACTTGTTTAAGTTTTCATTTTAAGTCATAATCCTGGTCGAAAAGACTCCAGTAACTCTCTTTCCAATTATGTTAAGCCTAAATCCATGAGGTTGGCAGAATTAATTCACTCCTTTTTTTTTTTTAAACTTTCAGAAGATTTCTGTACTGGGTTTTACAATAGTGTCAATCATACTTTTTCATGACCACGTCATTCCTGTGGCTCCTTTATCAGGGATCAGGGGTTCCTGTCCCCTCCACCAGTGTCCCCAGGACCCTCCCCTGAGATTCAGTTCCTGAACGAAGACTCCCACCATGTTAGTCCAGTTTTGTAGACAAAATCTTCAGTTTGAATGAATATTTTTATTTGTTTTTTTTTGTTTGTTTGTTTTTTGGGTCACACCCAGTGATGTTACTCCTGGCTCTGCACTTAGGAATTACTCCTGGCGGTGCTCAGGGGAGCATATGGGATGCTGGGAATCGAACCCAGGTCGGCCACATGCAAGGCAAATGCTCTACCCACTGTGCTATTACTCCAGCCCCAGTTTGGATGACTTTGACCGATTGTTGTTTGCTTACAATAGAAATCATGAACTCTAATGTGTTATCCCTGATCGTGTCGAAGTTGATTGTCTATTCCCCGGAAATAGTTCTTGACAGAGATTCATTTCTCCTTCCGTGCTTTTCCTTTGTTCTCTCCCAGTTTCTCCCCTTTGCACCTTCTCCCCTTGACAGGAACCTCTCAAACTCTGGGCCACCAGCCTTAGAAGCCACATCCTGAAATGTGGAGGGTACAAAATATATACAAAAAACTGTTCTGTTGTCTCCTGAGCACAAAGCCAGGAGTATCCCCTGAGCACATCCAGAGGCGCCCCCTATAAAAAAAAAAAGGAAAACAATAGCAAAAATGTATTTCTTTTTTATCAGGAATTGTTCCATTTGTGTACTGATTCATCTACCCGTATATCACTCAGGGGTCCCTCCCTCAGAGAAATTCTTTAATTAAAAACAATCAGTGGGGTGAGGGGTGCAGAGAAGCACGGAGGGAGGAAGCCCCAGACTCACCCAGCAATCCCATCCCATCAGGCGAACTATGAATTTCGAGACCCGAGCACCGAGCTCTCAGGTACCAGGTTCCTTTGGTCATCACCTGATGGTGCTTGGGGGTCTCCAGGGTCCCACTCAGCCATGCAGAGGACAGTGAGGTGCTGGGATCATGCCCGAACTGACCATGCATTGCTATGGCCTAGCCCTATCCTATCTCTGACCATCTTCATACATTTCGTTTCCCCACAGAGCAGGGAGATATGGGAAATGTTTTAATGGGTTTTTTTTTCCATCTTAACTAATCTCTTGTATAAGTGTGAAGTGTCTGCATGCTAAAACAAATGCGCATTTGAATGCACAATTGATTAACCAATTTTCAAATAATTAACTTTTTAGATTTTGCATGTGCATTTGTTGCTCATTTGACCATATAATAATTAATTAGCCTTAATTATAATGGATTGCACCTTCAAGTCCTGCATGCATATTCTAATCAAATGACAGTGTTCTATATCAGTTTTTATATTGAAGCCAAACAGACAAGCTCTCACAAGCCAAGGAAGAGAATTTTAAAGGTGGGGACACTGCACATCTGTGGAAGTCGACATTTTGATTAATGAAGTGTTACAGTGTTTTTAATGTATTTATTTGGTGGTGCATTCAGCAAAATTAATCCTGATAGATGAAATGTGTTTAAAGCACTGCTTACAAAATGAATGGTGTCTCCCAGCTAATAGAGTTATAAATGAACAGGAGAAAAAAAATGAAGAAGACTTTAAAAATGAGTCAAGTGAAAATAACTGTCAGATTAAAAAACAATTTACTGTGTGTGTCTTGAGAGCCAAAGGGAACCCAAGTGCAAAGAATTTGACTTATGGACTAAGTGAGCAGTTGAAATATTTAAATACCTGCCTAACGTTATTCCATCATAAAGGTGGGAAAACTGCAGAGAGTTGAGCTTCTTACCTGCCCGTGTCTATATACAACGGAAAGGCAGAAGCCAAAATTATATCCCTCTGGTATATCAAGAGTTGGCTGGGGGGGGGGCGGGCGGGGGGGAGTACTCTTATGCCATCCATCAGTAATTGGGGTGGGGGAGGAGGAGAAATGTGGTTAGGCGTGAAGGGAAGCAACAACCAGAAATAAGAGGAACCTCGGGATTAAAAGGCAGCAGCGTGAGTGAATAGTGAAAACAGAGGCAGCTGGGCCCCCAGGCACAGAGCTGGGAGGAGCCCCCAGGCACTGTCAGGTGTGGCAAAATAAAAAGAAAGAACAACAGAAACTCAACAGATAATAGCGGAACAGAAATTTTCAGGTAAGTAGGAAATATTTCTGCCAAAACATGATGGGCAAATAGTATGGGAGGATGGAGGGGGGAGTTATAAACAAATATATGGAACACAGTGAAATGTGCTACATAACAAGTAATAGGGATTTATGAGAAAATAAAGGGAAATTATATGATAAAGACTCTTTTTGGTCATAAATCAGCTACCCATAGGGTTTGTCTCAAGTCTAACCCACTGGCCTTACAGTCTGGCCTTATTCCCCATCTCGAGATATTTTGATTGATATAGCTTTATAGTACAATTTGAAGTCAGGCAACGTGATGTTTCCCAATTAATTTCTTTTTTTCTCAAGGAATACTTGGCTATTTGGGGTGTTTTATGATTCCATACAAATGTTATTAGTGAATGTTCAATAACAAGACAAGGGAACAGAAACTATCACATTACAGAAATGAAAATGCCCAGGAAGGAGCAAAAGGGTAATATAAGGACAAGGATAGGGGCCTTGGACAGGTGGTGGGGGGTGAGTATCTGTCTACCTCCAAATACTAGTTCTGGCGAGACTCAACCTACAAGTCTCAGGCCTAATCATGTGTTGTTAGGGAGGTGGCCTGGGGGTGGGGTGGAAGGGGACAGGACAATGCTGACCCTGGTGCTGGGTTTGGAGTTGGCACAGAGTATACCTGAAACTGTTATTAACAACTTTGGAATCAAGGAGAGGCAAAGGAAGGAAGAGAGGGAGGGAGGGAGGGAGGGAGGGAGGGAGGGAGGGAGGGAGGGAGGGAGGGAGGACAGTCACTCAGGGCGTCTTTCAGCTTGATGGGTGCAGCAGTCTTCTGAAAGGTTCTCTCTCACTCACACACACATTCAGACAAACTCAGACACACTCACACATCCACACACTCACACACACTCACACTCATACACATTCATACACACACACATACTCACACACACACACATGCATACACACACACGCACATATACACACTCACACACTCACACTCACACACACTCACACACACACATACACACACACACACTCACACACACACTCACACAGTTGGAGACTGGTGGTAGTGGCAGGACTGGTGTTGCCAGAGGCAGTGCAGAAAGTGGCCATGCCTATGAAGAGGAAAGAATCAAGAAAAATTACTGGATTTGGTTGGTGCAAGTGAATCGCAAAGAACCTACGTTTTCGGCTTGCATGACAATCCAAATAATGCATCAGGGACCAACAGGGAAAGGTTTGTAGTTTATATCTGTATGCTGCGATCTATACTTGTACCCAAACTCCTTTTATTATGAGAGTGTATTTGTATACACAACTTGAACAACAAAAGACACTTTTTTCCTTCAGTGCCAAGGACTGAACCCAGGTGTCAGTATACAGGGCAAGTGCTTCACCACTGAGCTACAGCCCAGCCCCACATACTTATTCTTAGGACAAAATAAGATAATAGCCACAAATTTTCCAAAACTGATGAAAATATGATGGTTAAGACTTGGGGAAGAGAGCTGGTACAAAGGTTAAAGGTCAGTGTCAGCACCATATGGCCCCAAGCACTATCCAGCTGAGCCCTGACTGCCCCACCCCCATGGCTGAGTCCCTGGGGATGTCTATGAACCACTGGGGTGGCCCCGGGCATCCTCTGGGGCTGCTGGGAGTTCTCGTCACTACAGTACCACAACCCCAGCCCTTATCTGAGAATTGTCAGGAGTCAGTCCCAAGCCTTTGAGCCCTTCTTGGAGGATTCCCCCCAAAATAAGTACTACCTGTAAAACTTTACCCCAAAAGTAAAGGGAGTGGGGCTAGAGAGGTAATATAGCAGGTAAGGTGCTTGCCTTGCAGGCAGCAACCCAGGTTGGACCCCCGGCGTCCCATCTTTTCCGGGGAGCTTCACCAGGAGTGATTGCTGAGTACAGAGCAGGAGGAACCCTTGGGCATCAGCAGGTGTGGTCCCCAAATTAAAATAAATAAATAAATAAATAAGAGACGAAACAAACTAAAGTAATGGAAGTTATCAATACTTAGATTCTGAAAGTTCTAAAATCCAAATAGCATAAATTAAAATTAAATAAAAACTGGAAATAATGTCATAAATATACTACAAACCAAAAATAAAGAGGAAATGGCAGAGCTGAGGAGATGTTCAGGTTGGAAGGCACATGTCTTGCGTGTAGTGGAATCTCGTTTGGTTTCCAACTCCACAGAGGGTCCCCCGAGCCCCATCAGGAGTGAGCCTTGAACACAGAGCCAAAAGTAAGCCCTGAGAACTGCTGAGTTCAAGCCAAAAGCAGAAAGAGAGAGAATGGCAGGGGGAAAGAGACGCATTCCCTCTAAGGGAAGAACTGGAAGATTACATAACAAAATTACCAATAGAAACCATGGAAACTAGAAAACAATGCAATAGTATTGTCAAAATACTCAAAGAAAACTGACAGACTAAAAATTTTTTTCAGACTAAAATTGTATACACAGTGAAAATGTGCTTCATAAGTAAAAGTGAAATAAAAATATTCCAGGTAAAAAAAATTACTGAGAAAATTATCTTTAAGCACACTATAATACACACGAAAGAGATTTTTTCAGGCAAAAAAAAATATTCCACTGAAAACATAGAAATGTAAGAAAAAAATGACTAGTGGGAAAATAGGGATACCTAAATGAATGTTGGTATACAGCTCTACTTAGTCTCAGGGTTTTAAATGCATGCCATGTTAAAATGAAAGATAATGGTCATACAACAGGATTAAGTGGAATTTGGTTTTCAATTCTTTTTTTTTAATTTTTATTAGTGAAACACCATGAGGTACAGCTGTAGACTTACAAATTTTTGTGCTTTAGTTTCAGTTATACAATGATCGAGTACCCATCGGTTTTCAATTCTTTTAGTCTTCATATTTGGAAGTGGCCAAGTGCGTGGAATCTCTGAGTTAATGGATACAAAAGGTGGACATGTGAACTATAGCTATAAATTGATATAATAATAATAATATGATGTGTGGTATAGTGGACTGGAGCGATGGCACAGCGGGTAGGGAGTTAGTTTGCCTTGTACGTGGCCAACCCGGGTTTGATTCCTCTGCCCCTCTCAGAGAGCCCGGCAAGCTACCAAGAGTATCCCGCCCGCACGGCAGAGCCTGGCAAGCTCCCTGTGGCATATTCAATATGCCAAAAACAGTAACAACAAGTCTCACAATGCAGACGTTACTGATGCCCGCTCGAGCAAATTGATGAACAAGGGGAGGACAGTGCTATAGTGCTACAGTGGTATGTTGTATATGCTTTTCAAAAATAATACATAGGTGTCAGGAATCCTTGGCCCCAACTCTGCATGACTCCCTGAGAACTGCCAGGAGTGACTCCCCAGTTTTGAGACAGGAGTAGACCCTGAGTACCTCCCAGTGTGGCCAAAAAACCAAACCCAGTGATAGACAGAGCCAGGGAGATAGATGGCATGACCCATCACATCCTCATGTGTAAGAGACCCTGGATTCAATCCCTGATACCACAGAGGCCCCACCAAGCATTGTTGGATATGACCCCTATAAAAACAATATGTAAATATATGAAAAACAATGTAGGGTCTGGAGCAATAGTGCAGCGGGTAAGGCATTTGCCTTGCACGCAATTGACCTGGGTTCAATCCCCAGCATCCCATAAGGTCCCCCAAGCACTGCCAGGAGTAATTCCTGAGTGAAGAGCCAGGAATAACCCCTGTGCATCGCTGGGTGTGACCCAAAAAGGGGGGGCGGGGAGCAATTATATAGTCATCCACTGCAATATAGAGAAACATCATGGAAAATGAAAAACAAATAGAACTATGCTGGTAACGACATATGCCTATTGCATGTTAAACAAAGGACTTGCCTGCCACCAGCATCAGTCCCTTGGGGCCCCTGTGTGGTCTCTATCATCTCATTAAACTCAGGCAATACTTCTGGGAAAAAAGAGAAAAGTTGTCACTGAGAAAGCAATGGCAGTGCAAAGTGTACTTGTCCCTTTCGAAATGTGCACTATGTATATCAGCTTTTTGAAATGCCTAACAAGTTCCTGCAATTTAAAAATAAAAACTTTCTATGTTTGTTTTACCCAGCATTTCAAAATTAACCAGGCAATGCTCAGGGGTTATTCCTGAACTCAGGATCACTCCTGGCAGTGCTGGAGGCAGGGGCCATAAGGAACGCAGGGGATCAAACCCAGGTTGGCCACGTGCAAAGCAAGCTCCTTACTCACTGTACTATCTCTCCGACCCCTCCTTTAAAAAAAAGAATTCCCTAATTTACAACACCTATGATACACTTTCTATCTGTGCAGACCTGCGTCAGGTGCCGAATAGACAAAGTGAATGACACAAAGGAACAGACCAGCATGCCAGGCAGATAGTAAGTGACCTTCCCTGGTGCTTCCCAGCCTCTTGACAAGTCAACCAGTGAAGACTTCACAAACAAGAGACATAACTCATTTGTTTCTCACTTTGCCACACTATGGCAAACACAACATAGGCGGGGGGGGGGGGGGGGGGGGGGCGGGGCGGGAGGGGGGAGGTGCTTACAAGATACATTAAACCTTTACTGTGAAATCTTTGATGCTTCTAAATATTTGAAATAATGGTCAGCCCAGCAGCTCATCAATCACTGGAAATAAGATAACAAAACTTCCCTAGTCCACTCTGACCATTTGCCCTTGGAAGTTTGCAGCTTAACTTTGAAAGCCTCTTCACAATTCAACACGGTTTCTTGGAACCAGTTTGGGCAGAGGACAAAGTGAGTTTTAGCCCCCAGCTGAAGTCCCCTGACTCATCTGAAATGACTCATCTGAAGTCAGAAACATGTAGGCCAGGAATCTGAAATGACGATGAGCGGCAAAGAAAGCCAAAATGATTCGTCCTGATGAGTCATCTGCCATCTGCTGCTCATTCAGAAAAGATAAGTAAAGGTGCAGATCATCAGGGGAACAGCAATACCGAGAAAATGCAAAGCAGTCCTTTTTCTAGAATGTCAGAAGGAAAGGTGGTATGAGAAGCTATTACCAGGAGAGCGAATTGATTCAGAACCTCGCTGAGCAGCCTGGGTTTGAGGAAACCCCAAATCTGCCATAACTCACTGGAAAAGGGAAGGAACTGAGACTTAGTATAAGTTCTGCTCTATCACGCCTACCCTACCCGGGAGCAGTATCAGGGCGGGAGAGGGCCCTGCAGATGCTGGAGATGGTGGTGTGTGTGTGTGGGGGGGGGGGGGGGGGGGATGGGGGGGAGGGGGGTGGTTGGAGATGGGTGGAGCGTAAGAGCACACCCTTCTAATGCAGTCTCCACACCTGGTAAAAACTGATTCCTCATGATTTTGCCGTGTTCTTGTAGCATTTCAGCCTGTCTCTAAGTGAGTAGGTTCACTGCATCCACCCCTAAAGTTCCAGGCTTAGCCAATCACCTTTTTTTTTTCTCCCACCCACCCGTCTTTCCAGAAACCACCAGTTTCTACCAATCCTAGCAAGTAGTTATTTTTTTATTGTTTTTTTTTTCTTATTTAGATCCATACCTACTGGTGCTTGTGGATTACTCCCGGCTCTGTGCTCAAGGATCACTCCTGGCAGAACTCAAGGGACCACATGGGGTGCAGGGATCGATCCCAGATCAATAGTGCGAGTCAGGGGCCAGAGCAATAAGACAGTGGGTGAGGGGCTTGCCTCGCACACTGCTCACCCGGGTTCAATTCCTGGCATCCCATATGGTCCCTTGAGCATCTCCAGGAGTGACTCCTGAGCACAGAGCCGGGAGAAACCCCTGAACAGAATTGGGTGTGGCCCAAAACCCAAAAATAAATAAAACTGTGTGAGGCAGATGTCTTACATGCTCTCCTACCGCTCTGCCTTCTGATTATTTTTTGCCGGTTCTTTTGATTTAATTATTTATATTCCACATGGGCTTGAGCGACAGCACAGCAGGTAGGGTTGTTTCCCTTGCACGCAGCCGACCCGGGTTTGATTCCTCTGTCTATCTCGAAGAGCCGGGCAAGCTACAGAGAGTATCCCACCCACATGGCAGAGCCTGGCAAGCAACCCGTGGCGTATTTGATATGCCAAAAACAGGAACAACAAGTCTCACAATGGAGACGTTACTGGTGCCCACTAGAGCAAATCGATAAACAACAGGAGGACAGTGTTACAGTGCTACATATTTCATATGAGTTATCACCTGTTCACGTCCTTATTTCACTTTGCATCGTCTCAATTTTGTCTCAAAGAGCGGCCGACCTGGGTTCGATCCCTGGCATCCCATGTGGTCCCCCAAGCACTGCCAGGAGGAATTCCTGAGTGTGGAGCCAGGAATAACCTCTGAGCATCCTTCTCAAATTTTTATGTTCATTTCTTTTGTTTTGGGGACCACACTTGGTGCTTCGTGGGGGCTCCTCCTGGCTTCATGCTCCTGGGTCGCACCTGGAGGTGCTTGGAATCCCGTGCAATTCTAGTGACAGACCAGGGGCCTCACACGTGCAAGACACGAACCCCCCGGCCCCGTCTTTTTAAATTCCACTGAGTTGATGCCTCAGCCTTCCCCACTGCCGACTGGGTAGAGACGGGCATGCAGGTTCATGTCACGCTTGGTGTCATCACTAATGCTCAAAAGAGCAGAGAGTGAAAGAGCTTAGCTCCGAACGAGGAGCAGCATTATTGGGTCGGGTGGAACCCCTCACCCCCGCTTTCCAGCCAAACCCAGGGGCCAGGAGCACCTGCAGGAGCACAGCCTGTCTGTGGGCGTGATGCTCTGTACTCTGGTGCCGGGTCCCCTGGCAGTGCTCCAAGGCAGGACCCAGAGTCAAACCTAGGGCCTGGCGCGCACTGGCCATGCTCTGTTGTGGAATCCACAGCCCCTCCTTTATTGGGGAGTGTGGGGTGTGGTGTTGAGGGGAGCACCTCTGGCAGTGCTCAGGGGACCATGTGATACCATGGATGAAATCCAAGGGTCCCACATGCACAGCATGTGCTGCAGCCCCTTACAAAGCCCCCCTCCACTCTCCCAGAGTGAGAGTGTAGCGGGGAGGGCATTGGCCTTGCACAAGGCCGGCCAGGGTTTGATAACCGGCATCCGATATAGTCCCCTGAGCACCACCAGGACTGGTTCCTGAGTGCAGAGCCAGGAGTGACCCCAGAGCAGTGCCAGGTGGGACCCAAAGAGGGGAGAAAAAAAAGACCTCCTCAGCTCCTTAGCATTCACTTCCGAAGTTTACATTCAAAAATTAATGGTAGGTGATTATCAGGTATTTACTTATGCTTGATTATAGGTAATCATATAAATGTTTTAAATCCTCCCTGGAATCTCTCCTTTTCCCCACAGAATTCCGAGATCTCTCCATTCCCCACAAAATCCCTGGGATCTCTCCCTTCCCCACAGAATCCCGGGATCTCTCCTTTTTACCCTATCATTTTTCACAGAGGTGAGAGCAGACTTCCTTTTCCTCCACATCCTCAGAGTACATTTTTGAAAACTCATTTACTTGGTTTTGGGGTCACACACCTGCAGGGCTCAGGGTTTAATCCTGGCTCTGTCCTCAGGAATCACCCCTGAGAGTGTTGAGGGAAACGTGAGTATTCCTGGGAATTGAACCCTCGTCTCTGCTTGAAGGCAAACAGCTTACCCACTGTGCTATCTTCCTGGCCCAGAGCAGCACCTTTTAATATAGACTGTTCTCGTAGGGTGAGGGGACTATCATTATAGTATGTTTGTATTTTCCTCTTTATAAATTATTTTGAGTATTTTTTTCATGTAGGGCTGGAGTGATAGCACAGCGATAGGGCGTTTGCCTTAAGTACAGCTGGCCTGGGTGAGCCTGGTTCGATTCCTCCGCCCCTCTCAGAGAGCCCGGCAAGCTACCGAGTGTATCAATATGCCAAACACAGTAACAACAAGTCTCAAAATGGAGACATTACTGGGCCCGCTAGAGCAAAATTGATGAGCAAAGGGAGGACAGTGTGTTCCCATTTTTTCATGTACCTGTGGAGAAGTGTCTCTTGGGGATTTTGCCCATAGTTTGATAAAGCAGCACCTGCTTTTGTGGTGCAATGTGAGTTCACATCAGCTCCTTCTCAGACGTATGATGTGCAAATGCCTTCTCCCACTGATTTGATTGCTGGGTGTTTCCTTCTGCTAGTTTATTGTGCTGTCATGCATAGACATTACTGCGTAATGGCTGTGTGTCGCTCGCTGTTCTGACTGGGCCTTTCCACTGGGGACCCAACTAACATCCCTGTCCTGGAGGAACTTCCATTGGGAGAGAGGCAGGAATGGAAAGCCTGGAGAGGAAATCCATCTGCCTGTGTGTCCGAGGCGTAAGAAAGGCCTGAGAGAGGAAAACGAGACTGAAAGGGTCCGAGCGCCAGGATTGGGGGTGGGCTGGTGCGGCTTAGGGCTCCGAGGGGTCCGCTCAGGGGGGTCTCCTCAGAGAAGGATCTCCACAGACTGGACGGCAGCAGTGGTGGCGTCCGCAGGGTCTGCACACTCTCTCTGGCAGGATACAGGAGTCCCTCTCTGGGGGGCGTGGCCGTCAGGCCCGGCTGGCTGCTGAGCGCAGGTTTTTCCTCCTCCAGGGAACTCAGTGGCAGGTTCCAGTCATTCTGCGACTGTCGTGTGACGCAAAAGACAAGAACAGAAACAGAGAAAGGAGAAGCGGCTGGGCCTGAGAATGGGCCCGGGTGGGAATTCCAGGCTAATTTAGGGTCGGGGGGAATCGTGGAGACCCCGTGGGAAGAGTGAAGTCAAAGCCTCTCCTGTTTCCCAAACGCTCTTCCCTGCAGCAGGTGTAAATGATCCAAATCTGACATTTAAAACGCCCCGTGTTTGGGCTGCAACTGAAGACTTCCTTTAACCCGCTTTCTACCTTCACTCTGTATTTCTATGGCAACCGAAGGAGAGCGTGCAAAACTAGTCCTTTCTGGGCCAGGAGCCAGAATGCCAAAGGTATTTTCTTTCTTTCTTTCTTTCTTTCTTTCTTTCTTTCTTTCTTTCTTCTTTCTTTCTTTCTTTCTTTCTCTCTCTCTCTCTCCCTTCCTTCCTTCCTTCCTTCCTTCCTTTCCTTCCTTCCTTCTTTTTGATCGTTGATCTCTACCACATTGCATCCTTAGGACGCTTTCAACTTAACTAATCAAAATATAGTTGGAAAGGTCTTCAGGCAAATATGTTTATCAAGTGATTAACAAACCCGGGTCCTTTCCAGATCAAAGAAACACGTGACCCTGGAAGCTTTGAGCAGTCAAACGTTGTGGTGTCACCATGGAAGGCACCACCTAACCACGCAAGTCACAAGGAAACAGGGAAACATGAGTGTCACGCGCTAGAAAAAACAAATCAGTCAAAAGTAAAAACGTTCCAGTGGAGTCAAAAGGGTGAGACCTAGGAAACGTGGCGTCATTTCGCCTCTCACGCTTCTCCTCCCGCACGCCCGCCGCCCCCCTCACCTGCCCCCCCCCCCCCCCCCCCCCCGTCTTTCTCAGAACACTTGACAGGCCGCCAGCCTCACCCAGCGGTTCCTGTCAATGAGCCTGGTTTCTCTGGAAGCCTCCTCGCCCACCGATGGCTGATTCTCTCCACACCATCTGCCAGGAAGAGGCTGGGACACCACAGACGCTGGGAACGCAACTGGACGCGGTACAGCCGGGCCAGCAGCGACAGAGCAGCCCCTCACAGCCCGGGGCAGCAGCCACTGCTGACCTCACAGTGTCTGCTCTTGCCTGTGATGCTGTGATTTTGCCTTCTTTTTTTTTTTTTTAATTTTTTGAGTCACACCCAGCGATGCTCGGAGGTTCCTCCTGGCTCAGGAATTACCTCTGGTGGTGCTCGAGGGACCCTATGAGATGTGAGGGTGGAACCCAGGGGGCTGCATGCCAGGCAGATGCCCTCCCTGTCCCATCCCTGTGCCCCCAGCCCAGCACTGCGTGAGTTAGTGGGGAAGGGGCTCAGATGAGTCTGAGAGACCTACAAGGAAGCATGTCCCCAAACTCAAATAGCACAACCGGAAAACCACATACACTCACTGCTTGGCGCCATGGCCCTGTCCTGCGCTGGTTACTGTCGGGGATTTCCCGTCTCCGGAACGACAGAGACGATAAGCAGACCACTCGGGCTGCCACTGTCTTCTCATCACACACTTGCAGGCTCTTACTCCAAAGAGGATTTGACGTTGCTCCTGTTTGTTCCTGTGTCCTTCCTGTTTCCAGACTCGAACCAAGTATTCCTGGAATCTCAAGCTGTTTAGCAGGACGAACACATACTCTGTGCTGGTCCCTGCCTTGCAGGCCAGCAGGGTCAGGAAAGGACGGCCCATTGTGCGAGCCCCCGAGGGACTTCCCCTTCTGCAGAAGCTGAGTCACCTTTTTCCTGTTGCCAACGTGCAGCTGTCCGTTGCCGTGTGAGGGGCCATCCGACTGATATGCAAAGCTGCCAGCCGGGTTTCTCAGTACTTATTTGCCTTACCTTGGACCCTACCAATTAGAAGCTGTCCTCTGGGCAGAGGAGATAAGGCCTGGCTTATTCAAACCCAGCTGCTGTACCATTTTCTTCTGTTAAAATGCTTCCCGAAGTTCCTGCCTTATGCGATTTTGACACAGGTCTTTTGGGATGGATGCAGTATTTTACTCTCGATATCTAGTCAGTTGACACAGGCCTTGAAGACACAGATACCTTTGATTGGCTGGCAAACTGCAAAAACAGGGAGCCGAAGGGATGGAATCCACTGTGAAACAGCCGTATGAGAAAGGCTTTCTGCCCAGGCCTGGGGCGGGAATCTGTCATGGGAAGCATACACAGATCCTGCGATTCCAAGAGGAAAAGAGAGAATCCGGGACCTTCTTTATCACGCTTCGGAGCCATAGAGCATATAAAGTGATCTGAAGATCTTAATCCACAATACTTTTCAAAGTATGATAAGATCTCCCAAATTAGAAGAGGGCTGTGAGGACATTTGCTGCAGAGGAAATATTTGAGATAATTTTTTTTTTTTGGCCTGATGATCACCATCTGCATTGAGCTTTGAAGAAAATCTGCTGGGCAGAGGAGAGATGGGGTGGGGGTAGTATGGGGGGCCTTGCCTTGCGCAGAACCAAGCCGGCTCAGTCCCCAACACCCAACACCCCAACACGAGGTCCCCGAGCACTGCTAGGAGTGGGACCTGAGCACAAGTCAGGAATAAGTCCTGAGCTCCTCGAAGTATGGACCAAACCTACTCCCCCATCTGACCCCATCCCCAAACTCAAGCTGTTCTAATGTCATCTGTTTCTTGGCCAATACTTTAGTGCATTTAGGGGCTGGAGCGATAGCACTATGGGTAGGAAGTTTGCCTTATACACGGCTGACCCAGGTTCGATTCCCAGCATCCCATATGGTCCCCCGAGCACCGCCAGGAGTAATTCCTGAGTGCAGAGCCAGGAGTAAACCCTGTGCATTGCCGGGTATGGCCCAAAAAACAAAAAAAAAAAAATAAAAAAAGAATGATGCTACAATCACTACTTCACCCATACATAATGAAGTTATCAAATGTGTTGATTCAAATATTTTAGAAATATAAAAGTATTTTTTTAAGTGCTGGGATAAATTTTGAGTTTCACGATTGTCAATCTAGTCTGGGAAAGGACAGCATAGAAGCACAGGCGATCAATCTGATTGCACCTTGAGAATGTCTGATACTTGCTATATAAATGATGGCATGTGCCACCTCATCAAATAATTGCGTTTTTTAAGGATAATCAATATCCCTCAAGGTTTGACTGCAAGAAGAAAATTTTTTAAATTACAATGGTACATTTTAATGTCATCTTGTTAGAAGGGAGGATAAAGAATAATGAGGCCTTAGCATAAACGATTGTTAGATTAAATCACAAAGCTTATATTAATTTTTTAACCTGCAAACCACATTCAGAAATAATTCTGGGAGAAAGTACTTTGGGGGCAGTTGGATATTCATTTAGGTTGGACTTAATTACATTCAGAAATCTGTTTCTAAGGGCTGGAGCAATAGTACAGCGAGTGGGGTGTTTGCCTTGTACATGGTCGACCATATGGTCCCCTGAGCACCTCCAGGAGGAATTCCCAAATGCAGAGTGAGGAGTATCCCCTGAGCACTGCTAGGTGTCACACACACACACACACAAACACACACTCACACATACACATGCACACACGCACGCACACACAAGACCACAGAAATCTATTTCTAGAAATTTAAAACCCAAAGGAAAAGTAATACCAGTATTCCAACCTTCCTGTCTTAGCGATGAGGAAACTGAGGCGTGCACAAATCAAGTGGCTTCCAAGGACACAGCATGTGAGCACAGACAGGGCCCAGTGCAGGTCACCCAGAGACTAGTTTCATTGTGTTTCCCTCTACTGGAGGGGAGAGAAAATAGAACTACCTTTCAATTACCCAGTTGTCCTGGGTTCCCACTGTAAAATGAAACCATTTAGCATGATAGCACCTTCTGGAAAGTCATGCCAGCAGCTCCATTGAACTCCTTGCTGGGACCTCAGAAATGATCCCTTGCCCATGTCATCCAAGGGGCATGAGGCAGGGTTTGCCTCTCCTGGACTAACCTGTGTTTTTCCATAAGGAGTTTCATAAGGAGTCTAGGTGAAGAAACATTCTAAGGAGAAATCCAGAGGGAAATAGCATTATTAATGCAAAATATTCAACTCTATAATTCCCATGACTTTAGCTGTGTAGTCAAATAACACCATTATTCATTTCACAGCTATCCATCAATTTGTCCACGTGTGCACCCCATGAAATAACTACCATTTTCTCTTTAGAAAAAGAAGCCTGTTCTGTTTCCTATACAAATTGGAAAAAAAAAAAAAGGCATTATTCCAAATGGCTTACAGTAGCTTGGCATACAGAAATGTTTGAGTAAAATACTAAAACCTTATTATACTAAATTAGGTGACCAAAGAAAGAAAGGTTGGGAATAAAATGACCTGCCCAAATCATAAATTTCCTAGTCTCTCTTGACTTTTTTTTAAAAAGACATCTTAGGAGAAATAACCTTATTAAACAATATATGTTATTTTTTCTATATAAATTTATATAATTTATAATTGTTGACATATTTGAATTGAAAGGTTTTTACTCTTACAAAATGCTTTCCATATGTTCCAGCTCTGCTAAATGTAACTGTAGTATGGTCACTTTCCATTTTTGCATACGTGCCAGCTCATCTATAAACCATTGGACTTCTCTGTCTTTTTAGTTAATTTAGTTAGTTTAGTTAATTGTCTTTTTAGTTAATAAAGAGTTTTTTCCCTTACAGGTGTTGCTACAAGCTAAAGCAGAATCTCTGGTCAGGCCACAGTGAATGACACCGGACTCTACAGTGGAGTTTCTTAAACTGCGACTTGTGACCCCATGTGAGTTGACATAGCTAAATTATTTTCTTTTTGCTTAAGAAATATAACAATAGTAAAAAGTGATGCTAAAAACTTACTATCAAGCCACGTAACAAATCCAAGGTATTTCTGTTAATGCTTGGCTGTGTCACATTTCTTGGGCAAAAAAAAAGAATCGCCACTGGAAATTGTGTGAGCAGCCTTGGTCTGGCTATGGGCCCATACAGGCTCCTGTGCTGGGTCATTACTTGGGGAATTTTTGGAACGTGAACTGTGATGTGATCTGAAATGCTGCTATGCATAACCCATCCTTTTCATGAATTCTC
This sequence comes from Sorex fumeus, assembly GCF_029834395.1. Lineage (NCBI taxonomy): Eukaryota > Metazoa > Chordata > Mammalia > Eulipotyphla > Soricidae > Sorex > Sorex fumeus. The sequence goes on along the minus strand of NW_026606081.1, from coordinate 17,536,847 downwards.
TAGTACAATAGCTTTTGGGTAATAACAGGCAGATCAATTGGCACCCAACAGTCAAGAACTCTCACTCTGTCTCTCTAATAAGGCCTAATACATAAGAGTTGTTTCTCAAAAAACATGTTATTCTCAGGTTCGGAGCTATAGTACAGTGGAGAGGGCATTTGCCTTGCATGTGGCTAACCTGAGTTCGATCCCCCAGCATCCCATACGATCTCCTGAGCCCCTCCAGGAGTAATTCCTGAGTGCAGTACTTGGAGGAAGCCCTGAGCATTGCCTGGTGTGACCCAAAAAACAAACAAACAAACAAACAAAAACCATGTTATTTTCCACTGAAGATGCTAAAGTTTTGCTCAGATTTCCCAAAGTCAGACCCTGAGTGTCTTCCAGGGAAGGTCACTATAATGCCCTATAATTATAATAATAATCCCATGTGTGTAATCCCATCAACAGCCAAGACCCAGAGACTATAAAACCCAGCTCCCGGAAGAGAATGCAGTCTCCTGCCTCCACGCCTGGATGTCCTCATCGGGGCCCCTTGGAGGAGGGTGAGTTGGGTTTCCCTCCCCACCCTGAACAGAGCTCTGGCAGCTGAAGACCTCTGATTCCAGCCACAGCCATGCTTAAGACCACTCTCCACACTTTCGGACAAGCCTCACGCATGAAGGAACCAGCAGAGGAACCAAGGTATGCGGGAACCAGGGCGTAGATCTCCAAGCCTGCTCGGATTGGGACTGGACCTTCTCCACCCAGATTCCCCATCTTCCAGTATATAGGCGTTACACCCACTGACTGCCCCTGGCACCGTGTAATACCATCAACAGCCAAGACCCAGAGACTATAAAACCCAGCTCCCGGAAGCACGCAGCAGCAACATCTTATTATCTAGTTCTTACTCTGGAGAACCTGGCAGGCTACCAAAAGTATCCTGCCCACACGGCAGAGTCTGGCAAACTCCCTATGCCATATTCAATATGCCAAAAAAGAGTAACAATGATGGGTCTCATTCTTCTGACCGTGAAAGAGCCTCAAATGTGACACTTCCTAAAATCTCAGGGCTAGGATGAAGGAGATGTCACTGGTGCCTGCTTGAGGAAATCGATGAACAACAGGATGACAGTGATACAGTGAATGCACTATAATGCCCAAGTAGCCCAAGTACCCACCACTGGCAATGCCAACACTGCGGCTGAGAGATTCTATGGCCCAAGAACATAGAATCAACTGCCACTCAGAGTGAAGGCCCAATTCTTCCCTACTCCAGGGCTCCCTCCCAAGTTAGCCCCCACTCTGTAAACAGTAGGTGGGCTAGAGCCTTAAGAAAGTGTTGCCCCATAAAAAAAAATGGGGCAATGAAATGAACAGAAACTTTCTCAAAGAAGAAATCCGAATGGCAAAAAGGCACATGAGAAAATGTTCTACATTGTTAATCATCAGGGAGATGCAGATCAAAACCACAATGAGATACCATCTCACATCTCAGAGACTGGCCCACATCCAAAAGAACAAAAGCAACCGGTTTTGGCATGGATGTGGCGAGAAAGGGACCCTCCTTCACTGCTGGTGGGAATGCTGACTGGTTCAGCCCTTTTGGAAAACAGTACGGACGATTCTCAAAAAATCAGAAATTGAGCTCCCATTTGACCCAGCAATACCACTCCTGGGAATATATCCCAGAGAGGCAAAAATGTATAGTCAAAGTGATATCTGCACTTGTTTGTTCATTGCAGCACTCTTTACAATAGCCAGAATCTGAAAAAAACCTGAGTGCCCAAGAACAGATGACTGGTTAAAGAAACTTTGGTACATCTACACTGTGGAATACTATGCAGCTGTTAGAAAAGATGAAGTCATAAAATTTACATACAAGTGGTACTACATGGAAAGTATCATGCTAAGCGAAATGAGTCAGAAAGAGAAGGACAGACATAGAAAGACTGCATTCATCTGGGGAACATGAAGTAACAAAATAGGAGACTAATACCCAAGAATAGCCGAGATCAGTACCAGGAGGATTACTCCATAGCTTAGAGGCCAGCCAGGCATTCTAGGGGAAAGGGCAGCTCAGATAGAGAAGGGAGCACCAAATAAAGGTTGTTGGGAGGGTCCTCCCAGGATGGGAGATGCATGTTGAGAGTAGACTATGGACCAAACATGATTGCCACCCATTGCCTCTTTTGCAGACCACAGCACCCAATAAGAGAGAGAGAACAAAAGGGAATGCCCTGCCACAGAGGCAGGGTGGGATGGGGGGATGGGGGGGATGGGGGTGGGAGGGATACTGGAATCCATGGTGGTGGAAAATGGGCACTGGTGGAGGGATGGGTATTTGATCTTTTTGTATAATCGAAACCCAAGCACAAAAATTTGTAAGTCTACAACTGTACCTCATGGTGTTTCACTCATAAAAATTTTTTAAAAAAAAAGTGTTGCTGTCAGAAGAGGAGAAGGTGGGACCGGAGCAATAGCGCAGCGGGGAGGGCCTTTGCCTTGCACGCTGCTGACCCAGGTTTGATTCCCAGCATCTCATATGGCCCCCCGAGCACCATCAGGAGTAATTCCTGAATGCAGGAGTAACCCCTGAGCATCGCTGGGTGTGACCCAAAAAAGCCAAAAAAAGAAAAAGAAAAAGAAGAGGAGCAGGAGGCCGCCCCTGGGGGAGGGGCAGGTGCCATGACCACACAGGAGCTGCTGTCCCTGGCCAGGCCCCTCTGCAGGCCTCTGCATGAGCATCAGGGCCCTGAATCTTCACCTTGCTCTTAAGGGTGACCGGCCCCTCCCAGGAAATGTGCACTGTCTGTGCCCTGAGCACCAGCCTGCGGGCATCTCCCCAGAGGCCTTGCTGCCACATTTTAGGTGCCCACCAGGAGAGGCCAAGCAGAGACCTCCCTCGGCTTGGTTGTTATGTTGCGCAGGATTTTGGATTTCTGCAAAGAGCCAGATAATTATGAAGTTGGTTTCTGTGCGTCTGGTGTTATGGCTGTGCCTGAAAGCCGCTCGTGGGGGGCAACTCAGGACCTCAGTAGGGCGTGAAGGATGAGCCAGTACCGCCCCCCTTCCCATATGGAAAGCTCATACTTGGCTTTCCAATAAGCTCTGAGGCGGCGGGCACCTTGCTAGGGAGGAAAGGACCAGTTCCACCCCCATCTGGTGAGGCCCCGTGTGTCTCGTCACTGCAGGCCCAAACCTGACTGTTCTGTGGTCTCTGGAGGATGACGGTCACTGGGCCACCAAGGGGAACAGGCCAAGGCACGAAACCTATTCCCACCTGGGGTGGCCCAGCGCCAGTAACCTACTGCAGGAACAGGATGCATTTCTGCCAAAAGCCTTTGGGTTCCAAGATTCGTTTCTGAGTTTCCGGGATCATGGCCGTTAAGCAGTTTGATTAGGAACCAGAGAGGCCATGCCTCCAATTATATACCTGAGCCAGAGGTGGTTTGTGGGTGTGTCTCCCACATACCTAACTTTTGGCCATTTACTTTCTTGGTAAACTTTGCCCCAAGTTTTTGGGGTCTGGCCAAAGGCACAGCAGCAATTTTGGGGTATCTGAAAGTCTGATACCTCACCTCACAGGTACAGATTGACCTGCTGGTGGCACCATACCCTTAGGGTGTCTTTTAACTCTAGTCATTATTCCATTGCAGAGCAGGTGCTTCTTAATTTGATGGAGTCCCATTTGTTTATTTTTGCTTCTGTTTTCTTAGCCAACAGCATCAAGCCATTGAAGATGTTTCTTGTGTCACTCCTGGCAGTGCCTTGCGGGGGTTGAATCGAGGTCAGCTGCATGCAAGGGAAGTACCTTCCCACTGTACTATTGCTTCAACCCTGAGCTAAGAAAATTTTCAGGAGAAAAATCTGAATAGACTTTTAAAGGTATAAAAGTTTGCTTTAGCAAAAAAATGGGGCGGGGAGGAGGTGAAAACTATTGGTTTATATTAGAAAATATTAAAGGTTTATACTTGGGGGTATGGTGCCGCCAGCAGGTCAATCTGTACCTGTGAGGCGAGTGCATCAGCAGCCTGATGGCGCCTTCAGACTTCCAGATACCCCAAAATTGCTGCTGTGCCTTTGGCCAGACCCCAAAAACTTGGGGCAAAGCTTACCAAGAAAGTCAACGGCCAAAAGTTAGGTATGTGGGAAACACACCCACAAACCACCTCTGGCTCAGCTATATAATTAGAGGCAAGGCCTCTCTGGTTCCTGATTGAACTGCTTAATGCCCATGATCCCAGAGACTCAGAAACGAATCTTGGAAACCAGCGGATTTAGGTAGAAATGCGTCTGGTCCCTGCAGTAGGTTACCGGGGCTGGGCCACTCCAGGTGGGAATAGGTTTCGTGCCTTGGCCTGTTCCCCCTGGAAGCCCGGTGGCCACCATCCTCCAGAGGCCACTGGATAGTCAGGTTTGGGCCCCCAGTGATGAGACACACAGAGACTCACGGGATGGGTGTGGAGCCAGGCTTGTCCTCTCCATCCCAACGAGACCCCAAGTCATCGCCCATGAATGGCCTCTCTGGCTCCTGATTCAGCTGCTTAACGGCCTTGATCCCAGAGACTCAGAAACAAATCTCAAAACCCAGTGGCTTTTGGCAGAAATGCGTCCGGACCCTACAGTACATTACTGTCGCCGGGCCACCCCAGGGAGGAAAGGGTGTTGTCACTCCACCTGCTCCCTCTTGGTGGCTCGGTGGCCATCATCTTCCAGAGGCCATTGGACAATCAGGCTTGGGCCCGCAGTGACGAAACTTGTTGGGCTTCACGGGATGGGGTGGAGCTGGGCCTGTCCTCCCCACCCCAACAAGACCACAAGTCATCACCCACGAATGGCCTCTCTGGCTCCTGATCAAGCAGCTCAACAGCCATGATCCCAGAGACTCAGGAACAAATCTCAAAACCCAGTGGCTTTTGGCAGAAATCCCTCCAGATTTAAGTGTTAAAATTTTGGAATTTCAAAATCACATGGCCCTACTGCAGCCACGTGACATCATATGATATTCATAACCAGCAATAGAACAAAATTTTGGAATTTCAAAATTACATGGCCCTACTGCAGCCACGCAACATCATATGACATTCATAACCAGCAATAGAACACAAATTGTCTATTGTTGCCCTTTCAGCATATCTGAGTATTGGGGTAAAATCTCAAATAATAATGGTGGGTCTGGTGTCGAAATATTGAATGTGATCGAAGTAGAGAGAGAGTAATGTGGAAATCATCTGCCCCACAGGTGGGGGGAGGGTGTGGGATGGGGGTATACTAGGGTTTTTGGTGGTGGAGAATGGGCACTGGTGAAGGGACGGGTGTTTCACTGTATGATGGAGACTTAGACCCAAAAGCTTTGTAACTGCAAGTAAGGTGGAGTTCATGCACAATTCAATCAGTTAATCAGTGGCTGAATAAATAGCAAAAAAAATTTTTTAAAGTCTATACTTAAGGTAATGCTTGAATATCTGCATTAAGAAGTAAGAGAGGGGCTGGAGCTGGAGCAATAGCACAGTGGGTAGGGCGTTTGCCTTGCATGCAGCCGACCAGGGTTCGATTCCCAGCATCCCAGAGGGTCCGCTGAGCACCACCAGGAGTAATTCCTGAGTGCAGAGCCAGGACAAAACGTTAATTGGTTATTGAAAAAGTACAAAATTTCTTAGCAAGCTAGAGGTAAACAGATCTTTTTTATTCTAGTGAAGGCATCGGAAGTGAACACCGGTCTGGGTAGCAAAGAGCTGAGACGTTTTAATGTAGGCAGATAGATAGGGAAAGGCCCTCAGCAATGAAACTTAGTCAACAAAACTTCTGGGAGGAAAACTCTAAGGCTGATCCACCCTGTGGATCCGGATAAGACTTCGAGTAGCAACAGACCCTGAGGAGGTTGGACCACTCCCAGTGAAGGAAATTCCTCAAATACCCTCAGACCTCTCCCTTAATCTGATTAACTTTAGTGATTCAGCCCAGAGAAAACCATCACCACTCCCAACCTCCCTAGGAAGAAGCCCCACATGGGGGCAGGTTTGAGAAACCCTATAAAAGTCACCTTGACAAAGGAAGGTCAGATACTGTCCGAGTCCAAGTGCTGCTTGCGCCCACGTGGCCGAGCACATGTGGCGCCTGAGCACATGTGAAACCCACATCTCCCCTCTTGAGATGTTTACTTTCATGCTTTTGTGTCTAATACTGGGATGTGTGTAGGGGCTCTCTCGGCCCTCGGAAAAGCCCGTGTTCTCTCTTTAAGCCTATGTTCTCTCTTGAGCGCATTTCTCTCTCTCTCTCTCTCTCTCTCTCTCTCTCTCTCTCTCTCTCCCCCTCTCTCACACCTTAAAACCCTCCAAATAAAATCTATTTACTTCACTGCTTGTCTACTCCTGAAATTCCTTTCTGCGAGACGGGGCAAGAACCCTGGGTCCTGGTGGCAGAGGTCGAGGGGGAGAAAGTGACCGTCTTTCTCCTCCCCACTTCACATAAGACACTAATGGGGCCCACCGATATCACTTTATCTTTTAAAGAAGCTCCTTTGATGCTTCTTGGCAAACTCCTTTCAAGGCTCTGAGGTCCCTGAGATGTGGCCTGTCCATGAAGCTCTGGACTGCCTGTCTGAGGAACAGAGCGGGAAGGAGGACTCTGGAGAGGGCTTATTTTGTTTGGTTTTGTTCCCCTTCTCCCACCATTATGGCACATGCAGCAGAAGCTTGTACATGTGGGGCCCAGGGTTTAGTCTCCAGCCTCAGATGCCCCCTTTCTGGCCCTGTCCAGCGCGGGCGTCATATACCACTGCCCCCCCATACACACACACATACACACACACACACACACACACACACGCCGCACACAGTTCATCTGGAAAGCAGGCCTTACACTAGTCACTGTTGAAATGCTTCAATTTAAACAATGTGTTTGTAACATTAAAGAGAGTTTATCAGGGCTGGAGAGATAGCACAACAGCTAGGGCGTTTGCCTTGCATGTGGCCGACCCGGGTTCGATTCCCAACATCCCATATGGTCCCCTGAGCACCACCAGGAGTAACTCCTGAGTGCAGAACCAGGAATAACCCCTGTGAATTGCCAGGTGTGACCCAAAAAGAAAAAAAAAAAAGAGTTTATCCCAGCCCAGAAAGATAGGACAGGGGTTAAGGCAGCTGACTTCACGTTGTCAACCCAGGTCCAATCCCCTGCACCCCATATGGCCCCCCCAAGCCCCACCAGGAGTGACCAGGGGTGAGCCCTGACCACTGCCGGGTGTGGCCCAAATAACAAAAGAAATAATAAGAAATGATATTTTGAATAAAAAGATTGCCCCCATGTTTTATATATATATATGTTAATTATTTTCATGTCCACACCTGTTGACGTTACATTGTTTTACCTAGTTAATTATTCACGTAGTTGTAAAACTGTAAACCTCTTTTAATATTGCGGGGGATCAAACCCAGGTCAGCCACGTGCAGGACAAGCTCCCCATCTGCTGCCCTGTCTCTGGGGACCCAATAAACCTTCTCTTGAAAGGGATGGCGAGGCTTGCAGCCAAGAGCGGGTGCGGCTGGGGAAGCGAGGGCAGGTCACTCCGGAGCACATCCTGGCAGGGCCTGTCGGGGCTCCCGCGGTGAAGAGCTCCATGTGGGACCCAGTCGCGCCAGGACACAGCGCGCCCCCAGCCACAGCTTCCCGGCGTGTGGAACAGAGATAATAATAGCACTGCGTGAGCATGCAAAAGAGAGAAATGCAAAGCTCCCAGCACATGGCCGGCACCTGATAAATGCTCGTGAAATGGGAATTTATACCCGTCGCGATTGTTCTGCGTCTGCCTCTCGCTGCGCTGTGTCTGAGCCAAATGATAACAGCACCGCGAAGGCACAATTGTAATCGCTCTTTGCATTTCCAGAGCATCTTTCATCTCCGAGTACCCGAGCCCAGGAAACTATTAATTCTTGTCTCTGTGATTTATGCTGCTACAGGAGGAACACACACAATGACCCAGTTATTTTAAAGGACGAGTGAAAGTGCAAATTCGACAGCACCAAGTCCCGCAGCAGGAGGTCCGGTGCACATGGGATTTGTCTTGAGGAGGTGTCTTCTTTGTTCCGAGGCTTGAATATTCCTGATGGGCAGCGTCAGCCAGCTGACTCTTCCTTTTCCTTTTTCGGAAAACTGCTCTCCAATGTTCTAACCATGAATTGAAAAGTCTGTCAGTCGATGTGCTGATAACACAAAACAGATTGTAAATGTAACGGAGGCAATCAAGTCAAACAAACCCAAGGAGAGCGCCAGAAGGCCTCCTATCAGGACGGGGCTGTTCTCGAGGCTTCCGCTAATGACAGAACAATTGTTGGTGCTGATTTGTAGCTGGCATTGATATGCAGACAAATGACACATTCATCTCTGATCCAGCCCCAGGTTCTGAGATCCTGTGACTGAATCTGCAGAGGGCCCCCGTGCAGAGCCACTTCCTAAATGAAGAGAAATGAGGGTCCCCACTGGCTCCCATCTCTAATGCTGGGAGGGTGGGCAAAACGCTCTGTGATTGCCTCTGATCCTTGCCCTCCCCAGGAGGCCTATGCCTGAAGGACCTGTGTGAATTCTGAGCTAAACTGTTTGCAGCCCCCCTGCAACCAGGGGGAGAGAAGCAGACCCCGAAGTGTGGGACTCAGATCACATGACCTTTAGGAAAAACAGAGAAGAAAGTGTGAAGGCCCTGGGTGCTACTGGCCTAGGCCGAGGACCGGATTCCAGCCCCTGCTCCCCGCCTGTGAGGACAAGTGCAGACAACAAAGGCCAGCGACTGCATCATTTCTGTTATGCTTCAGGTAGAGCCTGGGCACAGAGCATTTGCATTTGCTATCCGGTAAACGGATTTCCTTAAAAGGTTGAAAGTCTTTTGGGCCTTACACAAAACAAATGTACTTTGAAAATAGTCGTATTTCTTTTGTACTGAACTACCAGTGCGTGACAAATCATTTTTATTCTCTCCCCTGCGGGCAAAGGGAAATGCTCCCTCCTGGTGCCAGAGGCCTGGCCACAGTGAGAATTCAGGATGATTGCATGTGCAGTCAGCTTCTTGAGCACGCTACTTCACCCAGCGGATGGCTCTGAAGAGAAGACGAACCATCCATTTGGCCAGCTTTGTGGCGGCCCAAGCAGCTAGTGTTGAATTCCTTTGTGGGATGCCATCATTCCTGCCGGTCAAAGGATCCCATTGGGAACTTGAGTAAATATCAGAAATAGAGCTAATCAACTTTATTAAGAAAAGCAAGATGGGGTCAGTGTGATAGTACAGCTGGGAGGGCATTTGCCTTGCTCGAGGCTGACCTGGGTTCAATCTCCAGCACCTTCCTGGTCCCCTGAGCACTGCCAGGAGTGATCCCTGAGTACCACCAGGTATGGTCCAAAACACTTAGCAAGAGAGGGGCTGAGAGCAGAGCTCAGCTGTGGAACTCTCTTTTCGTACATAGTGATGCTCGGGGGTTACTCCTGGCTCACAGGCGCCCTATTCGCTGCACTATCGAACTCTTACCTTACGCACATGAAGCCCTGGACTTACTCCCCAGTACTCAGAGAAAGTTACAAACACTAAGGAGTAGGACAGTGTTGTGAGTTGAGCACAGCTCCACAGGGACATGGAGCTGGATGGTCACCCCCCCACACACCCCGAGGGAGTAGGACGGTCCTTTGTCCCCACTCAGACTGTCTACCAGAAAGTAGGCGAACCCCTGTGTAGGGCTTTGCAAATGCTAACATATTTGTTGGTTGGGGCACACTCAGCCATGCTCAGAGCTACCCCCAGCTAGAGGCTTCATGGCCCCCTGCTAGTGCCTGGGGCCCTGGAGTCCCAGGGGGAATCTGGGTCTCCCTGTGCAGGGCTCACATCAGCCCCTTGGGCTCGCTCTCTGGTTCAAATGATTTTTTTAATTGGGGAGGAGGTTGGGGAGGAGGGTGGGACTTGGGGCCATAGTGGACAGTGGTCAGGGGGAGTCCCGGCTCTGCGGTTAGAGTCACTCACCACCATGCCTGGTCAGGGAAAGTCACAGCTCTGGGGTTAGAATCACTCGCCGCCATTCCCAGTAGGACCAGGACACAGCCCAGCCCGCATGGGCTTGGGCCCTTCCACTTTCTCTCCGTCCCAGTGAAACAGTTTTTTCCTCACTGCCATCAGAGTTTAAAGCTTCCTACCTCTGTGGTCTGTGGCCACCCCTCCCATACCCTAAGGAGCTGCTGCCCATTCCTGCGTGCCTGCCGCTGACCAGCACAATCTCAGCTAGGGATTTCTTGTTTCTCACTACATGGTTTCACTCATTCTTACACTCCCTCGGGTGAAACCATCTAATAACTGTTTTACGTGCTGACATTTAACTCCACATAGTCACCAGGAGACACATCTATTTTGCTCTGAAGGTCACCGTTTCATGTTTTTAATGATAAGGGGGTCCTCCCTGGATGACACACCTTCCTGCTCTCTGACCGCCTCTGGGGTGACTGTGTTCTGCTTCATGAGGAATACTGCAGTAGGGGCTCAGATATCTTTCCTCTCCTTTCAGGAAACGCCTCGGGGTGTATTCTTCCATAACACAGTCTCCACTCCAGTGTTTTCGGGGAATCTCTGACTTTCTGTAGAGCTGCTTCATCCCAGCAACCACCTGGGCTCCTCTCCACATCTGTCTACACTCACTGTCTCCCAGCTGACCCATGCAGGCCACTCTCAGCAGAGGGAGGCCATGCTGCATAGGTTGAATTTGCATTTGCATTTTCCTTATCAGAAGATGCTGAGTGTTCTTCCATGTGTCTATGGTAGCAGCATTTAATGATATGGAACAATTATAACATCATTTAAAGTGGTGACATTACTACTACCATTACTGTTGAAAATACGGGGCCAGAGTGATATCACCACGGTAGAGCATTGACTTCGAAGGAGGCTGACCCAGATTCTATCCTCTGTACCTCTTTGGTTCCCTGAACCAAATTTAATTCCCATGATTAATTCCCAAGTACAGAGCCAGGAGTAAGTCTTGAGCATCACAGGGTGTGACCCAAACCCCCCATCAAAAGTTGCAGGAATTGGGGCTAGAGCCATAGTACAGTGGGTAAGGTGTTTCCCTTGCACGTGGCTGACCTGGGTTCAACCCCCAGCATCCCATATGGTTCCCCACGCACCGCCATGAGTGATTCCTGAGTGCAGAGCCAGGAGTGACCCCTGAATTATCGCTGGGTAGGACCCCAAAACCAAAAAAAAAAAGTTGCAGGAGTTATAGCTGGAAAACTACTGTTTACCTTTGTTTCTGAGATCAATATTCTTAATAAGATTAGTGCACGTCACACAAACACAAGACGTATACAACTTCCCACAACTTGGTACCACTGTGACAGGGAGGTCGAGCAGCTAATATCGTACTAAGAGTCTTGGGTATGCAGCTCCTCGGGTCAGAGATGGGAGGAAAGCACTACCCGCGGTCTCCCCGACTCTTTGGGTGGCGGTGCTGAGTCGTCTTAGATGAGCTGGGGCTCCATTTCCCAGAATCGGTGTGTAGTCCTGAGTTCAGGAAGGAAAATTCTAGAAGAAAGTAAAGCATCAGTCTTCAGGCCCAGAAGGTCATGCTCGCCCTAGCATCAAGGGCCAGGGAGGTTCCAGGTTACCTGCTCTTTCTGTTCACTCTCTGGGTCCCTGCCTGGCTGCCTTCAGTCACAGGGTATTCGATGGTGAACTCACAGAGGCATTTTCCAAAAGAACCAGATTTCTGCCCCAGTTCCTTTTCTGTGTCTTCCCTAGCATCCTGTCAAGACTGGCTCTCAGGACTGGGATACCCTGGTAAGATTTATGGCTGGCTCCTACATCAATGCAAATCATTTGAAGATATTTGGTAGGGAATGAGAGCAGAGGGCTCCAAAATCCTGCAGGGCAGCATACCTCCCCGAACTGTATCCTATTCCGACTGTATACCTGCACAAACTTCCATTTCCTCTGCAGAAGGAATGGTAGAAACCCTGTCTCACTCCTAGGTGAAAACAACAGTTGGAGCTCCTGTGACAGCTCCTAAGCCCCCGACAGCCCCTGCAGACCTAGGTCTTGTGCCAGTGACCCAGCAAGCTACCACAACCCCAGACCTAGAATGTCACAGGGCCCAGAGTTGTTCATGCCTCCAGGACATCTGGAAGGAGCAAATACAGAAGCTTTCCAAAGGAAAACACGCTCAGCTCAGGACACAGAGTTTTCCCACATAAGGTTCCAAGAAACGTGAGCTCATAATGAGAAAAAAATTTCAAAAAATACCCAAGGACACAAGTTGCCATCAGTAAGTGCCAGCAGAAACAATAACAGCCTCTGCCCAACAGAGATTATAAAGATTTAACTTTAAAACAAATATTTATAGTTTCCTACTTTGAGCTGGACTTTTTCTTCTTGCCTGAGATCCAGCACATGAAGGAGCAAAGCGGAGCTCTTTCCATTTTGGTAATAATAGTTTTTGTTTAAAGTGGGAGCATGTTTAAAGAAATATAAAACAACATCAAAATTAACCAGGCCCAGTTGATGAACAAATAGAACCTTAAGAAATAAAATTAGAAACTCAGCCAACAGGATAACAGATATAAAACTCTGAAAGAGAGAGAGAGGCCAGAGTGACAGTACAGAGAATAGGGGCGACCGTTTGTGTAGCACATGGCTGACCCAGGTTTGATCCCTGGCATCCCACATGGTCCCAGAGCAGAGCCAGGGGTGATCCTTGAGTGCAGAGCCAGGAGTAAGCCCTAAACATTGCTTGTTTGTTTTTGTTTTTTGGGGGGGTTTATATTTTTGTTTTGTTTGGGGTTTGCTTTTTGGATCACACCCAGCAATGCTGAGGGGTTACTCCTGGCTCTACACTCAGGAATTACTCCTGACAGTGCTCGGGGGACCATATGGGATGCCAGGGATTGAACCTGGGCCAGCCATGTGCAAGGCAAACACCCTCCCTACTGTATTATCGCCCCTCAACTATTTTTTTTGTTTTTGTTTTCATTTTTTTGCTTTTTGGGTCACACCCAGCGATGCTCAGGGGTTGCTCCTGGCTCTGCACTCACGGAATTACTCCTGGAGGTGCTTGGGGGACCATATGGGAAGCCAGGGATTAAACCTGGGCCAGCCGTGTTCAAGGCAAATGCCCTACCCATTGTACTATTGCTCTAGCCCCTCAACTATGGTTTTATTTTATTTTATTTTTTTTATGTAAGCAACCAGGATTTATAAAAATATGCAAACAAAATTTGTAATGATACAAAATAACATTTTGATTGTGTTTTTTTGTTTTTAGGTCACACCTGCTGTACTAGGGCTTACTCCTAGCTCTGTGTCCAGGGATCACTCCTGGCGATCACTCCATGTGGGGTGCCAGAAATCAAACCTAGGTTGACTGAGTGCAACGCAAATGTGCTACTCACTGTACTATCACTCTGGCTCCCAAAGTATTTTCAAAACATCAAAAAGCGAATGTAGGGGCTGGAGCAATAGCACAGCGGGTAGGTCGTTTGCCTTACACACATCCAACATGGCCGATCCAGGTTCGATTCCCAGCATCCCGTATGGTCCCCCTAGCACCGCCAGGAGTAATTCCTGAGTGCATGTGCCAGGAGTAACCCCTGAGCATCGCTGGGTGTGACCCAAAAAGAAAAAAAAAAGCGAATGTACTTAACCATTCTCGGCTCAAGACAGAGCAAATGGGTGAGTGGAATGATAATTTATACACATGTGCTAGTGCATGTTTAGTGAACCAGCAACAAAGAAAGTTGAAGGCAAGCAGAACTTTTACCTTCAAGAACTAGAACCGAAGGGCTCCGTAATCATCCAGCATCCACTCAATGTTATACCTATGATTAGAAATGTACGTGATAGGAACTCCAGGGATCTTTAGAATTCTTCTTTTAAGGTCTTGGTCAACAGTGGCCACAGTGTAACGTTTGTGCTGAGTTACTCTTTGTACTAAGCAGTCACCTGCTGAGGTTCCTTCGTGTGTGCATGGTAATCATTCAAATCTTGGATCCTTGGCAATCCTGAGAGCTACTCAATACTTCTGCCCCAATTTTTCAATCTCAGCCATGACACAGTCAGTTATACAAGGGATACACTTGGCATACAGACAGTCCATCATTGATTGTACTAAGTCCAGTTTGGCTTTAATGGAGAAGTTGATAAAGTTGGTATCAACCAGGATATGGTACGGTGGGCCCAGCTGTGTGTTATATTGGAAAAATAAGCAGGAAGGGTGCTGGGCGACTTCTCTTTCCTTAAGGGCACTGGGATCTTTCTTTACTTTCTTTTTAGGTTTTAATCTGTCCTCTTCTTTCAGCCTCTGGTCTCGGAGGATTCGCTTCATGGTCGCATATTTCCTGGTCTTCTTCTGTTTCCTCATGTCTACGCCAGGCACAGGCCCCTTCCGGCACTCAACTATGTTTTTTTTTTTTTTCCCCTTTATTTTATTTTATTTTTTTTTTAAATTGTAGATTTACAATTTTTTGTGCTTTGGTTTCAATTATACAATGATCAGATACCCATCCCTCCACCAGTGCCCATTTTCTACCACCATGGATAATATCCCTCCCACCCCCATCCCCCCATCTCCCCTGTCTCTGTGGCAGGGCAATCCCCTGTGTTCTCTCTCTCCTTTTGGGTGTTGTTCAACTATGTTTTTTAACAGGAGTTTCTGAGGCCCCTTTTGGAACCCAGGACAAGCATGAGGCAGAACCAGGGACTTGAAGGCAGGTCATAAGCCAGGAGGAACAGAACCAATTTTAGCCCAGTTCAACAGTCTCAGAAAAGCCGAAGAGTAGCCACACTGGTGCCGTACTGCAAGGAAGGGCTGAGACACCCAGAACCCTACAGGATCCAGCCTCACTCTCCAAAAACTCTCATAACTACAATGTTTTAATTTGTTTGTTTCTGGTGATATTGCGCTGGAGCGTTAGCACAGTGGATAGGGTATTTGCCTTGCACACGGCCAACCTGGCCGACCAGGCCGACCCGGGTTTGATTCCTCCACCCCTCTCGGAGAGTCCGTCAAGCTACTGAGAGTATCTCGCCCACACAGCAAAGCCTGGCAAGCTACCCATAATGTATTCAATATGCAAAACATGGTAACAAGTGTCACAATGGAGACGTTACTGGGCCTGCTTAAGCAAATCGATGAACAACGGGAGGACAGTGACATTGTGACAGGTGATGTTCAGAGGTTCCTCCTGGCTCTGCACTCAGGAATCACTCCTGGAGGTGCTTAGGGGACCATATGGGATGCCAGGGATGGAACCTGGGTCATCTGCGTGCAAGGCAAGTGCCCTGCTTGCTGTACTATCCTCAAGCTGCATAATTACAATTGTTTTTAAGTTGTCTCCTGTGTAGCTCCCGGAGTCCATCACAGAGGAGTCTGCTGGCTCTTAGGCAAGGGAGCACGTCCAGCCATGAGCTGCCCTAGACACTATGTTTAAAAGACACAGGAGGGCTGGAGCAATAGCACAGCGGGGAGGGCATTTTCCTTGCATGCGGACAATCCAGGTTCGATTCCCGTCATCCCATATAGTCCCCCGAGCACCACCAGGAGTGATTCCTGAGTGCAGAGCCAGGAGTAACCCCTGAGTATCTCCAGGTATGACCCCCCCCCAAAAAAAATAAAATGAAATAAAAAAAAATAAAAGATACAGGAGGTGGCGGAGGGACGGTTAGGGGGACACAGTAACAGGCAATTAGCAATGAAGGAAAAAGTGGTTGTTGAAAGCCTCCCAGAACACCACTTTTTAATTTTCTTTCCTCTTCTGTTACTTTATTTACACATTCCTATTTTCTTTTTTATCTCCAGTCTCAGCTTCTCTCCAAAGTGCCCTTAGAGATTGTGTGTGGGGGTGGGGTGGGGGGTTGGGGAGGTGGTGCTGGACCCACAAATCAAGATTTTCTTTAAGAATTGTACAACAGCACACTGGCTATGCAGACATAAAACCAGAAGAAAACTAAGACAGAGGACATAATAATCATGGTGTGATTAATATTGATTGTTCTTTTTTATGAACATTAGATGAAAATTTACTATTCCAGGGCTGGAGCAATAGTACAAGGGAGAGGGCACTTGCCTTACACGTGGTCAACCTGGGTTTAGTTCCCAGGACACTATTTGGTCCTCTGAGCACCTCAGAAGTGATAGCTGAGTACAGACGCAGGAGTAAACCCTGAATACTGCTGGGTGTGGCCCAAAGCCCAAAAACCAAATATAAATTAACATATCAATAAAATTGACAATTCCAGTGAAAAGTTGGTCTTGAGGCTGACTTTCACAGCACAGAGTTCTCCTGGCCTCTGGTCATATTATTGTGTGTTGTTCCATCAATAGGAAACTTCGCTGGAGCAGAGGAAGGGGCAGGCATCCAAGTGTCGTGTGAGAGAGACTGGAGGACAGGAGGGCCAGCTGGTGCCACCCAGGCCAGGGAGGAGCCTCTTTCTCTACACCCCGAGGGGCCCCGAAGCAGAGCTTCAAAGCAGGGCAGTCACCTCAGAGCAGCGTCTTGAAAGCCACCAGCCCAGTTAGGTGCTTTCTAAGCAGCCCATCAGCACCAAGTGTCACCTCGAACAAGGTCTCAGGAAAGTACCTGAGCAGTGACCATGGAAGGGGAAGAGGGACAGGGGCAGAGTCACACTTAGCCGGGAAGTCCAGACTGGCTCCTAGGGGCGGGGCCTCCCTGAGGGTCTCTGTGCCACCTGTCGGGGGCGCTCACGAGGGGCTGGGGTGGCAGCACAGAGCCTGTGAGCCGCCTTCCTTCCTTTGCTAGGGAGCCTCGGGGTCCACGAGAGGAGGGGCCAGGACACGGGGCAGAAGGACTGCGGCCACCAGGCAGCTGGATCACCGTCACCGCAGTCACCGAGTAGAAGGGCCATGGCCACTGCAGTCACGGGGTGGAAGGACCACGGCCACCACAGACCTGCAGGATGCCGCAAGGGCAACACTCCCACCCTCAGGAGCAATTGTGAAATTCTCTCTCTCTCTCTCTCTCTCTCTTTTTTTTTTTTTTTTTTTGCATCACACTCAGTGATGCTCAGGGATTACTCCTGGCAGTGCTCAGGGACCCGGGTCAGCCATGTGCAAGGCAAATGTCCTACCTGTTGTGCTATCGCTCCAGCCCCAATCATGAAATTCTAATTCCAGCTTGTGCATCCTAAAGGGGCAGAATTGCCTGGTGAATTAGAGAGTTTTCAGAAGTCTCCAGCAGGAATAAAAATCTAAAAATTTGGAGGAGGAAAATGAAAACACTATCAGTGACAAGTTATCTGACAAGCTGGGTCTTGAGGGGCAGCCGGGTGACTGGCTTCATTAGGAAGCGCCCACCCACATCCTCTCCTCTGTTTCCCGTGGCCCAGGGCCTCTCCCCATCAGCTGTAATTAACATCTGCGTCTCTTTGCCTGAAATAAAGACTTCAGCTCTCCGCACGTTTTGAACACCCTCTGGTCTTGACCTAAAGTTAAATCATGACTGGAGTCTTAGTTAAAGGTTGATCGTCTTCACGCAATTGTGCTTTCAGCTAGGAAACTAAAACCTCTTGGGAAAAAGATTTGCCGTGAAGCCAAAAGTACCACAGTCAGCACCAACTGGCCGAGTGTTTGGTGTTTCTCTCAAGGTGATACTGTAATCTGTACAACACTGGGCCCCCGAAGCAATTCAACAATAGAACTCTGAGTGAGTGGGGAGGGAGGGGATAGAGCAGGCGCTTCTCTCTGCTCCTTTCCTCTCTGAGGCCAGGTCAGAAGTAGGTACCGCTCAGAGGTTTAACAACCTGCATCTGTTCCTTCGTTTTGCAGTGCTGGGAGTCAAACCCGGGGTCTGACGCACTCCAGAGCTTGGGATTTCAAATCTTCGTCCCAAAGAAGCCCCTTACTCGGAGCTGGAGAGACAGCACAGTGGGTTGGGCATTTGCCTTGCACATGGCCAACCCGGGTTCGATTCCCAGCATCCCATATGGTCCCCTGAACACCACCAGGAGTAACTCCTGAGTGCAGAGCCAGGAATAACCCCCATACATTACCAGGTGTCACTCAAAAAGCAAAAAATAATAATAATAATAAAGAATACAAAGAAGCCCCTTACTCTTCTGAGGAATGCCTTCCCCTGCCCAGGCCTTGCTAGGACTCACTTAGCCAGAGAACTGCCATGACAGGCTTTGTGGCCTTCTGAGAGACCTATGCTTCTTCCAGGAACAAGAAAAGCAGAAAAAAACAGATGGTTTAGTCAAAGATTACATCTCTGGAATAAGATTAGGTCTCTCAGGAATGTAACTGTCAGGGAGGTGGGCTGGATGTTGTGGGCCAAAACAACAGCAACAAAATAGATGTGTGCCCTGTAGGTAATAGAAATCTGCTGAGTAATGCTTACTTGCCAAAATGAAAGTATAAGAACTTGCTGAACCTAGTGCTCAGGGTGCTTGTTGAAGCCCACTGCGTCGGACGGAGACTTGGACCCCAACTAGCTGGAACAATAAATCTCGCTATGTGATTTGCATTATCGGCTCTGTTCTCTGTCCTTGTGGTGTAGGACCTCGCACTCTATCTGACAGCCTCAGAAACAGAAAACCCCAGGCGGAGAGCCATCCAAGGGACAGCCCAGTTTAAAAAAAAAAAATCAGCTCTGCTCTCTGTATTGCAAACCATAATGCCCAAAAGTAGAGAGAGAGTAAGGAGGAAAGTGTCTGCCATAGAGGCAGGCGTGGGGTAGGGTGGGGTGGCAGGAGGGATACTGGGGACAACGGTCGTGGGAAATGTGCACTGGGGAAGGATGGGCGGATTATTGTATGACTGAAAATCATGAGAACTTTGTAACTGTATTTCACGATGATTCGATAATAAGGTAAAGGTAAAGGTAAAGGCCCTTCCGTTGATCGTCGATTTGCTCGAGCGGGCCCAGTAACGTCTCCATTGGAGACTTTGTTGTTACTGTGTCTGGCATATCGAATACTCTCGGTAGCTTGCCGGGCTCTCCGAGAGGGGCGGAGGAATCGAACTCGGGTCGGCCATGTTGGCCGCGTGTAAGGCGAACGCCCTACCGCTGTTGGAGCGATAGCACAGCGGGTAGGGCGTTCGCCTTACACGCGGCCAACGTGGCCAACCTGAGTTTGATTCCTCCGCCCCTCTCAGAGAGGCCGGCAAGCTACCGAGAGTATTCGATATGCCAGACACAGTAACAACAAAGTCTCCAATGGAGACGTTACTGGGCCCGCTCGAGCAAATTCGATAATAATAAATAAATAAATAATAAATAACCATCTCCCCCTGGGAGATAGATACTCCCTGGGCTGAAGTGAGAGTACAGTGGGTAGGTGCCTGCCTTGCACGCAGCTGACCCAGGCTCCATCCCTGGCACCACAAATGGTCCCCCTTTCCCCGCCAGCTAGGAGTGATCCCAGAGCACAGAGCCAGGAGTCAGCCCAGGGCACAGAGTCCGGAGTCAGTCCTGAGCACAGGGTCAGGAATAAGTCCTGAGCACAGAGCCGGGAGTCAGCCCTGAGCACAGACCCAGAAGTGAACACTGAGCACAGAACTGGGAGTCAGCCCTGAGCACAGACCCAGGAGTCAGCCCTGAGCATAGACCCAGGAGTCAGCCCTGAGCACAGAGCCGGGAGTGAGCCCTGAGCACAGAGCCGGGAGTCAGTCCTGAGCACAGAGCCGGGAGTCAGCCCTGAGCACAGAACCAGGAGTCAGCACAGAGCCAGGAGTGAACCCTGAGCACAGAGCTGGGAGTGAGCCCTGGGCACTGCCACGTGTACCCTCTCCCTCTCAAAACACAAAAATCAACTCCTAGGCCAGGGAGACACCCGAAAGGGTTGAAGCACGTGCAGGAACCCTGGATTGGACTCCAACACTGCGTTGTCTCCTGAGCACAGTGGGAACCTCCCTCACATTCTGTCCCAGAGGGCCGGCCGTGGGTCTCAAGTCCACTGAGTTGTTGGGGGTGGGAGATGAGCCCCAGAAGGACCTGCAGAGTCTACAGGTGGGTTTGGCATCAACTCACTGAGCAGTTTGAGAACTCAGTGTAATTTTTTGAGTAATAGTTCTAAAAAATCACGGGGGTTGTGTATGGGCTACACACACACACACACACACACACACACAAGCCCTGGTGATACAGGAGAATTCAGACAGAAGTGCAGCAGCTGTTGTCCATTGGTCCCCAAACCAATGGCCCATCTCCCGCCCGCCTGGCTTCCTGCGCCGGCAGAGAAGTGCTCCGAGCCCCTCCAGCTCCCGGCAAGCACTGTGATCCCCAGACAATGCCATGGGGACCTGGGACACGTAGAACAGCTTCCGGGGACACCTTCCCTCCCCAGCCCTGAGCAGGCTTGCAAACACTGCGTGCTTCTCTAGACAGTTCAGACTTAAACACAGGGGCTGGGGGGCTGGAGTGATAGCACAGCGGGTAGGGTGTTTGCCTTGTACGCGGCTGACCCGGGTTCAATTCCCAGCATCCCATATGGTCCCTCGAGCACCGGCAGGGGTAATTCCTGAGTGCAGAGCCAGGAGTAAGCACTGAGCATCGCTGGGTGTGACCCAAAAAGAAAGACAGGGGAGAAAAAAAATTAAAAAAAGAACTGGCTGGGAAGGAGAGGAGCGCCTTGCTGCCTGTCCGGAGCGGTCAGCTGCTGACCTCAGCAGAGCCGTCCCGCCACTCCCACGAGCCCTGGCTTCCAAGTGCAAACTGGCCTTGGGCTCCTCAGCATCATGGCAACAGCGTCTCTTGGCTGAGGAAGCCGTGTAGCACACGGTGAGGGCAAAGCCGGCCCGAGCAGGTGAAGAAAGAGCAGGACTCGATTTCCCCGCTGGGGTCCCTGGAGTGTCTGCGAGACCGAGGCAGCGGTGGCCGGGAGTGTGGCTGCATGACACACCCAGGCTGCTGGAAAGCGCCCAGAGCAGCCCGTGGGGAGAGATCCTCCCATTCTGTCCTCAGTTCAACTCCCAAGCTCCCCTGCCCGCCGGGTGAGTCACTGGCCGTGGTCGAGTCTTCGGGGCAGCAACGTGACCGGATGCCGCGCTGGCCGCCGGGGGAGAGCTGAGGGCGGGCCCGGGGCTACGTCTCTGCTGCGGGCTTGGAGGCGGCGGAGAACACCAGCCTCCAAGGGTTAAGAGACATTCTGCGTCTGTGTCCCTTTGGGGAATTTGATCACTTTGTTTCCATTTCAAAATACTGTCGTGCGCTTCCTGCGGAGACGTCAGCGGGCTTTGTGTTGGCTTTCAGCACCGCTTCCCGGCTACCCAGACTCCTCACCGGGCTTAATCCACGTCTCTCCCTTTGAAAGAGGAAGTGGGGGGTGAAGAGGACGGCGCTGCCCACCGCCGCTGAGCCTTCCACCCACCAGCAGGAGAGCTGGCTCGGCCAAGAGTGAATCAGCTGAACTACTCAGGAAGAGAAACCTGAGCTCACGGTTTGGAACCTGACTGCCCGCTCCAGAAAGAGCCCCCCTCCTGTTAATCCTGAACATTGCCCTCCCCCTCTGCCCAGGGACTAGCTGATTGATGAACCCAGGCGGATTGCCTTCCCGAAGCTCCCACAGACCGAGTTCCTGGTGCCCCACTTAGCGATAAGCAGTCAGTGTTTCTCCACTTGTCTCACGGGGGTTCTCTGCGGGTTTGGAAGATGCCGACCGCCTTTCCCGTAGGGATGCCCTTGATCTCCATCACCCCACACTCTCCTGGTTCTCCGACAGCGCCAGTGATTCTTAGTCTTCCTTCCTGAAGTTTTTCCCCTATCCTCTGCCTGCGCGTGGGTGGGTGTGCGCACGTATGCATAGTTGTGTGTGTGCATGGGTGTGTGCGTGAGTTCTGTGGGTCACTATCCATCGAAGTTCTGTCTCCTTTGTAAGCACTCCAGCTCACCTCTAGCCTGGACATCTTCCCAAGTCCTCCCTTGCCCATCGTTCCTGCAGATAATCCGCCCTGGTCCTGCTGTCCAATGCCCCAGGAGCTGCTTTCCTCTCCCTGTTGCCCCAGGCCCTGGGTTACGTTGGCTCTGACTTGCCCCTAAGCAGAGTGAGTAGCCCACAGGGAGGGAACGAGAGGCAAAGCCTTGTGGCGTCCCCGTGATATATCTGGGCAGATCCTTCGTTCTTCTCCAAAGGCCCCCGTTGCCCAGAGCACGGGCCTTGCAGGCACCTTTGCACTGGGCCTTTGCTGGCCCTCTGCCTACTGGACCACACCTGCTTCATGGGGTCACTTCCCAGATGAACTCATCTCTCCCTAAACCTGCGTCCCTGGGGTGCTGTCCTTAGGAAGCCCAGCGGTTTTTGAGAGCAGGAATTCCAGGAAGCGGATTCTCAGAGTGAGATCCTGTAGCTGCGCTGTCTCTGCCGGGGTGATGGCGACAGTCCGATAACTAGAGCATCAAGGGGTCAGAGGAGACCAGTGTGCTGTCGTTCCAGCCGCAGAGACTCTGACCGGTACAGGATGCGTGGACACACCGGGGAAAGAAAAAGCCTGTCTCAGGGCCAGGGGAAGATCATAATAATTGTGGGATTGGGCCCGAGAGCCCTTACAGGGGTAAGGTGCTTCCTTGCATGCGGTCACCCCAGCTCAAGCCTCAGAACCTCTTATGATCCCTCAAGCATGTCTAGGGTTCACTCCTGAACACAGAACTGAGAGTCGCCCCTGAGCACAGCGGGCCCCCACGCCCAGAAAAAAGAACTTTGGAATTCCATGGCTTTTGTTCAGTGCCTGAGAGAGACAGAGACAGAGACAGAGAGATAGAGACAGAGAGAAAGAGACAGAGACAGAGTCCTGAGAGATGACTCAAAGATGTGCGAAGTGTGGCCTGCACACTTCGCACATGAAGGTTCCAGGTTCAGTCCCTACCCCTGAAAGCCGCTCGAAGAAGGCCCAGAGCCAGCCAGCTCCATCCCTCACACACCAAGGAAAGTGACCTCCAAATGGAATGGGAGCACCAGTCTTAGGCCGAGCCTCAGCTCTCTGTACACTGTGAAGAGGAGGAGGTCGGAGGCTGCGAGAATGTTTGGGAAACCATTGGCTCATGCAGCCTGAGGTGCTGGGTGTGAATACGAAGCCCAGCCCAACACTGAAGACGGCGCCCTAGAAGGAGGAGAACCCTCGGGCTGTCAGGGCCCGTGGACTGGAGTCATTTAGGAACACAGAAACCCAAGGTCTCTGGCACTGCCCAGAGTAGGGAAGTGCTTCTTCCTGCAGGGGATAGTGGCCTGGCCTTCTGGGAGGCTTCCTGAGACGGTGGCGAGCAGGCGGTGGGCCTCTCCCGGACCTGTTCCTCCCCTCAGATTCCCAAGCCAGCCACCAAGGTCACGTGCTCTAGGGGGAAATACCAGTTCCTCATAAGATGAAGCCTGGACAACACGTACCAGCAGGCGAGGAAGACCCGTGTGGTGATGACGTGAGCGTAAAGCTGGGAGAATTGTAAGCCTACAAGAGGAGAGGTGCTGGTGGTCAATCTCCTGGACACTGACCTGGGCTGGCCACCTCCCGAAGAACCTCTGATGGCCGGGTGACCGGCTCGAGAGTCCTGATCTGGAGGAGCAGGAATCTCCACCCCCTTGGACTGCTGTGTCCCTTCCTGGGCTCAGACCCCAAGTGGGCACAGCTTTGGGAGGTGGCCTGACCCCAGAGCCTGTCCTGAAAGGCCCCTCGTGGGCTCCCGGCCCCCGTGAGTCATTCCCCGAGAGGACTCAGCACCGCCATCTGCCCTGGGGCAGCCCAGTTCCTCTTACTGGTTCTCCTTCCCTATTTCTTGGAGTTGGATCTGACCCATTCGCTGGAGTGTGGGGGATCTCAGGGACCCACCCACTGCATGTCACTGCTTGTCAGTAAAGCCCTCCCCCAGCTCAGGTTCACCCCTTTAGCCCAAGCTTAGCTCTCAGTCTGTCTCTTAGACAAGGATCCACGCCAATCACAGGCTAGTCCCAGACCCCTCCAGCCAGCAGCAGCCCCTGTACTAGGTCTCGCAGTTTCTCAGCCCCCACTAGGCCCTGTGCAGAGACACGTGTGTGGACAGCTGTCGGGGAACCTATTTCCCAGCACATCTGGGCTTCAGTTCTCTGCTCCACAGAAACTCTAACCCATGATGTCGCTAAATAGCTTCTAGCCAAACAAGTAAATTTTTTTGTGTGTGTTTTTTTGGGTCACACCCGGCAATGCTCAGGGGTTACTCCTGGCTTTGCACTCAGGAGTTACTCCTGGTGGTGTTCAGGGAACCATATGGGATGCTGGGAAACGAACCCGGGTAGGCCACGTGCACGGCAAATGCCCTACCCGCTGTGCTATCGCTCCAGCCCCAAATAAGTAAATTTTTGTTTTTTTTTTTTTTTCCTAGGGCTGGAGCGATAGCACAGCGGCAGGGCGTTTGCCTTGCACGCAGCCAACATGGCCGACCCGAGTTCGATTCCTCCGCCCCTCTCGGAGAGCCCGGCAAGCTACCGAGAGTATCTCGCCCGCACAGCAGAGCCTGGCAAGCTCCCCATGACGTATTCGATATGCCAGACACAGTAACAACAAAGTCTCCAATGGAGACGTTACTGGGCCCGCTCGAGCAAATCGATGATCAACGGGAGGGCCTTTACCTTTACCTTTACCTTTTTTTTTTACTGGATCATCGTGAGACTCACAGGTACAAAGCTATTCCTGGTGGAATTTTAGTGGCACACTGTTCCAACACCCGTCCCTCCACAGTGCACGTTTCCCACCTCCAATGCCCCCACTTTCCCTCCAGACACCACCCCCCACCCCTGCCTGCCTCTATGACAGGCACTCTCTGTGTCTGTCTCTCTCTGTATCTCTGTCTCTCTGTCTCTCTCTCTCTCCCTCCCTCCCTCCCCCATCACCACTTGGGGGCATTCTGGTTTGCAATACAGGTGCTAAGAGGTCATCGTGTGTTTTCCAAGAGTGCAGTTTTCAGTTGCAGGCAGTTCAAAAACCTTACTCTGCTGGACACTTCGGTGGCAAGCCCAGAGGACCTGCTAGTGACCCAGAAGGCAGTTTTCACAGCAGCGGCCGCTGCCTGCATGTGCGATTCTCGGGGAAATGTGTTTCCTAGGCCAGCTGGAATTCCTGAATCCCAAAAATGTCCCATCTACTGCCTCTCCCATGTCCCAAGGGGAGCTTCCTCAAGGAAATGGCTCTAAATCAATGCTTCGGAAAATCTACATGACGTTTTTTTGTTTGTTTGTTTCTACTCCCATTGGTGCTCAGGGTTTGCTCCTGGCTCTGCACTCAGAGTGGCTGGCTGTGGTGATGGGGATGGAACCCGGGTTGGCCATGTGCAAGGTCACTGTTATCTGTCTGACCCGGTAGAGTTGTGTATTCAGTGTCTCGACAATGCCCTCCCAGAGCTGGGGGTGGGAGGGAGGGTGGGAGGAGTGGTTTCAGGTGCTGCTTTACCAGGAACAGACCCTGCTTCGATCCCTGGGAGGGTAAATGGTGCCCCGCACACCACTGGGGGTCACTCCAGAGCAGCAGGCCAGGAATAGTTCCTGAGAACTGCCAGGTGTGGGCCAACAGCAAGTCACTGTCACTGTCTTCCCTTTGTTCATCGATTTGCTCAAGCGGGCCCAGTAACGTCTCCATCGTGAGACGTGTTACTGTGTTTGTCATATTGAACACGTCATGGGTGGCTTGCCAGGCTTTGTCATGCAAGCAAGGCACTCTCGGTAGCTTGCCGGGCTACCTCTGAGAGGGGCAGAGGAATCAAACCCGGCTCGGCCGGGCCAGCTGCATGCAAGGCAAATGCCCTACGACTGTGCTATCACTCCAGCCCAACAGCAAGTAACAAAAAGAATAAGGGCCAGGAAAATGGCTTAAAGGGTCAGTTTATATGATTTGATCGCAGGAGGCTTAAGATCAATCCTGGCACTGCATGGAGCCCCGAGCAATGTGCCAGGAGTAACCCCTGAGCACTGTCGTATCATCTCCCTCTTCCCCTCCAAAGAACTAACACACAGAGAAGTGGCGAGGACAATCATGGTATGTATATGAGGCACAGGTTTTAATCCCTAGTGCTGCCAACAAAATAAATAAATAAAGGTTTGTTTTTTGTTTTTTTTTTGTTTGTTTGTTTGTTTGTTTTTTGCTTTTTGGGTCACACCTGGCAATGCTCAAGGGTTACTCGTGGCTCTGCACTCAGGAATTCCTTCTGGCGGTGCTCAGGGGACCGTATGGGATGCCAGGGATCGAACCCAGGCCGGCTGTGTGCAAGGCAAATGCCCTACCCGCTGTACTATCGCTCCAGCCTCCAATAAAAAAAGGTTTAAAGTAATAAATCATTACATTGTAAATAGAAGGCAAATGTGCTTCTAGCAAATCTATAAATATGAAGATTTTTCTCATTTGGTCCTATAGGAAACATAAAGCCAAATGCCAAGATTGAGATATAGCTTTCTTAGGCGCTCGCTACGTGCTTAAACAAACTTTCTTCTTTGGGCCCAAACTAATGCGGTGTCTGTTCCCCGAGGATGCCCAGACGTGAGTGAACAACTCGGTCCCATGTCTTCGCAACGCTTGAGGAGAGTTCCGAACCATGGGTGAGCGTGACATGTGTCTCACGACGCCTGCACCTGCTTCTCTCCCCAAGGTCACAGTTCAGCTTCCCACCTGCGGAGACTCCCACTGAGAGCCGTCTGCAAAAGAGGGCCCGGCGGAAGGGTGTTCGATTCCCAGCGCCACCCAGGGGCTGCCATCCTGCCAACGCTGCAGCCCCAACACAGATGTTCAAGAAGCTGTGTGCCACAAGGGCAGAGCCCCAGCACTAAGTGTGCAACCCCTGGCAGGCACGACCAAATGTCCAAGCACCACAGCCATGTGAGACCCCAGACGCACCGCAGCACTAACATGAGGTTTCCGGCAGGAACCATGGACTGCCCGAACACTCACACCTCAATCCCCACCTCTTTGAATACCAAGCCACTGTGAACCCAAGGTGAGGCGAGAAAGAAGCCAGGAATCGGGTTTCCATGGCAACAAGCAGCGCCTGCTTCCCTGAGGTCTGTCTTCATCAGCGCCAGACAGACATGCCGTCCGAACCCCTCGTTGACAGATATCAGCAACATTCTGCCATTTCACTGAAAAGTCTGAGAAGTCTCTGTGGTCATTCTGTGGCCACAAGGCAGCTCCCACAGTGCTCTCGGGGATTAGCAGGGAGGAACACCAGGGCCCCACGTGTTTGGCCTCTCCCTGTAAGGTCACTATAAATCACAGTGCTTCATGTTCGCTTTTCATCCAAGACAGGTTTTTAGGTGTCTTTTTTTTTTCTTTTTGGGTCACACCCGGTGATGCACAGGGGTTACTCCTGGCTCTTCACTCAGGAATTATCCTGGCAGTGCTCAGGGGACCATGTGGGATGCTGGGAATCGAACCTGGGTCAGCAGCATGCAAGGCAAACACCCTACCCGCAGTGCTATCGCTCCAACCCCAGGTTTTTTAGTTTTTGAGTCATCCCCAGCGGTGCCCGGGGCTTACTCCTGGCTCAGTGCTCAGGGACCACGGCTGGCAGTACTCAGGGGACCATGCGGGGTGCCAGGAACTGAACCTGGTTCCACCCCGACCAAAGTCAGTGAGCTAAGCCATTGTCCTTTCTCTCTGGCCTCCCTGAACAGGTTCCTGTGACAGGGATCATTCTGCCCTGCATGAGGGAACCCCAAGGATAAGCTTCCTGATGGAACACAGTTCATCCTTGACGATAAGGCACCGACTAGCCTTATTCTCTCGTTTTCTGCAGAGATTTGTACTACTGCCTCCTTCATCACCTGTTCCTTGAGAAGCAAGTCCTGCCACCTGGAAACCACTGTTCCACTAAACTTAATGACCCCTTCACTGCATTGCCCGGTCTTTGTCGCAGATAACAAGCTTTCATTTTGCTGTTCTTTGGTAACTACTCTCAACAAAAATGTAAAACTGTGGCCTCAGCTTCTCTGGCAAGACTCAGACCTGATGGCCTAAGGAACTGTTTCACAATATGGCGGGGGTGGGGGTGGGGCGCCACGAGGTTGGGGCGTGTTTCTGGACTCTTCTGTGTCCCGCGGGACTCAGACAAGAAGGGTCTCTGCTCCCTTATGCGGCCTCTCTCCCTGTCTCTTCCCTGGAAATGTCTCATTCTTGCCTTTCCTTGGTGTGACTCTACCATTTCACTTTTTTTTTTCTCTTTGGATCACACCTGGCGATGCACAGGGGTTACTCCTGGCTCTACACTCAGGAATTACTCCTGGCAGTGCTCAGGGGGACCAAATGGGATGCTGGGAATCGAACCCGGGTTGGCTGCGTGCAAGGCAAACGCCCTCCCCGCTGTGCTATTGCTCCGGTCCCCCATTTCACTTTTCAAGCAAGACCAGGACTGCCGTGCAGCTTGGCCTCCAGCCTGGTCGAGCTGCAGGAGGACCTGGGCAAGCTGGCCCCCACGGGCGCAGGGACACTGTCCATCTGGGAAGCACCAGTGTCCTAGCACGAATTGAGTTTCCATTCCAGGAAGTGAGTGACCATCGTCCATCTGCAGATTGTCATGGGATATTTTGTGAGGAACTAGGTCGAGGTTCCTGATGTCTCAGATTTAGCCAGTTGTTCTGGGTTTTGTTGATTTGTTTGGGGATCTGGGAGGAGCCACACCCGGTGGTGCTCAGGGCTTGCTTCTGGCTCTGTGCTCGGAGATGAGTCCTGGCGATGCTCAGGGAGCCGTACTCAGGGTCAGGGATTGAACCCGGGCCAGCTGTGTGCAAGCAAGGCCAGAGCTTAACCCCTGCGCTATCTCACTGGCCCAGCTGTGCTGAGTTTTTATATCTCATTTCCTTCCTGCTTCCCTTAGACTTGACAGAGGGTCACTCTGGTGCTGTTCATCCCTCACCAGGCTCAGCAGCCTACTATCTTTGCAGAGGAATCAAACATTCAGAACTTAAGTCATCAAATAGTAATTCATCGTTCCAGGAACCATTGAGGAGTCAATAATCAACCTTAGCTGATCATTCGTTTCTGATATCCTCGGGTCCAGAATTCAATTTTCTATTACTAGTCATCAATGTCGGGGGGTTGCTTCTTTGTTTGTGGTGACAGACATGCACCTGAGCTCTAGCTCACTCAATCTCTGAGTGCAGAACCAGGGGTAGGCCCTGAAACACCGGGTGTGGCCCCCAAACAACAACAACAACAACAACAATAAGAACAATAAACAGGGCTGGGGCTGGAGTGATAACACAGCAGGTAGGGCGTTTGCCTTGCATGCGGCCGAACCGGGTTCAATTTCCAGCATCCCATATGGTCCCCTGAGCATCGCCAGGAGTAATTTCTGAGTGCAGAGCCAGGAATAACCCCTGAGCATCACCAGGTGTGACCCAAAAAGAAAAGAAAAAAAAAAATGACAGGGCTTTAGTCTTTTTTTTTTTTCCTTTTTGGGTTACACCCAGCGATGCTCAGGGGTTACTCCTGGCTCTGCACTCAGGAATTCCTCCTGGCAGTGCTTGGGGGACCATGTGGGATGCCAGTTTGGCTGCGTGCAAGGCAAACGCCCTCCCTACTGTACTATCACTCCAGCCCCAGGTCTTCAGACTTAAAGATTTTTTTTTAAATTTTTTATTAGTAAGTAACTGTAAGGTACAGTTACAGACTTACAAACTTTCGTGCTTGCATTTCAGTCAAACAATGCTTGAGTACCCATCCCTCCACCAGTGCCCATTTTCCACCACCAATGGTCCCAGCATCCCTCCCACCACCCCACCTCATCCCCCATCCCCCCACCCCACCTCTGTGGCAGGGCATTTCCTTTTGCTCTCTCCTTTTGGGTGTTGTGGTTTGCAGTAGAGGTACTAAGTGGCCATCATGTTCGGTCTATAGTCTACTTTCAGATACATCTCCCATCCCGAGCGGGCCCTCCTTCAGTCTTAAAGACTTCTAAAAACTATTTACACTGCAGCCACTTTTCTTGCACGCAAATGACCCAAAGCCTCACCAGGAGTGGTCCCTGAGCACAGCTGGCTGTGGCCTACCCCCACGAACCCCCAGGCCCCAAATGCAGGTGTGTCGTCCTAGGAACACACCGAATGTTTTTGCAGCCCATTTTGACATGATCACCACAAGTCATTCTGTGCATCGACTCTCACATTAGTATAATGGGGTTATAATACCTAAGTTTCAGGGATGCTGAAGAGATTAACTGAATAAACACAAACAAAATACCTAGCACAGTGCAAAGCAGTAACTACAAGTGCTATTTCCTTGTTCTAGCAAGAAAGTAAGGTGCTTTTAGTTGTTTTTTTGGTTTTTTTTTTGTTGCCTTCTGGACCAGGCCCAGTGGTGCTCCTGGCTCTGTGCTCAGGAATCCCTCCCGGTGCTGCTGGAGGGCTCTGTGGCATGCCAGCCTCGGACCCAGGGGCCACACATAAGGTTCAGGTGTGGAAAGTTGTTCTTGAAGCAGAGGGCAGCGCTCGTGGAACTTGGCCTTTCAGACTCAGAGTTTCCTGTGTCTAACAGCAGAAACCAAAGAAGCATTTCACTGGCATGAAAATAACTTAGGCGGGGAAGGCTATGTACGACACAGGTGACAGAATAAAGGTCAGAGGAAGTGCTGTCTGCCCGCGGGCAGGATGCTTTGATGGCCTGTACCTTATTCTTAGTTTTTTAAGAAACTTACATGCATTTGTGAGGGGACTGTGGGCATGCGCAGGTGAGGAATAGACAATGCACCTGATGTCACATGGACAGAAGGTGCTAGAGAAAAGCCCTCAGGGTACTGATGAGTGTTGTTGCAGTTTGGGGGACACCCGGGGGAGCTCAGGGCTCACTCCTGGCTCTGTGCTCAGGGCTCATTCCTGGCAGGTCTCAGGGACCACGTGAGGTGCTGGGGAAAGAACCCAGGTCCTAGGGCTGGAGCAATAGCACAGCGGGGAGGGCATTTGCCTTGCACATGGCTGACCAGTCTCGATCCCCTGCATCCCATATAGTCCCCGGAGCAACACCAAGAGTGATTCCTGAGTGCAGAGTCAGGAGTAATCCCGTCCGCCATGTGCAGGGCAAGCACCCCACCTACTGTCCTATCTCTCAGGCCCAAGAGGTGTTCTCAGGAAG
This sequence comes from Sorex fumeus, assembly GCF_029834395.1. Lineage (NCBI taxonomy): Eukaryota > Metazoa > Chordata > Mammalia > Eulipotyphla > Soricidae > Sorex > Sorex fumeus. The sequence continues at coordinate 17,505,822 of NW_026606081.1, read as the reverse complement.
TCTGTTGCCATGGCCAAGGTCAGGGGCCAAGGTGGGATGCACTGCTCAGTGTCTGCTGACCATCATAAAGCTTCAGGGTGCTAGGGTCCGATAGCACAAAGGCGCGAACAGCTCGGTCATGGCAAGTGGGAGCCCGCGGAAGGCAGGTGGCTGCTCCCTGGGGCTCTGCCGGAGATCTGTTGGCCTCAGCCAGGCGAGAAAGGGGGCACAGTGAGTTGCAGAATCGTCCTGGTCATTACGCTGCATGTGTGGCGCCCTGCTTGGTGCTTTGCTGATTTGTGTTTTTGGATCTTTGTGTGCAAGAGTGTGTGTGCCCCACTTGTGGACACTGGGGGCCTCGTGGCTCTTGGTTTTCTCCTGTGGACACTGAGGGTCAGAAACTCAGCCGCGCAGCTGCATTGGGCTTTCCCTTCTACCCAGCACCTTGCCTTGATAATGGAATAGATTCAGAAATATAATTAATATAATATAATTAATACCCATCTTCCAGGATTGCCGCATCACATTTGATAGGGTTCAAATATGGTTTGAACCATGGGAACACCTGCAAGGGCAATTAGAGATCGTTCTAAAAGCCTCTGTCTCTCAGGGGCTAGAGTGATAGTACAGTGGGTAGGGCGTTTGCCTTGCACGTGGCCAACCCGGGTTCGATTCCCAACATTCCATATGGTCCCCTGAGCACCGCCAGGATTGATTCCTGAGTGCATGAACCAGGAGTAACCCCTGTGCATCGCCACGTGTGACCAAAATAAATAAATAAATAAAAGCCTCTATCTCCCTCAGAGAGCCTGGCAAGCTACTGAGAGTATCCTGCCCACAGGGCAGAGCCTGGCAAGCTATCTGTGGCGTATTTGATATGCCAAAACCAGTAAATACAATGGGTCTCATTCCCCTGACCCTGAAAGAGCCACCAATACAGAAGCGTTAAGAAAGATGAGGAAGGAGAGAGATTCAGAAATATAATTTATTTCTCTAAAGTCTAGGACAGCATATAATAAGCTCTATGTAAATGAACATACTTTTTCTACTTATTTTGTTAACATTTCTTCTGTTTGTGTTGTGTTCTGGGCTTGCTCCTATCTCTGTAATTCAGGATTATCCTTGGTAGTGCAGGGATCAAAGCCCGTCTGCAAGGCAAGTGTCTAGTGTGCTGTGCTATCTCCAGCCTGTTACTAACACTTTCATGTTGTCTCCCATCTGTCCTCACTTCCAGTCTCCTCCCTACCAACATCAACATCATTTGAATCAAAGTAACTCTGCAGGTGGGGAGTGAGGGAGACAGATGCGGCAGCACTGGCGTTTCCTCATCTCTGCTAGACACGCCTGGCCAGTGCACCGGGGGATGCCTGGTTTGGGTCAGGACTAGTACACTGTCCAGCAAGGATGCCTGTCCTCTGGTTCTGCACTGTGGGGGCAGGCTTGGGGAGCCATGGAACCTGGCTGGAGTGAGGAACTGCTTTTTTTTTTAATTTATTTTAGCTTTTTGGGTGACACCTGGTGATGCACAGGGGTTTCTCCTAGCTCTGCACTCCTGGCGGTGCTCGGGGATGCTGGGAATCGAACCCAGGTCGGCCGCATGCAAGGCAAATGCCCTACCCACTGGGCTATCGCTCCAGCCCTGAGGAACTGCTCTTTGAAGGAAAGAAAAATCAGTCCTCACCTCAGCACAGACAACAGGATGCCTCATCTTTCTCTCACAGAAAACAATTCAGGAGGAGACAAAATAGTGACACAACATAGTTCTTTCTTTCTTTTTTTTTTAATTAGTGAATAACCGTAAGGTACAGTTACAGATTTACAAACTTGTGTGCTTGCATTTCAGTCATACAATGCTCGAGTACCCATCCCTCCACCAGTGCCCATTTTTCACCACCAATGGTCCCAGCATCCCTCCCACCACCCCCGTCCCGGCCCCTCCACTCCACCCCGCCTCTGTGGCAGGGCATTTCCTTTTGCTCTCTCGCTCTCCTTTTGGGTGTTTTGATTTGCAATAGAGGTATTTACTGGCCATCATGTTCAGTCTGCAGTCTACTTTCAGCCTGTATCTCCTATCCGAGCGGTCCACCCTTTACTTGGTGGTCCCTTCTCTATCTGAGCTGCGTTTTCCCCCAGCATGTGACGCTGGCTTCTAAGCTGTGGAGCAATCCTCCTGGTACTTACCTCTACTATTCTTGGCTTCCATTCAGTTATTTTATATTCCACAAATGAGTGCAATCTTTCTACGCCTGTCCCTCTCTTTCTGACTCATTTCACTTCACATGATACTTTCCATGTTGATCCACCTATATGCAAATTTCATACATGACATAGTTCTTATCGAATGAAACTTACTTAGAAAGATGTGAGGAGCAAAAAAAAAAATGTGTGTTCAAGAGAGAACACAGCTTCTCCAGCATGGAAAGTGCAAGCAAAGAAACACAGACAGGCAGGTGAGATGTGTTTGAGGGAGTCAGCCTGGCTTTGGCGAGGAGCTTTTACACAATTCTTCCAATTTTTTTTTCTGGAGTTTTGTATACATAAAAATTTACTGGTGGGGGCTGGCGCAATAGTACAGCGGGTAGGGCATTTGCCTTGCAAAGACTGACCCAGATTCGATTGCCGGCACCCCACATGATTTCCCAAGAGTGATTCCTGAGGGCCAAGCCAGGAGTAACCCCTGAGCACTGCCAGGTGTGACCCCAATCCCCCCCAAAAAAACTATTATTTGTGTTTCCTCTTCAAGCCAGTGTTCTCTCTTGGACACGTAACTCACTTAAGCAAGTGTTTCTTCATCTCTTGGCATGCTTGTTCACTCTGGAGAAGCCCAAGTTCTCTCTGGAACATGTATTTCCTCTTTCTCTCCCCTCATATATTTCTAACTAAATTTCACTTAATAAAAACTATCTTGGCCTTTGGGGGCTGGAGCAATAGCATAGCAGGTAGGGCGTTTGCCTTGCAGGCGGCCAACGGAGGTTCAATTCCCAGCATCCCATATGGGGGCAGCACCACCAGGGATAATTTCTTAGTGCAGAATGAGGAGTAATCCCTGTGCATCGCCGGGTGTGACCAAAAAAGAAAAAAAAAAAGAAATTCATACACACACACAAAAAAAACTATCTTGGCCTTTGTCTCTGCTGTCAAGGGCTGGGAAGATTGCTCCATGGTTGGAAGCCTGACTCATAAGCTCGGGGAGAAGGCAGCTGGGATAGAGAAGGGATCACTGAGTCAATGATGGTTGGAGGGATTGCTCAGGATGGGAGATGTGTGCTGAAAGTAGGTAAAGGACCAAACATGACAACCTCTCAGTATCTGTATTGCAAACCATAATGCCCCAAAATAGAGAATAAGAGGGAAATTGTCTGCCATAGAGTCAGGGGGCAGGGTGGGAAGGGGGGTGGATACTGGGGACATTGGCGGTAGAAATTGTACACTGGTGAAGGGATGGGTGTTTATCATTGTATGACTGAAACTTAAACATGAAAGCTTTGTAACTATATCTCATGGTGACTTAATTTAAAAAATAAATAAAATTAAATGAATAAAAAACTATCTTGCATCACTTAAAAAAATGTTACCCTGGGCGTTGTCACAGGGAATCCTTACACTGCTGACTTCTCATAATCTCTTCCCTCCACTATTGTTGGCCTTTACTAAAGAGCTGATAGATTCTACAGTAGTTTTGTTTTGGAGGGGTCCACCCCTCTCTGAGTGGGGCCACTGTCTTCTCCAAGGTGCTCAGGAATCACTGTCATGGGATGAGGTCTTCATGCTTTGACTCCGCAGGGCTGGGGCAGTACCTCTTCTTATCTTGCATTATTGCAAGGTACTTTGGGGGTGGGGAGCTTCCTATCTGCATCCTTACAGTTTTATCTGTAAGCCTCTTATTTAGGAAAACATGGAAAATAAAGAATTTGGCTAAGACCTAAAGGAAAGAGGGCTGGAGAGAGAGTACAGGGGCAGGGTTTCCCTTGCACAAAGCTGACTGGGTTTCAACCCCACCCCATCCCCGCCCCTGCACCCCATATGGTCCCCCAAGCCAGAGTGATCCCTGAGCACAGAGCCAGGAGTAAGCCCTGGGCACCATTGGATGTGGTTCCCAGAACAAAACTCAAGACAAAAGGAAAGAGCTGGGAGACACAGTCCATGTAGGAAATATCTGGAAATAAGGAATTGCCTCTGTAGTTTTGCTAACTGCAGAGTTCTGAAGGCTAATAGCCATGCACCAAAGGCACAACAAATAGTAGCAAACCAATCAGTTACTTAGAAGCAGTATTATCTTGGGCTGGACAGGCTCTGCCATGCCTGGCCTGGCATGCTGCCATCGCTGGTTTGGTCTCCTGGCACAGCCAGACGTGATCCTGGGTCACAGTGCCAGGAGTCAGCTGGGAGTGCCGCCAGGTATGGCCCCCACCCAAACAGATTAAGCACTGTAGCACTTTCCTCCCCTTGTTCATTGATTTGCTCGAGCGGGCACCAATAACGTCTCCATTGTGAGACTTGTTGTCACTGTGTTTGGCATATCAAATACGTCATGGGTAGCTTGCCAGGCTTTTGCTGTGCGGGTGAGATACTCTTGGTAGCTTTCCGGGCTCTCTGAGAGGGACGGAGGAATTGAATCCAGGTTGGCCGCATGCAAGGCAAATGCCTTACCCACTGTGCTATCGCTCCAGCCCATAAATAGTGTTAGGTCAAGGAAATCCATGGGTGTCCCCAAGAGGGGAAGGGTAAGGAACAGGGGGTGCTCAGGAGGCCTGGTTCGGAGCGCGGCAGCGGTGAGGCTGACCCAAGTACAGTGCTGGGGGAGCCAAACCAAATCCCTCAAAGACAACAGTGGGGGTTGGAACTACATGAAGGAGAGTGTCCGAGACACAACCCAGGGCATCGAACATGGGTCGATGAGATTCTGCCAAGAGAGCTGAGGAGTGAGGGAAGGGGTTGGGCACTCTGGTGCTTTGTGAGTGAGGCAGGAAGGCTGGAAACCAGAAGCATAAAAACTAATACTATTGCAAGTCATGATACTGCAACAAACCATAATAATAATAATAATAATAATAATAAAATAGCTCCAGGGGCCTAAGGAGAGTACAGCAGTTAAGGGCACACCTGTACATGACCTGGGTCTTACTTCCTGCCCTACAGGGAGTGTCATGGAGGCCCCAGCACCCTTGGGCTGGCGGGAATGATCACCGAGTCATGGGGCCTGAGCAGCCAGCACCCTCACATCCTTGGTCCAAGAACTGCTGCTGGGGGTGGACCCTGCAATTCCTAAACACTCCTTTTTGGGAGGGCCCCAAAAAGGCAGATCCAGGTGACAGCCAGAAAGGCCTCCCCCATCTCCCATAAACTATTGTGGCAGAGAGGCCTAGAAGCTTCAAAAACGGAAGTCTGAGAAAGAGTTCTCGGTTTCAGAAAAGAAAGGCACCGATTCCTGATAAATTCTTGATTGGTTTGCTATTTTGCTTTGGTGGCCACACCCAGTAGTGCTCAGGACTTACTCCTGGCAGGCTCAGGGGACCATGTGGGGTGCCAGGGATCAAGTCCAAGTCAGCCACGAGCAAGGCGAGTGCCCTCCCCACTGCACTATCACTCCCGCCCTTGAATTCTTGATTTCTTTAAAGATATGAAGGATTGGGGTCATAGGGGGAAGTGTGGACTGGGAGCTTAGGCAACAGGCGATGATGTAAGAAAATGAATACTTCCGTGGTCACAAGCACGATGGTTGGGTAGCCATGCGTTAGCACCACATGGGCCTCAGCAGCCTGGGGAAGATGACAGTGACCCTCGCACGTTTTCCCATCAGATGGGAAAGAAAAATCGTGCCGTGGGGAGGAGCTATATGCTAAGGATTCAAGGCATGGAAAGTGACTGGATGCAAAGTCCTCTCAGCTGGTCGGGGAAATGCTACACTGTAGGAAAGAAGGCAGGAACGTGGCAAAGACCATTGACAGGGTGTGAATGGGTAGAATCTACCTGAGTTCCTTCTACCATTCCCTCCTGTGGTGCTTCTGTTTCTCCAAAGGGAAACATTTGCACAAGATTGCGAATAAACAAGCACTATTACTGTTCCAAAGAGTCTGCGTTGGGCATTTCAGCAAAGAGAAGGCACCAGCACCGCAGCTGACAAGAGTGAGGGGCTCTGGGGCTGTGCTGTCAGGAGGCCAAAGAGTCCTTCACCACCGGTTTCTTTGTGGTATTTATTGGGTAACATCAAGAAAGAAAATGGGAACCTCTAAATGCAAATTCAGCCTGTGGTTTTGAAAAAAAGAAACAAGAAACCAGTTGGCCCTGGGGAATTTCTCTCCCTGGTCTGAGGCGGCAGAGTCAGGACTGAGTAGGGAAATAGGAGGGACAGGGGACCGGTCTCTGTCCCTCTGTGAGACACCAAGCAGGTGAGGGGAGGAGAGCAGGGCCAGGCACAGGTAATGCTCCAGGTGTGTGCTCAGGTGCCACTCCTGGCTGTGATCATGGGACCTTATTCAGTGCCAGGGATCTTGGGTTGACTGTGAAAAGGCAAGAGTCTTACCCACTATATTGTATCTCTGGCCCAAAGGTGGCTTTTTTTTTTCTACTGATGATGCTTGGAGTTTTGTGTTTAAGATTGTAGTGATAGTAGCTGGAGCCATAACACAGCGGGTAGGGCATTTGCCTTACACGTGGCCAACCTGGGTTCGATCCCAGCATCCCATATGGTCCCCCGAGCACCCCCAGGAGTGATTCCTGAGTGCAGAACCAGGAGTAACCCCTGTGCATCACTGGATGTGGCCCAAAAAGAAAAAAAAATTGCAGTGAGCAATATTCTGCAGGGCTGGCAAGTGGTGATATTCAAAAGCATAGCTAGTTTTCAGGGTAAACTGGTAATTTGGGGACAGAAAATTTGGCAAGTGGTTTTTAAAATCCTCACTTCTGTTTTGTTTGATTTGCTTTTGGTGGGGACACAGCCGGGGGTGCTCAGGGCTTCTTCCTGGTTCCGTGCTCCGGGATCAGGGTGCTGTGGGGACCAACGCGGGGGGTCAGCTGGGTGCAAGGCCAGCTCCTGCCGGCTCTGCGTTCTCTCTGATCCCTTATCTACAACTTGGGCTCGCTCATAACAGTAAGAATTTGGATATTATTTTTTGTTAATGGCCTGGAGTTATTTAACTTCTGAAACCTTTTATTGCTTAAGGTCCTGTGATCAAGTGCTGCAGGGGACCCTCTGAGGCGCTGGGACTCACACTCAGGGCAGCTGCATGAAAGCAAAGGCCCTTCTCATTACACTGTCTTCCGGCCCAGAGGAATTTCTTCTTTCAAAACCCCACTCCTGAGCCTGGGCTCTTGGCCCAGTGGCCTCCTGCTGACTGGCATGGGTCTCTGCTTGGACCCCTGGCACTGCAAAATAAATGGACAAAATTCCTAGGGCCGGGAAATGTGGCTTTTTGGTATAACACATGTCTGAAGTGTATGAGGCCAGAAATTACATTAAATCCTATCGCGTGGGAGGCTGGGGTGATAGTGCAGCAGACCTGGCACCTGCCATACATGCGGCGACCTGACTCTGGTACCCAGCAACCTGGTCCCCTGAGCACCAACAGGAGTATTTCCTGAGTTCAGGGTAACCCCTGAGCATCACTGAATCACTGAGTGTGACACCAAACACTCCCCTCACTCCCCCCTCCCCAATATCCTATTACTCCTCAGTCCATTTTGGTAATTTTAAGATTGTTTTATTGAACCATCATGAATTACAAAGTTACAAAATTATTCACGGTTGAGTTCCAATATTCCATCACCAACCCCTTCACCCGTATTCACATCCCTCCACCAAGGTGCCCAGTTTCCTCCTGCCCCTGCCTGCCTCTCCCTGCCAGGCAATTCTGAGGCACTGTGGCCTACAGTATGTTACTGAGAGGGTATCATGTGCTCACTTCACCCCCTTTCAGATTCCAGCCCTCCTCCAGAGTGACCACTTCCCTCCATCATTGCTGTTCTGGCATGAAAATTACTTTCTTTTGTTACTATCTCTTCCTTTCTGCACCTGGCATTGAACTTGGGACCTCACGCATGTGAGCTCTGCACTCTAGCATTCAGCTACATTCCCTTAAGATTAAAAAAAAAAATTACAAGATTAGACCCTCCCAGGATGGGAGAAGCATGCTGAAAGTAGACTATAGACCAAACATGATTGCCACTCAATGCCTCTTTTGCAAACCATAACACCCAAAAGGAGAGAGAGAATAAAAGGGAATACCCTGACACAGAGGCAGGGTGGGATGGGGGGATGGGGGGTGGGAGGGATACTGGGATTAGTGGTGGTGGAGAATGGGCACTGGTGGAGGGATGGGTGTTTGATCATTGTACAATTGAAACCCAAGCACAAAAATTTGTAAATCTACAACTGTACCTCATGGTGTGTCACTAACAAAAATTAAAAAAAAAATGTAAATGATGGAGAATGGGCACTGGTGGAGGGATGGGTACTGGATCATTGTATAACTGAAACCCAAGCACAAAAATTTGTAAGTCTACAACTGTACCTCATGGTGTTTCACTAATAAAAATTAAAAAAAAAATTACAAGATTAGAAAAGCTATGCAATATGACGAGGGTGCTGCTTTAAGGGTTTTTTTTTTTTAATCTTTTTTTTTTTGAGCCACACCTGACCATGGTCATGGCTTACTCCTGGCTCTGGTGCTCAGGAATCACTTCCTACAGTACAAATGCCTGTCAGCCTTGTGCTAACTCCCTGCTCTGCTGTAGGTTTTTGCCTTTACAGTATGATTTGGGAAAGGACCATCCTATTGTCACTTGTCATTTAGAGGAAGCTCAGTTTAGAAGGGCCACAGGATTTCCTGGGAATTACAGTCGGGACTTGAAGAAATCTTGGTTTGGCTCCTTCTGCCTTACTCAGAGACCGGGCTTCAAGGAGAGGTGTGTGTGTCGGGGGCTGGGGATGGGGGTCACATTCCAAAGACCACTCAACCAGTTAGACAGGCTTTCCTATATTTTTTAAGTTATACCCGTGGGGCTGGAGCAATAGCACAGCGGGTAGGGCATTTGCCTTGCACGCGGTCGACCCTGGTTCTATTCCCAGTATCCTATATGGTCCCCCGAGCACCTCCAGGAGTGATTCCTGAGTGCAAAGCCAGGAGTAACCCCTGAGCATCACTGGGTATGACCCAAAAAGCAAAAAATAAATAAATAAATACAGTTATACCCCCCCAAAAAATTCTAAATCTGGATGGATAATACACCCCCCCCTCCGCCCCCCCCCCCCCCCCCCAATCATTCTTCAAAGCTTCTCTGAGCCCGCGGGGCCTCCCTGGGAATCCACCTGCTCTGCCTCTGGCCAACAACTCTGATCAAATGTTTCTGTGCCCCACAAATTTGACACATTTCTCTCATTTTTTTTAATTCAGAAAAATCGGGAGCCACGCCAGGGGTGCTCTCCATTTGCTCTCAAGCTACTTTTCCTGGATGCTAGACCAGGTTTGTCATGGATACGTGCTAAGACTGGGGCCGGAGCGAGAGTACAGTGGGAAGGGCGTCTGCCTTGCACACGGTTGACCCAGTTTCCATCCCTGGCATCCCATAGGGTCCCCTGGGCACTGCCAGCAGTAACCCCTGAGCACTGCCAGGTGTGGCCTCCTCAAAACAAAACAAAAGCGCTTATGCTGAACTCAGAAATGCATCCAGGCCAGGGTTCTGAGAGCTGAGTGTGAATACCTATGGGACACAGGTTCCCGCAAGATGGCACAGGAGCAATTGTACAGCAGGAGGGGCACTTGTCTTGCACACAGCAGGAGTGGGTTTGATTTCAATCCCCCGTCCCCCATATGGACCTGAGCTTTGCCAGGAGTGATCCCTAAATGCAGAACCAGGAGTAAGCTGAGCATTGCCACGTGTGGCCTCAAAACAAAAGCAGGCAGGCAGGCAGGCAGGAAGGAAGGAAGGAAGGAAGGAAGGGAGGGAGGGAGGGAGGGAGGGAGGGAGGAGGAAGAGGGACAAAGTGAGAGTGAGTGAGAGAAAGAGAGAAAGAGAGGGAGAGAGGAGAGAGCTAGAGAGAGGGAGAGAGAGAGGGAGAGAGAGGAGGGGGAAGAGAGAGAGAGAGAGAGAGAGACTTGAGAGCCTGAAGGAGAGACAAGGTGGGTGATTCTAGCAGCAGAGGTTCCACTCGGGAAGGGAAAGAGGCCCTGCGGGGAAGCCCAGGGTTGAGAGGTGACTCCTAAAGCCAGATTCCAGAGAAAGGTGGGGGGGGGGGAGGGGGGAGTGGCAGGGAGCACTTTCCATTGAACTTACACTGCTGGCTGGTTAAACAGGGCCAGAATGCAGAATGCTGGATGATTATCTCAGGGCATACCCTTATCAGAGATTCCCTGTGACCTTCCCTACCAGTAAACCCTCCCTGGGGCAGGTCACCTCTGCTGCTGCTGCTGCTGCCTCCCCCACCCTCCCCCCCAAGAACTTGCTTCCAGCAAATACCTCTCTAGTTCTTGTTGGATCCGGCAGTCTTGAGCTTTGGACCTTCTTTAAAGGGACATCAAGGATCAAGGTGACTGGCTGGGGGATGGCTTCTGGGATTTTCTTTGACTATAGAGACCTACAAGGCTGCACTTCCCGGGGACGTGTGGGGGTGACTCGGGGCTCGGCAAACGCACCTCCTTCTTGTCAGGGATGCAGTTAGACATGCAGTGTAGCTCGCGGGTTAATGACAAAGCGAGACTCCTGATGGATTAATAAACGCTGAGGTGTTTGCCCCTGCAAATGAGGAAGTGCAGCCTGAATGGTTTAGGTCATTTCTGCTGGTCGGCGCTCATTAGTGCTAGCTGTGTGGCTGGTCAGCCGACCTAGCTGCACACACACAGATGTGGACAAAGGCAGGGCAGCAAGATACAGCATTTGCACGTTGACAAAGCTCACACACCGTCCGGTAACGCGCGATCCAACTTTCCCTGTGTACGAAAGCGAAAAATGTTTCCCGCTTGTTTAAATGGGGGAATGTTTTACTTTAGATCAACATTCCACTGAAAATAGTCTCCAAGAATAATGCCAAATTTAGAAGCTTTGGACAATCTACTGAAGTGAGGGAGCATGCTTCTGGAAAAGGCCTGTGCAATGTGCCTTCAGTGTCAAACTGCACCAGAACGGGACTCTGTCTGGGTCAAACAAAAGTGATTTGGGGGCCAGAGCTCTAGAGCAGCTTGCTGGTCTGAGTTTGAACCAGGGTTCTGCCCTGGCATCCCATATCGTTCCCCAAGTCCACCAGGAGTGATTCCTGGGTGCAGAGCCAGGAGGAAGTCCTGAGCATTGCTGGGTGTGACCCCAAAACAAACAAAAAATAACAGTAAAATATTTGTATTTTCCAAGAACAATGCTTAGAATATGGTAAACTCCTGATAAGTTTTGTTTTGTTTTGTCTTGGGGACCACACCCAGCGATGCTCAGGGGTTACTCCTGGTTCTGCATTCAAGAATTACTCCTGGCTGGGGCAGGAAAGCACAATGGGTAGGGCATTTGCCGTGCACAGGGCTGGCTGACTCAGATTTGATCCTCAGCATCCCATGTGGTTCACCCGTGCATTGCCAGGAGTGATTCCTGAGTGCAGAGCCAGGACTAACCCTTGAGCATTGCCAGGTGTGTGTGTGGGGGAAATTACTCCTGGACGTGCTCAGGGACCATATGGGATGCCAGGGATCAACCCAGATTAGCTGCATGCAAGATAAATGCCCTCTCTGCTGGATTATTTCTCCAGTCCCTTGATAAGTTATTTTTTTGACTAAATGAATACATTTTTGGCTTAAGTGGGAAAGTAGAATCCGTTTGGCAATTTATTTTGAATACTTGAATACAAATTTCCTGTTGAGATGCCTAATAACCAAGGTCACCTGAAAATGACCCAGAGACAAGCACTGGCCACCCTGGACGGCAGCATGCTTGTTAACTAACCAGATAATTCCGGACATCTGATTAAATCTGTCTTCAAAACAATCAATGTCCCAGAAGAGAATGAAAACTCTTCTTTTACACACTAATCTATGGATCAGATCAGTTTTATTTATTTATTTATTTATTTATTTATTTGGGTTTTGGGCTATGCCCTATGGTTCTAGGTGCATACTCCTGGCTCTGTACTCAGGGGTCACTGCTGGTGGACTCAGGGGACCATATATGGGGCTGCAGATCAAATCCAGCTTGGTCACATGCAAGACAAGCAACCTGCCCACTGAGTATTGCTCCAGCCCCATTCATCTGGCCTTCAAGCTGGAATGGCTGGTAGGGCTATCCCATTATGACGTGTGGGAGGAGGAAGAGAGAGAGAGCGCTGGACCCTGCAGAGATGCTAAAGCCAAGTCAAGTCCCAAAGAAAGGTCGGAGGCTGGAGAGTTAGTATAGCTGGTAGACTGGCCCGGGTTCAATTCCCTGCATCCCACAGGGTTCTTTCAGCACCTCCAGGATCAATCCCTGAGTGCAGGGCCGGGAGTAAACCCTGAGCACCACTGGGTGTGGCCTAAAAGTAAAAAAAAAAAAATTGCCCAGCACAGAAGTAGCCCAAAGGCTGAGAAACGCATCCCTTTGAGATGCAAATTTGGACTCTCAGAGATAAACGGAGACGCCCAGAGAGAATAAGAAGTGGCAGGAGAATCAAAGGTCATGAGAATATCAAAAGGCCTTTGCGGCTGCTGCTCTGTACTGTGGGTGGCTCTTGTTTGGCTAAAGGTCACCCCCAGTTTCATCCCCCGATAGCACATATGGCTTATGGTCCACTGAGCCGTCGGAGGGTAACCCCTGAGCAGCGTTACTGAGTGTAGCCCGGGGGGCGGGGAGGACGGGACAGAACTGCCTTGAAGGACAGCGGCAGGAGAAATACTACTGCTCAGGCATTTGTCTCACAGCTGAGCTGAATTTGATCCCTGGCACCATATGTTCCCCTGAGTGCTGCCAGGAGTGATCCCCTGGGCATGAAGCCAGGAGCAATCCCTGAGCACCACCTGGGGAGCCCAACCCTTCCACCCCAAATGCTGCAGGGTACAGAGTGTAAGACCCTGATAAACCCCGCTGCTGAAAGCCAGTATGTGGCACCAGACAGGTACATAACACATCGCCGCATCCTTCTTGTCTAGAATTCAGTGTCCGCGTGTTCCCAGCAGCACTTTGAAATGGCCTTCGCTTGATGTTTTTTTTTAAGGTCTTCCCCATTGGCACTGTAGAGGGCTTCCTTCCTACCCAAAGCTGCGGGGACAGCAGGGTTGGCCAGTGGCCTAAGCCAGACAGGGACCGGGACGTCAGCGCCTGCCTCACTGCGGGTGCAGGCTCGGGCCAGAGAAACCCCCTTTGGTCCGCAACTCGCCACTGTTTCGTTTTCTTATTTTGCTTTCGGGCTACTCCCAGCTTGCTTCTTGAGGTGCTTGGGGACGAGCAAGGCCGGGGAACTAGCCCAGGGCTCCTGAGCGCCAGGCAAATTTCCAGCCCTTTTGAGGAATCTCCCAACTTGAACCTAAATGGGTTTGGGGGTTGAGGGGTGGGGACAGCACACTTCGGTGCCCAAGGCTGCTCATACTCTGTTCTCAGGACTGATCCCTGGTGGTGCTCAGGGATCATACATGGCACCAAGGATTCGAACTAGGGTTGGCAGGATGCAAAGGAAGAGCTTTCACCCTCGTACCCTCTCCCACCCAACCATGAATCACACACTTACAGGGCTACTCAGGATTGAGTTTCCCAAGTGCAATGACCCAGCACTGATGCCTTCACCAGTGTCCTCTGTCCTCCACCAATGTCCCTAGTTTCCCTCCCGACCCCCAACCCCTAGCCTGCCTCTGTGACAGACACTTTTTCCTTTGCAACACATATAAATACATATGTAATCTTTCCTCTTCATTAAACTGCATTTTTTAAATGGAAGACTATACAATCAGGGACTGGAGAGATAGTACAGTGGATAGGGCACTTGGACGCAGCCAACCTGGGTTTAATCTCTGGCATCTCATATAGTTGGGCACCCGACTCCAACCCTATCAGGAGCATCCCTGAGCAGAGCCAGGAGTAAGCCCCGAGCATCACTGAGTGTGTCCCTCCCACACACAAATAAAGAAGGAATCAGGGGCTGGAGAGATAACACAGCTGGTAGGGCTTTTGCCTTGCACGCAGCCAACCCAGGTTCGATTCCCAGCATCCCATATGGTCCCCTGAGCACCGCCAGGAGTAACTCCTGAGTGCAAAGCCAGGAATAACCTCTGTGCATCGCTGGGTGTGACCCAAAAAGAAAGAAAAAAAAAGAAAAGAAAACAGAATAAAGATGGTACAATTAGAAAATCAAAGATTTTAATTTTTAATTTAATAACCAGAGCACTTGGTTATTTTTGCTGACTCTGTAAAAACTGCATTGCAGTGTATCAGCATTCAACAGTAAAATAATTTAGTGAGTGGAATTCAAACACAAGTCTTGTGTACTCACATTCTTTGATTCATTGCTTTTGGGGCCACACCCAACAATGGTCAGAGGCTAGTCCTGGTTCTGCACTCAGGAATCACCCCTGGTGGTGCTCAGGGGACTATGTGGGATGCTGGGGATGGATCCTGGGTTGGCTGTATGCAAGGCAAATGCCCTCCCCACTGTACTGTCACTCCAGCCCAGCATACCCATATTCTAGAAGAACACGGGCATGCATTGCCTGTAAGAAGTATGGGAACATCTGAAGAGAAACCGTATCCCAGAAATGATTGCACCTTGCACTTCGGTGAGGTCACTTCAGAGAAGGCCGTGAGTCCCTCAACACCCTGGGGAGTTCAGTGCTGTGACACTGAATCCTGACTTCCGTCCCTGGGTCTTGGGGGGGGGGGGGGGGCCCGACCTCAGCTGTCCCTTCCTCCCACTGGCAGGCTAGTGCCCTAACTTTCTCCTGCTCTCGCTAACTTGCCTCTGGTCTTTGCTTGGGAGACCCCCAGACCCCACTTCACTGGTCGTTTTCTCTAAGGCCGACTTCAAGCACAAACTCTTCAGAGAGGCTTTTTCTTGGTTGTTGGGGATCAAAGATGGCCCCAGGGAGAACCCTGGTCCACACCTCCCCCTCCCCCCGCCCACGTTGCTCCCTGAGGTTTGTTGGATTTAGCTGAACAGACCTGAGCCTGTCCTAGGACCTTTTGACCCTGTGCATCTTTCATTGGGGGGGGGGAACTATTGAGAGAGGGAGTCTGTACTTGGCAGTGCTCAGGGGTCACTCCTGGCTCTGCACGTAGGGTACCGGGGCCCCTGGTGCCAGAGACTGACCCTAGGTGTGCCGTGTGCAAAGCAAGGCCCTCCTGCCGTACTCACTTCTGGGCCCTGCCATGGGCTTTGAGATCATTTAGATCATTTCCTCAGCTGTAACTCAGATCAGGAGGATTTTCCAAGATGGATATGATCTAAAAAAAAAAAAATTTCAATATGAACACTAAACATTTTTTTTGGGGGGTCACACCCAGCGATGCACAGGAGTTACTCCTGATTCATGCACTCAGGAATTACTCCTGGCGGTACTCAGGGGACCATATGGGATGCTGGGAATTGAACCTAGGTCTGCTGCGTGCAAGGCAAACACCCCACCCACTGTGCTATTGCTCCAGTCCTGAACACTAAACATTTTCTAGTAGTACTTTTTTTCATTTGTTTTGCTGCTTTTGGGACCACACCAGGCAGTGCTCAGGGCTGACTTCTGGCTCTGTGCCCAGGGATCAATCCTGGTGGGCTTGGGGGACCATATGGGATGGCGGGGATTGAACCTGGGTAGGCCATGTGCAAGGCAAACATCCTACCCGCTGTGTTATCACTGCAGTCCCTCTGGTAGTATTTTATGAAAAAATAAATGTGGTATTTTTAGTATTAGCACTATATCTTATTTATATAAAACATTATATATTGATATTACCTTAATAATGCATTTTAATATTTAATGAGTAGCGGGAGGGCCTTTACCTTTACCTTTACCTTAATGAGTAGCAAATGTATGTGCATGCCTCATAGTGGAAAAACCTGTTGGAAATGATACATATTGGGTGGGGGGTGGGGGTCAGGGGGTTGAGCCACACCCAGCAGTGCTCAGGGCTACCTCTTGTGCTCAGGGATCCCTCCTGGGGGGTGTTTGGGAGACCCCCTGCGTGGGGTTTGGCGGATCAAAACCTGGCTTGGGGATGAAGGCAAACTCCGGGCTTGTGGTATTATCCATTACATACTGTTGATACATTTGAGAAAGGAAACATTAAAATCACCTTCAACAAATAATTTCTGAGGAAACAAAGTAACTACTGGAAGAACTTGGATTTGAGAAGGAGACCAGAAGCCTGGGGCAGGCTCTCTGCTCCCAGCTCTGGGCCCATCCTGGCTTCCATCTGGTCTGGTCCGCTTGACCCCCACCCCTCGTCCCCCGCCCAGGGTGCTTTTCTTGTGTGGGCTCAGGACTCCCAGTGGTTTCTCTGGCAGCCTGCATCCCTCCAGGGCTCAGCTCTGTGATGGGTTTTCAGTAAATTCCTCATAGAGCACACAGTGCCTTGTGTGCTAATCTTCGGCTCTGAGGCCAGGAAGGGGGTCAGTGCTTGCCCCACAGACCCCAGGGCTGCCTGAGGGCAGGAGGCCTCCTGGCTTCCCCTCTAGTCTCTTTCCACCCTCCCCAGAATCGCTTCAACCGGTTTCTTTCTTTTTTTCAATAACAATACCCGGACCAATTCATTTGCTGTTCCATGGACCCCCATCTCCATCTCTGATCATTAGAATTCAGTTTCTGTGCTCAGATTCCTGTTTTGAGGTGCAGCAGCCTGGGCAGAAAGAGGGGGACGAGCCCAGGGCTGTGAGGCATCTCTTGGCTGTGGACAGGGAGGGAAATTTCAGTCATTCCAGAAATGGTTTGAACAAGACAGTTAACTCAATTAGATAGTGATTTCTATCTGTGCAAGACTGGTATCTGGAAATGGCTGGGGACCCACTAATACAAAATGGAAGATTTGTGACCGATAGGAGGAGATTGCAGGCCAGGTGGAATAAAGTTGAGATGCGAATAGAAGAATGTTCAAACTCCTTATAATGTTCCCTGATCTAGATTGTTTTGGGGTTCAGGAAAGGGCTGTTTTCACTGCTCCCGGACAAGCAGCCTTAAACCACTGGTAGTTTCTAGAGGGTCCACCTGGGGAGTAATCCCCAAGTGCAGAGCCAGAGTAAGCTAGGTAGCTCCCCCACCCCCCAAAGGCTGCACCGAGGCCAGAGTGATAGTTCAGTGGGTAGGGCATAGCCTTGCACACGGCTGACCCAGGTTTGATCCCCAGCACCACTATGTCGCCCTGACCCCACCAGGACTAACCCCTGAGAGCAGAACCTGGGCTGGAGCACAGTGGGTAGGGCATTTGCCTTGCACGTGGCTGACCTGGTTCGATCCCCGGCATCCCATTATGTGACCCCAAAAGCACATAATGGTCCCCTGAGCACCGCCAGGGGTAATTCCTGAGTGCAGAGCCAGGAGTAACCCCTGAGGATCATCGCCAGGTGAGACCCCAAAAGCAAAAAAAAAAAAAAAAAAAAAAGAGAGAGAACCAGGAGGAAGCCATGAGCTCAGCTGTGCGTGGCCCACAAAATAAAAAGAGGATGTGTCATTTTTGAAAACTCCATTTTCAGGGAGAGGGTCCCCACACAGTCAGTGCTCCTGCCTCACAGAGAGTCTCTGTGGCTGGGCTGGACACAATGCCCAGGGGCCTGCCTGCCCCAGGATGCCCGAGAGACCTTGTGATCCTGAGGTTAGCCCCGGGCACACCCTCACTGCCTCCTCTATGCTCCCAAGGCACCCCTGAGGGGCATTCCTGGACAGCCTCTGCATCGCCTCTGCTCCTTCCGTGAGGAGGTTTCCTGAGTGAACTCGGCCGCGCAGTCAAGCTCACTTTGCATGTGGTCATGCACTGCTTGCACAGTGTCGAGAAGATGAGAATGGAAACACGAGCCCCCCCCCCCCCCCCCCACACACACACACACAGGTTCTCTGGGCACTGTGACAGATCGGAAACTTGGGTTGCAGGAGTGAGACTCATTATCCGTTATTTCTAGCATGTTTGGTTGGCTGCCTCCCCCACACTCCAGTGCTGGGGGTGTCTTCAGGCCTGTCCCTAGGGGGGGTGTCAGGGGGAGCATGCCAGCCCTACAGCTCCTCTGGTGCTTTTTGGAACCATTTTTGAAAGACTTTTCTTAGAAAGCACACAACTAGGCTGGTTTTCATTCAAAGCCTTTGGGATGAATCCTCTCCGCACCCCTGGCTTCCAGGCAAAATCTTTCATTAGCAAAGTGATTCACAAGGTCCCAGAGAGGGAAAGTGGTGAATTTGGATGCGAACCCAGAGCTGAAAGGAGGGAAGGTGCATGCCTAGAATCGCTCTGAAATGATTTGAATGAGGCAGTAGATTCAAGTGGGTGAGTGTAATTTAAAGTTCCTTAAAGAAAAAAAAAAAAAAACAAGGAAAAGGGGAAAGAGCCCACATAGAAGCTGACCAGGGACAGAGGAAACAGACATCGGTGGAGGGAAGGGGACACTGGATGGGAACTGATGCTCAGCTGTTATACGCCTGAAACCCAATCATGAATAATTTTGTAGCGTTGTAGTTCATAGTGATTCAACAGATTTTATAAAATTTTTTAATAAAAAAGTCCCAATTTGGGATTGGGGGAGAGGGGAGTTTGGAACGATGGTATAGCGAGTAGGGCACCTGCCTGGCACGTGGCCCACCTGGGTTCGACCGCCAGCATCCCATGCACCACCAGGAGTAATTCCTGTGTACAGAGCCAGGAGCTACCCCTGAGCATTGCCAGGTATAGCCCCAAAACTAAAAGCCACAAAAGGTCCCAATGACAAAGTGGTTGCCTTGAACTATTTCCCTTTCACCTGAGAGTGCTTTTGAATTTTCCACATGACTTCTCAGATCTTAGCCCTCACATAAGCACAGGGCAGGAAGTCTCTGAAAACTCACAAGTAAAATGAGGTTTTCTACTAATTACTGTCAGCAAAAATGAACATTCCTGGGTGGTGGCTGGAGAGATACTGTATCCTGCTATGGCTTGATCCCTGAGCTAGACCCCCTCCCCCCCCACCTCCCGAGCATAGCTGGGTGTGGCTCCAAAGCAAGCAAACAAAAATTTACATTTCTATAGTGAATGTTTTCACTTTTTGTCTAAAGATAAGGGATGTGAGGTGGAGTTATTGATTGGCCCAAGGCCCTGTTGTCCTTTGCTAGAATTCACTGATACTTGTCTTATTTGTCTTATCCTTAAATAGTCTAGAGCTAAACTTTTCTCTTGTGTAGGAACTTTCATTCTAAGTGTTGATTTCATTAGAAAATGTGTGAGTTTAAAACTTACACCCAATCCACCAAAAATCACCCTCTTCAGTCACTGATTCTTTGTAAAAGGACGTTGTTGCAATTACTTTCAGATACATATTTTTAAATTTGCTGCTTTAAGAAAATGTTGCCCCTAAAAATGCTTTGTTTCTTAATGAACATAAGTCTTTCTGCCTGATGCTTTTGCTTTATTAAACATGCAGAAGCACCTCTCGAGGCCTGAGAGGGGATGGAGAGCCAGGAAGCTCCTGTATTTCATTTCTTGCCTTAGAGTAACACGCTATCCTTTTCCCTGGGGCTGCTTCTAGGAACTAGGGCTAAGCTTCACCCCACATTTGAAAGGAACTGGCTTTCTGCCACCATGGACAGCCTCTATAAGGGGGCTCCAACGGGGCCTCCTAAGGGTCCACTCAGTGGAACTTTCTGTGGGGCAGGGCCGAGGCTAGGCTGCTTGGGCCTGAGACATGCAATGGCACGTGGTGCTCAGTTACTCTCAGGTCTCAGAAAAGAAGGAAAGTCGGTTAGTTGGTTCCTCTTTGGTTGATGGAAATAAAATTGCACACTTAAGTCTGAGAACGTGTACCAGACCTGGCTGGGTATTTTGTCCCTGGCAAGGGCCCTCTGTGTGAAATAAGGAAGCGAGGCTATGGCCCTCACCTGTGTCCGGGACGACTGAATACAAAAAGAAGGAGATAAAAAAGAACCAACCATAAGATAGAAATTTATTGGGAGTTTTGAAAGGAATATTTCATTCAACCAGAATTGATATTAGGGAGGAAAACATTAGAGAAAAGATGAGGGAAAGATGTGGTACCTTCGGTATAATATAAAAAGGCTGAAGTTGAGATCCCAAAACTTAGGTTTGAGAGGTGCTGTCCTAGTTATGATGCATACCCTGTAGAAAGTCATCTAATCTTCCTTCCACATTTCTAAGGTAAAGGTAAAGGTAAAGGCCCTCCCGTTGATCGTCGATTTGCTCGAGCGGGCCCAGTAACGTCTCCATTGGAGACTATGTTGTTACTGTGTCTGGCATATCGAATACTCTCGGTAGCTTGCCGGGCTCTCCGAGAGGGGCGGAGGAATCGAACTTGGGTCGGCCATGTTGGCCGCTTGTAAGGCGAACGCCCTACCGCTGTGCTATCGCTCCATCTAAGATGGGAATTAAATGCCACTGTGACTGCAGCATATGCTTTGTGCTATCAGAAACACATTGGTGAACACTGTACCTTTAAACACAGAAGTGTGTCAGGACCCACGCAACAGCGCAGTGGGGAGGGCGCTTGCCTCGAATGCAGCTGACCTGGGTTTCACTCCTGGTACCCCATATGGTCCCTGGAGCCCAACGGGATTGATTGCTGAGTGCAAAGCCAGGAGCAAGCCCTGAGCATCACTGGGTGTGCTCCTCCCTCATAAAAGGGGGAAAGAATGCACCTATTTTCATTGTGGATTAAGCCAGAACTTCAGTTCTTCAATGGATCAGATGGGAATTCCCCTGCCCTACCCCCCCCCCCCCCCCCGCCAGTCTCTTGAGTAGGCCGCCTGTTCTGCACATCTGTACAGAGTTGTAGCCGGTCAGAAAACTTGTTCTGTTCTTCCAGTTCTCCTGCCCAGGAAGCAAGGGGTTCTCTCTGCTCTGCTATTTCCAGTTCGATAAATCATGGCCAGCAGCTAGATAACAAGTGACTGTTGTTGAAAACTGCAGGTTATCTCTGAGAGATAGATGATCCATACCTGTATGAGAAGGAATCTCAAGAATGCACTCACTGAATGGAAAACACGAACACGTGAACAAGCCAGGCATACTCTGTCCATGCCCCCAGAGAGGGTTTCAGGAGCAGAAGGTTTGTTTAAATGAACAGTACTCCATCCCACGGATCAGTCATGCTTGGAGACCTTCAGATTTTCACTTCCTTTTGGCTGTTGAAAAGTCACACTAGCTTAGAGAGGCCATGTATTTTCTTTTAAATGAACAAATGTTATGGTGGTTAAGGATGGGTGGGGTGCAGGGAGAGAAGTTGGCAGGAAAAAGTCGAGGGCCTATTGCAAAACTACCTTGGAGCCATGTATGATCCAGATAGACAAGAACCACCTGTTAGAGGATGAAACGGAGGCGCTCTCCCGGTTATCATGTAAATAATTAAGGGAAAGTAGGCGTTAGTGTCGGCTGCCTGAGCAAGAGAGTTCACACAGAATTCAGCTAGGAGACAAAGGATAACTTACATTTACCATTTAATCAAGTAAAAACTGGATTTCTTTTTATTTTGGTGTTTTGACCACACCCGGCAGTGCTCAGGGGTAACTCTGCACTCACGAATCACACCTGGCAGTGCTCAAGGGACTATATGGGATGCCAGAGATCAAAATTGGGTGGGCTTCATGTCAGCCCTACCTGCTGTACTGTTGCTCCAGTTCCCTGGAAGTGTGTATTTTTCTTTCTTTCTTTCTTTCTTTCTTTCTTTCTTTTTTGATGGGTTTTTATTGTAAATGTAATAATTACTGGGGTACTTCCCTATTTTATTTAATTGTCACAATCACCTTTTATTTTCAGAGGATTTTTAACAGATCAGAAAAGATTATTACATAAATTATATGTCGGTGTTTGGACAACTTGAAGAACAGATGGCTCCGAACCTATCAAACAGCTTAGTTCTCGCCTAGTCCTCCACAATACATTCGGAAACGGATAAATTCATCGTCACGTGAAATGTTTAGGGAATATGATTCATTTTGCTTAGCCTATGAAAGCAGAGAAGATTTGCAAACTTGGGGCGCCAGCGGTAGCGCCCACAGGCGGCAGGGCTGCACACTAAGCGCTTGGTCCCCTGAGCACCATCTGACAGGCTCCCCAGCACCTGGCTGGGAGGGACCCTTAGAAACCGGGAAAAAACAATTGGGGCTGGAGAGATAACACAGCCAGTAGGGCATTTGCTTTGCACACGGCCGATACTGGGTTGATTCCCAGTATCCCCTATGGTGCCCCCAAGCATCGCCAGGAGTAACTCTTGAGTGCAGAGCCAGGAGTAATCCCTGTGCATCACCAGATGTGACCGACCCAAAAAGAAAAAAAAAAAAGAAACCGAAAAAAGAAAGTTTGCAAATGCAACTTTGTGTCTTAAATGAAATCAACAATGTTTCGTTACAGCTGACTGGAAATGGTCCTTCCCGGTAACAATGTATCACAGAGTTTCCCCCTTTTTAAGCCCTTTCCCAAAAGGAAACATTACAATTTCATATAACTAGGCGGAGTTTCACCTTCTTCAGAAGACAGACAGGAAAAAGTGGGCTGCTCAGCTAGCATGGACTCAGGAAATCACACTGAGACGATCCCATAACACCAAATTAAAATGTGAATGTTAGGGGCCGAGAAAATACCGCGGGGAGGGCGCTTGCCTTGCTCACGGCTGACGGGGGGGGGGGGGGGGGGGGGGGGTGGGAGGGGGTGGAGGAGGGGGGATCCCCAGCGCCCTAGATGGTCGCCCAGCACTGCCAGGAGTGATCCCTGAGCGCAGTCAGGAGTAAGCCCCGAGCACCTGGTGTGGCCCCAAAACAAACCCAAAAAGGTGAATGTTAGTAAGGTGAGAACTCCTAGAGGACCAAGTTCGCAGACTGCTCTCATATACCATGATTCAGCGACTTTTAAAAATAATCCCACCTTTAAAGTCATTCGGAAAGAGTGGGGGGCGGGGTGAGGCGCGGGCGGGGAAGGGCACGGCTCCAGGGCTGGCGCGCGGCCAGAGTCGGGGAGTCGAGGCTCGCCCGCGTGCAGGTCTCGCCCAGTCGCACGGCTGGACAGTGGCCCAGCGGGACAGACCCGCGCCCGGGGCTCGGTGGCCGCGGGGGGCCGGGGAGGGAGTGGGGGGAGGGAGCCGTCGGGGGCCTGCCGCCCGGCCGCGCGGCCCGGTCCACGTGGCCAGAGTAAACACAAGGTGGGCGGGGGGCCGGTCACTCGCCCAATTTGTCGGGGCTTGACGGCGACAGGCCCCCAAAGCGCGGAGGGCGTGCCCGGGGGAGAGCGGGGCGTGACGGAAGGGCCGCGCCCACTGGGCCCACGCGGGCGGGCACCTGCGGGGGGGCGGGGCGCCTTGGGGCGCGGGGGGCGGGGGGTGCCTTGGGGCGGGGGCGGGGCGGGGCACCTTGGGGCGCCTTGGGGAGTTCGCGGGGGCCGGGCAGGGCATCTTGGGGCCCCTTGGGAAGGGGCGCCGGGGGCCAGGCGGGGCGCCTTGGGGAGGGGTACCGGGACCGGGCGGGGCGCCTTGGGGAGGGGTACCGGGACCGGGCGGGGCACCCTGGGGTGCCTCGGGGCGCCTTGGGGCGGGGTGCCGGGGCCTGGGCGGGGCGCCCGCGGCGGGGTGCGCGGTGCCCGGGGCGGGGTGCGGGGCGCCCGGGGCGGGTGCCCGGGGCGGGGTGCGGGGCCCGGGGCGGGGCTCACCTGGCGTGTCCCGAGCGCGGCCGCGCGCCCCGGGGCCTTTGTGCGCGGCGGGGCCGGCGGCCGGTGGGCGCGGAGGAAGAGGAGGAGGAGGAAGTGGCGCGGGAGGAGGGGCGCGGGGAGGAGCGCGGGCGCGCCGGGCGCCCCGAGCCGCCGCATGCGAGTCACGTCCGCCCCCGCGGCCGCCGAGACGCCGAGCGCCGAGCGAGGATGCAAGATGGCTGCCCGCTAGGCCGCGCCGGCCGGACCCCCAGGCCCAGGTCAGCGCGCCCCCCGCCCGCGCGCCCCCGCCGCGCGCGCCCGCCGCGCGCCCCCGCCGCGCGCGCCCGCCCCGCGCCCCGCGCCCCGCGCCCCGGCCCGGCCCCGGCCCGACGCCGCCCGCCCGCGCCCCGCCGGCCCGGGAGGGGTCCGGCCGCCCCCAGCCCCGGCCAGGCTCGCGCGGCCCCGCGCGGGCGCCGGTAAGTGACAGGCGGACACAAAGGCGCGCGGCGGGCGGCAAGGTCAGAGGCGCGCGCCCGGGAACCCCCTCCCGCCCCGGCCCGGCGCCCCCGGACACGGGCCCAGCGCGGCCCCGAGTCCGCCCGGCCCCGCCGCGGGGGCTCTTCCCCCGACCTGTCCAGGGGAGGCCCCGGCCCGCCGCCCCCGGCCTCCTCCAGTCTGCCCCGCGCCGGCCCCCGCCCGGGGTGACCCCCAGGCGCGCTCAGAGGCGCTCGCGGGGCGCGCGGGGAGAGGGACGCCCGGGCCGGGCACTGCCCCCGCGAGGGACTCGCTCCGGCCACTCGGAAGCTTTGACGTGTTCGCATGTGTGTCTCGAACAGGCGTGCGGCGTGCGGTTGAGCCAGTGCCGGGCTTGGCTTTTGTTTTTTTTTTTTTTAGCCGTTTTACGCAGAGAAGTTAGTGGCGGGCAGAGAGTCGAACTGAACTTGGGGCCGTGGGAGGAAGGATGGGCAGGCGCGGCCACAGCGGAGTGGACATCACTCAAGAGGCAGAGCTCCCGGGTCCCTTCCCGGCCAGCGGCCAGCGCTGTTTGGGTCGCTGGGAGGGCTGCTCGCTCTCAGAGGTTCTCACACGGTGGTAGGAGTATTAGTCATTTCTGTGGACGAGAAGCAGCTCGTTTGGTTAGTTCGTTTGTGTCCTAAAATAATAAAGAAAACACTCAGACTTTTAGCTGGAATACTTGTAATTTGTGGAGGAAACCGGTGTACGCCCCGCAAGTGAGAATTAAAAATAAACAATTCTCTTTGCTAATAGATGAGTAACTACTTGTTGTAGACTTTGAAAATGTTGTGACTTAAAATGTCAGTGTTTTCCACTCGCATTGAGAATTTGGAATGCCCACGTTGGCTAATCACTTTGACCGGGACCAGGTAGGTTCTCTGCTATCCTCAGCGGGACTCTTGTCATTTTGTGCATCTTATTTGAATGCTGAAATAGCGGCTAATTAATATTCTATGAGGTGCTGCAATGGTTGGTTATGAGGATGTGTACCGCTCACCAGGAAGAGTTGTCCTTCTTTATCAGAAAAGAGAAATGGCTTATTCTTGATGCTCGGAAAGTTTCCAAGAACAATGTCGGGTGAAAGAATTTTAGGGAAATTTTAGGAAAAACTAACACAGCAAGAAGTTAGTTTTTCTCTAGTCTGTTGTGTCTTTGCATCTTTTTCTGCTTGGATTAATGGTTAGTGAGCAGTTAACCGGTAGTGAGGGGAGCCCCCTGCGGGGTTTGTGAGGCCAAGTCCTGCAGACGCCCTTGGTTTCCCGGAGCTCTGTGAGGGGCACAGGTTCCCGGAGCTGGTCCTGCCCCCAGCATCCTCACTTCCAAAACAAATGACGTGCACCTGCCCAGGAGTAGTGCAGACAGACTTCCAAAGTCCCAGCTGAGCCCAGCACTAGCATTAGGTAACCAGCCTTGGAGTTAATGTTTTGGTTTCATTTGCTAAAGTTAGAATTTCTCTATCAATACCTCCAAGGTTCCACCCATATACAGTGTTGTAAGCCAAATGTCACTATTGAAATGCATTTCCTCATTTGCTGACCTCATTAAGGAGCCCTTTTTATGATTCATCTGACACACCTAGCAGAAACTCTTTTATTTTCCATCCTGCCCTGAATCCCAGTTAGCACTCTTGGGGACCACACCCTGTGGTGCTCAGGACCCTGGGTTCTACTTAGGAATCACTCCTGGCAGGACTTGGGGGCCAGATGAGATGTTGGGGATCAAAACCAGGGCAGCCACATGCAGGGCAAGTTCTCTACTCATTGCACTCTCTCTCTGGCCCCAGTTATGACACATTCTAGTTTTGTTTTGTTTGGCCACACCCACTGGTGCTCAAGCTTGCTTCTAGCTCTGCACTCAGTAATTACTCTTGGCCCTTTGTGGGGGACATTGTGGGATGCCGGGGATTGAACCCCAGCAGGCTGCATGCAAGGCAAATGCCCTACCTGTTGTACTATCGCTCCACAACCCTCAAGTTAACACATTCTTAAGAATTCCCATTAAGTTATTTTGAAATGGTCTAATAAAACAATGGATGTTTGATTATTTTTTTTTAGAATGTCCAGTACTTAGAAAATATTAGATTTTTTTCAGCACTCCAAGTTGCTTCTGCTCTTAAGTTCAAGAAATGTCACTGCTGTCTGATTTCATCTCCGATTACTTGAGGGACTCATCTTTTATTATAATGTTTGCTGTCATAGAACAGAATAAAACTTGGGAGCAGCTCTCAGTGCTGTTTAGCCTGAGAGCTACGGTGCCCCCATGTAGTTCTCTGAGCAGTCACTGCTCCTGGGCCGGCAGCAGGGAGTTTCCTGCCAAGTCTGCTGCACAACTGGAGCGCCAACGGGCAGAGCTGGTTGCCAGGGGGAGCTGGTAGTTGGTCTTGGAAAGCGAGATCACAACCATGCTTGATTTTGCCAGATCTACAGTATTTGCTTGGTCTAGCTTTCCAGTTGCTATTTGAACCGCTGCCAAAGTGCAGTGAAGATGGTGACATATGTGAACGGGGCCATAGAGCACATCTGTTGGCTTGGGGAAAGCAGGCGACCTGTGGGAAGACCCTGGCCAGCGATCAGTTTGTTGGCTGTGAGTGGTGTCCGTTGCCTGTCCCACAGCAGCTGACACATGTATGTTTTCTCCTGTGGAATGCACTTGTGCCAGGCTTCATGGAGGGTAAATGGAATTTAAACATTTCCGTTTTTGGTTTTTGGGTCATACCCAGCAAAATTCAGTGGTTCCTCCTGAGTCTGCACTCAGGAATTACTCCTGGTTGTGCTCAGGAGAACATGTGGGATGCCGGGGATCGAACCTGGGTCAGCCACATGCAAGGCAAACGCCCCACTTGCTTTACTATCACTCTGGCCCAGAATGTAAATATTTCACTGATATGAGCATAGCTGAGATTTTTATGTTTGAGGTTTTTGAGCCACACCAGTGGTGCTTGGGGGCTGTTCCCAGCTTGTTGTGGTGCCTTGGGGTCCATGTAGCCCAATGCAGTGTCAGTGTGTGTGAGTGTGTATGTAGGGGGTCAAACTCCCAGGGTGACAACCTTTACTCCCATGTCCTCTCTGGCCCATTGTGGGGTGGGGGTGTGGGGTGGGAGTGGGCCGCACCTGCCTGTGCTCAGGCCTGCCCCTGGCCGCGAGCCAGGGGAGCACTTGCCCTGCTGTGCTACTGCTCCGGGCCCTTCCCCAGAGCCCTTCCCTGCCAGCGGCTCTCCAGGGCAGGGCAGCTCCCAGCTGCTGTGGCCTTCCCTACTGCGGCTGTCTCTGGATCCCGCATGTGAGGGCTGCACTGTCCGTCCCTCTGCACTGACTCACTCACTCTGACATGTTTCCTTTTTTTAACGTGGGTTTTTGTTGTCGCTTGGGCACACAACTCTGTTGGTGTTGGCATTTACAGTTCTGATGGACAAGATTGCTTTACCTTTACTGCACTGAAGAGCCCTCGCTTCATCCTCTTGTCACCTGCGTCTGCCTCTCCCTCTCCTTCCCGCCACTGCCCGCTCCTATAGTTGTAAGAACTTGGCACCCAATTCTGTGTTTGGTTCTGGGGGTTGGGTTGGTTGTGTTTTAGCTTTTGGACCATGCTGAGCAATGCTCTGACGAGCTTCCAGCCCAGCTGTAGGGGCTTGGGGACCTGAGGGCTTCCTTCTGGCTCTGCTCAGGGGGCGAGCCTGGCTGGGGAGCACTTGGGCATGTGCCCCCCACCCCCACCTGCCTCCAGCCTGTCCTTACTCAGAGCCACTCAAAACCCAGGAGCACGTGGTCTGAGCACTGCATTAGGGAGTAGCACATGGGGCTGAGGTGCTTTGACAGGTGATTGAGGACATCGGGTAGACTGAAATACCTGCTAGTGTTGCTTTTTGATTCGATGTATGTCTGCTAGAAGCAAGGCACTGATTTCTCTGGCTTTATCGCAGATAGAGCCTAGTGGTATCCCCAGTTGGTAATGAATGGGGATTGGGTGGGGTGTTTCAGTGGTCCGAGGGGTCTGGAGAGAAGACACAGAGACAGGGATAAGTCTGGAGGACTGCTGCGTGGGACCGACACCTCATCTGCACTGCCGTCCCCGAAAGTGGTCAAGGGTATAAGCTTCCAGCTATAACGAAGACTCTTGGTGACGGCGGTCCATTCGAGAGCTGAGAGTAGATCCACAGAGTTTCGTGAGGTGCTGAGAGCATGAGCCCGCCTTCCCGTGAGCCTCGTTTTCCGTTCGACCCTCACTCGTTGTGTCCTCTGTGCGGGGGCCACTGAGGTGTGATGGTCAGGGGACTCCTGGCTCACTCTGGTGGTGGTGGGGAACCACATGTGGTGCCAAGGTCGACCCAGGTCAGCTGCGAGCTGTCTCGGGAAACGTCCTCATGTCTCACATGCTGGTTGGACACTTAAACTCAGGGTCATGTCACTCATGTCCCAGTAGAAGGTGGAAACCCTCCGGCAGATGGCATCCATCTGGACCAAGAAGCCGGGTCTCTTCCCTGCCCCTTTCTGACCATGGTTGAACTGGGGGAATGTCACATGTTCTTGGAAGAGGTGCTCACCCTGAGGTGCTCACTCTGGGCGGGCTGTTCTCTGCCAGCACTGCCTTTCTTGTGGTACATACAAGGGCGGGGTAGTTAAAATGTGATGCCAGGGATTAATCCAGGGTAGTCCACATGCAAGGAAAGTGCCTTATCCCCTCAGTTATCTCTCCAGACGACATGAAATTTTCTAACAAAATTTGTATACAGATATCATAGGGCGATATTACCGATTTTCCCCAAATAGAAACAACTCACAGATGTCTAGTGACTGAAAAGTGCATTAATCATGGTCTGTTCACACATTGAAACACTATTAAGCAATAAAAAAAATGAATTAATGGGACACATAAATGTAAAGAGAGGTCACATATGGCATGAATCCATTTATTCCACTTATAAGCACCCCTTATGGGTGCTGGGAATCTGGTCGCTGGCACCGTACGATCCCTGAGCACCGTTGGAAAGTAGAACCCCCCCTAATCCAGTACCAGGCTGGCAGCAGCCCCCAGATTCGCCTCTAATGTAAGCAAGTGCTGCCTGCATGGAAGTGGATGGTGGGAATTGGGCCTGTGTGTCATAGGTAGCTGGCCTGCTCCCAGTGAGGAGGGGTCTTTCATGGAGGTTTACACTGGGTTTCATGGTCCTGAGAAGGATCCCTTTGATGGTGATAGTTAGATGCCTTTTACATGGAGCACAAAACCGTAGTAAGAAATTTTCTCATTTTTTATCTACTTACTGGCTTTTCCAATAAATTCAGGAGGTGTAATTCAAGTGTGGAAAGGGATGTCTATAAGAATTGCTCTTCGTGGGCCTGAGAGATGGCACAGTGGGGAGGGCACTTGCCTTGCACGCACATGACCCAAGTTGGTCATCCCTGAGCACCACCAGGAGTGATTCCTGAGTGCAGAGCCAGGAGCCACCCCTGAGCATTTCCAGGTATGCCCCCCTCCCCCAAATTCCAAAAGTGCAAGACAAAGTCCCCCCAAATTGCTCTTGTTTAACTGCTAACCAAAGTACAATTTGACCTAGAAATAGGAAGAGAATAATAATTTACTCAATGTTTCCTCTTTTTTTGCGTTAAATTTCTCATTTCTATGTAAACTAGAGGGATACGAGAAGATAGAGAGGAGGCTTCAGGACTTTGATTTCCGCCCCCACACACCTTATCAGAGCTCAGTTTTAACTACTAGGATGACAGAACATTCCGGATTGTCTGTGAGCTGATAATAAACACGGCCCTGGGAGTACAGGAAAGGATCTGGTAGTCTTGTGGTCCAGGAGGCTAGTGGTGCTGTGGGGTCAGCATGGGGATAGATCCGCAGGCTTGGCGCTACACAGCATGTGTGCATGTATGCATGTGCGTGTTCGTGTGTGTGCGTGTATGCGTGTGCGTGTGTGTGAGTGCATGTGTGTGTGTGAGTGCACGTGTGTGTGAGTGCATGTGTGTGTGTGTTTGTGTGTGTGCGCATGTGTGTGCATGCATGTGTGTATGTGGGGCCGGGATGACCCTGCCTTGCAAGTGAGCCTCGCTGAGCTCCGCCCCCTCCAGCGGCCACACCTTGATGGCCACCCAGACTGGCCAGTTCTGGATCTAGGGGGTTTCTCTGAATGCCTGCCCTGACGTAACTCGGATGCCGGGCATTCTCGTGCAGTACTGCTCTCCCTCTCGGCCGTGCACCTTTGGGATTGCTGCCAGCTGGCTCGAGAGCTGGAGGCTGACGGATGGCGGGGTGGGGACACGCACGACCTGGAAGTGTTCCTTGCCAGTAAGGCACATGCTTTATTTTGCTCAATGAGGAAGTGCCTGGGCTTCTAATTGCTGTAGTCACTACTTTTTCAGGATTTGAGGTAGAAGTGACCCCAAATTCTACTTCTACTTTTCTCCCCCCACCCCCTTCAAGGTTTTGGACCA
Organism: Sorex fumeus; assembly: GCF_029834395.1. NCBI lineage: Eukaryota > Metazoa > Chordata > Mammalia > Eulipotyphla > Soricidae > Sorex > Sorex fumeus. The sequence goes on along the minus strand of NW_026606081.1, from coordinate 17,475,169 downwards.
CACCCAATAGAGGGGGCCACAGGAGGGGGGTGTAGGGAGGGACGGCGGGAGCACCACACAGAGCTTGGGGCCATCCATGTGAAAAACAGCAGGGGCCCCAGCACTCTGAGCCTCACAGCCCAGAACTCTTCTTCCATCTGCTGTTGGCACAGCCAGGAGTGCTTAGGGCTTACTCCGCTTGGGGATTGTGCAGTGCCAGGGATCGAATGAGGGTCACCAGGATGGAAGGCAATTTTTGGGGGGTAGGCACACCCAGTGGTGCGCAGGGCCTACTTCTGGCTCTGTGCTCAGGGATCACTCCTGGCGGGCTCAGGGGACCCTATGGAATCCCAGGTCAGCTGCATGCAAGGCAAACGCCCTACTGGCTGTACTCTCCAGCCCCACGTTACTTAATTTTTTAAACAGATCTGGCACGTTTGTACTTGTTCCTACATGTGCATATATGTGTGCATATCCGCACACAGTCTTACACACCATGAGGTGCCCGGGGGCCTGCCACAGTGCCCGGCTCGGGGAATACAGTGCTCGGGCACCGGGCCACTCGGGTGCATGCACGATGTTCGGGAGCCCCCTGCTCCATCTCTTGGCTTGGCTGTTCCCTGGGTGAAGTGACCAGGAGATGCTGAGTGTCGCACAGGCAGCCCCGCATCACAGCTCCGACACATGCCGGGGGTGCTACACTACACCGAGCGAGTCTGTTCTGAGCGTGCTGTCATCAGTTTTGTCTTTTGGTTTTGGGGTCACACCCAGCGATGCTCAGGGGTTACTCCTGGCTTTGTTACTCAGGAATTACTCCTGGCGGTGCTTGGGGGACCATATATATGGGATGCCCTACCCGCTGTACTGAAAATAACATCAAAATAAGTTTTGGGGTCACACTCAGCAATGTGTTGGATTTCACCTGGTTCTGCACTTAGGAATTACTCTTTTGTCAGGGCTCATTCCTTCAATATGCCAAACACAGTAAAGGTAAAGGTAAAGGCCCTCCCGTTGATCGTTGATTTGCTCGAGTGGGCCCAGTAACGTCTCCATTGGAGACTTTGTTGTTACTGTGTTTGGCATATCGAATACTCTCGGTAGCTTGCTGGACGCCAAACACAGTAACAACAAAAAAAAAAGTCTCCAATGAAGACGTTACTGGGCCCGCTCGAGCAAATCGATGAACAGTGGGAGGACAGTGACAGTGACCACTCCTGGGGATGCTTGTGGGGCCCTGTGTGGTGCCAGGATGGAGCCAGGGTTGGCTGGGTGCAAAGCAAGGGTCTTCTCCCTGTCCCTGTCTCCACGTCCACATGATGCGAGGAAGTTTCTTCTCTTCCCAACCTCGTGACTCAGCCACCCGCCAGGAGGAACACCTGGCCACCAGGGTTGTCTTTGTTTGCTCTGGGCTCTCCCTGCAGTGCTCAGGCTTACTCTGGCCATCTGTTTCTGTCTCTGTCTGTCTGTCTCTCTTTCTTTATCCCTCCCTCCCTCCCTTTGTTTCCACTTGTGCAGGTTCTGGGTGGGGGCACTGGGTCTGGAAATGAGTCTGGCAATGATCCACCGGTGCCACACCCAGATTCCCCCTACCACAGGGCTCTGCCCCTTTCATTTTTTTAAATCTGTTTGTTCTTTCGGCACTTTACCATCCTTGTTTGAAGTCTCTTACTTTGAAGTCAGAATTTCCATTCTGTCATTGGCTATAAAGTTCTCAGCTCTTTCATAGCCTTCCATGGTTTTTGCATTAAAACCTTACTTTTAGGCACTTTCTAATTAGTTCACACGATTATTAGCTTGTTTGCTTTACTGTGTATGTCATAGAACGAACCATTTCTGAAAATTAAGTGTCTGGTAGTTCATAAAATTAGAATCAGCTTCTTACAATGTGAATCCAGTTATTTATACTGTAATTTATCTAACAGGTGCTGGAAAGAGAAAATGCCATAAAGGATTCTTTTAAAATATGAGGTAAGATCAAATCTTTCAACTTAAAACAACTAACTCACCACAAATTATTTGCTTTAGTGGAAGCGTTTTTGTCAGGGATAAATGTATTTTAAAATATAACTCTTTAATTACAGTTTGGTCGCCTGAATTGTTTATTTCTTTGTGGTGCTGAGGATCAAACCTAAGGCTTCATCTTCACAAGGCAGCGTGCTACCACTGAGTCACACCATAACGCTGATGGACTCTTCCTCTGTTTAGAAAGTTTTGGATGCCAGTCTGAGGAGAGGCACACGTCTGTGCCCCCTCCAAGAGCCCCATCCATCTCTAGCCTGAAGCTTTTTGCTTTCCCTTTTAAGAAGTCATATAAAAGTATTAAGCAAAGTTGTATTTTAATTTTGGAATTTCCTACCACATTAGCCTGGGAACAAACAAAGGTGCTCATCCAGACTAGCAGACTTTCTGCTAACAGCTTTCCATTTGGATGGCTGCAATTTAATTATGTGATTACTGAAGTCAGAATTGGCAACGGTACCTTTTGATTATTAAGGGTGGGACGAAACCTTTTGTAGTGGTGGGGGTGGGACCCAGGCTTCTCACAGGCAAGCTTTCTTGTGCTGAGCTACACCCATGGAACTGCATTTTAAATTCTGGAAACAGCCTGTTTACTTTATGAGATTCTTATTTCCATATTTCATCCTTGAAGAGGCCTTTAGCCTTGGAGTCATGGAGAGCTTTGCTTGTTCTCCTCTTTGCACCTTGTAGATTAAGGTCTGATATCAAGGCCTTTAATCCATTTTGTTTTGACCTGTGCATGATATGAGAGGTCTGAGTACTTTTGGTTTTGGGCTTGTAGCTGACCAGTTTTCCCAGCACTATTTGGTGAGGCTTTCCTCACCCACTTCATGTTTTTCGCTTCTTTAGAGGAGATGAACTGACCATACCTGGAGGTCTGCCTCAGAGTATTCAACTCTATTCTGCTGATCTGAGGGTCTGTCTTTATTCCAGTATCATGCTGTTTTATCACCACTATTGTAGTACAGTTGGAGGCTGGGGAAGGTGATGTGATGCCTCTCCTTTTCCAAGGATTGCTTTAGTTATTCAGAGAAGTATGTTGTTCTGTATGAATTCCCAGGAGTGTCTGATCTCTATTTCTTTGAAAAATATGATGGGTCTCCTTATAGGTACTGCATTGAATCTGTACAGTGTTATGGGGAGTAGTGCCATTTTGATTATTTTGGGGTGGGGGGGCTATACTCAGTGATGCTTTGGGGTTACTCGTGGCTGTAACACTCAGGAATTACTTCTGGCACTTGGGAGACCATATGGAATGCCAAGGATAAAACCAGGGTTGACCCGTGTGCAAGACAAATGCTCTGCCTGCTGTACTACCCCTCTGGCCACCATTTGATTGTATTAACCCTCCCAGTCCATGAGCAGGGGATGTGTTTCCATTTTCTTATGTCCTCTTATTTCTTGAAGTAGTGTGTTGTAGTTTTTTTTCTAATAGGTTTTTCACCTCTTTAGTTAAAATGATTACAGGATACTCGATTTTCTGAGGAAAATTGTGAACAGGATTTTTAAAAATCTCCTTTTATTATCTGCATATAGAAAATCCATGGACTTTTGCATATTTTGTCACCTACCACTTTACTATACAAGCCTGTTGTTTCTAGGATCTTTTGTAGAGTCTATAGGGTACCTGCAAATAGTCAAGTGAGAGCTTGACTTCATCCTTTTTATCTGGGTGCCCTTGATATCTTTTTCTTGCCTAACTGCTATGGCAAGTACTTCTAGTACTATATTGAATAGGAGTGGTGAGAGTGGGCAGTCTTGTCTTGTGTCTGATCTTAGAGAAAATCTGGTGGGCTCAGGGGACAGTGGGATGGGATGTGGGGGATCGAAATGGGATACCCAGGAAAGATGTGGTGGCTATCAGATTTCTCTGCCACTGGCCCAGGTTGGCTTCATGCAGGTTGACTGCCATAACCATTGAACTATCTCTCCAGTCTGTAGTTTAAAAGTTGATTTGTTTGAACTGTTTCATAGAATGTCTACATGTACGCACCACACACATACACACACCAGTACTTTTTGGGTGCGGGAGGGGGGTGTTGGGCCATACCCTGTGGTACTCAGGAGTTACTCCTGGCTCTGCACTCAGAAATCACTCTTGGCGGGCTATGGGAACCATATGGGATACCAGGGATGGAACACATATTAGCCAGGTGCAAGGTTAGCACCCTAAGTCTGTACTACTGCTCTGGCCCCCCTACGGGTACTGGTTTAAAAAAAGAAGACCAGAATCTTTAAAATGTAGTAGTTTGGGGCCAGAGTTAAAGCACAGTGGGTCAGGCAATTACTTTGCACGTGGCCAACCCAGATTCAGTCCTTGGTACCTCATATGGCCCCCAAGGACTACGAGGAGTGATTCCTGAGCAGGAGCCATGTGTAACCCCTGAGAATCACAAGGTGTGGCCCCAGAACAAACAAAAAAGTAGTAGTATAAGTGAAAGGAAATCAACTTGGAAATTGAGAAGACTTTTCCAAGATTAATTTAGATCTGGAATGATTTAGAATCTGTCTGTCTAAAGCTGTTATTTACACGTAACTTAGAATTTGTATTTTAGCTGGTCAACTAATTAAACAAACTTTAGAAATCTCGTCGAGGAATCCAAAGCGGAACAGACCGATTTTTCCCAAGTAACTGGAAGTGCGTGATCTTGGGGGGCTTTGGTCTGAGCTGCTGGGAGGGGCTGCACTGGCCTGGGGCCAGTGGTCAGTAGCTGGTGAGAGGCCAGCCAGGTGCCTGCTTGCCTGGCAATCCCTTCTACCTCTGTGTGCTGTGGCCCCTGATGTGCCGTGTTGGGAGACGGTGGCCGTGGCTGTCCCCCAGATACCCCAGGCCTGGACTCTCGGCTTAGGTCACCTGTCAGGTGGCGCCCCACTCTGCCGGCTGAAACGTGACCCTCCAGGGTGGCTCTGAGGCCCCAGTGTATTTAAGCCCTCATTACCACTCCGCTGGGCCGGGAGCTGACTTTGAACTTAAAATAGTAACTTTTAACCCGGGCTAGTGAGTAAGCGCTTCCGAATTCGAGAGCTGAAGTGTGAGGGCGCAGATGTTGGGCTTCTCCCCCCAGCTGTCGCTCCACTCTGAGCTTTCTCCTTTCCTGAGGAAACTGCCGCTCCACAGATCAGAGCACGCGTTGGGACGGCCTTGCTGGAGGTTGAAATCATCTAAGAGTCGGGATCATTTGGTTTGATTTGGGGTCACACCCAAGTGCTGCTCTGGGGCTGCTCCCAGGGGACGTGGGGGGGGGGGTGTTCTACACGGTGTCAGGAACTGAAGCCAGGATTCTTGCCCGTGGAGCTGCGGCCCGGCTCATTGTACATGCTCTCCCCAGAGCCAGGTCACGGCAGCGGGCGGAACAGGCTCAGTTATCATTTAGGAGACCTAATGACGGCCAGTGATAGGACAGCAGCCGGCCCAAGTTGGATCCCTGACCCCAGAGGGCCCCCGAGCCCTGCCAGGACTGACCCCTGAGCACTGCTGAGTATGGCCCCCTGTGTAATGAAAACTGGTTGAGTTTGAAATATGTTTCTATTCAAATGTAATTCAGATGTATTGAGGGGGAATATTGTGTTTTAAACGGGATATTTTCAGTGAATAAGTATGGTCACAAGTTAGGAACATTTAAAATGTTTTCTTCAGAATCTCCTATAACTGTAATTGTCAGACTTTATTCACCTTCCTTTGAACTTCCCACAGCAGATGTAGTGGAAGTGTATCTTGTGCGTGTATCTGTGTGTGGATGGGTTTAGATTTTTAAGTCTAGGTCCATGAGATGTTACCAACTACCTTAAATTCCCACCTGGAATTCTTCGACCTTCAGTCTTTTGGTCCATCATCATTCATTAGCTTTGCAAAATGAGTTGCATTTTCAAACCAGACTATTCTAGAATGTTTGCCAAAAGGGGTCTTTAAGGCTCAACAATACATTGCTTGTTGCATTTACAGATGGGAAAGTGTTGTCGTGGGGGCACCGAAGACCCCTGGCTCCAGTTGCACTCCAGATATTCACCATGCTAATAGCAGTCAGGATTCTCGAAAGCATATGCCAGGCGCTTCCCAGAGATGGTCTTGAATTCCCCCTTTGCATCTATTTTTGTCACTGTTAGCATTCTCCTCGCATCTCAGAGAAGGAAGTCAGAATACAGGATGAAGTGCTCTCCTGTATTTGAATTATCATGAACATCTGCAAATTTGTGAATAAATAGAGTAGAGCACTTTTTTGTGTGTGTGTGCTTTTTGGGTCATACCCGGCGATGCACAGGGGTTACTCCTGGCTCTGTACTCAAGAATTGCCCCTGGCGGTGCTCAGGGGACCATATGGGATGCTGGGAATCGAACCTGGGTCAGCTGCGCAAGGCAAACACCCTACCCATTCCTGTCACCACATGGTGGCCCAATACCCAGAGGCAGCCCAGGAATGACTGTCCCCCCCCCCCCCCGCCAATGCCCCAACACCCCCATCAACATACTGCTAGATGAGCACAGAGTACTGCCCAGTAGCGAGTGTGATCCTGAGCCCCAGGACTGTGGGCTGGGGGAGGGGTGCAGGGGGGAGTTGTTTGTTTTTTAGTGTTGTTTGTTTTGCTTTTTGGGTCACATCCAGTGATGCTCTGGTATTACTCCTGGTTCTGCACTTGGGAATTACTCCTGGCAGTGCTTGGAGAACCTGGACGGCTACCAAAAGTATCCTGCCCACATGGCAGAGTCTGGCAAACTCCCCGTGGCGTATTCAGCATGCCAGAAACAAATGACAAGGATGGGTCTCATTCTCCTGACCCTGAAAGAGTCTCGAATGTGGCACTTTCCAAAATCTCAGGGCTAGGACGAAGGAGACGTGACTGGTGCCTGCTCGAGGAAATCGATGAACAACAGGATGACACTGATACAGTGATACCGTGCTTGGGGACCATATGGGATGTCGGGATCGAGCCCAGGTTGGGTGTGTGCAAGGCAAACGCCCTCCCCACTGAACGCTGGCTCCAGCTACTCAAAGCCCAGAACTTCCTCCGATAGCTACCAGTGCCATATGAAATTCTTACATTGTTGTATTTGGGCCACACCCGGTGGTGATTGGAGCTGACTGAGCTCAGGGATCAGCCTTCTCAGGCTTGGGGACATTATGGGGATCCAGCCCCAGGTGGGCCTATCTGCTGAGCCATCGTTCTGGCCCCCACATCTGAACTTCCACAGGCTGCAATCCTTCCATCTCACGCTGGCACTCAGGAGGTGCGACTCTCAAGTGCCCATGCTTCCCAGCCAAGGGACTGCCACCTACTGGAGTTGGCTCTGTGCATTGGGGCCCAGAGCGGGAGGCAGCCTCTCCTGCTGGGTCGCCCTCTGAGATAGGCCAGTGTGTTCACGGGCGTGTCTGTCCCCTGATCTTCCAGGGCGTGGCCTCCGTGGTGTGTGTGTGTGTGTGTGTGTGTGTGTGTGTGTGTCTATGTCTGTGTGTCTGTGTGTGTGTGTCTGGCCTGTATTTCTCAGACAGGCCCAGCAGCACGGCAGGAAGGGGTAGTTGACATGAGGTAGGGCTTTGAGTGAGTTTGCATTTGTGCGATGCAGTGGCTCACCCAGGTATTCCAAGGCATGCACTTTACATTCATTTTTGTTGTTTGTGTTGGGGCCACCTAGCGGTGCTCAGGGCTTAGTCCTGTCTCTGCGCCAGGAATCACCCTTGTCAGGTTTGGGCAAACCATATGCATACCAGGGGGTCAGACTGGGGTCAGCTGCAGCAAGCCAAGTACCTTAACCCCAGTGCTCTCCTGCCCTGGGGGTTAATTTTCTTGGGGCAGGGGTCACACCTGGTGCTGCTCAGGGGTTACTTCTGGCCGGGCTCCAGGGACCGTCTGGGGTGCTGGGTTGGCTGCCTACGAGGCAAGTGCCCTACCTGCCGTACTGTCCTCTGGTGCCCTGGGGGTTAATTTTTAAAAGAAAAACAAATTAGTAGTGAATTGTCTTGGTAAGCAAAGGAAATCAAATCTGACCTTGCCAGTGACAAATTTCCCACCGGGCTAGAACATTAATGAGATTAGGAAATTAAAAGAGATTTCTTAATACTATTTGAATACAGGCAAAGAGTCTCTTCAGATATTTTAATATGACATCTTTGAAATCGAATGTCCTCAGAAGAGCTGGCCCAGGTCGTACAGTCACTGGCCTTTCCTGGTATGTTTGTTGGTTTGTTTGGTCGGCCTGTGTGCTCAGGAATGACTCCTGACTTGCTGGATCTAACCTGGGTTGGTTGCGTACGCAGCAGAGGCCCTACCCCACCCATCGTTCTGCACTCCTCTCCCCCTTTCCTGACTTTCTTTTGTATCCCTTAAATCTATTTACATGCCGTAACACTACATGTCGCTGAATGAATTGAGTTGGATGGCATTTCTCAGGTTTGTATTAACTCCGCCCTGTTGGGGGGTTTCTGGTCTTTGCCTGCCTTTAGGAAGGACACGCTGGATTTATTGAGCTAGTTTGGGGCTGGCCATGCCCGGTGGTGCTCAGGGCTGACTCCCGTCTCTGGGCTCAGGAATTCCTCCTGGCAGGGCTCTAGGATTGAACCTGGGTAAGCGGCGTGCAAGGCAAACGCCCTCCCCGCCGTGCTGTGTGCACTGTTAGTATGTGCATGTGTAAAGGGTTTTTATGTCTTCCACACACCTGCCTTGGCTCACTGTTCTCTTACATTGACGTCCTGTAGAAATCACAACAGCATCCCTAGCCATCATTAACTTCCATTATATCATGATCCTGTTTAAACCTCGTGTTCCAAGAAACATAAGTGACCGGAATTTCTGGAACGTGCTGCATTGCTTCTCAGAAAGGTTTCTGCCTTGGGCAGGCCCTGCGTCGTGTTCCTGAGGGAACTGAGAGTGTGAGACCCCACGGTGTCCACACACAGACACTTAGAGCGGCTTCCGCACATCCCCCACACTTGGTGGTGCCGCTTGGATGCGGCTGGATAAACTTCTGTTCAGACAGCGAAGCATCACTCAGCACTGAAAAAGGCTCATTTCTGGACTGGATGCAGTCATGGAGCCCGGGCCCCCGGCACTTTCTGTTGTGTTTGTAGGATGGGCAGGAGGCACCTGGCAGAGCCCAGGCGAGCTGCTTGGATCCACTCTGGGCTGCTGGGGGCTGTATTGCAGGTTATGTCAGCTGGCCGTGCTTTCTGGGGGTGGGGTGGGGAGTGGGAGTGACGGATATTCGTGCTCTTCGCTGAGTCTGCAGGGGGTGAGTGAGTGGGCGGGGCTGCAGAGGGGCTCAGCTGGTCTGTGCTGGAGAAAAGTTGCAGGCACAGGCCCAATGCCAGCGCCTGCAGAAGCCAGGGCTTTTCTGGGGGGGGGGAGTCCACCTTGCAGTGGGGATCCCTCCCCCTCTGCACCTTGGCTTAGGGAGCAAGCGCCGGCGACGCTGTGGTCAGCTGTTAGATTTAGACGGCTGAGGTCACCGCAGACCTGCTGGCTGAGACGGGCAGCGTCACTCACGCTCCGGAGGGGACCTGGCATGACCCTCTGTGAAGTCACCGCCTGGCTCTGGTCAGGGGGAGGAGGGGCGTCCCCGGCACCTCCTAAGCCTTCCCGGTGCCGCTCGCCAGGGGTGCAGGCGTGTCTAAGACTGGCTCCCCCCCTCCCCCCCCCCCCCCCCCCCGCCCTGCCCTCAATGCCAGACTGGGAACTGCTGCCTTCCTGGGGGTGCTCCCAAGTGACCTCTCCTGCGCCCAGCCACTGCTTCTGAGGGCTGTCCCAGCCAGCCTTCGCCCCTGTGGTCTCTGCCCCCAGTTCCTCTCTGCCCTGATTTGAAAACGGTGCTTTTTATTGCGTCACTGTCTAAAATGTTTGCCCTGTTTGGTTAGGGTTTGGTTTTTGCAGTGGGGTTCAGGGCTACTCCTGGCAGGGTTCAGAGGGCCACATGTGATACTGGGGGTCAAATCTGGGTTGGCTGCGTACATGGCAAGTGCTGTTTCCCAGACTGTCCCCCAGCCGTGCCCTGCACTAAAAAACCTCAGGCACGAATACTTTGAGGAAGGTAGGAGTTCCACATGCTGACCCAGGTTCTTTGGGTGTCCCCGTGGAAGCCGGGATCTGTTTGCTTTTGCCTCTGGTCTTTCCCGATCACCTCTTTGGAGTGTGTGTATGTTCTGTTTCTCTCCACGTGCCATTCGGTATGCACCCGCCTGTCTTCAGAGCAGTTGCATTTTCCTGGACATCTCTGGCTGCTTCCCTGTGTCCTGTGAGGAGCAGGGGTCAGGCCCTCAGAGCAGGGCGCCGCATGTCAGCTTGTTCACCTCGTCTCCCAGGGCTGGAGCGCCTCCCTGGTCTCCACAACAGAGGTTGCCAGGTTACCTGGTCCCTTTCAACAACAGATACTTTGCATTTGTGTGTGCCACCTAAAAGAGCTAGTCAAGAAAAAAGGCACAGACAGCTCTGTGCCTGTGTTCACAGAACGAAGAATCGTGCATTCTGCCCATCATAGCATTCATTCAGCATGAGGAGCACTTACATATTTTTGCTTTTTTTTTTCTTTCTGGGTCACACCCGTCGTTGCACAGGGGTTACTCCTGGCTCTGCACTCAGGAATTACTCCTGGCAGTGCTTGGGGGACCATATGGGATGCTGGGGATTGAACCTGGGTCGGCCGCATACAAGGCCCTACCTGCTGTAGCCCATATTTTTAAGTATTTTTCTTCTACCTTGAAGATCATCTTATGTTTTGCTTGTGTTCCACACCCGGTGGTGTTCAGGGGCTCCTCCTGGCTCTGCTCTCAGGAGGAGTTACTCCTTGTGGCTTGGGGGACCATCTGAGATGCCAGGGGTTGGTTGAACCTGGGTTGGCTGCCTGCAAGGCAAGTGCCCTTCCTGCTGTACCATCTCTCCAGCCCCAAGAAGATCATTTATTGCAGCAGCATTACAGTCTAGAAGTTCCAGATGTGCACTATTTAAGATCTGCATCCTGGCATGCTGTTCTGTATCAAGGGAGCGTAAATAGGCCTACATCTGTCATCTTGGTCATATCTTAAAGCTCAGTCTAATTTTTAGGATCCTGAGTGACAATACAGTGGGCAGGGCAGGGCATGACCAACTTAGGTTCAATCCCTGGCATCTCATTTGGTTCTAAGTCCACGAGAGTGATCCCTGAGCACAGAACCAGGAGTAAGCCCTGAGCACGGTCACGTGGGGCCTAAAAACAGAAACAATACAAAACAGGCCTTTCTAATTTTTTAAATTTAGTTTAATTTTTGCTTTTTGGGTCACACCCGGCGATGCTCGGGTTACTCCTGGCTCTGCACTCAGGAATTACTCCTGGCGGTGCTCAGGGCACCATATGGGATGTTGGGAATCGAACCTGGGTCGGCTGCATATAAGGCAAATGCCCTATCCACTGTACTATTGTTCCAGCCCCAAGACCTTTCAAATTTTTAATTTTAAGCACTTTTTCATTTCCTGCTACCCCCCCCCATCATGCTGTTTTCTAGTGATTGCTGAATATAATAGTTTCATTTTCTTCAATAATGAGGAGATCTGGGGTTACCCCCAGTTCAGTGCTTGGATGGGGGGCGGGGTTAATCCCAGGGGTACTTGGGGGATCATGATGTGCTGGAGAGAGAGTCCAGGCTTCCTGCTTGCAAAGCTTATACTTGGCCTGTTCAGCCATCTCTCTGAAATCGTTAGCAAACGGTTGCCTCGTGCTTTTTAACCCTTTGAGGACTGTGCAGAGCCAAGCAGTCTGTGGCAGCGGCCTGGCATCTCTGCTGGCCCGGGTTCTTTCTGTGCCCCGGGCCTGGTACCCACATCAGCCGTTCAGTGTTTGTCTCTTGTCTCTTGGGATCCGTTATTTGCCTTCACAGTGTCCTGTCGTCTCAGGGCTCACCTACTTTGGCACAGCTGCTCTCGGCAAAAGGCCTTCAGCCTCCCTTCAGGAGGGAAGTTGCTGGCATGTGGTGGTGTGCACGGCATGTGTCTTAATAGTCCAGCCAGAGAGAACAGCGATTTTCCCGCCTATTTGGAGATGATTCCATTGTGAGGTTCCATTGCCTTTTTTTTTTTTTTTTGGTCATGCCCGGTGATACTCAGGGGTTACTGCTGGCTTTTGCACTCAGGAATCACTCCTGGAGGTGTTCTGGGGACCATATACGATGCTGGGAATCGAACCCGGGTCGGCTGCATGCAAGGCAAATGCCCTCCCTGCTGTGCTATTGCTCCAACCTCGATCAAGATAAAATTTTATTCTCTGGGAATTTTGTGAAATTTTCCACTCTATTGAAACTAAGATTTGTTGAACTTTTTTTTTTTTTGGCAATGCTCAGGAGTCACTCCTGGTGGACTTGGGGGCCATGAGTGGTTCCAGATATTGAAGCTGGGTCTGCTGTGTGCAAGGCAAAACCCTACCTGCTGTGCTGTCTTTCCAGCCCCTTGTTGAAATTTTCTTGTTAAAATTTTTAGAATGGGGACTGAGGAGAAAGAGAGTTCCTCACCTTGCACACGGCTGGCTTATGTTCTCTGCTCAGCACCATGTGTGGTCCCCGACTCTGCCACATGTGTCCTTCAAATCAAAAAGTGAGATGAAGAATATAGAAGCAGAGATACATACATAGTTAGTTGAAATAAGTTGACTTTATAAAATAGAGACAGCTTAAATTATTGGCAGTTTTATGGAATACTATTTTTTTGTTGGTTTGTTTTATACATCTTTGCATTCTCATTAATCATTGGGATTTTTTCATATTGATTCTTTGGGGTTTGTATTGATGTCATTAATGTGATTACTTTAAACCTTTGCTGGGGCTCATAGAGCATCCTTGCATGAAGATATTCTTATGGGTTATGAGTAATTTATATCACAATGACATGCTTTGTTTTTATTCTCATTTGTCTAAAGAAATAGGTTAACATGTGCCTTATAATTTCTGGGTAAAGCAGAAAGAAATGAACTCAAACCATTTAGGCTAATGGTATAGGTTTAAAATAGTTTTCAGAAAACAGTTGAAAGTAGGGGATCAGAATGATAGTACAGTGGATAGAGCATTTGCCTTGCACACAACCAACCCAAATTTGACCTCAGACATTCCATATTGTCCCCTGAGCACTGCCAGGAGTAAGTCTTGAGTGCAGAGCCAGGAGTCACCTCTGAGCACTACCTGTTGTGGGTCAAAACCAAAATAAAACAAAAAGAACACACACTTCAAGTCTACCAACTTATCCATCTTCAATCTATAGTGGTAATAAATACCATTAATAATTTAGTCAAATGTTAGCCCTTTACTCTGAAAAATTCCTTTATTTTGTGTATGGCATCACCAAAACTAAAGGAACAGAATATATCATCTAAACATTTCTTTAGAATCAGTTTTGAGCACTGTCATTACAAGGTATCATTACAAATCATTAAGTGCATTTGCACAACATTTGATTCTGCTGTGTGATTTTGCTCATATTTTCACATCTCATTCATCTGTGCTGTACCTTATCTGACGTGTGTGTTCCTTCGTCATCAAGTGTCTGTACAGAAGCCTTCCCCTGATCTAGTACAACTCAGCAGTAGACTTCTAGCTGCTTCCTGGAGTTTTTCCAGAAGGTGAAGTCCCAGGAGTTTATCAGAACGGCAGTCGGAGATGCCCACACTTTGGGGACTGTCTTTTACTCGTGCTTCCTTCCTGGGTTTGCTTGGCGTCTGCGAGATGGAGAGTTGCTTCTTCTGCAGCCTGGTCACTGCAGGGCAGCCCGGCCCAGCGGGATCTGTGCCCTGGCACCCGCCCTGAGGGTGCAGCCCCCAGACCCGTGTGTGTGTGTGTGTGTGTGTGTGTGTGTGTGTGTGTGTATAGAGAAAGGCCCAGACAGCCTGTTCACATGCTTGCCCCGACCGCTGCCCTCCACGCCCCCGCTTTCTTTCCTACACTACAAGGAATTTCCGAAGGGGCTCCCCCGAGACGCTCAGGCTGGGGCGTGGTGAGTCTCTGAGGGAGGGCCGATTCCCACACTCACAGATGGAAGATGAGCAGAGCCGCGCCCACGGCTGCTTTCCAGGGACCGGATTTCGGGCCCTGCAGGCTGTGAGAACCCTCCTCCTGGTGGAAGTGGCCCAGGCCGTCCCCAAGGACGTGCTGTGAGAGGCAGAGGGTTTATTTACTATGCCTGGTTTTATTTCGTTCTGTTTCTTGGGCCACCTCCAGAGGCGCTTCTGGGCTGACTCCTGGCTCTGCACTCAACTCGGTGGTGGTGCTCGGACTCCTGTGATCAGGTGACTATACTTTAGGAGCACTGTCAGCCGTACTTTTGAGTACAGAGTCCTCATGGGCGTTGTGGTGGGATTTAGTTTTGCCGGTAGGTGGTTCTTTCTAGAATTACCATTTCTGTGATTCATCACTGTTGTTCTTACAGGCTTCCAAGTTGTTGTAACTATAATTGAACCTTGAGTTTTCTCCCTGTATCTCATGTGTTAGGAGAACTTCTCATTTCAGACCTGGGCTCGAACCCTGGTCACATTGGTCCCTCTCGCACCACCAGGACCAGCCCCCAAGTGAGCAGCATCCTGGGAACATCCCCCCCTGAAACCCTTGTGTGTGGTCCTCAGAAAGAGAACCCCGTCATTTCTCAGTCCTGTGCCCCTTTGGATCATTTTGTCTGCCAGCCCTGTAGAGAGCTGGCTCTTTGCTCTGACACCCAGGGGTGAGCCGGTGCCTGCGCGGAGTTGACAGCACCCGAGTTGTGTCCTCAACTCGCTGGAGGGTAAGGAACAGCGCAGGTGGTGAGAGGGACCCTCATGCATGCATGATCGCAAAAATGGCAGAGCCTTGACCCAGCGTTCTCTCTCCTAGGAATTTGACTCTCCAGCAAATTAAAAGCGTATGTCCGCATGAAAGGTCATAAATGCCAACCCTGAATGCCCAGGTTGAAAGTAGCACCTTCTCAGTACCCTGGAGGTGGCCGCACCTGAGCGGAAGGGGAAGTCCAGTAGTCATCGGCAGAGTGACCGTAGAGAAGGGAGGAAAGCACCAGGACTGTGGCGTGGGAACCCTGGACACGGTTCTGAGTGCCCAGCGCTAGGCAGGCGTCGTGTTTCTTCCTTAGGAGGTCCCTCGAAGAGAGACCAAATTGTCCCAAGCAGTAGAATTGTCCTGGGGACTTGGGGACGTTCTCAGGGACGTTGTCAATTGATGGGTATGGACGGGCAGGAACAGGTGGGAGCAGGATTGAGTGGAGGAGGTGGACAGCAGTTCCAAGTCCATGCCTGAGTGGACTGAAGGTCAAGGGGGCACATGGGGAGCCCAGTGCCGTGGCCGGCGTGGGGGCTTGTCCCAAGTGCGTGCTCCGGGTACAGCGTGTAAGGGTGCAGAAGCCCCGACCCACGCGAGCCGGTGAAGCAGGTCCAGCCAGCCGCGAGTATTACTCAGCCTGACAGGGGTGAGGCAGGCAGCCGAGAGCCTGCTCCAGAAAGCCCCTTCTCACCCGGCTGATTTTAGCCAGCTAGGCCGGTGTGCGGGAGTGGACTGGCCTCCTGGCTGCTGCCGCCCAGGACGTGCGGAAGTGTCGAGACTGGCGGTCACCACCTCCTCCTCAGGCTTGACTGAGCCCCCCAAGCTGTGCCCCTACAGGGGCGGGCATGAGGATGTGTGAACTACATCTTCATTTACTGATGAGATGATGGGCTCACCACGGGGACGGAGCCTCGGGCCTCACGCACGGAGTCTTAGCTTCATCACTCCCGGCCGACTCTCCGCTGAGCTTGTCAGACCCCCAGTCTCAGTAGAAACAGCGTGTTCGTCAGAGCGAGTAGTGGTAACCATGTGACATTGGGAAAGTTACGCGGCTCCCTTTGAGGCTTGTGAGATCCTTGTCGGCTTGCTGGTGCGGGTGAAGGTGGTGAGGGTGTGCGGGCTGAGTGTCTGCAGTTACTGAGAACCCTGGGATGGGCTGGCACCTCCAGTAGCTCCCGACACTCTTTCAGATGCTTCCCTGATTCGCAGACCTGGCGCTCTTTGCCCTGGTCCCGTGTGTCTAACTCCATCTGCTTGCTGCTCCACACCCTTAGAACGAGGCTTGCTCCGAATTCTTCTGCCAGCACTCATATCCACTGTGTGTGCACATGTGTGTGTGTGTGTGTGTGTGTGCGCACGCGCGCATGCGTATACATGTGTGTGTGTATGTATGTGCACGTGAGTGTGTGTGTGTGCACACATGCTGTATCTTTGCCCGGGGTTTCTTTCTCTCGGTATTTACACTGCCCTATGACCTCCAAAGACCCTGCTGCTTTTCCAGCTTCTCTCTCCTTGGCCCAGGGTCTCCTTCTTACCTTTTGGAGCAGCCAAGATCCACATCTTGCCTGATGAAGCCCCTTTGCTTTGCTTGGGTTTGTCAACCTGGCTCGTGGTTAGTAGAGGATTTTTTTTTTAAGTGTGTGCCTGCATTTGGGAAGTGTTCAGGTGACTCTCATGCTCATTCTCCATATAGCTTTCAGAAGTGTCTTGCATAGTGTTAAACATTTCCGCCGCTTTGGTGTCAGTAAGTCTGACTTGCTTTAAGGCTACCCTAGCTGGTCTGGGAATAGGTAAGCACTTGCCTTGCACATACCCGACCCAGGTTCGATCCCCGGCATCCTGTATGGTCCTCTGAGCGCCGGGAGTAATTCCTGAGTGCAGAGACAGGAGTAACCCCTGAGCATCAGGGTGTGGCCCCAAAACAAACAACCTCCTCCTGACCCCCCCAAAAATAGACATGCCAGCCTCTGACCTCTTGAATCATTTTGCCAGGTTAGTTTATTCTTTCACTGCCCTAGCATTGCTTAACTTACCGGTCCACATCCACTTCAGATGTGTAGCTTTATAAGCCAGCATCTGATAGTCACAGAGCTGGAGAAATCATGTCTCTAGACTTTCCCAGCTAGCACTGTGCCTGGGGTCTAATTCACATCGTGTAGCTCTTTGTTATAGAATATTCTGGTTTTTGTTTATTTATTTATTTATTTATTTTTGCATTTTGGGTCACACCCGGCTTTGCACAGGGGTTACTCCTGGCTCATGCACTCAGCAATTACTCCTGGCAGTGCTCGGGGGATGATATGAGATGCTGGGAATTGAACCCGGGTTGGCCGTGTGCAAGGCAACCGCCCTCCCTGCTGTGCTGTTGCTCTAGCCCCAGTATAGAATATTCTGGGCAGTGCTGGGGAGGCTTAGCCCTGAGTATCTTGTGTAACAAGGCCCAGGTTTGGTCCCCGGCACTGCTTGGTGTGGCCCCCAGACCCAGAAGCAGATTCTGAGCAGCCCCCATCAATTGGGAGTGAGTTAGTGCGCCATTGCAACAAGTGAGCATCAGGCGCACGGGCGAGTCATACCCTGGCACCGAGGTGGGTTCTTTCCAGGTGTTTCTCTTCCAGCAAGCCCGCAGGGGAGAACCAAGCCCCGGACTGGAGCAGGCGAGCATGTGAGGGTCTCTGGGGCAGAGCTGCCTTTGACCCTGTGAAGTGTTCTACAGTGCAGAGAAGGGGGCTTCTTGGCTTCTCCCTGGACCTCATCACCCCGCTGCCCCTGTGGAAGTGAACTAAGCCTCCCGCTTCCCCCTGGCTAACGGTCTGCCTGCTGCTCTTTTCCAGGCCGGCGATTCTCGCTGCAGCCCCGCAGGACAGTGGCTTCTCCTGGCTGCCTTTGAAGTGGTGCGCTCGGAAGCAAGAGGGTCTCGGCGGCCGGCAGCCAGCCATGGGTCGGGAGGAGCGGTGAGCGCGGCCAGCTGGTAAGCCTCGGGCACAGGGCTGGGTCTCAGGCCCCTGGGGAGGTGTGCGGGTCCCTCCAACTTGTGCTTTTTCTCCTTAAATATATGGCAAGCATTTTGTTTCTCATTTTTATTTTTTATTTTTGCTTTTTGGGTCACCCCTGGCGATACTCAGGGTTATTCCTGGCTCTGCACTCAGGAATCACTCCTGACAGTGTTCAGGAGACCCTATGGGATGCTGGGAATCAAACCTGGGTTGGCCGTGTGCAAGACGAATGCCCTCCCCGCTGTACTATCTCTACAGCCCCTGTGCAGACTTTTTGCATGTGTATTTTTTTTTGTTTTTTTGGAGAAAAAGGGTAAGGCTTCTGTCCAGTTCTTAATGTCTGAATTAGCAGAGATCACTCCAGGCATAACCGTGAGCACTAAGGGACGTTAGCACCTCTAGCTCCTGGAGAGTATTTTTCTCCCCTTAGGGGGATTGGTCTCAGTCTCTGCGCCCCAAGGATGGTGCCTGGCAATTTGCTGGTAGGAAAAGGGAGGGCCCATGGAATGGCCTGAGGCCTCAGGGGAACCTTGTTTTTCCCAGGGGCTTGCTGCCCCTGTTGGTGGGCCCAGTGCTTTCGCCCAAGTTGATGTTTTCACGCCCAGTCCAGTAATGAAGAATCAGAAAACAGCCGAGAAAGGCTCGTTGTTTGCTGCCGTGGCCCGACCCCCCCCCACCCCCGGGTCCAGCTCGCTGTGGGCCAGCAGGCATGCCTGACAGCTGAGCAGCACATGGGCGCCCCTGCCCTGTGTCCCCAAAGTGGCATTTTAGGGGAAAAGGGAATTTAGAGATGAGACAATGAGACACAGCTCGTCGTTAGCCAGACTGGGCATTGCCCGGTCCACACTGCATCCCGCCCACTCTGTAGTTTAGCACTGGCCAGTTCGCCGGCAGAGGTCAGGCCTGGCGGGCACGGTGCCGCTGCCAGGAGCTAGACATCTGCCCTGCCCCCGCCACTGGCGGCTTCGCTCTCCTTCCTCCTGCACCGCCAGAACTGACTGCGCCTTGCAGTGACTGATGAAGGAACAGTTATTTCTGTTGTCTTTTTTCCAGTTTTCTTGCAGGAGAAAACCAGCTTTCATTTGTTCGCGTGGGGGGGCCCCACCCAGCAGTACTCAGGGCTTGCTCCTAGTCTGGTGGTACTCAGGGGAAGATGAGATCAAACTTGGGTCGGCATGCGAGGCAAGTGTGTTGGCCCTGGATTAGCACTTCTGCCCCTCCGCCTGGTTTTTTTTTCCTTTGAGGGTGGAAGTGTTTGGGGCCACACCAGCTGGTACTCAGGGGTTACTTCTGGCTCTGTGCTCAGGGGTCACTCCTGAGGGCCACATGGGATGCCAGGGTCAGCTGCATGTGAGACAAACGCCTTCCCTACTGTACTATACCTCTGGCCCGCCTGAGTCTGATTTCGGATTGAGTTGTTCGTGCGTTGTTTCTGAGAGCACCTCAGAAAGCTTTCGGGTACAGGGCAAGCCCCAGCCGACCCGGGCTGTGCCTCGGACACCCGCAGGCCAGCCATGCTCCTTCAGAGTTGAGCAATAGGAAGTTTTCTCTTCTTTGCCTCCCTGGTCTGAGGGGTGATGCTGTTTGGGAGTTTCCCTGCACACGGGCTCCCACTGCACCTGCTGTTCCTTTGCCAGTTCACTCACACGGTGGGTGAGGGGACACGAACAGGGCAAGCCCCACAGCTGAGCCGCAGCTCCTGGAGGCCAGAGTGCCCAGCACATGCCACCCCGACCAAGGGAAGGCCCCCTCTGCCGCCGAGTCTCAGCCGAGACTGGACTCACCTGCTTTGATCCAGAAATTCGTCAAACTCGGTCTCCCAATGGCACCGTTTCCTGGTCTTTTTTGTGATGTAAAATCTTTCCCAGTTTTTGCTTTTTGAATTTCAGTCCCTTAAAGGAATATCAGTTATTTGGCTGCTGCTTCTGCAAGTTCTTCCTAATTTTGTTCACGAACATGATAAAAATTAGCCCCTTAAATGGTTTTAGTGCTTCATGAGACTTTCAAGGAAATTCAAAATAGCGAGCAAGCTTTCATGAAGAGAGAATAAATTATCAGCTAGTCTCGCAGGGACAAAAATAAGCCCTGTCTTTTAAAACTGGTTTTGGAGTAAACTTACATTACCAATTCAGATTGGAAGCAGGGTCCCCATTTTCTGTCATTGCTTTGTGTTTGTTTTGGGCCATGCTGGTGGTGCCCTGGGCTTATTCCTGCTGGGCCCTGGTCCATAGCAAGCTCCCTGCCCCTGTTCTCTCTCCAGCCCAAAGCCAAACCCTCTCACTGATGAGTCACAGTGTTCACTTGTGGGACTTTTCAACTGCCTGGAATATTTACATGCATTTTGTAAGGGGGAGTAGTGCAGTGTGTGTGTGTGTGTGTGTGTGTGTGTGTGTGTGTGTAAGTAAATGAAGGCCAAAAGATTCATCTTCCGAATTTACAATTGGATAATAAACTTAATTCTGCAGGAGAGTACATACTTGAGACTGGAAGCAGAAAGAATAGAAACTGAAAATCAATGTCCAGATTCAGGGGCAGTTCCAGCCCCATGTGTGTGGTCCCTTCTGGGGGGGTGGGCTGCACATGCCCACCTGCATCCTTCCCAAAGCCGTGAACCCTCCCACTACCTCTGTCAGCCTTCCTGAAATGCCCCCTTATGGTGGGAGTCCTCAAGACTCAGACCCGGATGCCCGACTTGTACGATTCCCAAATTGTTTCTTCTCATTGACTTTGATCATCTAATTTTTCTGCAGTGAAATATTAGGGACATCAGGGGATTTGTTTCATCAATGGCAAGTTAATGGCTGAACTGGGGCCTCCCAGCCTTACTCTGTACCAGATCTCTCCTTTTGGGAAAGTTGGCTGCGGACGCCCAGCTTGGGTGGCGCAGGTGGGCAGACTGGAAGGCGTAGCTGAGGGCACTTGGTGAAAGTGTTTCTGATCAATCTCCAAGCTCAGGATTAATGTAGCACTAATCTGTTCTTGGGTTTCTTCCTGATTTTTGTTTGTTATTGTTGACAACACCGGGACTACCTGGGATCACCGGGACAAAACATCAGGAAACCAATTAAAACCAGTCTCCTTTCACCAAGACTGAGCTGTGGGCAAACACAGCCACTTGGAGTCATTAGAAGGGTTGCAGGCTGAGTCCAGGAGTCAAGGGATGGAGCCATTAAGTTTTGACATCTGCTGGGAAATAATGAATGCGTGCCAGCTTAATTAAGTTGGTATTTAATAAGCTGCAACTTGCACAGCAGAAATAAAAATGTCTCCTGCATAGTTCCGGCAAAACTGCATGTACTAGTAAAACGTCTGTAAGTATTTTGTATACAGTCGCAACTCTGAGCTAACCAGCCAGAACCATGAAGTGTGTGCCATTCTAATTCCAAGTTACGTTGGCATCTGAACAGTTGGAGTTTGGATTTATTTCTGTCAGTATCAGTCTTCAACTTTGGGACAGGGAAAGGGGAAATTGGGCATTTTTGCTCTTAGGCTGAAACCTGCAGATGGGGACCTGTCGTACCCTGGCCCACTGATGGTCATACCTCACGCAGTACATCTCAACAACAGTTTCTGGGTGGTTTCCGGGCGGTTCGCGTGCTCGCCTGCATCGGATGCGGCTGCCACTGATTGTTCATGGAGGTCCCTGAGGCCTGCTGGGCAGCCTGGGGGATCCCCAGCTCTGTGGCCTGGTTCCCCAGGACTCCCCAGAAGAGGCCCCCTACTTCCTGAGTTTGCCTGGGAAGTCCAGAACACACAGTCAGAAACTCGGCGCGTATGCTGGTTTGACATGCCCTGGGGAGCATCACAGGGTCAGAGCAGCAGAGTCTCTGTGGTTTGTTTTTAAACGTGTTTCTCGACAAAACTGAATAATGCTTTGACTCTGCAGTGAAGGAAACGCGGGACGGGAGGAGTCCATGGTGTGTGTGTGGTGGGGAAATCACTCATTCTTTTTCTAGGTATCATTCTTACCTGTGTCTCCCTCAGCACTCTCCTCTGTTCCATTTCTTTTTTGGGGGGCAGGGGGTGTCACACCCGGCAATGCACAAGGGTTACTCCTGGCTCTGCAATCAGGAATTACTCTTGGCTGTGCTCAGGGGACCATAGGAGATACCGGGAGTTGAACCTGGGTCAGCCGCGTGCAAGGCAAACACCCTCCTCCCTGTGCTATTGCTCTGGCCTTCACACGTCTTTAAGATGAAGTTCTCTCCAGCTGCAGCTTCCAAACAAAGGGCATAATTGCAGGTTTCAAGATGCCTTTAGTCAGCAACCAGCAGGTGAGAACTTGGGGCAGCCCCTCGGTACCTATGAGGGTCTCCCACACCACGGCTGCCATGATCAGGGAGCCAGCGTCAGCCAGGGACAGGACGGGCCGGTGCGTGGGAGCCAGGCTGACCCAAACCTTCCGCAGTGGAGCCACTGCCCCTTCCCGCTGTTGAGTGATGGTTGCATCTCAGACCGGGTCCTTGGTTTGGGGCCATGCCTGGCTGTGCGTGGGGATGACTGGGTGTGCCAGGATTCCAGCCCAGCTTTGCCACGAGCAGGGCCTTAACCCCTGGGTGCCCTGACTTTAAATTCACAACAGCCATCATTTCCCGCCAGCCTGAGACTCACACTCATCTCTGTTCCATGCCAGGGCTGTACCGCCAACCCGCGCTCTGTGCCCGGCTTGCCCCCCCCTTTCTCTCTCTCTCTCTCTCTCTCTCTCTCTCTCTCTCTCTTTCTCCTTCTCCTCTTTCTCTCACTCTTTCTCTCATGCTTGCCATCCAGTTTCTGCCACAACGCTGCCTCTAAACCCTGACACTTCTCTTTTCATTGCTCTCGCTGAACCCACATGATGCAACACCTGACCAGAGACTCCACTCAGGAGAAGCTCTGTGTGTGTGAGTGTGAGTGTATGTGTGTGTGAATGAATTGAGTGTGTGTGAGTGAATGTGAGAGTGTTTGTGTGTGGTGAGTGTGTGTGTATGTGAGTGTGTGTGAGTGAAAATGAGTGTGTGCAAATGTGTGAATGTGAGTATGTGTGAATGTGTGAGTATGTGAGTGTATGTGTGTTTGTGCGAGTGTATGTGTCTTGAGTGTGTATGTGAGAGAGAGAGAGAGTGTGAGCGAGCGCTCTTCAGAAGATAGCCATCCCTGTCAAGCTGACATGCCCTGAGCGACTGTCCTTGTCACTTTATACCCAGTTGGAGGATTAGAGTCCATCCTGCACTTGTGGCTCGACCCGGCTACAGTCTCCTGATGGGCGGAAGCCGTGCCACTCACTTGTTTCCAAATCGCTGTCTCTGACAAAGGACTGAAATACGAATAGTTCAATTTACCCTTAACCTCAAGCTCCCCTGCAGCTCTGCTGGGACTGATTCAGGATTCGCGGGTGTCTCTGCCCTGTAGCCACCGGCCTGGCCTGCTTGGCACAGGCAGCATTGGGGGACATCAGGGCTGGGCTGGAGGTGCCGAAGCTTTGCTGCACAGAGACTTGTCACCCATTCCTGGTAGTTCTCAGAATTTTCTTTCTGTGTAAAAATACATAGGATTATTTTACTTCTTCCTTTACCACTCTAATGCGTTATTTTTCTTGTGTGTTGGGTGGATTTCCAGAACTCTGTTGAACAAAGCGGGTGTGAGGAGTTTTGGATGCATTCAGGGCCTCCCCATGGGTCGCATGCTCCCCACGAGCTGCCATATATGACCTTTGCAGTGTTGGAATGTGTTCTCATTGTGCCCGTGTATGGACAACTTTCTGTCTCCAGTGGATGCTGAACTTTGTATTTTCTCCACCTTGACACGAGCATGATTTTCATTCTATTCATGGTGTTGAATACATTGAGTATTGATGTATCACACTGAGTATATGTTGAATTTTTTATTTTTCTTTTTGGGTCACACCTGGCAATGTATAGGGGTTCCTCCTGGCTCTGCACTCAGGAATTACCCCTGGCGGTGCTCAGGGGACCATATGGGATGCTGGGAATCGGACCCGGGTCAGCCGTGTGCAAGGTAAACACCCTACCCACTGTGCTATTGCTCCAGCCCCAGGACCATTTTCTTTATCTGGTTTCTTTTGGGGGTGCCCCCTGCAGTGCTCAGAACTTCCTTATGGTTCTGCACTCAGGGATCATTACTGACTGGGCTCAGGGCCCACACGGGGTGCAAGGCATCAAACTTGGGCTCATGCCTACAGGCCCAGAACCCTCCCTGCCTTCCGCCTAGCATTCACTGTGCAGGGATCACTCCTGCGGGCTCGGATCATATGGGATGCCAGGGACCCAACCAGGGTTGGCAGCATGCAAGGCAAACACCCTACCTGCCCCAATCATGCCACAAAGTCACTGTTCATAGCATACGATCCTTTGAGCCTTTGTGTGTGCTGTTGAAAGTGTGAAAGTGCAGTGCCGTTTTAGTGTATCTGTATTCATTGCAGAGCGTGGCCTGTACTTTACTTTGTCCTGGCCTCATCTGGTTCCAGTACCAGGGTTATAGTGATTTCATAAAATTGTTTTTGTTTTCTTTTGTATGGAAGAGTTTGTAAAGGATTGCTTCTGATTCATTTAATGTCTGGATGTCTCTCTCTGAGCTTCATTTACACACCTACTCTTTTTGCTGTCTTGTTTTTGATGGTGCTCAGGAGTTACTCCTGGCTCTGCACTCAGAAATGAATGCTAGAGGGGCTTGGCACCAGATGGTGTGCTGGGGATCAGCCCAGGTCGGCGGTGTACAAGACAAACACCCTCCCTGCCCTACCAACCTCTGGCCCTCACACCTACTTTTAAAAACAAGGTTAAAACTGTTCTTTTGTGCAAACTGAATTAAAGTTGGGACCTTCAAGCTTTGAAGACTGTCTTGTCTCTGATGCTCTTTCCAGCTCAGATGACACTGAAAATCCAAATTTCAAGGCTAAAGAGACAGCTCCAAGGATTAAGCACAGGCTTTGCTTGCAGGTGCCCTGGCTTCACCCCAGCACCATATGGTCCCTCTGGACACCACTGCAAGTGATAACCCTCACCCAGAACAAAGCTGGGAGGGGCCCCTTTAGAGGACAGTGCTCAGGGGTTAAATGAACAGAAACACTGAATTTTCAATATATTGAGAAGCAATGTCTGAAAGAAATATACTACCATGTTGACTGCTTTACTGTTGGGACTTTTATTTTTTTCTGGGTTTTTTGGTTGTTTTGGTCACCACACTTAGTGATGCTCAGGGCCCATGCTTTGCTTCCAAACATCCCAGGAGGTCTTGGAGCACCTGGACCCTTGGGATTGCAGGGCAGATGGCCCCCAGCTTGGTGCCCAGGTGTTGAACCTGAGGGCCCAGAAGGCCAGGAAGAGCCAAGAAGGCCCCCAGGCTCCCTGAGCACTCCCCCCTCCCCCAACCATCACCATCGCCAGCCCCATAAGATTTTTCAGGATAACAATAAAAAAATTTAAATCTTTTTTAAATATTCAAAAAATAATCGGACTGGAGAGATAGCACAGCGGGCAGGGTGTTTTCCTTGCACACAGCCGACCCGGGTTCAATTCCCAGCATCCCATATGGTCCCCTGAGCACCGCCAGGAGTAACTCCTGAGTGCAGAGCCAGGAGTAACCCATGTCCTTTAATCTTTGCCCGGTGTCCGTGGCAGACTTTACAAAGCTGGAAATGCTGGATTCAGCCTGAAGATGCAGTTCTGAAGGTCCTTCGAGCAGATACTTCAGGCGTTGCTTAGGGTGCTATTCAGCATCAGCTCAGAGCATCAGGTGTGCAGAGGCCAGGTGTGTTCTGTGCGTTTCAGCGGCACTGCTGCTCACTCCTCGGCTTGCCACAAAGAGAACACAAGGAAGTGGAGTCACTCTGGGACTCCACCCCACACCTCCAGCCTCACGATGCAGACCGGGGATGCAGCCCCGTTTGTGGGGGTTGAAGCAGCACTTCCCTCTGAATTCTGAGCTCTTGCGTCAGAGAGCCATTTTCCCCAATGCCACTCTGCCATCAGCACGCTGCCATCTCTCCAGGCCTCAGTGAACTCGCAAGTCTGGTGTGGTCCTTAATACTTGTGGGCTTCGGGACAGCCACCGTTTCTCCCTGCGAATATTAGTATTGTTGCGTTGACTTCTGGGTTGAGTTTCTGGGAGAGATGGGAGAGGACCAGGAAAGCTGGAATTAATGGTTGTTTCCGAGCAAATGGTCAACCCAGATGGACGCTTTGGGTATCCTTGCTGCTCGCTCTCTTTGCTGTAAGGCTGAGCGGCCCGTGGCAGTTTAGTTGGCATCCTCAGAGCTGCGTGGGTACTCGCAAGACCTCCTGTGGTCCTTGAGGTGATCTGCGTTACCTTCTCTGTCCTTGGAGGACCCCGAGGCTTCCTGGTGGACTTACCTTTGACAGCTGCTGTCCGCGTGTCCAGACCCCACAGCAGCTGTGGCCGGTGTCTTGGGTAGGGGTGCAGATCCCCAGGGCTGAGCATGTGCTTCAGAACGACCCGGCAGATATTTTACCTGTTTTCTGGTAGAGTTCTATTTCCTGTAGAAGATTCTGGTTTTGTCCTAAGAAGAGTGTCATAAACTTGGAATGTTCAGCTCATCTATTAATTTGAGGCTTTTCTCAAACAGGAGACAATTCATCTTTCATCAGACTTAGTTACGGCTATGGTAACAGAGCCATAGCTTGGCGTTGGGCCTCGTCAGTCATAAATGCATCATTTCGTGTTAAATCTTCTCGCTAATGCTAGGCTTATCTAAAAATCATTGTGCTGGTAATCGGGTTCATCCAGAAGGATTGGTAGAAATAAGGGATTCCCAGAGAGAGCTAAGTCAAGAGACCAAGGCATTTCCTGAGGTGGTCCCTGGCATCATTTGTCCCCCACCCCATCGAGTGGAGGGGACAGGTCACCTCCAGGCCTGCACCTCACTCTGAACAGCCTCATCCCCAACCTGTTGTGTCTCCTATAACAGAAAAAAAAAATACCAAAAGTTTCATTGTTCACTAGAATTGTTCATTTTCTGATACTCAGAAAATGGTTCTTATAAACTAAGAATTTTTATGATACTGAATTTTATTCAGTATTATTCCATTCAGTATTATTCTTTCTTGGATTCTTGGATTCCCTTTTTTCCTTTTGGTTTTTTTGTTTGTTTGTTTGTTTTTTGGGTCACACCTGGCGATGCACAAACCCAGGTCTGCCATGTGTAAGGCAGACACCCTACCCACTGTGCTATTGCTCCAGCCCCTTAATTGATGTCTTTATATGTATTCCTATCTCTCAGCTAATCTTATATTTTTGTTTTGTTGTTTTCCATAATTACCACACCATATCTGATGGGGTTCAGACAGTAGGCAACAAATTGTAGAAGGGAAATACACACACACACACACACACACACACATATACATATGCCTCTCGGAGAGCCCAGCAACCTACTGAGAATATCCCACCTGCACGGCAGAGCCTGGCAAACTCCCCGTGGCATATTCAATATGCAAAAAAAACAGTAATAACAGGTGTCATTTCCCTGACCCTGAAAGAGCTTCCAATATGGCAGCGTTGGGAAAGATGAGTAAGGAGAGGCTCCTAAAACCTCAGGGCTGGGACAAATGGAGATGTTACTGGTGAGTACATCGATGAACAACGGGACGACAGTGATACAGTGTTTTGTTGTGCCGTCCCCAGCAGTGCTCAGGGCTGACTCCTGGTTTTGCACATGAGAATCATTCCTGGTGGTGCTCAGGGACCTTCAGGTGGCCCAGGATTGAACCCCGGATTGAAGGGTCACACCCGGCAATGCACACGGGTTACTCCTGGCTCATGCACTCAGAAATTACTCCTGGCGATGCTGGGGGAGCATATGGGATGCTGTGACTCGAACCTGGGTCAGTCGTGTGCAAGGCAAACGCCCTACCCGCTGTGCTAGTACTCCAGCCCTCCAGTCCCGACTTTCACCAATGTCTTAGTGTAAAAATGGAATGTTCTTATGAGATGAGAAGTAACACTAGGAATTTCTCCATTCTCCATCCCTCTGCCCATTTTTAGCAGAGCACCAGATTCCAAATAAAGCTGTAGCCCAGAACTATGTGTTACCTGCTGCTGCAGTACCTGTCCGGGAACTGTTGGCCCTTTGGTGATATTGAAGGTTACATCGAAAGCATAAGAGCATAGAAGCTATCACTACTAGAAACATGTGACCTAACGTACAGTTTTTTAAAAAGATAAGAAATACCTGTTTGGATCAGTAGGCTGTTGATTTAAATTTAACTTTAATGTTCATATTAAATTTTTGAAGAATATTTTTGGTTATTTTTATTTTTTTGGCCACACCTGGTGAAGCTCAGGAGTTCCTGGCTCTGCTCTTGGTAGTTACTCCTGGGAACCCAAGGGGACCAGATGGGGTTCATATGGGATGCCCGGGACCAAACAGGAATGGCAGCATGCAAGGCAAGTGTCCTTCCTGCTCTGTTATTTGGCCCCTCAAAGGTTTGTGTGTGTGGGTGTGTGTGTGTGTATGCGCGCGCGCGCGTGTGCATAGGTGTGTGTGGGCGGGGAGTGGGGAGTAGGGGGCACACACCAGGCAATGCTCATGCGTTTCTCTTGGCTCTACACTCTGGAATTACTCCAGTGATACCCTGGGTAATTCCATATGGGATGCTGGCAATTGAACCTGGGCTGGCTCTGTGCAAAGCAAATGCCCTGCTCACTGTGCCCACTGTAAATAAAAAAACTTCAAAGATTTTTATAGGGAAAAAAATGCTGCCTTAGAGTATGGCAACCATGCAGATCTATAAATCGACTCTGGCATCTCCCTGAAGAAGCTGAGGTGAGGTTTAAATGATGTATTTTTTTTTTCTCTTTAAGCAGTAAAAAACACACCACCCAACAAAATCAATAAACCAAAAAATAAAGGCAAAACCAAAAGGGCCTCTCTGAATCCTGAGCCCTGGACAGCTTTATGTGGTAAGAGGCACAGCCACCATTCTCCAGCGATTCAAAAGAGTCAAATGGTGCCGAGCTAAATTACAGCCCTAAATGCAAACGGGTGGAATGAGATCCTGATCCATTTGCACACTAATGTGCTATTTTTAAGTCATGCACCAGAGCGTCTTCAAAGAAGCCTGTCATAATTATGATGGATTAGACTGCAGAGTCAGTGCTCGGCGCAGTAATTGTTTCGCAGATGCTGCCGATGTGACTGGAATTCATAATAAATTATTGCCAGGGAGGTGGGCGGAGGAGCCCGGTCACGGAGCAGGGCAAAGACCTGTTTTAGTCTGAGAAAACTGAATGTCAGCTGCTGGACAAAGGCCAGTCTGTGCAGTGGCCTCACCCGTGCTTCTCAGGAGAGCAGCTGGCTGCGGCGATCATGCTCTGTGGCGCTGCGTGTCCATCCACACAGGGCCGGGGTTGTGTCCCCCCCAGGAGAGCAGCTGGCCGTGGAGGTCATGCTGTGTGGCTCTGTGCCTTCCTGCCCGTGTTCGCTTGGCTGCAACCGGACCTTTGCATTTCCCCCGGAATGGGTGATGCTCTGGCCATAGAGCAAGTCCTTGTGCACTTTCAGAACACTCGGCTCTGTAAGAATGTAGAATTGTTCATCTAAGGGATGACTTTCGTCAGCTGTACTCCAAGTAGTAGTGGCTCTTCTAAACGGCCACTAGGCTGGTTACAAATAGTGTTGGCGCTTTGGGTTTGGGGGCGGGGGGGGGGGGGACTCTTGGCAGGCAGGTTTCTGGGGCTCAGGGACCATCTGCCTGTGTGCCAGGAGTTTCTCGACACCTGTCTTTTCTCCTGAGCCCCTACTTGCTAGGGCGAGTTGATCATTTGCCGGCTGCTAGAGGTGTGTGTGGAGACCCCGTGCGGGCAAATGCCCCCCCACCCAGTGTGAGTGACAGCAGCCCTGCTCCTCTAGTTGCAGATGAAGGCCTGGCTTGCTTTTTCTGTTGTTTGGGGTTTAGGAATTAGGAAGGGCCCCAAATTGTTCAAGATGGCAAATTTTGTTGTTGTTATTGTTGTTTTTGGTCGGGGAGTGGCGGGCCCAGAGCTGACTTCACGGTGGCTGTGTGTGTGCGTGCGCGTGCGTGCGTGTGCGTGCTAAGGTGCATGTGTGTGTGCGTGTGCGTGTGTGTGCATGTGTGTCTGTGTGGAGGGACGCAGAGTGGGGGGTAGAATCTGTCTCTCCATTCCCCAATGGCCAGTGTTTAAGCTGTACTCTGAGCTCCTCCGTTGCCTCCCCTGTCCCTGGTGATGGACACTCGCTGTTTGCATCTCCCCAGCACACTATTAGGCCCAGCGTACACCCACCTCTCCCTCAGGCAAGGAGGGGTGAAGTCAGGTTCTGTGGGCGCTGTGGCCAGGTGGTGTGGCTCTCACGGAAATGACTCTCCCTTCTGTGCTCCAGGCCCCTGGGGCAGCCGCAGCTGCTGCAGACCCTAGTCGGAAGGTTTTTGGTGTTTTTTTTTTTTCTTTTCTTTTTGAGTCACACTCAACGACGCACAGGGGTTACTCCTGGCTCATGCACTCAGGAATTACTCCTGGCAGTGTTCAGGGGACCATATGGGATGCTGGGAATTGAACCCAGGTTGGCCACTTACAAGGCATACACCCCTCTGCTGTACTATCGCTCTAGCCCCAGGTGTTTAGTTTTGTTTTGTTTTTAAATGTAGGAGTACTACTATTTATTCAGTCATTGATGAAGCTGATGGGCTTAATCAGTGTGGGCATTATATATTTTTTTTGGGGGGGGGTCACACCCAGCGATGCTCAGGGGTTACTCCTGGTTCTGCACTCAGCAATTACTCCTGGCAGTGCTTAGGGGACCATATGGGATGCTGGGAATAGAACCCAGGTCGGCTGCGTGCAAGGCAAGTACCCTACCCTCTATGCTACCACTCCAGCCCCCACATTACATTTTTTTTCTTATCTTTTTGGGTCACACCCGGTGATGCTCAGGGATTTACTCCTGGCTCTGCACTCAGGAATTACTCCTGGTGGTGCGATGCTGGAAATTGAACCTGGGTGGGCTGTGTGCAAGGGAAACACCCTGCCCACTGTACTATCGATCCATCCCTACCACATTACTTTTTAAAAAAATTTTAATTGACTATCCTTGAGATAGATACTACAAAACTGTTGATAACTGGGTTTTAGGCATACAGTGACCCCATACTCAGCCCTCCACCATGCCCATTTGAGTCAGCGTGTTGAGCTGGGGTTATCTCAGGTGTTGGGGCTCGAATGAGACTCATGGCCAAGGGCTTACCTGGTGTGTGTGAGACCTGGGCTCGATCCCCAACAAATGAACAGTGCTCTGGGCCTGGGATGCAGAGCACATTGTCTTGGTGTATGAGGTCTGGGCTTCTGCTGCCAATCCAGAAATGTGGGATGGAGTTTCGAAAAGTGTTCATTTTCTGAGCAGCCTTGAGTGGCCTGGTCCTAGAAGGCGACCTGTCCAAGCCTGCAGAGAGCCACCAGCATGATTTTTTTTTTTTTTAATTTTACACCTGTGGAAAAAACCCACATTGTCCAAGTGTGAATTGGTTAAATAAAACACAGCTCCTGAACATGGCGTTTTTCTTCGGTTATGTGGCAGGAAGAGCTGGTGGGCCAGTCCGCCCGGCCTCTGTTTGGTGTCCAACTTCGGGCTCATTACAGTTTGCACCAGCCCTTCCCCCGACGCGGATGCGTTCAGATGTCAGAAACGCCTTCTCATACTGTCACTCAGTTTTCTCATTAAAATTTTTCTTAACATTCCAGCACATTACAATGCGCTTCTGGAATGATTCTATGGGAAGTTGGTGTGTCTCTGAGCACGTGTTCTCTGTCCCAGGCTCTTATGGAAGTTAGGCTACCAGAAGAATGTGGTATGAGGTTCATCTGAGGGGAATTTCCATAAAAAGAGACTTGTTAGTATTTTTGGTTGCGCCGAGAGTGCACTTAGGGCCAACTCAGCGGTTTCCAAGAGTGGATTGTGAGATTTTCAGGAATTCTGCTCATGGAGACTAATCATTTAAAATAAGCCATGACCCTCTCCCTCCCTCCCCACCCTTTGGGTAATTTTTACGTTTATCTTTAGTAACTTCAAGCAAAGTTAACCTAAGAATAATTGATTTATGCACATTCAATAGCACATGTCAGACTATAGCACAGCAGGTAAGGGGTTTGCCTTGCATGTGGCCCACATGACCAACCAGGGTTCGATTTTTCTGCCCCTTTTGGAGAGCCTGGCAAGATACTGAGAGTATCTCGCCCGCACGGCAGAACCTTGGAAGCTCCCCGTGACATATTTGATATGCCAAAAACCAGTAACAACAAGTCTTACAATTTGTTGTGAGACATTACAGGTGCCCGCTCGAGCAAATTGATGAACAACAGGAGGACAGTGCTACAGTGCTACATCTATCTTTCACAAGATATGATCCAGAAAGCATTGCTATTATTGTATTATGGAATATAGGAAATTTTATTCAGGTGTTAGGATATAATTTATTATTTTAAAATTTGTATTGGTGGTATTTACTCAACAGTAATTTGGTGACCAATTTGATTTTTTTCCATGAGATTGGACCTCTTTTCTTGGAATCAGAAATTTTAAGAATGTTGACTAATAGATGTCCTCATCCACCTTCCCCAGATGACTCTTTCCCAGAAACC
This sequence comes from Sorex fumeus, assembly GCF_029834395.1. Lineage (NCBI taxonomy): Eukaryota > Metazoa > Chordata > Mammalia > Eulipotyphla > Soricidae > Sorex > Sorex fumeus. The sequence continues at coordinate 17,442,828 of NW_026606081.1, read as the reverse complement.
TAACTATGGAACAAAACCATCACAACAAAGGCAGAGCTGAGATCTGGAATGAGAGAGAGACAGAGACAGAAACAAAGACATGGAGGCAGAGGCAGAGAAACAGACAAAGGAGAGAGTTCCTGATATCTGCTGAGTTCCTGCTTCATTCTGTGCTCATGACCACAGCACCCTGGAACTTCTCAGTTCCCTGTGTTAGAACAAGTTTTTCTGGCTGCTCTACTTAGATCTGGAATCCTGCTGGAAGTAGAGACTACCATATCCAGTGAGATAAATCAGTGGGATGAGGATGGATGATATCACTCATTTATGGAATAGGGAGAGACCAAACAAGGAAACAAATGGTACCAAACAATGACAAACCTTTAAGCCATGACCCTTAAGAGCACCTTCTTTTTCTTTTCTTTTCTTTTTAGGTTTTTCTTTTTGTTTTTGGGCCACACTTGTGAGGTTACTCCTGGCTCTGTGCTCAGGTATCACTCCTCATGATGCTTGGGGACCCTATAGGCTGTCAGGGATTGAATCCGGGTCGACACCATGTAGGTAAAATGCCCAGTGAGCTGTGCTGTCCCTCTGGCCCAACCTTTCCTCACAGCTGTGGGTCCCCCCCAGGCCACTTGCTCACCTGCTTGGGGCCATTGGTTACTCCCAGTGTGCAGAGACAACTTGGGACCTTCACGGGCCAGTTGTGCGGTTCCGCTCTCAAGACACACCTCCAGCCAGGGAAAAACACAAGAAGCAGTAATTGGGATGGGGGCTCCCACCAGTTCTCTTGATCCTTGGCCTTCCCGGCTCTGCTCAGGGCTCTTCTGCCTGTGCTCTCGGCCTCTCAACTTCATACCATCGCAGCATGTTAGTGCCTCTGTTCTGATTGGCCGATGTCCCTGTTGGAAAGGCAAGTTTGGTTCTAAACAGGAAATTTCATCTTCTGAATTTTACAGGTAAAATTTTATGGGGCACCAGTTACTGTGGACAAACTTGAGGCCTGTTGTTACTGACGGGGAAAAAAAAAATCAGTCGAACTCAGTTGTGCAAATCAGAAAGTGGTCTGATGGTTCTCTCTGGCGCATATGCTGTTCTCGGCAGCAGGGAAATAATGGACTGTTTCATCTGCAGAAGTCACTAAGGTCAAAGGTCAGAGTATTTCTGATATCTTAGATCTGAGGAGCGGAAGGAACCTCACACAGCTTATCTCTCTAGACAGTTCCATCCATCTGTGGCACTCACTCGGAACATGTTTCCTGCCCCTCCATGCGTGTGGCTTGTCTGTTAACTCAACACCACATCACTGGTTACATGAATAGTTAGCTGTGCACCCAAACACCAGCCTGGAGGGGATTGACAGTTATTGACCTCCTATACTGAAAACAAGCTTATTTGGTTTCAAAACTAGCATTTGAGGATTTTTCTATGTTTCTACATCAGTGGAAATAATTTCTTTTTGTTTGGTAGAAGTATCAACGTTAGGGCCAAGAAGATGTCTCTAAGGGCTGGAGTGCGTGTTTTGTATGTTGGAGGCCATCCCCTCGCTTAGCATCTCATGATCCACAGATCATTGCTGGAGTAGCCCCCAAGTACCTCCAGGTGTGCCCCCAAAACCAAAAAATGGAACTTGCTGATGTCAATGTTACTGAGTCTGATTCAGGTGATTACAAGATCAGGTACAGTCCTGGATGTGAGGGGGATGTGTGTTAAAAAAACTGAGTATATAGGTAAATTGATGTCAAAGGAAATATTATTTTCTCCCTCTAAAATAAAATGAATGGTTTAAAATTTGTGTGTGTGTGTGTGTGTGTGTGTGTGTATCTTGCTAAGTGGAGCGACCCACAGTCCACCCAAGCTTTCAAGCTTTGGCCTTTACTTATTTTTTTAATTGTGTTTTGGGTCACACCAGGCAATGCTCAGGGGTTACTTCTGGTCCTACACTCAGGATTTACTCCTGGCTGTGCTTAGGGGACGCTGTGGGGTGCTGGGGATCAAATACGGGTCAGCCATGTCCAAGGCAGACGCCCTCCCCTTGCTCCGGCCCCCAGACCTAGGCCTTGGAGCCCATCTCAGTTTGGAGCAGCCGGAGGCCTCCATGTCAGATGTGCAGCAGGTAAGGGAGTGGCCACCCTACCCACTGATGTTACTTTTCCTTAAAAAAATTTTCTTATTGAAGAAACGTTGGTTTCAACAGGTTTCTGGTTTTGAAATCAGGTCTTGTAAATATGATATAAAGTTGTGCACTGTGCAGACTCAACTACCAAAGTCTAACTTCATCCCTCACTCTATAACTTGTTCAAAGGGATCTTTATGACTTTCACTCACCAATGAATCTATGTACCTAGATCGTAGGAGCCCCTGCCCCGTGCCTGTCTCTGGTCCCTGCTTTCTGTGTGACGGCGTCTTCCAGATCAGGACTATGTAGAAACATCTGCATTTGAAACTAGTGTGCGCTTAGCCTTTTGCAGTGGCTAGGTGGTGCTTCCATTACACTGGCACACGGCAGACATATGACGCCACACCTGGGCTGCTCAGCGGGTCCTGCTGCTTCCCTCTTCTGTTTCTCTGACCCTAAGTCCATTCAAGTTTTTAGGGGACTTAATTTTTATTTTCAAGTATTGACTGCATTTTTTTTTTCTCTCTTTGGATCACACCCGGCAATGCTCAAGGGTTACTGCTTCTGACTCTGCATTCAAATCACTCCTGGCAGTGGACCACATGGGATGCTGGGGATCGAACCCAGTTGACCATGTGCCAGGCAAATGCCCTCCCCGCTGTCATGTCACTCCAACCCTTAATTACATCTTATCAGTTGGCTGCAAGGGATGGGTCAGATTTCGGTCCCCCCAAGGCTCCACTGCAGTGCTCTAGTTTGTTATTTGGGAAGCATTGTCACCGCTGCCATACTTGAGTTCCTTGAATCTTTTTCTGAACTTCCTGCCATGCCTTCATTCCCAGTGCACCTGTGGGGTTGAGGACTGTAGCTTTCGGGGCTTGTTAAACTTTTTTGGGTTTTTTTTTTTTGGCAGGGGGGGGAAGCTGCCCTGACTAGACTTGATCACAATTCTTTTTTCAGATTATTCTTGGCTTTTCAGTTTTTCCCATGTGAATTTAGTCTTTAATTACTCAAAACTTTCGGGTAGTTATTTTAAGAGTGCATTAAATGAGTAGACTAATTTGACAACTCTCCAAGACATACTAAAAATAGGCTTTCAACTTTTTTGTGTATCCATTGTTACTGATTTAATGTTTATTCAAATAGGTTTTAATGTGTATTTTTAGCTGATTCCTGCTTAACAGCACCATTTTCTCTTAGTCCATTTTTGGTGCCTTAGTGGTTACTGGAGTTTCTGTATGTTCTGGCGGCTTTCCCCTTGGGCTCTTCACTGGCTCTCAGTGCTGCCATGGCCGGGTCAGTGCACGGTCTGTTATCTGTGAAACAGGTCTTAGTTTCTGTGTAGCCCGTCAGGTTTTATTGTTTCTTCTGTTACATTTGTCTTGGATTGCAAGCGATGTCTATTTTAATCGAGCTTTTCTCATAGTCCAGAGGGGAGAATACCCCTAATTTCTCTGTCTCTTTCTGCTTATATCCTTAAAATAAATATGATAAAAAGAAAAGTGGCGGGAAACTCAGACTGTTCTCCTGGTGGGCAGCTGGTATTGTATGGAAGGGTCACTCCGTGGCTTGGCCCATGTCTTCCTACTTTTCCTGCCATTTGAATATTGACATTTCCGCTAGGCCTGGTCTTGAAACTGTGTGACTAAAAATATTATAAAATCAGTGAATGTATATCTAGAAAACATATATGAGACACAGAGAGAGTGTGCAGGTGCGTATGTGAGCATGTATGTATAAAGCAGATATAGGAATAACAATAAGTTTGTTGTTTTGTGGCGACTGGGATTGAACACATGCAAGTGTTTTACCACTGAGCTGCCACCCTGCTGTACCCCCCTCCCTGCCCCAGAATAGGTTATTCTCAAGAGTTTTTATCTACTAATTGAATTCAAATATAATTGGAGGTGATGTGCTGCATAGTCACTCATGAACAAGCTGTAGGAGTATAGAAATGAAGTGATTTTCTTGCAAAATCAAAGAAGAAAACCTGGAAGAGGTGACGTCTGAGATGGGTTTGGAGGAATACCAAGAAGTACTTCCTGGGACAGCACTAGAATTAAGTAAGGCATCTGAGACAGGCTATGCTGTTCTGGGGGTTCTGAGCTGCCGTTTTGGGGGTTCTGAGCTGCCGTCCCAGTTGGAGTGTAAACTGGGAGAGAGCGTGGTTGGGGAGAGCAACCATCTCAGACTAAGTGAGGAGAACCTTGTCTCCTAGTCCTTCTCGGTAGAGGCGGCTCCTGCCAGGACAATCGCCTCAGTTGGGTATTTATTGACTCCATATGTCTGCCCAGCCATGTTTCCATTCAGGGAGGCATCTTCAGAGCTAGGGTTTGAGAACTGAACACACACAGGTGCTGGAGCGAGTCCAAGGGTGTGAGGGTCTGCACTGACAGTGCCTGCTTCCCAGGCTAGCCAATGTGTCCTTGTGTCGTGTCCCATCCCCCCACCCCACCCCCGTGGCCACTCCCAGGTCTGTAGCTCACCGCGGTGGGCTGGGCCTGGACTCCAGGGTTAGCAGGGCTGCGTGCTTACGGTTCATTTTTTCTGTCCTAGATTTCCTTCCGCGGGCAGCCTTGTGGATGGCCCCGAAGCAAGCCAGATGGAGCAGGACAGAAGCAGCCACGTGGAGGGGAGCGGACTGAGCCCATTCCTGGCGCCCTCTCCTCCCCCGAGAAAGCTCCAGAATGGAAGTCCGTTCCCAGAGGTCAACGGAGACAGCAGGTGGCAGCTGGGCGGCCACTACGGGGCGGCCCCGATGAAGGGGGCCCAGCAGAGCCGCCTGAGCCCAGACCTGCTTCTCGCAGGCCCCGGGCACCCCCCGGGCCTGCAGAACGGAGGCATCAAGCGCGCAGTGAGCGAACCTTTGCTCTCGGGGCTCCATCAGAACAAGAAGTCCAGACCAGACCAAAAGGCAAACGGAGAGAGAACCAGCTTCGGGGAAAGCCCGGACGAAGACCCAGGTGCAAGCAGGGATCAGCCAGATGGCTCCAGCCTGAATGACGGGCCACAGTCCTCGGGCTGGGCCGCTCAGGAAAACGCAGCGCAAGATTCCACTGGTGTCGCCACACGCCACTGCAGAGCCGCGGAGAACACTGAGCTGCAGGGTCTGCAGCGGCAGGAGGAGGAGGACGCCGAGGCCCCGACCCAGGCCTTGGCATCGCTTCTCCGGAGCTCGGCCGCGCTCGTGCCCAATGGTGCTCCTGCCCCTGCGTGTCCCGCGGGGCGCTCGCACGGTGCGCGCCCAGAGCAGATGCCGTCGCCACGGGACCCGCACTGTGTCCCCATCGCGGTGCTGCCGAGACCCCCGTCCCCCTCCCCCTCGGCCTGTGAGCCCCCTCCCCCGCCGCATACCTCAGGGCAGACTCACGCCCTTCAGCCCACCCCGCCAGGGCTGCCCCCCGAGCCAGCCGCGGCTGCGCCTGGTGCCGGTGCCCGGAACCCCTCCGCCATGCCCGGTGCGGGTTCCCTGGAGAGACCAGAACAGCCGCGCAGCCTCGAACTCCGCCCCGCCGACGGAGGCGCCCACCCCGGGACCGCCCTCCTCCTCGGGCCCGGCCGGGCCGCCTGCCCAGGGCCCAGTTGCCGTGACCCGCCGCCCCCGGGAGCCGGCCCCCAGTCGTGTCTCCAGCCAAACCCAACGAATGGTGCTTACTCGGAGCAAAGCCTGGTGTTCTCTGACGACTCCATCGCCGTGCCCAGCGCGCCCCCAAAGCCACGCGCACCCCCGCCCCCAGCCCCGCTGCTGCCCGGGCCCGGTGCGGCCAGTGATGATGCAGCGGGGTCTGGTCACTGCCCCTGCCCGGAGCCCCCGGGCCCGCCTCCTGCTACCCTCGCGGGGCTTCTGGAAAGGCCGCCCGGTGCCCACGCTGTCGGGGACGCGCCCCCTTCGCTGTGCCCCACTCAGCAGACCCCGCATCCGCGCCCGGCCGAGTCTGCGCCCCCGCCATCCTACTTGAAGCCGGGCTGGATCGACCTGACGGCCCCCCGCGCCCACCCCGCAGATGCCCAGCCGCGGTGGGAGGTGGCGGCCCTGCGGCCTGGCCTGCAGTACCAGCCCGGCCCCTCCCCGCAGTGCCCCGGGAATGCCCTTGGGAACACCCCTGTACCTGCGGTGCTAGAGTGCAGGGCACAGAGCGGCGCCTCCGAGGCCAGTCCGGGACCCCCTGCGCATGTTCCGGTCCCGAGGGCCCCCGCCCAGGGCTATTTACCCCGCGCAGCCCCTTCCCCCGACGCGCGCGCACAGCACGCGCCCTTCCAGCACCAGCTTCCCCCGCAGCCCCGCACCCCGCACCTGCTCCCCCAGAGCCAGCAGCACCCCCAGAGACTACCGAGGCTGAAGGAAGAGCCGGTGCTTGCGCCCTGCCTGCGGTCCCCGGATCCTCACGGCGTCCTGAGGCCGGTCCAGGGGGACGTGCGCGACGCGGCTTCCGACTCCACCTGTGGCGAGTTGCGCGCGGCCCGGGCCCAGCGCGGCCCCGAGCAGGCCCAGGATAACGGCCTCTACCCCTACGGGCCGTTCGCCAGGGCCAGCGCCGGCATGTTGCAGGTGCCGTGTGCCAACAGCACGCACCCATTCCTGGAACCTACAGCGCAGAGCCTCAGCTCCGTGCTCTTCGCAGGAAACGAAATCCAGAGCGTGCCTCGCGCGCAGTACTTCCCAAACCACGCGACCTCAAAGCCAGATGTTCTTAACAGGTGCTTTCCCGACCAGGAGCAGAAGCCTCCGCCCGCTTCTGTCCTCCAGGGCTGTCCGAAGAACTCCGACGCGTCCAGCCTGCCGGCCCCGGCTCACACGCAGCCCAAGTTCGCGCTGCAGAACCCGGCCGGGGGCCCTCCGCACGCCCCACCCCTCAAGGACTTGCAGAAGCTCGCCGCACTGCGGTGGCATCTCCTGCAGAAGCAAGAGCAGCAGCAGAGCCGGCAGTCCCAAATCGAACCGCGACCCATTAAGGTGGAGCCCGGAACCAAGACCCAGGCCTGCAGGTGCCCCATGTCGGCGCAGCCAGAAAACAAAATGTACAAGAAGTCCCCACAGCCAGAGGCAGCCCCCGCGGGCGGAGACGGCGCACAGCCCAGGAGCATCCTGGAGACCATGGAGCAGCGCCTCAAGCAGTTTCAGGCCAAGTCCCCGTTTGACCCTAAGACACTGGCGCTGAAGTCCCAGAAGCCAATCAAAGTGGAAGCACCAGGACCGCTCTTGGCCTTACCCAGACAGAGCGCCGCGCCCGACTGTGACGGCCACACCCCAGCTCTCGAGCATCCCGCTGCTCCTTCAGCCGAAAGAACACCCACCAAGCGAACAGCTGGCCCTGTTCTTAATACTTTCCTAGAGTCACCTTCCAAATTGCTAGACACGCCTATAAAAAATTTATTGGATACACCCATCAAGACGCAGTATGATTTCCCGTCATGCAGATGCGTAGGTAAGTGTCAGCATCTCTCCCTAACACACAGCCTGTATGGCATGTTTCTCATGGAACTTGAAATCTGCAGCCAGGAAAAAAAAAGATGGAAGCTTACATTGTTTTGTCTTTAAATTACAGATGCTTGAGCTGTGCAGGAGAGAATTTCACTTACATTCAGTGTTTTTCTTTTTTTAGAAAATTAAAAAAAATTTTGTGCATGCACATTTTCTTCCCAATAGCCAAAGCTTTCAAAATATAGATGTCTTTGAATAACTGAAAGCCATTTCATGAAGAGATAGGCAGGAAGACATCTGCAAACTTACAAGATGCAAACTTACGTAGATGCTGTCAGGATTGTTTTACATTCGACTGAATCGATAGCAAATTTTATAGTTGATTTCTTGATAAGAGTGGGGGAGAGGGTGATTTTCAGCATTGGTGAGTTGGGGGATTTCGACACAGATTCTACAGACTTGGAAAGCTGCCCTTTCTCCTATTGATGAAGTGTTGAGGCAAATCAGAATCATCTTGATTCTACTCTCTCTTACGTTCCTCTCACTGATAGGGAAGAGGATGTCTTCTTTGCTGATCACACATCTTTGGGGTGGCCCAGCAGTGCCCAGGTTTGCTGGTGGCGCTGGCTAGAGCAGGGCTGGCTTCACTTAGGTGTAGGAGAAGCATACTGGACCCTGCAGCTCATGGCCCGCCCACCGGTTACTTCAGATGCCCGCCCCTTCCTGACCCCACCCCTCCCTCTGCGCCCCTCCTCTTCTCATCCTGAACCTTTCCCTCTCTGCCACCTTTGAGTTTCACCTGCCCAGTCTCTGAGGTTTTTCTCAAAGAAGTTGTTTCAAGACCAGTGCTTCTAGTCTAACCTGGGCAATTAACCACAGGAGAAATGGAAAGTCTCGTCAATAAACAAACCAGGCCCCTGGGGCGACTTTCACTCCCCAGGAGACCTGGTCCCTGCTCCCTTGCAGGCAGGCAGGCGGCAAGCCAGCTTCAAGATTGGTTTTCAGTTGAAATACATTGCATTTTAATTGCTATCGCATAATCTAACTCCCTGTTTTAGTTCTACTTCCGTGTTTAAAATCCATTATTATCTGAAATGTAACACAATTCTACCCAGCCAGCATGCACATGTCCATCTCGGGCACATTTTATTTTTTATTTATTTTTTATTAGTGAAACACCATGAGGTACAGTTGTAGACTTACAAACTTCCGTGCTTGGGTTTCAGTTTATACAATGATCGAGTACCCATCCCTCCACCAGTGCCCATTCACCACCAGTGTTCCTAGTAGCCCTCCCACCCCCACACCCCATCATCCCCCCACCCCACCCCGTCTCTGGCAGGGCATTCCCTTTTGCTCACTTTTTCCTTCAGGGTCTTGTAGTTTTCGGGCACAATTCAACAGATGAGCCAGTTCGTCCTTTTACTCATTAAAAAAAAAAAATGCTTGAGTCAGACCGAGGGCCCTTCCTGTGAGTTGGGGGATGAGCTTTGTGGATGTAGCCTTTCTATTTAGTATAATTGAGGTCTAAAATAATAATCTTCTATTATCTCAACAGAGCAAATTATTGAAAAAGATGAAGGTCCTTTTTATACCCATCTAGGAGCAGGTCCTAATGTGGCAGCTATTAGAGAAATCATGGAAGAAAGGTAATTAACGCAAAGGCGCAGGGCAGCTTACGTTGATCCTTTTGTATATGTCCAACTCTCTCCAGTTCTCCCCGACAAAGCAGAAACGTTTGTAAACTGAGGAATGATTAGCGGGCTTAGTGCTTCAGGCTTGCCAACACTCCGCACGGTGCAGTTCACCAGAATCACAGTATCTGACAGGACTAATGGTCTCGGGCTGGCACAGACTGCCCGCTGAGCAGCAGACGCCAACCCCGGCAGGAGCAGGAGCCAGGCAGGCTGCCCCCGAGTGAAGAGCACTGCAGCGAGCGAGGGCCCTGGCATGGTCAGGGGCGGCCCCGCCAAGGCAGCTGGCCCCTGAGGCCCATTTGGAGGTGTGGCCAGTTCTCACTGTCCGTTCCGTCTGTGCTTCCCTACCTGGGCCTGCCCGGTGGGCTGGGCCAAGGACACGAGCAAGGCAGCAGTGCCCTCTGGGGGAGCTCAGTGTTCTGGTGGTGGCTGGCTGGGCTGGTGTCCTGAGGGGCGGGCAGCGTGCCCATATCCAGGTGACCCTCTCCGCCTCGGCCCGCAGAAAGGGCGAATCTCCCTCAGTGCCTCTTTCTTCGTAGTTGGTGCCTTGGTTTTAAGGAAAAGTAGAATCTATTTTTAGAAATATACTGTGTTTTCAAAGTTGCCTGATTCTAGTGCTTTGCCAGCACAATGTAAAAGATGCTTTGATAGTTTTAAACTAAATTCAGTGATGTTCCCTCAGTTTCAAAAACTCATTTAGTTAAGGCCAAATATCAACTCCTATGTCTCCTAGAGACCTGAATTTTACAAAACTTAGAAATGTTTCGTACTTTACAAAATTACGTATAAACTTAGCTTTCCCTCTATTTTTACCCAACATACAATCCAAAGTAGTTCATTCCAATTTCTAGTATATTTTAATATTAAAGAAATAAGGTTTAAAGATCAGTGCAGTTTGCTTGGCTTATACCTGCTTTTAAAAAGAAAAGCATCCATTTCCCTGGATGTGGTCATAGGATAAGTTTAGCTTAAATTTAAGTTCAGTATTTTAATTGTTGGATTTGCTTGCTAATTGTATGTGTGTGTTTCTGTGGATTTCTTTAAGGTTTGGCCAGAAGGGTAAAGCTATTAGGATCGAAAAAGTCGTCTATACTGGTAAAGAAGGCAAAAGCTCGCAGGGGTGTCCAGTGGCTAAATGGGTGAGTGTGACTTGCAGGCTGCAGCCTTGGGCCCGAGGCATCCCAGTCTAGCCAGACAACCACCTTTCTGCTTCCCTGGGCCCAAGAGAGGGATGCATGGGCTTGCTGTGCCTTAGGAAGAAGCAAATGAGTTATTTTGGTGGTGGTGATGGTGATGGTTTAGGTGCAGGTGAAATTTTTATTGTGTAGAAAGTACAAAGAATTGGGGCTAGAGCGATAGCACAGCGGGAAGGGCATTTGCCTTGCACAAGACCGACCTGGGTTCGATACCCAGCATCCCAGAGGGTCCCCTGACCACTGCCAGGTGTAATTCCTGAGTACATGAGCCAGGGGTAACTCCTGTGCATTGCCAGGTGTGACCCAAAAAGAAAAAAAAAGTATAAAGAATTTCCTCTCCCAGAGCCCTTTGTGTAAAGCTGGCAGTTAGGGTGGTGGGCACAAGGACCCTGTCAGGTACTGTAAACCCCCGACTCTCAGTCGAGGGGGAAGTGGAGGGAAAAGAGGCCAGCACGTGACGTGAGTCTCCTTCCAATTCAGTAGCCACTGGCCCTAGGGACCCCCCCAGTCCCCGCCCAGGCTAGAGGCAGGTGTGGGCACCCCCGGGCAGCAGCCATGTGGGCCGGGCTGACCTCTTACCCCGCGCAGGTGATCCGCAGAAGCTCCAGCGAGGAGCAGCTGCTGTGCCTGGTGCGGGAGCGAGCCGGCCACTCGTGCGACGCGGCAGTGATCGTCGTGCTCATCCTGGTGTGGGAAGGCATCCCGCGGGCGCTGGCTGACCGCCTGTACACGGAGCTCACCGAGTCGCTGGCCCAGCACGGTGCTCACACCAACCGCCGCTGTGCACTCAACGAGGAGTAAGTGCCTTGGGGTGGGGGTGGGGAGGGAGGGAGGGAGGGAGGGAGGGTACCCGCAGAGGGACCTCACTGCCTCAGCCACGGCTGTCACCAAGCCACTCTGCTGAGAGACTTGGGGATCCTTGGGTCAGGGACCTTGATGTGGCCAAGTGGCCAGACCCACAGGGCAAGCCGGGGGTCCCGGGGGGTTCCTGGGCAGTGAAGCTTGGCGTTGGCAGGAGAGGCAGCTTGCCAGGTGCTCTGAGGCTGCCATGTAGCACATAGGCTGTGCGATCTCCTCGCCCATGTTCACACATTAGGGCTCCCAGGAACTGCGCTGGTTCTTCTCAGTTTTGCCTCGATTCTCAGTGTACTCACTCTTGCTACTAAGAAAGGGTCTAACTCGACCTTTGTCTTGTCCCCTCTCTCAGCCTCCCTCCCCCCCACTGAGCTATGGGCGTCCTCCGCTGTTTGTTTTTTGGGGTTTGATGCTGGGGACTGGCCCTGTGGTTCTGGGCCCAGCGCGTGCCCTCAGCCCCAACCCCTGGGTTCCTTTAATCCTCTTGCTGACCTGCCTTCCTGTGCATGGTTTCTTCATTCTGTTTGCATCAGTTCTCCCAGCCAAGGGAAAGACAAACCCACTGTCAGTGTCTATGCAGGAAAATTGCTTTTTCTGTGTGAAGTGTGACTTGGCTTCCCTGGCAGTCGGGGCCTCGAGTGTCACACTGCCATTAGTCCTCTATCAGTGGCACATTAGGAGGTGGAAATCGCCTGCTCAGGCTTCCTGTGCTCTGCTGCTCTTCGCAATTCTGCTGTTTCCCACCAAAGAACAAGGAAGTCGGCTTGAAGATGAATATGGGGCCACAGAGGTACAGCAGGAACAGGAACAGGTACAGTAGGAATAGGTACAGGTACAGCAAGTACAGGAACAGGTACAGCAGGTACAGGGACAGGTACAGCGGGAGCAGGTACAGAAGAAAGAGGTAAGGTACAGTAGGAACAGGTACAGGTATAGTAATCCTACTGTAGCAGTATCTCATTCATCCTACAGGTACAATAGGATGAATGAGATACTACAGGTACAATAGGATGAATGAGATACTGGTACCGTAGGAATAGATACTGGTATGGTAGGATGAGATACAGGCACGGTAGGTAGGGCGCTTGTAAGTAGCCAGCGCGACTGCATCTGCAGCATGGTACACAGTCCCCAGAGCCCCCGCCTGCCCCCCACACCACCACCATAAGCATCGGTAATGAGAAAGTGAAATTTGAGCACTTGAGCTTGGCCTTGTGGACGGCACTTGAGTTGAGTTTAGTCACGCTGCCTTGTTTACTGTGACAGTGTTTTATGCATTTTAAAGTTCCATGCAAATTTTACCTGCTTTATAATCTCTTCTACATAACCAATGCAGATTCTGTGTCTTTTTTTGCAAGAAAAGTGGGGTGCCACAATTATGAAAAGCTTTATAAACGATATTAACTCATCTTGGGCCTGAAAAATCAGGAGCAGGGACTGCAGAGGTAGACAGGGGTAGGTGCTTGGTGCCTGCCTCACGCGTGGCTGACTGGGTTCTGCCCTGGCATCCCATAAGGTCCCCAGACACCGCTGGGAGAGATAGTAGAGCACAGAGTCATGAGCAACCCCTGAGCCTCGCTGGGCGTGGCCCAAAAACCAGAACCAAACCGAAAACACAACAACCCAAGGTGAAGAGATTCTATATTGGCATTTCCCAAAAATAACTTTACTTGAACGACTGTCATTGCCTTAAATGGGATGTGAGGGAGGGAGAGAGAGAGAGACAGAGACAGAGACAGACGGAGAGAGATTCCGTGTTAAGGACTGTCCTCAGGTGCCTGTTCTTGCATTTGAATGCCATGAGCAGTGGTAGTGCAGAATCGGAAATTCTCACCAGTGGCCTAATACAGAAAGGTTTGCTTCCGTTGGTAGGACATTTTAAATGCCAGTCAGTATTGTTTTGTCTGGAATTTCAAAATGACGAATTATTGCCTAGATCCTGATTAAGCTTTGGGAAGTTGTGGATAATTTCTGAACACCAAACCAGATAGAAAATAGATTGCTGAAGTATTCAGTGGCTAGGGACCTTCATTCAGCATTGGCTGTTTTTCTTTCCCCCCGTACTGCACAAACTTTATTAGTGCCTGGCAAACAGCCGGAAGTAGTGCTTTTGTCAAGAACGGAGGCTAATGGCAAGCTGGGACTGCCAAGTCGGCCGTTGAGCAGAGCTGTGTGTGTGCTCCCTCTGCCCACATGTCTCAGCCACCCACCGTGAGTGTGAGAGTGAGTGCAGTAGCTTCACATTTCCTCTCAGCCCAGCCAACGGGTTTTTTTCCCCTCAAGATTTCCATGATGACTAAGTGTGAGCAGTCTGTCTTTGGCACAGTGAAGAGCGGGGGGAGCAGGGCAGTTTTTCTAGGAAGTGCCTCTGCCATTGAGGACACATTCCTCGCCAGCTCTCTCCAGGGGAGCGTGTGCTTTGAGCACGTCAAGGTTCCCACTGCCTGTCCTCGACACCCCCCCGCCCTCCATGCAGGGTGCATGTCCAACACGGCTCTGGACCCCCTGGTTTGTCTCAGGACTCATGGGGCCCTTGAGAGCACGCCCAATTCCCCAACGTCATCCCGTTTTTCTTCTGAATCAAAAGTGAAAAAAGAAATAGTTTGCACTTTGAGTTTGGTTGGCCACAGTTGTTGCCAGCTGGTGAGACTCATTGCTAATCTTTAAAACCAAGATGAAAATGTTTTAGTTGGTCTGGTTATTTATCCCCTAACCTTGAACCAAAATAATTTTTTTTGGCGGGGGTGACATCAGTGATGCTCAGGGGTTACTCCTGGCTCATACACTCAGGTATTACTCCTGGTGGTGCTTGCGGGACCATATGGGATGCTGGGAAAATGCCCTACCCACTGTGCTATTGCTCCAGTCCCTGAGACAAAATTTTATTTTATTTTTTTTGCTTTTTGGGTCACACCTGGCGATGCACAGGGGTTACTCCTGGCTCTGCACTCAGTAATTACCCCAGCGGTGCTCAGGGGACCATATGGGATGCTGGGAATCAAACCCAGGTTGACCGCATGCAAGGCAAATGCCCTACCCACTGTGCTATTTCTCCAGCCCCCCTACCCTGAGCCAATCTTTTTAGCTGAAAGAACAAGTCCCTTTTTGGGGGGGGGGGGGGGGTTACAACCAGTGATACTCAATCGCTGGGAATCAAACCCGGGTGAGTCATGTGCAAGGCAAATGCCCTACTCACTGTGTTATCGCTCCAGCCCTACAAAGTCTTTCATACCAGAAATAATTTTAAGGACTGTCCACCTTGTAAGGTTGTTTTCTGAGACATAATTTACATGTCATAAAATTTACCTTCACAGATGACAATGAAAATAGTTTAGTATATTCAGAGTGGTATAACATTTTCACTGTATTGGAATGGTGTCCTATAATACCTACAACTGGAGAGATACAATTAGCATCTTAATGCTCACTCTCATAGAAAATTATATGTAAAAGCTTCAAAAGGACTTAGATTTCATTGCATGTATTTATAAAGAATAGTATTTGTAGGGTCTACAGAGATAGCACGGCAGGTAGGGCACTTGTCTTGCACACGGCTGACCAGGGTTCAATCCCCCGCTCCCCAGATGGTCTCCTAAGCCTACCAGGAGTGACCCCTTAACTCTGAGCCAGGAAAAGACCCTGTGCATCACTGGGTGGGGCCTCTCAATCCAGTGATTTGTATTCATGCAGATCAACACACTCTGACCACTTGTGCTGCCAACTGGATAGTGGATGCTTGGCTAGTTTCACTTCAGGCCAACAGTGTACCACAACCTGATGTCCTCCAGGTTGTGCGCACACACACACACACACACACCTTGAACTGGGGTTAGTCATGGCCTCTCTGTTGGAATTTTTAGATGAATCCCCACAATGCTTCCAAAGCTGCTGCATACTTTTTCATTCCTATAGCACAGCGGTAGAATGTTTGCCTTGCACGCAGCTGGCTCGGCTGAGCCAGGTTCGATTCCTCTGCCTCTCTCGGAGAGCTCGGTATCTCACCCACACGGCAAAGCCTGGCAAGCTACCCATGACAAATTTGATAGGCCAAACACAGTAACAACAAATCTCACAATGGAGACATCACTGGGCCTGCTTGCTTGAACAAATCGATGAACAACAGGAGGACAGTGCTACAGACAGTGCTACTCCTAAATATTTAGAGGTTCTGGGCTGCAGCGATAGCACAGCAGTAGGGCATTTGCCTTGCATGTGGCCGTCCTGGCCGACCAGAGTTCAATTCCTCCGCCCCTCTCGAATTGTCCGACAAGCTACCAAGAGTATCTCACCCACACGGCAAAGCCTGGCAAGCTACCCATGATGTATTCGATATGCCAAACACAGTAACAACAAAGTCTCACAATGGAGACGTTACTGTGCCTGCTCAAGCAAATCAGTGAACAACGGGAGGACAGTGACAGTGACAGTGGTTTCCACATAGTAAACTGGCCCTCTTGTAGATCCTGTTCATCGTGGTGGATATGAAGTCTCTGATTTGCATTTCCCCACAGACTAATAGGACCGGGCCCAATATTGCTTGCTGTCACCCCTCAAGTTGTTTGGAGAGGCCTACTGAACTCTTTACTAGTCACTTTGAAATTATGAGCATTTTTTTTTCCCGTGGTAAGGTTCAACTACATGTTATTGATAATAATGATGCTAGAATTTTAGCAGATTTAATTTGCAGATATTTCCTCTGAATCTGTAGGTTTTCTTGTTCTTTGTTGTAATTGGTGTCATATTTAAAACGTCATGGCCTCATCCAGGTCACGGAGATTCACACCTGTGATTTCTCCACAGAATGTTACAGCTTTGCCTCTTTTCAGGTTTGTGAGCAGAGTTGTCAGTTCATAAGTGATGTTAGCGACCACCTTCGTGTTTTGGGGGAACTGGCTCTCCCTTTGTCTCTGTATCTATCTGTTGTGAATCTCTCTTGAATGGTCTTGTCACCCTTGTAGAAAACTGACAAAATGAGAGGCTGTGATGTAAGTGTGCAGTGGGAGAGTGCCAACCTCACATTGGACTCGGAGACTCCAAAAAGACTCAATTTTGAAAAATACAGAATTTCAAAAGTTGTTTAAAAAGGTGGAGATCACAGATCTACACTGTAGCACTGCAGCACTGCCCTCCCATTGTTCATTGAGTTGCTCGAGCGGGCCCCAGCAATGTCTCCATTGTGAGACTTGTTACTGTGTTTGGCATATCGAATACGTCACAGGGAGCTTGCCGAGCTTGCCAGGCTTTTTCATGTGGGTGAGATACTCTCGGTAGCTTGCCGGGCTCTTCGAGAGAGGTGAAGGAATTGAACCTGGGCCTGCCGGGTCGGCCGAGTGCAAGGCAAACACAGATCTACACAATTTTAGAAAATATAAATGAAACAACAAAGTTCTTTACATAGTAAAAAGAGGACAGAGAGATACAACATGGGGAGGGCGGCTGCCTTGCATGTGGCCAGCTGGGGTCCAGCCCTGGTTCTACATATGAGCTCCTGAGCCCACCAGAAGTGATGCCTGAGTGCAGAGCCAGGAGTTAGGGCTGAGCAGAATCAGGTGTGACCCCCAAACCAAATAAACAGAATGAAAAAAGCTGAAAGGCCACAAAACAAGTATGGCCCCAAACTAGAAAACACCCAAATGCCTGTGAGTGATAGACTAGCCAGTCTGCGCGTGCTCAGACTGTCACTTGCTGGAACAGACATGAGTGGAGTGTATGTGGCCATCTATCTGGACGGATCGGGCAAAGGTGCTAAACCCGGAGGCCGGTGTGTACTTCTCTGTGTAATGGCAAACATGGAATGCTGTGCATGTTTGCGTGTGGAGTTTCATCTATTTTTATACTGTTTAACTTTAAGGCAAAATTTAGAGCAAAAGTGCTAGTGTAAATTACATAATATATACTACATATGGTTTAGTTCCTATAGGAACTGGGCCTGCTAAATTTTGTGTGTGTGTGTGTGTGTGTGTGTGTGTGTGTGTATGCACATGTATATCAGTGTGTGTGTTATGTATCTGTATGCACGTGTGTATATACATCGAGGGGATATGGGAATAGGCCAGACTAGCGTTCCGGGGCCCCAGGGGGGCTGTGGGAGGCGGCTTCGGGGCAGCCTTGAGTGACTCTGCCCTTGGCCTAGTTTTCTTGATGAGCACTTGGGGCTGGTCACTGGAAGAGACACAAACCCAGACGCGTGTGTGGGGATGGCGCTGTGCCTGCCTGTCGGGACTCACTTTGTGGCTCCCAGGGCCCTGCTAGCCTGGTTGCTGCTGGCGAGACCCTGAGCCCGGCCTCGGTTCGCAGGAGAACGTGTGCCTGCCAAGGGCTGGACCCCGGGACCTGCGGCGCCTCCTTCTCCTTCGGCTGCTCCTGGAGCATGTACTACAATGGATGTAAGTTTGCCAGAAGCAAGATCCCAAGAAAATTTAAGCTGCTTGGGGATGACCCAAAAGAGGTTTGTTCACTTCCTGACGTATAATCTCTCTATTTCTCACGGAGGATCGATGAGCGCAGATGAAATGGCTAGAAAGAACGAACTCCATTAAGTTCTCACTGCCAGACATCAGAGTCTTGACAGCAGTAGAGACTTTCTGCCACCTTGGGAGAATTCGCTAGTGCCAGTCGTGGGTACCATGAGGTGAAGTTTGAGCCATGGTCTTGGCTGTAGCATTTGGGTTGGATTCATTTATCAACACATTTAGATCCTAATGGGAAAGTGTATTTAAAAGAAATTAAATTGATTTCTCATTGAAGCCACTGGGTTTTATCTTCTAGAATATACATTTCTCAAAAATACTACTTTCAGATTGATAAGCAATTCAATTTTCAGGTGATCAATCCAATTCGTGGTGTGATAATAGAATAATTAAAGATATCAATATATTTCATTTTTAGATAGAGCCAGTTTTTTGTGCTTATGCATACCTTTAGCCTTTATATTTTAAATGCAGTGTAAGGGTATGATTCTATTATGGCTATTGACATGTTCCTCTCAGCAAAACTTGACTATAAAGAGTAAATAAGGGGCTGGAGCGATAACATAGCGGGTAGGGTATTCGCCTTGCACATGGGCAACCCGGGTTCGATTCCCATATGGTCCCCTGAGCACCGCCAGGAGGAATTTCTGAGTGCAAAGCCAGGAGTGACCCATGAGCTTTGCCGGGTGTGACCCAAAAAGCTTAAAAAAAAAAGTAAATAAAATAGAACTTGCACTGTAACCACCAGTTGGATTCTCGAGAAGGACAGCTTTCCTGCTCCTGTTTTCTTTATCATTCAAAGTTCATGCAAAACTAGCCCTGAGTAAGGGGCTGTCAAGGCCCATGCAGATACCCACAGCCCAAGCAAACTCAGGGGTCTTGCCTAAGAGTTTTAGAGAAGCTCGCTGTGAAATCAGAGCGTCTGAGTCTCATGGCCCTACGTGTCTGTGTCTGGGGTTACCCCAGCATTTCTCCGTTCCCTAAGAATCAGCCTCCTGCAGAAATGTCCCGTACTAGTGACGGGAGTCTTTGGGGGTTTTGTTCTGCATTGTTTTCCAGTACTAGTGGTGGGACTCCAGCCAGTGCCCAGACAAGGCCTGGCTTTTCCATGACTTACATGCACCTCGGATTCCAGTCTATCAGTATCAGTATTTTAGAAATTCTGTTTTTATGCTTTAAGAAACTGAAATTAGTCTCCCCTTGGCTGTTCTCCCTAGATGAGTAGAGATGGAGAGCAGAGTGGGAACGGAGGGTCTGACACTTCACCCCCCCCCCGGCCCCCTCCCTTGGGCTTCTGTCAGTTAAACGTGAGGTACCTGCATGCAGACTCAAGAATTAAATGGAGGGGCTGAAGCAATAGCAAAGCGGGTAGGGCATTTGCCTTGCACACTGACCCACGTTCAATTCCCAGCATCCCATATGGTCCCCCGAGCACCGCCAGGAGTAATTCCTGAGTGCAGAGCCAGGAGTAACCCCTGAGCATCACCGGGCATAACCCAAAAGGCAAAAAAAAAAAAAAGAATTCAATGGAGTTGGTGATGTTCCTGTACTTGGCATGGGTTTTTCAAGGTTTAGTTATTATGCTAAAGCACCCCAGAGTGACTGGGGTCCAAGGTGGCAATTGTCACACTGAAGCCTCTCATCTCGAGAAGGGAATGCCTTCAGGATTTAATCTGTACAATGCTTCGTCTTACACAGGAGGAGAGGCTGGAGTCTAACTTACAGAATCTGTCCACACTCTTGGCACCCATTTATAAGAAACTTGCACCTGACGCCTATAATAACCAGGTAAGTAGAATTATTCCTGATAAGCAAACAATAGTGTTAGAGCTCTACATGCTTCCAAGTTGATTTTTGAAAATATTTGTAGCTTTTTATATTTCTTTACCAGTAACAATGAAGGGTCTCGTTCTCCTAACTCTGAAAGAGCCTTGAATATGGCACTTTTTAAAAAAAATCTCAGGGCCAGGAAGGACGAAGGAGACGTTACTGGGGCCTGCTCAAGGCAATCGACGAATTTCTATTTCTTATTGCCAAAGCCTGTTAAGTGTGTGCTATAATACACACATTTGATAAGTACAAGTTTTAGTCTATTAATTTGTCTAATAATATTAGGTGTTTTAAAATTACACATCATAACTTACAAAACTTCTTAATGAGATTGTTTCAGGCATGTCACTTTGTGTATATGGTGTCTTGGAGTGTTCCTAATAGGGTCTCTCTTCACTGAGACCCTCTGGTCCGATCTTGGTGCCCGTCATCCTCAACTCGGGCAGTTCTGATCAATAGTTTCTTTTGCCTTCAGGTACCCCAGTGACTCTTCTCTTGTTCCTCTGAACTCAGCCTGTTCTCTAGTGCTGTTCATTTCTTTTCAGATGATTTCCCACTTTCTGCTGTTTCCTAACGGTTTCTTCTTCCTCATCTTGAATCTCTTTGGTTATTTGCTTAGCTTCTGTTATTGACATGTTTAATGTCACCGACCGTCTTTTACATATCTGTCATTTTGCTTCGACTCTCATGCCTTCCTGTTCTTTGCTCGCTGCCTGTATTGTCGTTTCTTTGAACTCCTGAACAGCCTCATTATGGTGTCGCTAAAGACACCATCTGAGGGTTTCCTAGTGTTCACGTCTTGGGTGGTCTTGGTTGGTCTTGGTTTTGCTCATTGAGCTCGGTGGGTTTCTTGTTTTCCCCCTTGATTTTCTAGTTCTTGTTTTTCTGGGGGTGGGTTTCTGTCCTTAACTCCTGGGAAAGTGTGGAGGGATTAGCTAGAGGTTGCTCTGTCTTACCCGCCTGTCCTCACTGAATGACAGGAAGAGTAACTGAGCAGCAAGATTGGGGGCTGCTGGGACCCTCGGAAGGGAGGCTCTTACTGCCTCCTTCCTCTTGGGACAGGCCCAGACAAGCCTCACCTAGAGGGGGAAGCAGCAAGCAAAGGTCACCGGGTGTGACCTAATTCTAGCTACGAACGTATCAAAAATATTTATAATGTCTAGCATCCTGTTCAGCATGACGAAGCACACAAAGAAAATGTGACCCCAAATGGGGGGTGGGGGTAGCAGCCACAGACCAGCTTAGATGTGAGCTGTGACAAGGACATGCAGCCATGGGCATTAGTAGAGCTGCTGTCCCCACATGGCCTGACAGAGGCCACAGAGTGTGTGCCTTGGGCTGGGGAGGGTGGAGCGGGGGGCACTCTTGCATGCAGTTGGCTCAGTTCCATAGCAGGGGCAGCTAAGCTGGGGGCCTGAGAGCCCAGGGCCTTCCGGAGCTGGAAAGCATCTCATGGACACACACCAGGGAGTCCGAGGTGAGGCCGGAAGTGGCTCCAAGGCCCTGGGACAACATGGGCAAGTCCTGTGTGGCTAGGGAGAGGGGGCAGAAGTCAGGGAAGGTGGAGGCTGTCCCTCACAAGCCTCACTAGATCGGGCACACGAGATCACGTCCTATCAGTCACTACAGAGAGGGACAGCAGCCCCCAACTCTGCAGCTACTGAGGGTTCCACGTTGGATTAGAAATCCACAGGGCTTAGGCCTGGGTGGGGGATGGGGGGCTCTTGCACACAGCTGGCCCAGTTCCATTCCCAGCATCACATTTGGTTCCCCCCAGCACTTCCAGGAATGAGCCCCCAAGCGCCACCAATATGGTACAAAATGAAAAGCAAATAGGCATAAAGATAAGGGCATTGAAAACTCACTGTTGGTCAGGTTTTAGTTTGGTTTGGTTTGGTTTTAGGGCCATACCCAGCAACACTCAGGGGTGACTCTTGGCAGTGCTCGTGGGACCACATGGGATGCCAGGGATTGAACTCTGGTCAGCCGCATGCAAGGCAAACACCCGACCCGCTGCACTATCACCCCAGTCCCAGATCTCAGTTTCCACAGGATATAACACTTTTCTACTACTTAGCCCTAGTGCATCTATAGCATTCAACAGAATCAACAGTATTTCCATCTAAAGGATTTGCCAAGATTGATTCTATTTATTTAAAATCCACAAGTTATTTCTTATTAGAGAAACTAAAGTATGTACTAGAAATTGAGCAACAAATTGATAAGTAATCTTAATTTCTAAGGAGAAATTAAGAATGTGTTGAACGGATTGGATTAAAGGCATGGCATTGCAACGTGTGGGGCGCGGCAGTCAGGCCTGACCCAGAGACACTTCTGCTGCACTGAGCGCCCGACGTTAGCTGCATAGCAAGGCTCAGAGCAAAGAGGTGCTACTTCTTCCCGAAGGAACCAGGCGAGAGCAATGAAAGCCTGGAACACCTTAGCCCCAAGATCAGGAGTAGGCACAGATACTCTTACCACTTAGTTTTTCAACCTGACTAGAAGTGTTAGTGCAGTTGGCAAGAAAAAGCAGGCACTGGATATGGCTGGTTGTGGCCTCCAAACAAAAGCACATAATGAAAGAGAAAAATTAATCAGAGAACAAATGACTTTAGGATGGGTTTGGGGTGTGTGTGTGTGTTGCATTTTGGTCACACCCAGCGAGGCACAGGGGTTACTCCTGGCTCTGCACTCAGGAATTCCTCCTGGCAGTGCTTGGGGGACCATATGGATTGCTGGGAATCAGGTTGGCACGTGCAAGGCAAATGCCCTTCCCGCTGTGCTATTGCTCCAGCCCCTAAGATGTATTCTTTAAATAAGTGTAGCTGGCTGCACATAGGGATGGAGTACATGCTTTGCAGGGAGACCCCTGGTTAGTCCTCCGTAGTGCAGGGTTCTCCTGACCCTTGTGAACAGTGGCATGTGCTTTGCACCCCCCCCACCCCAAGTGGTGTTTTAAAGAAAATTGTAAGGTGATTTTAAATGTAGCCGGAAGTGCAAAGAATATGAATTTTTCTAAATGAAGTAGAATTTGAAGACCCATACTGGCTGATACAAGATTTACTGAAAATCTACATTTAGTAGCGGTCAATAGAGTTTGGTATTGGCTCAAACCAAACAGCCCTAGGACAGAGCCAGCATGTATGGTCCAGCACAGGACTAAAAGGCAGTTGTGAGGTTGTTTTGAATGCATACATTTTATTTTATAAAGTTGTTCACAATAGTTCATCGCAGATAATATTCAAACACCAATCCTACCACCGTGTACCACCACCATAAGAGGAAAGTGTGTTAAGATTGTTGTATTTCATCCTGGAACTCTTTAAGCCCTTTTATGAGAGAATAGAAGCATGTTAAACCCAAACAAATGTGTGCTACTTTTGGTACATCAGTGGGCTGGAGTAGAAGAGGTTGTGCACTCCAGGGTGTTCTGTGTCACTCTCTTCTGGGAGCTTTGGTTTATAGACTCTGGATCTTGGCTGTTAATGAGATTATGTGGCACCAGGGGGCAGTTTGTGGGTGTGACTACCAAGCTACTGGAAAACTAAGGAGCCTAGGGGGAGGAGGCCCAGTCCTGTTCCAAGTGAGGTTGGAGATCTCAGTCACGGGTCCCGCATACCTGGGTTTTTCTGCAGGTTCCCTTATTGGTGAGGCTCATCCAAGCTTTTGGAGAGTGGCCTTGAGCATGGCAGTGGTTGGGTTCTACTTGGGGTGGGGAGGAAGACTCAACCTGCCCCCCTCTGAGTTGCTCTTCTGAAGAGAGCCTGGCATAGGATCGGGAAGGTCTGTAGGAGTGAGGTTTCTATCCAGCAGCATCTGAACATTTGGACAACCCTACAGGCGAATGGATGTTGCCTCTTTATGAGATTGGGTCCCCCTGGGCACTGTGCTCAGCTGTGCGCAAGACAAGTGCTTTATCTACTTTTCAGTTTCTCTGGCCCCTGAACATTGCCTGTTAACCTCACACCACATATGAAAGTCACAGAACACTGTTGAAGGTACAGACAAATCTGCAGCACTGGAAGCAGATGAGTTGTCCCTGAGCACAGAGGGGAGTTAAGTCCTGTGAAGGAATGTGACCATGTGGCCAGGTGGTAGACGTGTGCTGGTGTCGTGGGCCGGTCCTCAGGAACCAGGTTCTCTGAGGCTCCCTGGACCCTTCTGTCTGTGTTCTTACTCTCTCACACACTTTGTTGTTTCAGATTGAGCATGAGAACCGAGCCCTGGAGTGCCGGCTGGGTCTGAAGGAAGGCCGTCCGTTCTCGGGGGTCACTGCATGCCTGGACTTTTGTGCCCATGCCCACAGAGACCTACACAACATGCAAAATGGCAGCACGCTGGTGAGTGGCAGAGCCTGGATGATCTGGGGCATTCTCAGCACTCGAGTCAGTCTAGACAACTGGTAGACCCTGATAAGTCACAAGCAGAGACGAGCCACGGCACTCACCCCCTCACAGAGCAGAAGCAAAATCTCTCCTCGAAAGTCCAGGAAGGCTCGGGGAATGAAGGAGCCCCGTTCACTTCCAACTCACCGAGACAAAGTCCCGAAGCCTGGGGAGAGGCAGGTCCTAGGTGGGCAGCTGCACCCAGAGCGGGGACAGGGCAAGTCCAGCAGAAGGACACACACACTGAAGGACACACACACTGGGCATCCCGAGGAGAAAAGATCTGGAGGCGCCAGCTGGGTTCCGTGTGCTGGAAAGTGCCACCATGTGGTGCTTAGAGATGCGGGGTTGATGCGCTGGCCTTGCGGGACAGCCTTCCCGCCCCTTGCTGTCCACCTGCTATGGGAGGAGTGACCATGTCCCATGCCCCTTTTGTGTCGAGCACTCGGGTGTGTTGGCACTAGCCAGCCAGTCACCTAGATCAACAGGGTTGTGGCTACAAGAACAGAAAGGACCTTCAGTGATGGAAGCGGCAGATGTAGCTTTTCCTTCCCTCTTGGCGCCCGTCTGTTAACCTCAGAAAAGAGATGAGAAGCGAAACAGACCAGAGAAGGAGGGCAAAGGAAGGTAGACACAGCCTGGGCCAGACCACCATGCTGTTTGACATAGCTGGATTTCACTGTGCTCTGGAAATGCCAGACACTTGGTGATGGGCTGCTGCTGGGCTGCGTGTACAGAAGGCGTCACAGTTCTTCATGTAGGAAAGTTTGAGATGAGGCAGATGAACTTTTCCAGAACCCGAGCAGGTCGGGAGGAAGTGGAGGCTTTCCTGTGCCCTGTTCCCTGCGTGGGCATCCTGTGGGGGGAGCGAGGAGAGGTGGGTCCTCTGCCGCCCCCCCCCCCCCCCATCCACCAGCCAGACCCATCCCCTCTGCACGCACACTCAGGCTGCGGGCGCCCTCTCCCCCCAGGTGTGCACACTGACCAGAGAGGACAACCGGGGCGTCGGGGGCAAGCCGGGTGACGAGCAGCTGCACGTGCTGCCTCTGTACAAGATCTCAGATGTGGATGAGTTCGGGAGTGCCACGGCCCAGGAGGAGAAGCAGCGCAGCGGGGCCATCGAGGTGCTGAGCTCCTTCCGGCGCAAGGTCCGGCGGCTGGCCGAGCCCGTGAAGACGTGCCGCCAGAGGAAGCTGGAGGCCAGGAGAGCTGCGGCCGAGAAGCTGTCGGCCCTGGAGAACAGCTCAAGAGCCAGTGACAAGGACAAGGCGGCCGCTGCCCGGGCCAAGCCGAGCGATAGTGCCGCCCAGGCGAAGCAGCTGGCAGGTGAGCAGGGGGAGGGTCTCGGATGTAGAATCCCGCCCTAGGCCTGGCAGGAGGGGTCCGCCCTGTGCCCGCTGCCCTGGGATGGCCTTGAGGGAACAGCAACTCGAGGGGCACGCTTGGGCCTTAAGCTGTCACCAAGAGAAGACTCACGATGGGCGATTCAAGGCAAGGTGCTCCAGTCCAGACAGATGCAGGTCTGGGAGCAGACTGGGTGGGCAGCATGGCCGAGGGTGTGCTGCTTCTAGACCCTCCACCTGGGCAGGAGAGAGGAGGAGAGGGGAGGAGAGGGGAGAAGATGGTGTTCTCAGGGCTGGGGGCATGTGTGTCGTATAAAGGGTCACCCAGCTGGCCACACCTGGCCAGCCAGCTGAGCCCTAGTGAAACTAAGCTGGCATTTCCTTCCAGAACCCTTTGCCTTGGGGGTAGGGGGTTGGGCCGACCATGCTGGGGTTAGAACTCAGTGCCTCCCACATGTAAGGGCCGTGCCCCGCCTTGGAGCCCCAGCTCTGCCTTCCCCAGAGCCCCCTTCGGGCAGTGGCTGCACTCAATCCTGGCTGGCTCAAGGTACCATGTGGACATTACATTCAGGGCAGATTCCTACCCACCAGAGCCCCCTCCCTTTGTGTTTTTTTGGGGGGATGGGGGGGTCACACTGGTCTCAGGGGTTATTCCTGGATCCTCACTCAGGAATAACTCCTGGAGGCACTACTCTGGTAACTTTATGGGATGCCAGGGATCGAACCCGGTCAGCCACTTGCAAGGCAAATGCCCTATTTTACTAGCGACGGCTCCGGCCCCTGTCCTTCCTTTAGGTCTATAATGAATACTTAATATTTTTCTTTTTCTTCTTCTTTTTTTTTCTTTTGGTTTTTGAGTCACACCCAGCAATGCACAGGGGTTACTCCTGGCTCTGCACTCAGGAATTACTCCTGGCAGTGCTCAGGGGACCATATGGGATGCTGGGAATCGAACCCAGGTCAGCCACGTGCAAGGCAAACACTCTACCCCCTGTGCTATCGCTCCAGCCCCAAATACCTAAATTTTTAGAATAATATCCTCCTTGGCATTGGAGATGTCATTTGTCTGACCATGAGAAAAGGAAATAAAAAGACTATTTGTCAGTTTCCTCTACCAGTAGCCTGGCTTCTGAAGGTCGCATCACTTGGTCCTGACTCCCTCTGGAGCCCCGTCTGAGCACTCTGGGGGTGCCTGGTCTTTAGGGACCCATTCAGAGACCCACCCTTCCGACACCCACTGGGTCTTTGCTAAAATGAAGGTCAGGAAATGGCACCGCCTTCACAAGAAACCAGGTGGCCTCCCTCTCTAAACACAAACGTTAGTTTCCTCTCTGGAAAGTGCAGCTAATGGGGTTGGCAAAGGGGTGGCGATGTTGCCCAGCCATGCTGGTGCACACAGCACCAAGAATCATCATGATGCAAAACAAAGGGACTATGAGAGGAGGGGGGTGAAGACCACAGGGTGCTGAGTGCGGGGCGTGGGCACGGGGCAGCGGCCCTGGGCGGAGATGCGGTCAGCGCCAGGCTCGGGCTTCCTCTTCTTCCCTCGACAGGGGCGGCGTCCAGTTGCCTTTTCTGTGCCCGTCCTGGTGGTGCCGTCACCGCCGCCTAATAACCAGCCCGTTTGTCCCGCTCTCTCGTCCCGGCCACAGAACTGCTGCGGCTCCCAGGACCCGGCGTGCCGCACCCCGCGCACCCCGCGCAGCCTGAGGTCACCTCCTACTCCAACATGTACCTGCGACGGCCGCCCCCGGCCGGCCCCTACCCGGGCGCACCGCCCGCCTCGGACCCCGGCCACCTCTACCCCGGCGCCAGCCCCACGGCGGGCTCCTACTTGAACACTTCCGGCCCGCTGAGCCCCTACCCCGGGCTCTTGCAGCCCGGCCCCCAGTACCCCGCCTTCCCGTGCAACGGGGGCCTCCCGGGGGACGCCTGCGGGCCCTACGCCGGTGCCTACTCGCCGCCCGCGCCGCCCACCGAGCTCTACGGCTACCCCGGCCAGGACGCGCTGCCCAAGCTGCACCTGCCGCCCTTCCACACGCTGTATCAGGCGCGCCTGGCGGGCGCCCGCGGCTTCCTGGGCTGCCCTGCACCCCCCTTCCCCGCGCCCGCCGACGCGCCCCCGCCGCCCCCGCGCGCGCCGCCCGCGCCGGACGCCAAGGCCGACGACGCGGACGTGTGGTCCGACAGCGAGCAATGCTTTCTGGATGGCGACATCGGCGGCGTGGCCGTGGCGCCCGCACACGGCTCCATCCTCATCGAGTGCGCCAAGCGCGAGCTGCACGCCACCACGCCGCTGCGCGAGCCCAACCGCCAGCGGCCCACGCGCATCTCGCTGGTCTTCTACCAGCACAAGAGCATGAACGAGCCCAAGCACGGGCTGGCGCTGTGGGAGGCGAAGATGGCCGAGAAGGCGCGCGAGAAGGAGGATGAGGCGGCGGGCACCGAGCCGGGCCGCGCACACGGCCGGAGGGCGCGCCGGGAGCCCCCCGACGGCCACGACCCCGCGCCGCCCGCCTACCTCCGCTTCGTGCAGGCTCTGGCCGCGCGCACGCTGGCCGCCACCACCGACTCCACCGTCACCACGGCGCCCTACGCCTTCACGCGCGTCACCGGGCCCTACAGCAGCTACATCTGAGCCGGGGGTCCTCCCGAATGGTGCTAAGAAATCACGGTGTCTTGACAGTCCAGTTCAATGCCTTTCCCCCGTCCCGATGCTGTTCGTGTGGTCGAGGGGGCACGCCCCAGGCCCCCTTCCAACCAAGTGTGCGTCATTACCTGTCCCTGCAGTGTACGTCATCGCTGGGTCCTGCAGTGTTCGTCATTGCCAGGTGATGCAGTGTGCGTCATCACCAGGTGCTGCAGTGTGCGTCATTGCCCGTCCCTGCAGTGTGCGTCGTTGCCCCTCCAGCAGTGTACGTCATTGCAGGTCCTGCAGTGTGCTTCATTGCCCGTTCCTGCAGTGAGCGTCGTTGCCAGGTGCTGCAGTGAGCTTTCATTGCCTGTCCCTGCAGTTGCATCATCGCCACGTGCTGCAGTGTGCGTCATCACCTGTCCCTGCAGTGTGCGTCGTCGCCAGGTGCTGCAGTGTGCGTCATTGCAGGTCCTGCAGTGTGCATCATTGAAGGTCCTGCAGTGTGCGTCATTGCCTGTTCCTGCACACGCCGAGTGCTGCATGCGTGCACGCCTCGGACAGAGATTTCACATGGTGTCTACAAGCACTTTGTCTACCTAAGCTTGGACAACTTGAACAACGCTAAGGTACTGAGACGTTTAAAAAAGAAAGTTTACTTTCCTTTTAGAATGCAGTCAGTTTTTTGTTTTGTTTTGTTTTAAGGAAACAAGGAAAGCTTTTAAAGGATTTTTGCTTTTAGCCATGCATCACGGATGAGCAATGTGACCGTTTTTTTCGCGTGGCAAGTCCGGCATGGGGGCTTGCTGGGTCGAAGGGAGTCATTCGCTCACCAAACATGTTTTTTGGTGCTCATCTCACATGTTATACTGTAAAACAGTTTTATACAATACCGTAGGACATGTTCATTGCTCACATGCAGAGTCTGCGGACAGCCGGTCACACCTGGCCGCGTGGGAAACTGGGTCCCCGCAGCCCCGACCTCGGCTGTCGTCCTATCTGAAGTGCCCAGCCCAGGGGCACGGAGCAGACTGGTGCCTGCAGATGAACAAACAGGGTGCGTTCAAGACTAGGAAAACAGGCAGCTGGTTTGCTATGGTGGTTTTAAATCATTGATTTGTATAAAGAAGTGAAAGAGATGTATAGTAAATAAATTAAATTGTAAACAAACTTTTTTAACGCAACGCTTTAGTATTTTAGTACTGTAAAAAGAATTTAAATATATACATATATATATATGGATTTGAAGCAGAATTCACATCATGATGGTGCTACTTGGCCTGCTACAAATATATCATAATGTGAGCTAAGGGTTCATACAGGTTTGAGTGACGCTCCTACTTGCCATATACCTCAACACTAGTGTGGCAATAGGATTGGGAACCACGCGTGAGCTGCTGGCATTGTGTACCATCATGTTTTTTATCAAGTCTCTCTTTTTTTTTAATTATCAAGAAAGCATACCTTTTTCAATACTTGATTTCTTAGCAAGTATAACTTGAACTTCAACCTTTTTGTTCTAAAAATTCAGGGATATTTCAGCTCCTGTTCTCCTGACGCCAAGATGTCACCTGTGTTCCTGTAAAATTGTTGTAGTTTAACAAATTCTTTTTCAGGGATGTAACCCTTTTAATTTGAATCCCTCTCTCTCTCTTCTACCTGTCCCCTGATTGTTACTAAACTAAAACTAATTTTGCAAGTCTGTTGGCCCATTGTATTGTAAAAAGCAGTTTGAAAGTCTGGGGAAATGTTTGACTAGCAAGCCGGATTGAAATGCAAACAACGCAGGAGCTGTTCCAGAGGGAACCCTGAGCCCTCTTGCTTTCAAGCTCCATAAAGACATTCTAGCCCCAGTGGTCAATATGGGCACAGACCCCTCCCACCCCCCACCCACTGTGCTCGGTGTTCCAGACTCCATCCCCTGTCCAGACTCCATCCCCTGTGGAGTTTCACACAGAGACTTATCAAACAAATTTATCAGAGGAAACCCCCCCCCTTTTTTAAAAAATCAGTCAAATCTATATTAATTGATTGGATCTTTTAACCTGGCTTTTATCTCTTGAAGAAATCTCTCATGGTTTTTGGCTGATTCAGTTTCCAGTGCGTCTGTGCCCAGACCCAGGTTCTGATCCTTGGCTGAGGCTGAGCCTGACTGATTGGTTACCACGTGCCGTGCCGTTGGCTGGTGTGGAGACAGCTACCCCCTATGAATATCTGGTTGCTTTGTCATCTACTGTCACTTGTCAAACTGCTGGCTACCGAGAACAGGACGTGGGGCTGGGGGTGAGGGAGAGACCAGCTGACAGGCTGAGCTTTGTGGCCAGGTCAGTGGTGTCACTGGCTTGAAATGCTAGTGTGTGGTGGCGACTTTACTTGAATGAGTTTTTCATGTGATTGACACACAGTGGCTGGCTCGTGTAGGAAACTGTCGCAGTTTGACACTAAGATAACAAACTCTGCATTTTTTTCCTATGCTTTTTTAAAACTAGCTTCATTTCATTTTTCATGAGATGTTTGGCCTATAAAATCTGATGATGGATATAAATACTGTAAGTATTGTAATGTTATGAATGCAGGTTATTTGAAAGCGTTTATTATTATATATCATTCCTTGATAACGCTATGTGAGTGTTTTTAATAAAATTTATATTTATTTAATGCATCCTAAGTGTGGTCTGGGAGTTTCTCTTTAGCTTGGGGGTAGGGGTGTTGGGTCTTTGGGCCTCATCCTGCGATACTCCAGACTCATTCCTGGTGGCCCTGGGAACATGTGGGGTACAGTGGGTTGTACCTGGGTGGGCTCCTGCAAGGCTTTCCCACTTTACTATTTCTCTAGCCCGAGAGATGCTTTTGTAAAGACACTGTAGGAGGCACTGGAGCAATGGGACAGTGGGGTGAGCACTTGGCAGACCCGGATTCCATCCCTAGTACCCCACATGGTCCTGTGAGTGCTGCAGGGAGTGGCCCCAAGTGAAAAGAAAAGGCGTGAGACCAGGGGGTGATGGCTCAGTGACTGGGGTACAGGCTGGTCCCCGGAGACAGGGAAGTGTTTGCATCTATTTCCAGGCTGCTGTGCCTGTCCCTAGTGGGTGTGTGCGCTCTTTTGTGGAGCTGAGGCAGCGTGCGCACGCACACACACGATTCTCTCCTCAGCAGCAGGGGAGTTGAGGCAGGCACACACACACACAGACACACACAGACACACACACACGATTCTCTCCTCAGCAGCGGGGGAGGCCTCTTGGGGCTCACCCAAACAACCAGCATAGGTAGGGCAGTTTTTGTAACGACGTTAATTAGTCTGGCTGAGGCTGTGATTTGTGACCACAGTGGTTTCATTTTACACATTTTCAAGCCATTAGCAAGACCCAGAGGCCGTGTTTTTTCACAGTTCCATCACGGGGAGGCCAGCCCGGAGGCAGGGCCTGACTGTCAGAGGCCCAGGGGGTCAGGAGAGTGGGCGCCACCCCCCCAGCACTCAGATGCGTCTCCACATGGGGGAGATGGGGGGTGCTGGAAGCTCCCCTGCCAGGACATCCAGCCTCCCTGCCTCCACACGGCATCACCCTTGTCACCTGTCTTCAGCCACACCCCTGCCTCCGGCCCCCACCTCTGTCCCCGCCTGGCTCTGCTGCATCCCTGACCAGAGCTGGGACAGCTGTGGGGCTGCTCCTCACATGTCAGCCAGGGCCTGCACACAGCTGCTCTCCAACCCGCCTCTGGGGGCTTTGTGGGGGTGTGGGGGAATCCCATTCCACAGGGTCTGCTCTCGGGAAACCCCGGAGAGCCACAGCCACCCTCTCGCGGTGGGATCAGGGTGGCCCTGACTGGGGGCAGAAGATGACTCCGTGGTGGAGGAACTGAAGGGAAATCCGGGATGTGGGGGCCAGACCCCAGTGCAGTGGAAAATTCCGCCTTGCCGAGGCTGGGCCTGGCCAGGGTCCGGTCGGTTTCCCCTCAGGCCATACTCCCCAGTCACAGGGAGAGCCAGCCTTCCCGTGCCCCTCGCTCGCCGTGCACCAGAAGGACACGCAGTGGGCAGGCCCATGTCCCTGGCCAGGCCCCTCTCCGGCAGCCTCTTTAAGGGTGGGGGTCCGAGAGAAGTTCGCTCAGTCCCCCAGCATTGCCCCAAGGGCACCCTGAGGCACAGCCAGCCAGGAACCCTGTTTGGTCGCAGCTGGACGCCTTTCACTGCAGCTGTTCATATGGACGGACAGGGCCCAGGGTCACCCCTCCAAGTGACACGTCCAGTGCACACACAGGCTCTGTCCACGACAGGGCAAGAGGCCCCAGATCTGGCCGCCTCCCCAGCCTCCCATGTGGTCAGCACCTGTGGGGGAAGCTAGGAAAGGGCCAGGAGGAGCAGGGGCGGGGGGGGGTGTCACTTGGGGGCAGGAAGCAGCGTGCAGGGCCCTCCTGGGGCCACGCAGGGTAGGGCGGCTGGACCTGAAGGTCTGCGGCCCTTGGGTTCAATTTGTCATCATGCAATCAATGAAATGCTTCATTCAGACCCCCCACACCTCCCCTCCCTACACATCCCAGGAGGGAGAACTGGCCCTGTGCAAAGGTGTCATGACTATGGACACTGACAGGGTAGAACCCCCGCTATTATCGCTGCCCAAAGCTCTGACTTTTTGTCTTGGTCTAAGTGTCCCACCTGGCAGTGCTCAGGGCTGACTCCTGCCTCTGCACTTAAGGTCACTCCCTTCGGGGCCGATGGGCACACACCCACCTAAACCAGCATTTCCAGCAAGGGATCTCTGGGCAGGAGCCAGGCAAAGGGGACCTGCGGTCACCACAACCACGGGAAGGGCAGCGAGTCGAGAGCAAAGTCCAAGGGAGGTGGCATCACTGGGATTGCTGCCCACCATTTCATGAACGAATCCCACCGTCCTCTAAAACTGGGGGGGGGGGGTGGGGTGGGGAATAGAACTTACAATCTCATTTTGCAATGCCAGTACTGTGCTGACACAAACAGACAAGGCCACCACAGAGAGTGGACTTACAGCCATTTGATTATTTGGTCTGAACAGCTGGCCCAAGCACCAACAGTGACCCCTAGGCCCCTGGTCACTGCTTGGGAGGGTCCCACCACCACCAAAACAGCTTGTAGCTTTGCGGGAAGGATGCTAAAGAGCTGCATATAATTTTGTGATGTATATACAAATTGGGCTGGAGCGATAGCACAGCGGGTAGGGAGTTTGCCTTGCATGCAGCCAACATGGCCGACCTGAGTTTGATTCCTCCGCCCCTCTCGGAGAGCCTGGCAAGCTACTGGGAGTATCTCGCCCGCACGGCAGAGCCTGGCAAGCTCCCCATGATGTATTCGATATGCCAAACACAGTAACATGTCTCACAATGTTACTGGGCCCACTTGAGCAAAATCGATGAACAACGGGAGGACAGTGACAGTGATACACAAATTATTAAGTGGCACACCTAGACTAATTGCGTTAAGTCAATTCTTATTATATTCCAAGTAAAAACAGTACTATGGTCATGTTTTCTAATTAGTATGGTTAAAGTGTGCAAAGAGCTAGAGCGATAGCACAGCAGGTAGGGTGTTTACCTTGCATGTGGCCGACCTGGGTTTGATTTCTCCGTCCCTCTTGGAGAGCCCAGCAAGCTACTGAGAGTGTCCTGCCCGCAAGGCAGAGCCTGGCAAGCTCCCCGTGGCATATTCGATATGCCAAAAACAGTAACAAGTCTCACAATGGAGACGTTACCGGTGCCCACTCAAGGAAATCAATGAACAACGGGAGGACAGTACTACAGTGCTACAAAGTGTACAAAAGCCACTGACCGTTGCATAATTTCATTTCACTTAAGAAGGATTAGCTGCTACATTGCAAATACCAGTTTCATCTCTAGTCTTATGGTTTAGCTGCACTCAGGGCTACCAGATACACGACAGAAGAAAAAAAAAAGATTTGTTTTGCTAAACAACAGACAAGTCGTTAGCATTTCCCATGCAACATTTTAGACATCCTGAAAGTTACTTTTGTCTCCCTGAAGTGCAGATTGAACTCAGTGTCTTTGTTTTCACGGGCTAAGCCTGGCAGGTCCAGCTCATTGCTGGCATAAGTCAGGCCAAACCCTGGTTCCAGCGCAGCTTCTCTGCCTTGCCCGGGGAGGACTCGGGAGGCTGATGTGGGCGAGTCCATGGGCTGGTCACCACAGGACCCTCTCCAGCCCCGCCCGTGATGCCCCCAGCCCCGCAGGGACGTTCACTGGTGCTGTTTAGAGCCCACTTCTGTCCAGTGTATCTTGCAGAACCGCATGGGGTTGCCTCATCCAGGGGCAGACATGCTTGTGGTCAGCAGGGGTCACCTGTCCTGGGCCGGTAAGAGGCGTGGGCTGGGCTGTCAGGGCGGCTCTGGACTCAGGCCGAGGGCTAGCTCCACGGGGGAGAGGGAAAGCCCTTTCTCTTGGGTCCTCCTGAGGTACAGAAGTTAAGGAAATGGCTGGTTTCCCCATGGTGGGCACATGGGCAACCACAGGGGCACCCGCCCAGGCATGAGCGCACCACCAGCCGCCACCTCCACCCAGGGTTTCCCTGTCCAGGCTCCGACAGACCCAGTGCGGCTCCAGTACCAGCAATGGCTCATCTCCAGGGCTGCAGGGCTGGGCCTCTGCTGGGGCCTCGGGGCCGCGTCCTTTCTCTGGCTGTTGGAAACATCCTGTGTCCCCTGACAGGTCTGGGGAGTCAGGGACAAGCACGATCGGGGCTTCCTGCTCTGGAGGGTCCCAGGACATCCCCTTCATGCAGTGTGAGCCGCACAGGGTTCTACTGCTTCAGCCTTCCTCAGGCTCCTGAGGAGTGGGGCGGCATCTGCAAGAGCTGGTGTGCCTGCAGGCAGCAGCCTCTGGGCTGGCCCCAGCCACACACACACACACACACACACACACACACATACACACACTTAAGTTGTGTACACACCTTAGCCGTCCACACACACACCTCAGTTATATACACACAAACACACACACCCCCCTCAGCCATCCATACTCACACACACACACATACACACACACACACACCCCTCAGCTGTTCCATACACACACATACTCGCCCAACCGTCCACACACACTCACACGCACACACCCCTCAGTTATCCCCACATATACACACACACACCCCTCAGCTGTCCACACACACATCCCTCAGCTGTACACACACACACACACACATACACACACACACCTCAGCCATCCATACACACTCACACACACACACCCCTCAGCTGTCGACACACACACACACCTCTCAGCCTTCCACACACACACCCCTCAGCCATCCACACATACTCCTCAGTTATCCAACACACACTCCTCACCCTTATACACACACACACACCTCTCATTTGCGCACACACACCTCAGTCATCCACACACATACATCTCAGCCATCCACACACTCCTCAGCCTTACACACACACACACACACACACACACACACACACATGCCCCTCAGTTGTGGACACACACCTCAGCCAACCATACACATGTCTCTCAGTCATCCACATACATACCTCAATCATCCACACACACACAACTCAGTCATCTACACACAGCTCACAAACACCGGGCCACCATGGCCCATGTGGGAGCTGAGCTCTGGGGAGGGTCCAGGCGACAGGCTCCTGGAGTGGCGGACACTGTCCCGGAGCCCAAGCAGCTCCCTGTGGAGCCAAGCCAGACTTTGGAGACGGCTTCTGCACCTGACGCTCTTCGTTCGCCGTGCTGTTCTGTCTGGCTTCAGGGAGATGTTGGTTTTCCCAAATAAAGTTCTTGGCAGTCACCTTGTGTGGATGTATGTGTTTAAGGGGGCTCGCCTGGTGGGGGTCAGAGGCCCAGCAGTGCTCAGGAGGGAGGGAGGGTGCAGCCGTCTCCACGGCCCATGTGCCTCTGCAGGGCCTGGCAGGGGGACGGTGTCAGGAAGGGTTGGGGCCCTGGGGCGGGGCAGGGGTGGGCATCTGCACTGAGAAGCACCTTGCGAGGCCCCTCAGCACCTTTCCATGATCTGCCCCTTGACTGGCTCTTTCTTCTCATTTCTGACATCTAGAAGCTCACTTTCTTTTTCTTTCCTTTGTAATTTGGTTCTGGGCTTGCAGCAGCCGTGCTCAGGTGGTGCTTCTCCCCAGGGGGCTTGGGGACAGGTGCTGGCCGTCACAGCTGAGCTGCTCCTCAACCAAAGGCTCACTGTGTGTGAGGGGGAGGCTGAGGAAGGAATCAGCTGGGGGTAGGTAGGTGGGGGGTGGGGAGCTTCCAAACACCAGGGGCAGGAGGTGGGTTGGGACCCGGGAGACGCCTTCCCACGTCCTGTTCCTTGCCGTGTCCATGACTGCTGGGCCCATGGCATCGCTCTCTATCCCAAGCTTTGGGGGAGGAAAGTGTCCGTCTGCGTGTGGAGATGCAGTTGGCACGCGTGTCACCAGGCGCCGGCCCGGGCCTCGCCTTAACGAGCACGTCAGGCAGCCAGAAGCCCGGGTTCCAGGCTAATGAGAACAGTTCAGGTGCCCGCGGCTCCCAGAGCATGCAGGGGCCGTGGCCTCCATTAGGGGCTCCCCCGCGGGGGATCGGGGTGGCGAGAGGCTCCACATGTGTGTGTGTGTGGGGGCAAGCCAACAGCTCGGCAGGCAGCAGGTGCGGCCGTGGGCTAAGCCACACACCCATACCTCAGCCCAGCTAGTGTGAGGACTAGGTGGTGGCAAGGGCCAGTCCTGGCTGCCATCCCCATCCCAGCAGAGTCCACTTCCAGAATCTTCCTCTCTCCAGACAAACTGCCTAGAGCCGGGCCGGGCCAGGCCGGACTATCTGGGGAAGTGGGTGAGAGGCCAGGTGTGCACCTATACCATCAGTGGGTGTAGACGCAGCCGGTCCCTACCCACTGCCTGCTCGGCTCATGTCCAGTTGGCCACGCAGTCCCGGGAGGGGGGACATTCACCCGAAATAGACCTGTCTGATGGCCGCAGCCTGGGCGGGCATGGGGAACTAGGTCACGTCTCCCCAGGACGAGCAGGAAACCAGGAAAACATTTCCCCAGACAAGTCAGCTTTCTGCTGCCTTTGTGTTTTGTCTTAAAAGCGGGCGCTCCAGCCAACGCAGATATTTCTCTAATGCAGCTCGATAAATTCAAACCATCCCCCAGCAAAGCCCGGCCGTGCCCGGGGACCATGGGGCACAGTGCTCAGTGCCAGGCCGCAGTCCCGGGATCACAAGGCGGATGATGGCAGGCATGCACCCGGCAGGGCAGCTGGGCACCAGGGCCTCTTCTGGGGGGTCCAGTCGTGCCAGGCTCAGGAGATCTGGGGCCCCCGAGGACTGCCCGCTAGATGGACGCGGTGTGGGGTTTCTGGGTCACCCCTTCGGAGCTTGGGGTCTCGGGGGCTGCACCGGTGATGCCCAGGGACAGGGGCAGTGAGTACTGAACAGGCTCGGCCCCACCAAGGTCAGCACCGGAAGCCCTGCCTGTCTCTGCCCCCAAAAGTCTGATTACAAACAAGAAACCTCCACGCAGAGGACACAGTTCTGCCAAACCACACATTGAACACAGTTTAATTGCCAGGAAATTCCTTTACATCAAAGAACTGCAAGGAGTGACCTCCTGGCCACGTGGGTGCAGGAGGAGGCGGGGACAGACAGTCAGGGAGCCTGGTTTGGGGGCCACACCCGGCCATGCTTGGGGCTGCTCGGGCTCTGTGCTCTGGAGTGACCCCTGGAGGTGCTCAGGGACGCCCTCCCCGCCGCCGTCCTCTCTCCAGCCTCCCCTTCCCCTGTGAAGGAGGCACTGCAGGTGTGGCAGAGCTCAGGGTCAATGAGGGGAGAAGGGTGGCCCGGCAGCTTCCCTCCCCGGCCAGCAGGCACCCAAGCAGCCCTGCGGCCCTCCAGGCCCTTTTGGTAGCCCCTGCAGAGCCCCGCACCCACACCCTTCCCAAGGCGGCATGGCATGGCACCCACCCCGCCCCAGGAGCAGGCAGAGGGTTTGGTCCTGGCAGGACCAGAGGTGCGTCCAGGCAGTTTCTCACATGTCCCTTGGCCCAGCCCTCCCAGGCCTCCCGGCTCTGCTCCCTGGCAGCTGGGGCGCCCCCTCCTGGCACAGCTGCTCTCTCTCACCCGGGCACTCGGATTGTGCCACAGCCAGGGATTGCTCAGGGTGCACTCCGGGTGGGGCTCAGGGAGCTGTAGGGGCCGGGGTCAAACGGAGGCAGCACCCTCCCTGCCGCGCTGTTCCTCCTGCCCCTCCTGTGGTGTCTCAGTTCTAAGAAGCCGCTGCTTCCACTGGAGTCGAGAGGTCGGTTTCACACCTGGAAGTTCTTATCAATAACTGCAC
This sequence comes from Sorex fumeus, assembly GCF_029834395.1. NCBI lineage: Eukaryota > Metazoa > Chordata > Mammalia > Eulipotyphla > Soricidae > Sorex > Sorex fumeus. Next base: position 17,404,567 of record NW_026606081.1, on the reverse strand, counting down.
CCAAGTCCAGGCACGGGGCATCCTGGGCAGGAACTTTGGCCTCGATCTGGAGCCCATCTAAAAGCACGCCAGGTTCATCTCAGAGTGCCCGGACACGTGGCCGTCAGCTGAGGCTGTTACCCACAAGGCCTTTGCCCTGGGCCTTGGAGAAAGCGGAAGAACTCCCTGCTGGGAATTCTAACGTTTGATGAGATCCTTCCCAGAGAATCTCACTTTCTGGATATTATTTATTCACTTGGAAAAAGAAAAAAAAAAAGTAAAACTAGTTCTTGCTTCAGAAAGCTCGAAACAGTTTGGGGTGTATTAGGATGCGTGTGAGCAGGTAGGAGAGGCCTCCTGAGGGTCTGTGTCTGTCCCTTCCCAGGGAGAAGCCCCTCTTCACGTGTCCCAGACACCGCCCAGCAAACTCTGTGAGCTACCTGGGCCTGGCACAGGAGCCTTCAGCAATCGGCTCATTTCTCATGAGGCTGCTGGAAGCCTCTCTGCACATGGTGAGACAATCCTAGCTGACCACAGCCCGACACACCCTCCCTCTCTGATGTCCCTCAGAGCCTCTCACAGGCTCATCCTCCACTTGAGCGCCTCGCTGCCCATCCCACCCCCACTTCGTGCGAGGGTGCTGAGAGCTCTGCACACATGGCGAGGGCCCCAGAAGATACCCCTGGATTCTGAGGCTTGCAGCCCGGAGTTCTGTCTTGGACACTGTATTGTTGTGTGGGCCTGAGCAGACTGCAGAACTTTCCAGAACATCAGGCTGAAGTGAGCAGCGTCAGCCCCCTGGGCAGGGCCAGAAGACAACGGGATCCCCAGAAATCAGGCTCAGCAACGCAGCCACCCAGCCGGGCGTGCAGCTCGGTGGGAGAGACGCCGCCAGACTCTATGAGGGGCCGTGCTCAACCCTGCGCACCACACACACACACGTGCGCACACACGTGTACATGCATGTAGGGGCGCTCAGGAGGCAGGAAGGTGAACGTGAGGTAGGAGCCAGAGACATGGACAGGGTGGTGAGGGGGTTGAGGACTCTCCCCTGGCCCCAGGCACGGTCCAGAGTGACCGGAAAGAGACGGAGGGGAGGGATGGCAGATTTGGGGCGATTCAACAGAGTTGTGAACTGAGACTACGGGGCTGGCAGAGAGCCATGGAGAGCCCAGGGATTCCAAGGAATAACGGAGCAGCCGCGGTTGGAGTGGGAACCTTCCCCGGACTCTCGTGGAAGCCAGAGGCGGGGGACAGGAAGTCTGGGCCAGTGACGGGCTTGAAAGGATACTCAACGGTCAATCACGAAAGGTCTTGATGGAAATGAGGACAGGAACATCACAAGACTCAACTTCCTCAGCATGCGGTGTTGGCATTAACCAACAGAAATAAAAGCTAAGAAAAAGAATGGGGTCGCTACAGAGACAAGAGCTAGAACTGGCCAGACACTGCTTCTCAGGTGCCTCCCGCCACATATGTCGTAGCCGAGAGCGAAATTTCCCCTGAGCTCACCAATACCCAGAACCAGACGAATTATTAAGAATCGCAATGTTTATTTACATTTTACGAATCTCAAAATATCTGGGGGGGGGGGGGGGATGAAGTTTCCACTGAAGTCAGCCAATCCTCCAGGCCGAGCCCGGCTCCAGGCGCAGGGACGCAGTCTCAGAGTCTGGAGGGCAGGGGCTTCCGAAGCTTCAGTTTGTGCTGAGGAAGTGCCACACTTGCTCTGTGTTGGAGGGCGGGAGGGAGGAGGACAAGACGTCACTGGGACCCGGGGAGGACCAGGCTCAGAGCCATCCCCGACAAAACTCCAGCCTCAGGTCCCTGCAGCTCGGCCCCGGGTCCTCAGCCAGAGCCTTCAGAGCTTCCTACTTCACTTCCTGCTTCTCCCGTGGCCCTTTCTTGGCGTTATTCCATGGGGACCCTCAGAGGTGAGCCTGGCAAGGCTGCAGCATCTGTGCTCAGGCTCCTCCCAGCCCCGAGCCTGGACGCCAGGAAACCGCCTGGACCCCAGGAAACTGTTTTCCCAACGCTTCCCCTGGTCTGGATTTTCTCAGTGTTTTATATTAAGCAAAGACAGACATTCGCTTAAACAAATGATGCATGCGTATGCTGTGGAAATCCTTCAACCTCAGAACACTTTCCACTGGTTTCTCAAAAATGGCAACTTTAAACAAAGAAATTTTAAAGCCTACTCTACCTGAGGTAAAGTCTGATTTAAGGTCTTTTGTTAAAATGAGGAGTTAAAGGCTGGAGAGATTGCACAGTGGATAGGGCGTTTGCCTTGCACATGGCCAACCTGGGTTTGATTCCCAGCATCCCATATGGTCGCCCAAGCACTGCCAGGAGCAATTCCTGTACATCACCGGGTGTGACCCAAAAAGCAATAAATAAAAAAAAAATAAAATGAGGAGTTCATTAATAAGGAGAAGTTCAGACGACAATGAGAGTTGGGAATGATGACTGGACCAGAACTGGGTGCTGAAAGGCGCGAAGGAGGGAAAGTGATAAGTATGATGAGCTTTCAGTAACAGTCCTGCAAACCACAGCACCTGAAAGGGGGCGAGGGGGAGAGATGGAGAGAGAGGGGGAGAGAGAGAGAGAGAGAGAGAGAGAGAGAGAGAGAGAGAGAGAGAGTGGGAGGGAGGAGAAAGGGAGGAGAGAGACTGGGAGAGAGAGGGAGAGGAAGAGAAAGGAGATAAGAGAGGGAGGGAGAGGAGGAGAGGGAGAGGGAGGAAAGGAGAGAAAGGGAAAGAAAGAGGGAAAGGGAGAGGAAGAGAGTGAGAACGACAGCGAGAGGAGAGAGAGAGAGAGAGAGAGAGAGAGAGAGAGAGAGATGCCCTGCCATAGATGTAGACTGGGGGGCAGGGAGGGAGGGAAAGTGGGGACATCAGTGCATATGTGGTGGGAAATGTGCACTGCCGAAGGAAACAGGTGTTGGAATATTATACGACTGAAACCCCATTATGAACAATTTTGTAAGTATGTATCACGATGATTCAATTAAAAAAAATTAAGAAGAGAGGAAAATCTCCAGGCCCCAAGAGATAGTACTGTGGGTTGGGCACTTGCTGTGCACGCAGCCAACGCAGGTTCAATCCCCAGCATCTATACGGTCCTCAAGCCTCATCAGGAATGATCCCTGGGGCAGAGCCAGGAGTAAGCCCTGAGCACCACAGGTGAGTGTCCCCACTCAAAAAAAAAAAAAAATCTCCAAATTCACATGGAACTTCTCAGTATTTCACCCAGAAAAGTAGGTTCTTAATTAAGTTGCTACATAATTAAATTATTTTCTAGTCTAAATGTTATCAACATATTCTTCACTTATTGAAATAAGGGGATAAGATATTTCATGTGAAAACTCTGGTGACTAGTTAAGAAAGTATGTAGTTGGGGCTGGAGTGATAGCACAGCGGGTAGGGCATTTGCCTTGAACGTGGTCAACCCGGGTTCGATTCCCAGCATCCCATATGGTCCTCTGAGCACTGCCAGGAGTAATACCTGAATGCATGAACCAGGAGTAACCCTTGTGCATCCCCGGGTGTGACCCAAAAAGCGAAAAAACAAAACAAAACAAAAAAAAGAAAGTATGTGGTTTATGTGACTTTAGAATTACTTGGGTTTGGGGGGAGTATCAGGGTTGTGGCTTGTAGCAGCATCAACAGATCTCTGCTCCGAGCAGCAAGGGCCCCATACATACCTTCTGGCTCACTTCCGCTGCTCTCTGAAGTTCCTGGATGTACCTGGAAGGTAAGGACAGAGCTACTGCAATTCCGGAGGGGCTTGATTGTGTCTGGAGGAATTCAGACACTTTCTAACCTGAAACAAAGCCAGGCCCCGTCTGGGTTTGCACACGGGGTCATGGGAGACAGAGGCCGAACCCCCAGGAGCAGAGAGGGTTCCCCTGCTCCTCGGCCAGCCCCTGAGGAGCGACACCAGCACATTCTCGGCACTAGCCGCAGAGGACGGAGTTGACAAGGCCCCGACGAGTTCCCAGCTGGTATCTGTCCCAGGAGAGACGCACGTGACCCGGCAGGCCTCCCACTCGGCACATCCTGGGAGCACTTTCCTTGGGGCCCACCGGGTGAAAGGGACCAGTCTAGGGGCCGTGATGCCTCCCAGGTGGAGAGAGAGCACCCAGGAGGGGCATGGTCGGGTGCCAGATCAAAGCGTCGCCTCCCACCTTGCAAAGGTGCTGCTCACCGTCACCCACACAAGCCCCCAGGGAGGGCACGCGGGATGCTCTGGGGTGAAGGGAAGCCATCGATGTGGGGCAAGATAGGGCCAAACTTGCAGGGTTTTTTTTTGGGGGGGGGGGTCACACCTGGCGATGCTCAGGGGTTTATTCCTGGCCCTACACTCCTGAATTACACCTCGTGGTGCTCGGGGGACCCTATGGGATGCTGGGAATCGAAACCAGGGTGGTCCTGTGCAAGGCAAATGCCCTACTCACTGTGCTGCTGCTCCAGTCCCACCCCCTGCAGGTTTGTCGCTCTCTTATTATTCAGAGGTGAGGCTGGGGGCACAGGTCTTAGTTCCTTCTTGTCACTGTTTTCTACTTCATTAAACATTTGCTCTACTCTTTATGGTCTTGTAAAAAGAAAAAAAATGAACAAATGAATAGGTGAGTTGGATCTGAGTGTGGCGGTTCCCTTCCTTCACATCCGCCTTAGACATCTGCTTTCTCCTCAAAACTACATTTCCCCGGGACCGAGCAAGTTTTGACACAGTTATTTTCTTATGATTTACAATTCATAAAAAAATCCCATAATTTATTTTAACTCATTTTTGGAGGCATGATTTACCCAGAGTGCTCCCAAGTGTGTAGAAGTATTTCCAAACACGTTTGGGACCGTAGCACATTCAGGCCACCTCAGCTCTGGGACGAGAGAAAGCAGAGTGGGTAGGGCGTTTACCCTGCACGAACCTGACCCGGGTTCAATCCCCGGCTCCTCCTATGGTCCCCCGACTCCCACCAGTAGTGATCCCTGTGTGCAGGGCCAGCAGTAAGTCCTGAGCCCCGAGGGGCGCGACCCCCCAAACCAAACACAGGCATCTGGAATTTCTTTTTAATCATTATCAGACTGCTTAATAATCTTCTTATACTGTAGATAGTGGGGTCTACATAACATTGACTCTTGTCTTTCTGGGGTGACTCTGTGTCTTTATATAGACTTTATATTTGGAAGTGTCCATGAAAAAGCTCTATGCTTCCTAGTCAGTTTTGTATATCTGTTAGATTAAGTTTATGAATCTTGTTTCAATCTTGACTTTCAAAAACTTTTTAGAGATAACTTTCCATGTGGGAAAGGATCCTAAGTGTGTCCTCTGAAGCCACAGCAGACGTACTAGTTGCTGTTGATATTTGCTGACGGGCACACCCGGGCCATCCCCCAGGGCTACCACCCCCACCCCCACCCCCCAGTGCGTGTGTCGAGGGTCCCTCACTGCCCATGGATGGTGGAGATATCTCAGAAGCGGGTGCCACGGTTGTGCTAACAGAGCCTCATTGCCTTCAGACAAGCCCAGGGCTGAGGTGGCCTGAACGCGCTACGGTGGATGAAGGGGGTCCACGTGCTGGGTTATTCTCAGCAGCTAGACCAGCGGCAGGCCACCTGTGACCCGCCCAGGAGAGAGACCCTGCGGCTCTGGTTCCAGCACCTCCCTGAGGTCCTGAGGCCGGGAAAGGCCACCAGCCCACCGTGATGACAGACTTTCACTATGACCAGCCTGCGGGGGCTTCTCAAAGATGCGTCACTCACCCCGGGTGCCCCGTCCCCAGCCGCCTCCGCCTCTGCGGCCTTCTGTGGTGAGATGCCGCCCCCATGGGTTTCCTCAGTTCCTCAGGCTGGGGAGGCGTGTCACAGCCCTCCCATGAGAAGCGCCACCGACCGCCCTTAGCACTTAGGTGCCACCAGCCAGTCACTTGACAGCTGACAGATGTTTCCCAAGGCTAATCGGTCTCAAGCCCGACTGCTCAGATCAAAGGCCCTCAGCTTATCCTACCCTGTGCCCTCCTCAGAAAGACAAGGTGACCCCCAGGGGCCCCGGAAGTCTACCTTCCGTAAGGGGCCAGCAGAGAGTGGCCTCCCCCTCACCCGGCTCTCTGACTCTCCCCTCCCGGAACCCACAACAACGGAACCCACAGCACCCCTGCAGGGGCCATCACCCATTCTGGGGAACGCTGGTGGAGGTGCATCCAGGTCTTCCAAGGGATATTTTCCCCCCAAGGGACAATTTTCCTACTAATATTGGGAACGATTCAAAATCAGGATCTTAGATAGAAACATTCATCTGGAGTTTAATTTTAAGGAAAGTATCTACTCTTTATAAAACCCAAAATGAAGTGAAGGGAGGGATGGTGTGAGCTGAGTGAGACCACCAGTCAGCCACGTAAAATGATCTTTGTTTCCCGCTATTTCTGATGCAAATGGAGCTCAGTCAGCAAGACTGGGCGGCTCTCCTGCCCCTTACCTCAGCACTGAGAGTCCCCACCAGCCCCTGGCTTTCCTTCCTCAGAGCCTCCATGGCTCCAGCTCATTCGGAACAAGAACCGCACGCATCAATCATCCTGACAGGCTTTTCTTCCAGTGAATCCTGCTCCTCCTGCCCCTTCTGAAGGCCGCCCCTGCTCCCTCTCATTCCCTCTGCCCCTTGGCCTTGGGACTCTGGGGGATGAGTCAGGAACAGCAGCCCCCTGCCCTCATCGTGACCTTGGGGACGGCGCCTGGCAGTGTGGCCCCCTCCTTGGCTGGGGCGCAGCGACCAGGGCTACTGTGTTCCCTCCCGAGCACTGCGGCATCACCTGCCTGCACTAAGAAAAGAGGGCAGCGGGGGCCTGGGTCTCTGCATGCGGCTGACCCGGGTTTCATCCCCAGCACCCAGACGGCCCCTGAGCACAGGAGTAATGCCTGAGCACCGTGAGGAGTGCAGCCCCAAAGAAATGGAAGCAGAGAACAAGCAGAGGTGAGACTGCCCTTGCCCCAGAAAGGGTCGGGCTCCCTCTCAGAAGGGAAGCCAGGCACCACTCATAAACGGGGTTCCGTGCCTTCCACAGTGCCTGAGCCCAGCTGGTCAGTCAGCGGAGCTGGACTAGCTGGCCTCAACCCCAGAGCCCCTTGTGGGCCCCTCCCGCGTGCGGAGTCCCTCATCAATGCAGCCGCCTGCAGGGTTTCCACGAAGATGGTGGAAACTGGCAAGATGCTAAACCCCCTGAGGAAAGGGCAAACGTCTTCGTCGTTGGGGCTGAGAGACAGGACTCGGGTACCATGTGGCCCACCTGGGCTCGATCCCTGCTACTGGGAGTGGTCCCCCAGGTCCCGCCGGGGTGCAGAGTCAGGGGCAAGCCCTGAGCACTGCTGGGGGTGACTCTGCCCACCCAACCCCAACAAGGTCTCGCTCGTTCCCTCCCTGAGATGCGCATCAGCAGACGGCAGGCTGCAGCTCTGTGCTCGGACACGGAGCAGAGGGCCAACACGTGCCCCCGCATTTAACCCGGGACACGCCAACAGAGCACGCAGACCCCGTTGGACAACTGATGTGCCCAGAGCTTCAAACGGCCACAAGACGCCTGGAAGGTTCTGGACTTCAGTCCTGTGGTCAAAACCAACGCCTTTTTAAAAACTGCATGCTTCCCCAGAGCCGCCTTTCTCCAGCTAGGCGTGCTGAAGACCGCTGGGTGCTGTGGACATTTGTCCCTTACCGATTCCACGACTGCTCTTGCTTTCTCCTGAGTGCAAAGGAACGGGCTGCCACAGACCTGCACATTGGTGCTGGAGGGACGGAGAAGGTTATTCATCAATAGGAAAAATTAAAAGGAGCAATAACCAAAAAGAAAACCATCCTTGTGTACTCTGGTTTGGCTGCAGTTCTGGGCGGTGAGACACATTTCAGCCACGGGGATGCCCTCTATGCCCCAGGCACAGCCATGAATGCACAGCACTGCAGATCCAATGGAGAGACAAACGGCTGAGGGACCAGTCAGTGTGGAACAAAGGGCTTTGTCTGGGAGGTCCATGCAAGGAAGCCCAGACTTGCTCCAGGCACCACAGAGCCCCCTGAGCCCTGCTGGGTGGTCCTCGACTCCTCCGCCCGCCCCCCCAGCCTCAAATCAGAGCTTTGTTTTCTATTATGCGTCAGACAATGTAAAACCCACACTTAGCCCCCACCCCCACCCAAATTAGCAAAGTGCACTGGAATGTCTTAAGCTAGTACAGAGCTGGGCGTTGAATTCGTCACTGCAGCCTGGCTCCCGGGACCCCGGGGCTGCGGCTCATATTGGATGGGGAGGCTCCTGATGTTCTTACCAAGAACTGGGGTGATAATTATCACAGACATAAGTAACCACATTTGCATTTGTTTTTTCTACTCCCTTCTTGCATATATCACGTGTACTGTAATTAAATGCCAGTTTACATGAGTTTTCCCCGTCAGAATCCCCTGAGGAAAAGGACAGTGCCCACGCCAGAGTCCACAGTGCCCGGCTCTCGCTAATCCCACCTTCCGCTAAGTGTTCTGTCAATCATTTTCACTTGGGAAAATAAAAAAACAGTTCTCCTTAAAATACAAGATCTGAGTAGTATCACATGGCTGTTTAATACCAACAAATACTAAAATGACATTATAAATCATGGTCCCTAAAAGAAAAAAAAATTAAGGTAAAAAAATAGCATTACATCAAAAAGGCAAATTCTTACCACTCAATAGACCCTCTCTCACACTTGTTCATGAGCAAGGCTTTCCAACATTCATGCGTAGACTCGATGACCTTGAGAGCAAAAGCCTACACCCAAACCAAAGGAAAAATCAAGTCACCTGGCTGCTGGGAGGGACACAGGACTCAGAGAGGGCGAGCTGTGGGCCAGGGGCTGGGCACTCTGTGCATTCATCCTCGGGACAATCCCCCCATGGGCTCATGTCCTCTCTCAAGGGGGTGATGGGGAAAACCTGACTGGGCTGGCCCCAGGAGTGAGCCACACTTTCCATCAGAGGACACACACAGCTGGCCCCTGGGGAGCGCATCCTCAGACACAGAGATGGTCCAGCGAGCCCTCCGGTCTCTGGGGGAAATATCAAAATCATAAAGTAACCCTGCTAAAAGTCAGTCACGGGCAGTCGGTGTATCCTCAGGTATTCACATGAGAGGGCCCAGGGATAGACTGTGCTGTAGAGGTCTCCAGGGATTGGTCTGACTAAATGGAAAAGGGAAAGCTCGCCCACCTTGTTTTTGAATTCGCCGTTGAACGCGAACTTGTTTTCTGGCTTTCCATCTGGCACCTTGTAATACCGGAACCAGCTGAGCGTGGCTTCCAAGTACCCGGGTTTGTACTTCTTCACGTCCTCGATGTCTGCCGGCGGGAGGAAAGGCTTCTGTTAGTGCGACCATTTGCTCTGGTCCGGCCCACCAGCACCTCGGCACCGCGGCACCCGCTGGGCCCGGACAGTGCCCAGTGGCCTGGGCGCGTGTCTGCACGTCAGAGCCTGCCTGTGTGCTGTCCACCCCTGCCCTCGGTCCCGCACACGCTTCTCTGGGCCTGCGCGCCTTGGCCCCTGCCCCTTGCCCCATGCCCATGTGCCTTGTCCTGTGCCCGCACACCCTGCCCCGTGCCCATGCACCCTGCCTCGTGTCTGCACACCTTGCCCTGTGCCCGTACGAGCAGCTGAGGGGACACAGGAACTAAGCTCCACGGGCTGCTGGCCCAGGGACAGGCTGGAAAGGGCTTTCGGGGACATCCAGGGCGCGGTGGTGTGTGGTGAGCGGGTGACACGAGGGCACCGCAGGGCCAGGGCACCGTGAGGGGGTGGGCACTGGCTCCGGGTTGGCCAGAGGAGCCAGGAGCACTGGCGGCCAGGACATGGCGGTGGCCGGGCTGCGCTCCCAACTTGGGACGGTACCCAAAAGCCGGGGAGATGCTCGCTGGCAGGGGCCAGGGGTGCCTAGCCCTGCAGGACGGTGGAAGGGCCGGGAACCTGCTCGCCTCGACGCTGCCCAGAGGCAAGAGCACTGCCGTGCCTGCAAGCAAGGCCGGAGGACCTGGAACACCAGAATGTTCTGGAACTGCCACTGCTCTCCACGCAGAAGGACCCAGACCGTGGATCAGGCCTGTCTGCTGCCCGGGCACTGCGGCTGGCGAGGGCTCAGGCCAGGCTGGTAAAGTGGCGCCTTAAATCCGGAAAGGATGCGTATCTCCAAGATTTTCCCAGCCAAGAGCAGCCGAGCAGCGGGGAGGGGGCGCAGCAAAGCCACAGAACGACCCTGCTGCAAGAACTGCCAGGGGCCACGGAAAAGGCTTCCCAGCTAAGAGCAGAGGAAACGGCGGGGGGGGGGGGGGGGGGGGGAACCCCAGGCCACACTCAGAACCAGGGCGAGAGAGAATGCCGGGGGGAGGGGGGGGGGAGAAAAACAGATTTTCTTATTTTCCAAATGTAGAACAGGAACTTAGAACCCGCAGAGTTCAGTACATCCTCAGAAGGAAAAATAGCAGGGAAAGAACACCATAAGACGTGACAGAAAACTGGCAAAAAGACAAGCTCTGTGAGCCAGCCAGAAGTCGGTGTATACCAACTCTGCACCCAGAACACCAGACAAAGGCGCGGTTTCAGACAGAGGAGAGAGAAATGATTTTTCTAGTATGTGGTGATGGGAAAAGAGCACACACAAGCTCACGCACACACAAGCCCACACACACACAAAGCACATGCACACACACGTATAATATATAAAAAGAAAATCCACTTGGATTAATGACCCGATTTAGAATTTCGGGTATAAAACAATATAAAGAAAAGAAGAAAAAAACATCTTCTGGTTCTGGGGTGAAAAGTCTTAAACAGATAAGAATCAAAATGCAGAAGTCGGTGCGGGAGGTGCAGCCGGGCCATGGCCCTGGGCACCTCCAGCTGTCCCCAAATTAAAATGAGATGGCGATAATTTTTTTAAAAGATTGATACCAAAATTTAAGCTATCGCTATGCCTACAGGCAACAGCACAATTTTCTCCATTGGGGAAAATTACCTGTGGCCTAAAAATTAAGGAATTAATATCTAAAACTCCAAGAGATCGCCATCGATCACAGATGTCAATATTCCCTCACTAGGAAGAAAAATGCAGAAACAACAGGTGGAGACACTTCACAGAAGAGAAGGTACAAATGGCCAATAAATACACGAAATAGACGTCCCATCCCAGCACCAGGCGGGAAAATGCAGCGTTCAGGAGAAGGTGCTGTTTATCACCCGTCAGACTGGCAAAAAAAAAAAAAAAACAAAAAAAAAAAAACCAAAAAACAAAAAAACAAACCAAAAAACCCACTTCTTGGGGCTGGAGCCATAACACAGCGGGTAGGGCTTTTGCCTTGCATGCAGCGGACCCAGGTTCGATTCCGAGCATCCCATATGGCTCTCTGAGCACTGCAGGGGTAATTCCTGAGTGTAGAGCCAGGAGTGATCCCTGAGCATCGCCGGGTGTGACCCAAAAAGCAAAAAACAACAAATAAACGAACAAACTACTTCTTTATGCCCAGTTAGAGGACCACCTTCAGCGTCAGGCGTGGGAGAGGCACTCACTCTCTGTGCCACCCAGGGAGTGCTGGCGACTCTGAAGACTGCGGGGGAATAGGGTGACCCTGAAACGCGGACGGGTGGTGACCAGTGATAATCCAGATGCCGGTGGCAGGTTGCGGGGGAGAGCCGGACACTTCTCCCACAGCTCTGACCGCAAAGTGGACGCAGGATGAGCTCCCCTGCCGGAAGCCACAGCGGACAGTGTGGGTATCGGGGTGCCCCGTCCAGCCTCAGCTGCTTCGGTGGCCAGCAGCCCTGAGTGCTGTGCACTGCCTGCTCTCATTCTGGGGAGAAATGCGGGAACATCTGGGAGCGGCCTGAGGAGATGGCAGCCTGCAGAGACCCAGTAGGGGAAACTTTGCTCCTGACCCAAGGCTGCCCCCTGCTGCCCTCTCAAAGACGCTCCCAAGGGCAGCCCGGCCTCCCCGGCACGGAGGGCGGGCAAGAGATGGAATTCTCCCGCCGCATGCCACCCAGCAGAGCCACCTGATTCAACCCTGTTCTCAAGGGCCGGGTCAGCGGCACAGGCAGACGGATGGCTGTGTCTCGCCCCCGCTCACCTCCTTCCTCCTGCCCCACAACCTCCTCCATCAGCTCCTGTCCTGAGCGCTGGCCTCCGGGACAGGAGGGAAGGGAACTCCCTGTCAGGGAAGCGGCACCAAAGTGGGCACCTCTGCCGGTTTTCTGGATGTTCCCCAAGGAAACCCCTGGGAAGAACTCGTGTGCTTGGTATGAAGCACGCCCGCCCATTGGTGGGGGGAGGTCTTTTGCAGAAGAGTCCGATTCCTCTCCCCGATGTGGATGTAGCACACATAATCCAGGGCTGAACAGAGATCTGAGGGGCACGGCACTTACAGGCACCCCAGCCCCCGCTCCCCCCCCCCCCCCAGGCCTAACTGACTTCAAGTGTTTGAAAGTGCACCAATATCCCCAAGAAGTCACTCCTGGTCCCTTAGAAAACTGCTCCCATCAGCTCCGGCTTTGAGAATAATTAGCCATCGCAGTGTTGAAGAAAGGATCACAAAGTAAAAGCTGAAAATCTTTCCCAAAACAACTGAAACTGGAGATACATGAGATGCCCCAAGGTCACTTTCCTGCTATTTGAGAAAAGCGTTGGAATTCCATGGCCTTCCTGCGGCCAGAGCACTGAGTGCTGGAGTCTCCCGGGGGGCAGCCCCCCACCCCTCGCCCAGCAGAGGGGGCGACTGGAAACTGGAGTAAGTGACGTCACAAAGCCGAGGGCTCGAGGATCGGCCTCCACCCATCCTAGCACTGGCTCCTGCTGTGCCCTGGCCCCCCCTCCCCCACGTCAGGGCGTCTCCTGATGAAGCCAGATGCCCCCTTACCCGGGACCCCCTCGTCATTAATGTTTTCATTCCAGGCTGTCCCTCCCCGACGACCGTTTTATTTTATTTAAAATTTTTCTTTTTCTTTTTGGGTCACACCTGATGCACAGGGGCTTACTCCTGGCTCATGCACTCAGGAATTACTCCTGGCAGTGTTCGGGGGACCATATGGGATGTTGGAAATCGAACCCGGGCCGGCCACATGCAAGGCAAATGCCCTACCCGCTATGCTATCGCTCCAGTCCCTTTCTTTTTTTTAAACTCTGAAATATCTCCACAGTCAACAGCTGCTACAAGACAACAGATGCCAATTTTCATTTCCTTAAACACCAGCCAAGAGCCCCTGCAGGCTGGTGTCCCTTCCTGGGACACGGGCCCCAGCATCTGTCTGGCCCCGGCGGGAAGTGCTGCATGACCCAGCGTGGTTAACGCAGCTCGGCAGAAAGGACACGTGCTCCTGTCCATCCTAAAAGGCTCTGCACGCTGTTATTCCCACCTGCTATTATCCCTAATGGCCTGGCACTCTCAGCGACAATCCAGGTGCCCTGGGACCTGATTAACTCCTTCAGGCCATTATGGTGCCATTAAGAGCATTAGGGGCCAGGACCTAATTACGGCGCATTAAGTGTTCTCTGAGCCGCCAAGTGTTAACGAGCTGGCCTGAGCAAGCCGATCCTTCTCTGTGAGGGACACAGGGCGTTTATTTCCAAATGTGATCTTTTATTTTTTCTGTCAGATTTTCAGGGAGCGCCCAAGTTGCAGCAGGCAAAACTTAAAGATTTTGACAAATATTAAAATCATAGAAATATGCAAGCAACCAGGGAGGTTTATTTTAATTTTTTCTGACTGAAAACATGTTTCTGGTGCAATGTCTAGTTTTAGTTCAATTACATCAAAGTTTCAAGCTCTAAGCATCAAGGCAGGATATTACAGTCGCACAGGGCCACACACACGTCCAGGGGCTCAAAGACGCTACTTCCGCACAGGCAAAACAATGCAGCATTTCCTTGCAGAATCACAGTATGAAAGCCTCCAGATTAACATCAGAAACAGCGTAAATAGGAGAGGAGAGTGTCAATAAATTACAACAGACCTCTTTATTTTTAAAAAAGAATTAACCGAGTAATAAAATAATATCCTTTTCCTTAAAGTAATGAAGATCGGAATGTTTAAATGGGAACTTCAAACCGCAATAAAAATGTAGAGGAAAAAATTTTTGTGTGGATTCTCTATAAATTCCTATTACACAGACTCAGGTCAGCTGCCCTCGTCCACGCTCCATGCTGATGGGGTAGAAGTGGCAAGTGCAGATGGAGGATTGTAATGCCACCGCAAAGGACGCGCCCCCCTGCGACAGGAACGTCCAGGCAGACTCAGTGTGCTGGGGCTCTGCACAGGGCACCTCTCCCCCCTGCAAGGGGCAACTCTCCCCCCTGCACCAAGCATCCCTTCCCCCTACACCAGGCACCTCTCCCCCTTGCACTGGGCACTTCTCCCCCCTGCACCGGGCACCTCTCCCCCCTGCACCGGGCACCTCTCCCCCCCTGCACTGGGCACACAGATGCCAAGCAAAACTGATAAGGGAGACATTTCAAATGTATGTACCCAGAGCCATATTTCCTGTAAGACTCTTAGAAAATGTACAGCAGTCGAGAACAAAATATGAAAACAAAAAGAGGACACGAAGGCTCTGGCATGAGCCAGTGGGTGAATGATGGACATGGGAGGGGCAGACGGAGGGGGTGGGGTGGGGTGCAGAGTCCAGTGGTGATTGCTCAGAAACTGGGAGGAACCCCAGGAGGAAGACACAGCTACATCTAGGGGATGTTTAGCAGTTTCCAATGTTCCCTTTCAAGAGAGAAAATATGAGGTTATAGTTATTGAACTAAACTAGCATGAAACAGGGCCAGAGCAATAGCACAGTGGGTAGGGCATTGGCCTTGCATGGGGCTGATGGGTGCAATCCCCAGCATCTGAGGCCCACCAGGAGTGGTCCCTAAGTACAGAGCCCCAAGCACAGAGCCGGGAGTGAGTTCCGAGCACTGAGCCGGGAGTGAGCCCCGAGCACAGAGCCAGGAGTGAGCCCCAAGCACTGAGCTGGGAGTGAGCCCTGAGCACTGAGCCGGGAGTGAGCCCCGAGCAATGAGCCGAGAGTGAGCCCTGAGCACAGTCATTATTATCAACGGCAACCAGACCAACGAGGGTCACAATTAACATGAGTCCGACATGGCTGAGTGAACATGGGCTAAGGCTGAGGTGTGAAGGGAAGCCGGGTGCGTGCAGGCCCCTCAAAGCCCTGAGTCTCTTCTGTAAGGCGACAAGTGAAGCCACAGCTTCCTGAAGAGCAGGAGTTACTAAGCTAACAGTGGGATGGTGGTCACAGACTTGAGGAAAATAAGACATTCCCTGGGTGCCAGGGCCTGGCAGTGCCTGGTGATGCCGAGGCACCTGGATAGCTAGGCTCAAACTTGATGCCTTCTGAGACACCAAGTCAATCTTAATTTTTCTCTTCTTCATTTATTTATTTTGCTTTTTGGGTCACACCTGGCGATGCTCAGGGGTTACTCCTGGCTCTGTACTCAGGAATTACTCCTGGCAGTGTTCGGAGACCATACGGGATGCCGAGGATTGGACGTGGGGCAGCCGCGTGCCAGGCAAACGCCCTCCCTGTTGTACTATCTCTCCAACCTGAGTCTTAATTTTCCAGTGTGACAATCTGAGTCACCGGGGAGAACACCCAAAGTAAGAAAGGCAGGGTGGGATGGGGGTATGGGGGGCTGGAGGGATACTGGGACCCGTGGTGGTGGAGAATGGGCACTGGTGGAGGGATGGGTACTCGATCATTGTATAACTGAAACCCAAGCACAAAAATTTGTAAGTCTACAACTGTATCTCATGATGTTTCACTAATAAAAATTAAAAAAAAAAAAAAAACCAGACTGGCAGACCAGCATGAACCACTGCACTGAATTGGAAACTTGGGAGGGGGGAGAAATTGGAGAACCTGGCTCCGGCTTTCTGCACCGCAGGGCCTTGGGCCTCACCAGGTGGCGCCTTTCCATGCTGAGGAGATGAAATAACCAAGTCTACCCAGGACTGCTGTGTGCATGTGTGTGTGTGTGCGCGCCTGTGTGTGCCTGTGTGTGCACGTGTCTGTGTGCCTGTGTCTGCATGCGTGTGCGTGCATGTGTGTGCCTGTGTGCACGTGTGCTGTGCAGATGTCAACTCTTCACGTGCCTATGACTGCTCCTTCCTCCCTGTCCCACAGGTGTGCTGTGACCCAGGTCCCTGGGCTGCAGAGGGTGTAGTGGGCATGTGACACGTGCGGGTCCTAGAGGGGCCTGTCCAGGCAGCGTCTCACAGGGCCCCGAGCTGTGGGGAAGCCCCGGCCTGTCCAGCCCCGGGCCTGCACGCCTGGGATCGGGGGGGAGGGGGTCAGTGGCCAGTGGGCGCTGAAGGTCAGGGGCGTTTGGAAGCCTGGGGGTGTTTCTGAACCAAGACTCTGCTGTAGGAACTGATTCTTTATTGATGCCAAATAGCTTGCGGTCAATTGTTTCTCACTTTATGTCATTTTGCTTAAAGTCACAATTCCTGGAACCAACTTGCTTTCATGTGTGAAGCCCTGGTTCAATTCCTAGCACTGCAAACAAAATAACAAAAAAGAAAAAAAGTAAAAAAAGAAAGAAGGGGGGGGCATCAGCAAAGTTTTCAAGAACTATCTGTAACATTGAGAACTAAATAGACCTTTTTAAATACTTCTGAGTTATTTCCAAGTATGGTTGCTTTTATAATTTTGAAAAAAAAAAAGCCATGTAAAATTCTGTTGATTTTAGAAGAAAGATGGAGGAAAGAGACATATTTTTTTTTCCTTTTTTTGGGAGGGTCACACCCAGCAATGCTCAGGGGTTACTCCTGGCTTTTGCACTCAGGAATTACTCCTGGCGTTGCTTGGGGGACCATATGGGATGCCGGGGCTCGAACCTGGGTCAGCCGCGTGCAAGGCAAACGCCCTACTTGCTGTGCTATCGCTCTGGCCCCAAGACATATTTTTTTAAAAGAAAAATTGCCTTTAAAAAACTGATGTCAGTTGAAATACTATTAATTTTTGATAGTGCATAGATTAATAATGCATAGACAGAACAGCAAGCATTTATCTGTTAGCTAATATTTCATCATATGCATCCAAATGTCCATCTTAGTCCATCAGATGCAGTTCTAAGGCGCATTTTGGCTGAGCTCAGAGTTGTGAAAGTGATGCTTATGTGTGTTCCACGGGCTTTGCAGGCCTCGAGATGCTCCTTTAAACTAGTGACATCAATAAAATAAGCCACATGCTCAAAACACTTCAGTTCCCCCCAAAATCACATGTGCTGCATACCTCTGATGAGGAGTTATTGTGGCATGAACGAAACGCACCATGGATCATAATCCAGCTGTACATAAACTTTGGTTTGGTTTGGCAAAGCCGGAAGTGACCCCACCCTGGCCCTCCACACTCAGGAAGAGCTCACAACCAGCCCCAGCTGCCCCCCGCATCTGGAGAGCACCCCTAACTCTCATCCCTCACCATCCCGCCTTGGCCACAGAGCACGGGAGCGGAGAGAGCCGCAGGAAGGATTTTTGCTTACTGATGCTGGCCCGCACCGCTGAACAGAGAAACCATCCCCTGAAACAGCTGAGAGAACAGCCAGGTGGGACGACAGGTAAGGTGTTGTACACCAAGCCTCGGGGTTAGGCGCCAAGGCCGGGCTGCCTTCTGCATGAGCCACCGATATCCATGGCGCGTAGTTGAAAACACCACACTTCCTGCATCCTCTCGGTGGCTCCCATCTCTTCCCAGGCTCACCACGGAGCCTGGGAACAAATCAGAGAGGAGAGCACTCGAGTGGGGCAGATGGAAACACAGAGAAGGAAGAGGACCTGGAAACGACAGACGTGTCTCACAAGTCTCCCATCTCTCCGAGCATTTAAGCCACATCCACCATGGCTGCAAATACCCTGATGCGATTAATTTTCATTTCCCCGTGTGCTCTGCACCTTTCTCATTTATTTATTTTTATTCCAGACCCACCATTATTATTTGGGATTTTACCCCAACAGTCAGATCTGCTGAAAGGCAACAGTAGAAAATTTGTTTTCTATTGCTGGTTATAGGGCTGGAGTGATAGCACAGCTGGTACGGCATTTGCCTTGCATGCAGTCAACATGGTCGACATGAATTTGATTCCTCTGCCCCTCTCGGAGAGCCCGGCAAGCTACCGAGAGTAACTCGCCCTCATGGCAAAGCCTGGCAAGCTCCCCGTGACGTATCCGATATGCCAAACACATCAACAACAAAGTCTCACATTGGAGACGTTACTGGACCTGCTCGAGAAAATCGTTAAACAATGGGAGGACAGTGCTGGTTATTTTTTTGCTTTTTGGGTTACACCTGGTGATGCACAGGGGATACTCCTGGCTCTGCACTCAGGAGTTACTCCTGGCTCTGCACTCAGGAGTTACTCCTGGAAGTGCTCAGGGGACCATATGGGATGCTGGGAATTGAACCCGGGTCGGCCACGTGCAAGGCAAATGCCCTACCTGCTGTGCTCTCGCCAGCCCACCTTTGTCGTTTTTAACACAGGACACAACACCAGGCTACCACTTCACAGCAAAAGAGGCCAGCAACACTCTCTGAGCCCTTTAGATTTTCAGATTTTAAAAACATGATAAAGTAGTTTTGCGGTTTTAAATGATGAAGACAATCCATGCATTCTTCCCTTTATTAAGTAGAATAAGAAAATGACCTTCCTTTTTCCCGAAAACATTAAATTCTCTCTCTCTCTCTCTCTCTCTCTCTCTCTCTCTCTCTTGGTTTGTTTTTGGGTTGCAGCTGGTCATGCTCAGGAGTTTCTCCTGGCAGGGCTCGGGGGTCCATATGGGATGTCGGGGATTGAAACCAGGTGGTCTTCATGCTAAGGTATGCCCTACCTGCTGTACTATCTCTCCAGCTCACAATTTAACGCATTTTTAAATAGAAACCCTGAATGTCGGCCCCTCCGACAGATGTAATACACGCATGAGACACAGGAAGATAAACAAACCCAGGGTAAAATAACAAGAGGCAACACTGTCTAAGATTCATGAACTCTAGCCCCATCGAAGTTTTTCATTACTGTTCTCTGGTCTGGGGTCCGCGAGCTTCCTTCCAGCCGGATGGGGAGGGACCGTGTGCTGCCAGGGTCAGACGGGGTGGGCCAGGGTGAGGCGAGCACCGGACACCCCTGGACCATGTCCCTAGCCTAGTTTGACAGCCGAATGCAGCTTCACACTGTAGCTGTGACCCCGATGTCACGTGTGCCTTGCCTGATGGCACAAAATGCCTCCCACTGTTCCCTGCGCAGCACGAGGCGTAAGAACCTGCCGATGAAGCGAGGCTGAAGCCTGAACGCCAACGAAGAGGGGCAGCTGGGAGCGCCCGCAGGACTGTGGGGGCAGGCTCGAAAGCGCCAGGGAAGGGAGGGATGGAGAAGGCTAAAGGGACAGCATGGGGTCAGCACTGCAGCAGCGGCTAGACTGGCATGGGTCAGCACCATGGCAGCAGCCAGATAGGCACGGGGTCAGCACCGTGGCAGCGGCCAGACGGGCACGGGGTCAACACCAGGGCAGTGGCCAGACGGGCACGGGGTCAGCACCGCAGCAGTGGCCAGCTGTCAGCCTTGCCCTCCTGGCTAGTGTCTCTGAGTTTCCCCACCCTGGCCCCTCCCGACCTTGTTCCCTTCCTGCTCCCCCCACCTCCCAGGGAGCCCCATTTACTCCATGTTCAGCCCGTGGGACACCCCGGTCAAGAAGTGCTGTGGGGTGAGTGTCTCCTACAAGCTCCGAGATGTGGGCAGCGCGCAGGGCCAGGCAGGCTGAGGGAAGCTCAGAAGAAGGCCCCAAGTTCCGCCCAGTCACCCCGGAGTCTGCCCATTCCGTGTGGAGCCAAGAGACTGCAGAGACGGAGACTTGGCGACATTGACCCGTCCACTCATGCAAGAAGGACTAGCAGGGCCTGCCTGGTCCCTTCCTGCCCCTCCTGGGCTCAGCGTGGGTTCTGGGAAACAGGCCTGGGATTCTTTCCTTGTCAGGCAAGTGAACCAGACCGACAGGGAAGGAGGCGGGGCAAGGGAGTCCGAGGAACAGGGAGGTGCAGCTCGACGAGCCCCCAGAGGGGAGGTCCAGGCTCACTCCTCCCCTCCCCTGACCCCCGTGGCAGGGCACCTCAACGCTCAGCCATGCGGCCCTCCACGTCCACGGAGAGAGAATACACATCAACACACAGACTGGGACCCCCAGACTTCACTTCATCCGGTGTCGCCTTTAAATGAGAAGAATTCAAATTCATGCGACTGTTTCGTGCGGTTTCTGGAAATGCCGAGACTCACCGTGAAGCTTGGAGGCGTCGGGGTCATCCACATTGATGGCAATTACTTTCCAATCAGTCTCACCCTCATCAACAAGAGCCAGAATCCCAAGGACTTTGACGCGTATGACCTCGCCACGAGAGAGCACCTTTGAAGAGAAAGGAAATGACACATTCATTGGGTGTGTGTTTGAGGAGCTCACTCAGAAAATAAAAATCAAGACCGAAGATTAAAAAGCAGCAGAATGAAATTTAGTGAAGGTCAGATGACAGAATAATGTAGAATGAGAGGCTGGAGAGAGAGCACGGCAGGGAGGGCGCTTGCCTTGCACACAGCTGGTCCCCAGGTTCAATCCCCAGCACCCCAGATGGTCCTCCAAGCACGGCCAGGAGTAATTCCTGAGTGTAGAGCCAGGAGTAAGCC
Organism: Sorex fumeus; assembly: GCF_029834395.1. Classification (NCBI taxonomy): domain Eukaryota; kingdom Metazoa; phylum Chordata; class Mammalia; order Eulipotyphla; family Soricidae; genus Sorex; species Sorex fumeus. The sequence continues at coordinate 17,383,869 of NW_026606081.1, read as the reverse complement.
CGGAGCATGGCCGGGTGTGGCTCAAAAACAAAAACTATGACAAACCATCATAGGTCTTTTAATGAGATCCTTTTTCAGATGAAAGTATCTCGATCCCTGTTCGGGAGGTGCAGTTACTTATAAGCTTGACAGATACGTATGGGTCCCCGACATGCACACGCAGGAAATAACGCAGCGTGTCATCACGAGAGAAACTGGGTATCTTCAGCTGGCCGTGAGGAGGCCGAGAATCCTCACAGAACATCCCACAGAATCTTTCTTTGCAAACCAGCCCTCGGTGACTGGGGAAGTAAAAGCTCTCTGTCCTGGGGCACGCCTAAGACGCCGCCGGTGGGAGAGCTGTGGCACAAGGCAAGACACAGCCAACCAGGCTCCCGAAGGGCCTCAGAGACTCTAGGGGAGCCCCCAGGGGCCGGAGCCGGTGCAGAAGGCCCTGTGCTCAGGGGGGTTCTCCCCGCATCCTGCAGCACTTAAGACACACACAGCCTTGCTCCAGGCTGAGTGGATCAGAGAACTCTACCGCAAGATCACACTGGAACGCATACTTCTGTAGAAATTCCCTCATGAGCCAAAATGCAGCTTTTCATCTGGAGTGTGAACGTGGAGCAGGAAGTTAGCTCGGAACCTGGCTAGGCCATGAGATGGGCCGGGTCAAGCCGCTTCTGTACCCGGCAGAGCCTTGAGAGGGGCCAGGCTGAGCCACCCGGTACCAGGCAGAGCCGTGAGACAGGACTGGGCTGAGCCACGTTGGTACCCAGAGAGAGCTGTGAGACGGGATGGGCTGAGCCGCCTCAGAACTCAGCAGAGCCACGAGATGGGCTAGGTCAAGCTGCCTGGTACCGGGCAGAGCCGTGGGACGGGTGGAGCCGAGCTGCCTCAGTACCCGGCAGAGCTGTGAGACAGAACGGGCCAAGCCGCACATGGTTCTCGTGGGAGTCACACAGGGTCCCGGGCAGATGCACTACTGTGTGTATGAAGGAGAATCCCTGTTCACAAGGCAGGCCGCCCTGCGCCAGGCGATCCCTTAGAAAAAGGAATCTGGATTCGAGGGCCAGGGAATGGGGAGTCTGGGGGCACTGAGATCCTCTCAGCCGAGACGGAATCAGGCCCCGTGGGCTCCCAGCCAAGGGCAGTTGCTCAGCCAATCTGGTGCCACAATGGGATAGTGCCATAGTGTAGGATGACATTGCTTTGTCCTTTCTCCCTTTGTCCACAAGGAACTTAGGTTTATCAGGTTACACTCATCACAGTGCTCCCGAATCACTCCCATTCCTTCGTTTATCTTTAACCACTTCTCTCTGCTCTCCTCCCCAACCAGTTAATCAGCTTTTCCCCCCTAATCAGTATCTGTTCATTTGTAAGGTCAGATCCTTCTAGGACACTGAACTTGTATTCTAAGTTAATACTGCCTTTCTCCTCTCCTTAAGTCTTTTGAATAGTTTACTTTAAAGCAATGTCCTATTTGTATAGATACAGGAAGACTTTTAATATTATGCTTTGTATCTTAGGATTTAATTGGCTTTGAATATTATTCACTCCCAGGCATCTGCTTTCTCGACTTAAGCCTCAGTTGCCCTTAGTTCCTAGCACCCCAAAAGCAGGGTCCCGACGAGGGACTGAATGGACCCAGGGCAAGTGGTGAGCTACCCTGGCAGCGAAATGGGCCAGGCCAAAGTGCCATGATTCTTAACTATAAGTTAAGAGCTTTATCATAGACAAATGCTGTCACGATCCAAAGGTAACGACGAGACTAGGTCCCTGCTAGGAATAGTAAAGATTATTTGGCCTGAGCACTGTAGTCTGAGATTGAGATGGCCCTAGGAGAGCAATTCTATAAGTTTAAGGTATTTCTTACTGTATCCATACAAAATGATTTATATTATGAATACTTATATGTTTGTTGGACAAGGAGAGGAGAAACACACCCACGGGATTCTGCTCTAGGGTGGGTCGTTCCTGCTGAGAAAGTATCTGTCCTAGAAGCGGCTATCCTCGAGGGAAAGAATTCTACCCCTATTGATTGTGACCACACCTATGTGTAATTGTTACCCCAACCCCTCATGCTTTGGGGCTTAACTAGACTGGGAGAGTGGGTTGGGGGATCAGAATTGAGACTCCAGAGAAGGAGGATGAAGGGGGATAGAGAAGGAGAATGAAGTAGCATGGGGAGGAAGAAGCAGGATGAGAATCAGAGGAGAATGGAGATGGGAATGGAGTAAACTGCAACTAAGACCAACCAGCCTGGCCCTCGTTCCTTCCTTTGCCTGCCCATCGCCATCGACCTCCCTGGGGTGGGGGAAGCGGCGTGAGACTACTGAACGCTGGCTGCGGGACAGATAGACCGCTGCCTCTGCTGTGCTCTTTTTGAGTTTACACACCATAGCATCTGTCCCACATGTCTCCTACCACCAGTGACCCAACGCAGCTGTTGGGGTCGGCGCTCAGGCCACAGACGCAGGTGCCGGCCCATGAGGATGGTGAGAGCCAACACAGCGTCTCAAAAGCACACCCCACGTGGTCTGACTTGCACTCACAGTTACTACTGTGCTTCGCAGTTTCATGAAAAGTCACGAGCAGATCTGAGATCTTTCTGAGTTTGTGCAGAAAGCACGTCCGACGATGACTGGGTTTGACCAGGGGACAGAGTGGAGCTCAGAGGCAATGGAAAGAAACAGCTGCTTTTAGATGGATTATTGCCTCGCTGAAGCTCCTCTAAGTATTAGAAATCAGAAAGGAAATTCAATCAAACCAAAAACTTGGGACAAGATACTCGGAAACCAAAGGTTAAAAGTCCTGAGCTTCACCGCTTAGCTCAGTGTGAGTGAGTTTCCACCAAATGGATGACGAGGAGTAAAGCACCAGCAGTGTCCGCCTAGTGGGGCCCCTCAGTAGGAGGGCTCAGGAGGGGCAGCAGTGGCTTCCTCTCCCCCTAGAGCCACCTCACAGGTGGGCAGGCCGGTGACGGAACACAGGAAGGGGGTGACTTTCAGCAGGGACTTGTGCTTTGATTTCAACTTGGAAGAAAGGAGAGAGAGAGAGAGAGAGAGAGAGAGAGAGAGAGAGAATGGATGAAACAATGACGAAATAAAACACAGCCATGTAGTGAACGAACCACAACTACCCACGTGGACTCTAGCTTACACAGCCATGGCAACAGATGAATCATAACTACCCATGTGGACACTGACACAGCCACGGCAATGAATGAGCCACGACTACCCACGTGAACACTGACTCACACGGTCGTGGCAACAAATGAACTGCAACTACCCACGTGGACTCTAGCTTACACAGCCATGGCAACGGATGAAGCACAACTACCCATGTGCACACTGATTCACATAGCCACGGCAATGAATGAGCCACGACTACCCACATGAACACTGACTCACAACCCCTGTTCTGAGTGAAAGGAGCTGTGGCCACGTGGTTCTCCATGCTGAGAGCTGGTCTGACACCGTTAATCTGACTAACTCACACAGCCACCCATGTGGACACTGACTCACACAGCTATGGCAATGGATGAACCACAACGACTCATGTGAACACTGACTCACAACCATAGTTCTGAGTGAAAGGATCTGTGTCCACGAGGTTCTTGATGTAGAGAGCTGGTCTGACAGCGTTAATCTGTGGCCAGAGAGCTCAGGACAGGGACGTCCTAGGGGCCGTGGGTGGTCCTGGTTCTGGTCATTTCCTAGCATGTGATATGGATGCGGAGAGTCAGTGAGCTACACATTGATGATGTGTAAATTTATGAATGCCTGTGAATCTAAACGTTCAGAACATGAAAATAAAGATTTGTTCTTTAGGTGGGGATTAAGAAATTATTTCAGATGCAGTAAACACAATTTCAGAATCATTAACTT